>NC_077229.1:297081157-298281157 GCF_027887165.1 Monodelphis domestica
GTGCCTATGAATTGAAAAAATCTGATTAAAACAATGATAAACCATAATTCTGGAAGACTAATGTGAAAATATTTTATCTACCTCATAAAAGAGAGTTTATGAACTCAAGATTCAAAATGAGACATTCAATTTTCAGTATGTCCAATGAGAATTTGTTGTTCCTTTTCATAAATATTTATGCTTTCTTTTTCTTTTTTTTAATGGAGAGGAGAATGAAGAAATACATTTTTGTTAATAAAAATCAAATATAAAGTAAAATAAATGATTTCAAATAAAATGAGGGGATTGACCTAGTCAGCCAATAGTCAATAAGCATTTATCAAGTATCTTCTATGTGTTAGGGACTTAAAACTGGAAATTCAAAGTAAGGCAAAAAAAATGATAAATCCATATTTTCAAGTATCATATTCTAAAGGAGAGTGGGGTGAAATATGCAAACAACTATATATACAAACAGGAAATAAACAGGGTAAACAGGAAATAATCTGGAGGGAAAATACTGAAATTAAGGAGGACTGGGAAAGACTTCTTATAGTAGGTGAGATTTTAGAACGAGACTTGAAGTTAGCAGGGGAGTCCAAGAGTCAAAAAGGAGGAACAAAATTCCATGCATGTGAGACAACCAGTGAAAATACCCTCTGTAGAAAGATGTATTTGCTGTTTAAGAAACAGCAAGAAGGACAGTGTCACTGTATTTTAGAATATGTAGTCAGGTTAGAAAGGGTCTTAAAGTCTAGTCTTAAAGAAGACTAGAAAAGTAGAATTGGGTGAGGTTATGTAAAACCAAATTGATGATTTTACATTTGTTCCTGGAGGTGACAGGGAACCCTTGAATTGGAACAAATAAGGGAATAGCATGGTCAGATATGCATGTTTGTTTTAATTTTTTAAATTTTGATAAATTTTCACATGAGTTTTCTAAAGTTATGCAATCCAAATTGTCTCCCTTCTTTCTTCTATTTCTCTGTCGTAGAGCTGATGAGTAATTCATTCATATGTGTATTATCTTGCAAAATGTGTTGCCATATTGTTTATTTTTGTAAGTGAATAATCTTACAAAACCAAAGCCCTAAAACAAATACCCAAATAAAGAAGTGATAGATCATATGCTTTTATCTGCATTCTTAATCCAACAGTTCTTTCTCTGGAGGTGGGTAGCATTCTTTTTCAGATATGTGTTTTAGCAACTTCAAATAAACAGCTTAATCAAAGATGGATTTTACTTGAGGTATGGGGACTAACAATCAGGCTTTTACAATTTTCCAGGTGTGAGGTGATGAGAACTTGTGTTCTGTCCTGGAAGTGAGAAGTGGGGCTTATATAACGGAGGTATAAACAGAAGAACCAGGAAATTGATTAGATATGGAAGGGTATGAGAGAACAAGGTAAGAACGAAACCTAAGTTTTGAACCCCAATGACTTAGAGAATGGTAGTGGTCTCAATAGTATGAGTAAAGTTAGAAAGAGGGAATGTAGAGAAGGGGAGGAGAAATGATTTTCATATTGGACAGTTTGAAGATATCCAATAGGGCACTGCACATGTGATATGGGAGAGTGCTTAGGAATGGACAAATCAATTTGAGAATCATCTGCAGTGAGACAATAATTTAATTCATAGGAGCTGTTGACAACAAGAGGGAGAGAGGAATGAAGAAAAGGATAGGACCCAGGTCAGATCTCTGTGTAATTTGGATGAATTCAGGTCCAGCAAGAGTCCGAGAAGGAATGGTCAGACAGATGGGAGAATGAGGAGAGAGCTCTATCACCAAAAAAAAAAAAAAAAAACCAAACAAAAATAAAACAAAAGAAATTATAACTAGAGAGAATAAAGTATCAAGTAGAAGAAAGTAACACAAAGAAAGATCAAGAAGCATGAAGATTGAAAAGAAGCCATTATATATGGTGAATGAGTTCCTTGATAAATTGGAGTTGAATAAATAAGTGAATAAATAAGTAAAGTTTCAGTAGAATGATTAGAAGTCAGAATGTAAAGAGTTAAGAAGAGGTAAACAGCCCACAAGTTCCCCTCAATATCTTAACATATAATTTTAAGCAGAATGAGTTACAATAGATAAAAGATGCTACACAGAATAGCACACAGCCTCTCACAGTACCTTGTACAACTTATGTTTAATAAATTATATATTTAATGCTGATTTTTGAATTTTGTTCCATTTAACAAGTTAATATATATTTCTTTGGCAATAATATATATATATATATATACATATATATGTATATGATTATGAACTGTTTTATAATAGAAACCCACCACCCTAATATAGACAATTTGGGTAAATAAAGTAAAAAAGCTAAATTTCTCCAAGTCAAGGTAGAAAGATAGATTTTATTGGAAGTTGGCCAAGACCTCCAATAAAAGCATTCTCTTTCATGTATTACATTGTTAGACCCCAGCAAGAGACAAAATCTGGAAACAGAGACCTAGTTTATATACCTGGATAGTAACAAAATGGATATTTCCATACAAGGTTGATGACATCATAAGACATAACATCATAAAAACCTTATTCAGAAACAGTTATCCAAATACAAACCTGGTTGGTTAGTTCATTTAGCAAAGCCCATATTAGTCTAAAGGTTAAGCCACAAGGCAATTCCTTTATTTAGACAGATAGAACTGACCATTACCTCCTACTCATCTGATCTGGGGGGGAAGGATGATTATTTCCAAACAGGGAGGGGTGCTTTGCACCATATTTTGTCATGAAACTCAAATGGTCAGCATCTTATGATAAAGGCAAATACAAACTAGGCAGGAGTTGAAAATCCCATTAGAATCAGTTTTAATGCTTTAGTTAGAAATCCTATAAAATCATGAATTCTATTGATTACATGGTTTATAACGAAATTTATACTAATCACTCTGGAATCACAATATTATCTTAAACCTATCACTATCACTAAAATCCAATCAAATATAAGGGGGCAGGGGTCTATCTTCCCAACAGAACTGAACATAAATAATATTACAGAAATATTTTGGGAAGAAATAAGGAATTCATTTTTCACTAAGTGATGATGAGGATATTTATGTGAATTGACCATTCAACATTGATATTGTACATTAAAGTTTCTATGTGCTAAATGTAACTGATTGTTTAGAGCTTAGGAGTTTCTTAACTTATCATCTGATTTTGAGAGTAAGAAGTAGGAGATAAGTAGTCATGACGTGAATTATATGTTGACGTAAGTCTCCTTCTTTCTTTGTCACCAAGTAGATTTGTAATAGCAAAATAAAGAGAAAAGGTATGAGGAAATGCTATAAACAGTTAAGTGGCATATCAGAAATGAAGGCCTATTTAAATTTGTCTAGTTTTTTGTTTTAATTTTTAATTGTTTCTGTCTTAAATATTCAAATTATCCAGGTTCAGTTCCTTCAGAACAGGAACCATGTCCATCCTTTAGAATTTTTAATATATATATATATCTTTTGAGGATAATGGTTTGGAAGAGAATAAGAGAACCAAATGTATTTTTGTGAAGGTTCTAGTAGTAGGAATGTGAGTTTTGAAATGTAGTAGAAATAAGTCTTGGTTAATTATTGACAGAGGTTGTGTATTATCAAGAACTCCCAGGGGTGGGGGGAAATTAAAAAAAATAAATTCATTTGCATTTTCAAAGAAATCTTATGAAAAATGTATTAAATCTCTTTATGCCCAACTGAATTCTTAGTTCAGAGAGCAAGGAGTTGAAAAAGATCTGAATATATTTTCTCAAGAAGACATAGGCATTTTGTCATTCATCTTAGATACTTTTTATTTAAAAATTGTTTGAAGTTAAGGGGCAAATGCTCAGAAAAGGATTTCATATTTATTCCTGCACTATTATATGTGGACAATTAATATATTGCCATACCACTAGAGCCAGCTCTAGCTATATATTTACAATATTTGAAGGATCCACATATGCAAATATTTGATATATATTATGAAAGGGAATTTTTATTCCCTTTGTCTATTTTAAGTTAATCAATCAAGAACTTAAGTCATCTCTACGTAAGACTTAGTAAGTCGGACTTCAGGTTAAGATGGCGGCTTAGAGAAAGCTAAAGTTCAGATCTCTGGAAAACCCTTCCCGAACAATCACAAACTATAAGCTCCTAAGGCGCCGAAATTCAAAACGATCAACAGCACAAACCCTGGGAACCCTCCGCCTGGACCTGGACCCGGATCAAAAGGTACGGCCCCCCTCAAAAGCCAGAACCCGAGATCACTCGGACCTAAGGGGTAGGAGCTCAGAGTTCAAGGCTCCCGGAAGCCGCAGCCCCGCCCGGCTCAGAAAGCAGGGTCCTCGGAACAACAACCCTCAGGGCCTTCTATCTGAGTCCCAGTGAAAGTCACTGTCCTCGGAGCTCCCCCGGCAGAGAGCAGGGTCGAAACAACAGCAACCCTCAGGGCGGGCAAGACAGCCTCACGGGCTGGATCCTGCTATCCAAGTCTCAGTGAAAGTCCTTGCCCTCTGAGCTTGGGGAAGCTGCAGCGCATCCCCCCGCAGGCCGACAAAACAGCCTCACGGCCAGCTATTCTCAAGGCAACTTCCGGAAAGCAACCCGACCCAGAGAGCCGATGGGGAGAGTGTGGCCTTGTGGTCCGACCCTTCCACTCCAGTTCCAGTGAGGCATATTCAGTTTAACCCAGGGAAAGCTCATAGAACCGACAATCTGCCCAGGACTAAAGCCTCTGAACACCAGACAGAGATAAGAAAAGCTAATCCTCCACATTCAGAGATGGCAAACTCCACAGAAGCACAGAAGCCCCAAAATACCAAGAAAAATAAGAAGAAAGGGGCGACTTTGGACACACTCTATGGAGCCAAAATACAAAATACAGAGCAGATAGAAGAAGATATACAAGAAAATGCTCCAAAATCTTCCAAAGGAAATGGAAACTCTCCACAAACCCATGAAGAATTTGAATCAGAAATGACCAAAAAGATGGAAGCCTTCTGGGAGGAAAAGTGGGAAATAATGCAAAAGAAATTCACGCATCTACAAAACCAGTTTGACCAAACTGTAAAAGAAAACCAGGCTTTAAAGCAAGAACTAATAAAGCAAAGCCAAAACACCAAGAAATTAGAAGAGAACATAAAATATCTCACCGACAAGGTGAGAGATCTGGAAAATAGAGGGAGAAGAGATAATTTAAGAATAATTGGACTCCCAGAAAAGCCAGAAATAAACACCAAACTGGACATGGTGATACAAGATATAATCAAAGAAAATTGCCCAGAGATTCTAGAACAAGGGGGCAATACAGCCACTGACAGAGCTCACAGAACACCTTCTACAATAAACCCCCAAAAGACAACTCCCAGGAATGTAATTGCCAAATTCCAAAGCTCTCAAACAAAAGAAAAAATCCTACAGGAAGCCAGAAAAAGACAATTTAGATATAAAGGAAAGCCAATCAGGGTCACACAAGACCTTGCAAGTTCTACTCTGAATGATCGTAAGGCATGGAACATGATCTTCAGAAAGGCAAGAGAGCTGGGTCTCCAACCAAGAATCAGCTACCCAGCAAAACTGACGATATACTTCCAAGGGAAAGTATGGGCATTCAACAAAATAGAAGACTTCCAACTTTTTGCAAAGAAAAGACCAGAGCTCTGTGGAAAGTTTGATACCGAAAATCAAAGAGGAAGGAATACCTGAAAAGGTAAATATTAAGGAAAGGGGAAAAATGTTATCTTCTTCTTTTACTCAAACTCTCTTCTATAAGGACTACATTTATATCAATCTATGTATATTAATATGTGGGGAAAATGTAATGTATAAATAGGGGGTAAAGAAAGACCAAATAGAATAATCGTTCTCACACAAAGATTCACATGGGAAGGGGAGGGGAAGAAAACTCCTATAAGAAGGAGAGGAAGAGGGGGGGGTACTTAAACCTCAATCTCAGGGAAATCAACTCTGAGAGGGAAAAACATCCCGATCCATTGGGATCTTGAATTCTATCTTACCCAACAAGGGTAGGGAGGAGGGAAAACCAAGGGGGGGAGGGGGGGATGGAGAACAAAAATGGAGGGAATGAGAGGGGGGGGAGGGAACAAAAAGGGAGGGAGTAAAAAGGGAAACATCAAGGGAGGGGACAAGGGGGACTGATTCAAAGTAAATCACTGGACTAAAAGGTAGAGCCGAAGAAGAAAAGGTTAGAATTAGGGAAGGCAATCAAAATGCCAGGGAGTCCACAAATGACAATCATAACTTTGAACGTGAATGGGATGAACTCACCCATAAAACGTAGACGAATAGCAGAATGGATTGGAATCCAAAACCCTACCATATGTTGTCTTCAAGAAACACACATGAGGCGGGTTGACACCCACAAGGTCAGAATTAAAGGATGGAGTAAGACCTTCTGGGCCTCAACTGATAGAAAGAAGGCAAGAGTGGTAATCATGATATCTGATAAAGCCAATGCAAAAATAGACATGATCAAAAGGGATAGGGAAGGTAATTATATTTTGTTAAAAGGGACTCTGGACAATGAGGAAATATCATTAATCAACATGTATGCACCAAATAATATAGCACCCAAATTTCTAATGGAGAAACTAGGAGAATTGAAGGAAGAAATAGACAATAAAACCATACTAGTGGGAGACTTAAACCAACCATTATCAAATTTAGATAAATCAAATCAAAAAATAAATAAGAAAGAGGTAAAAGAAGTGAATGAAATCTTAGAAAAATTAGAATTAATAGACATATGGAGAAAAATAAATAGGGATAAAAAGGAATACACCTTCTTCTCAGCACCACATGGCACATTCACAAAAATTGACCATACATTAGGTCACAGAAACATAGCACCCAAATGCAAAAAAGCAGAAATAATGAATGCAGCCTTCTCAGATCACAAGGCAATAAAAATAATGATTAGTAATGGTACATGGAAAACCAAATCTAAAACCAATTGGAAATTAAACAATATGATACTCCAAAACCTTTTAGTTAAAGAAGAAATCATAGAAACAATTAATAATTTCATCAAGGAAAATGACAATGGCGAAATATCCTTTCAACCTTTTGGGATGCAGCGAAAGCGGTAATCAGAGGTAAATTCATATCCCTGACTGCTTATATTAACAAACAAGGGAGAGCAGAGATCAATCAATTGGAAATGCAAATGAAAAAACTCGAAAGTGATCAAATTAAAACCCCCAAGCAGAAAACCAAATTAGAAATCCTAAAAATGAAGGGAGAAATAAATAAAATTGAACGTGATAGAACTATTGATTTAATAAATAAGACAAGAAGCTGGTACTTTGAAAAAACAAACAAAATAGACAAAGTACTGGTCAATCTAATTAAAAAAAGGAAGGAAGAAAAGCAAATTCACAGCATTAAAGATGAAAAGGGGGACAGCACCTCCGATGAAGATGAAATTAAGGCAATCATTAGAAATTACTTTGCCCAATTATATGGCAATAAATACACTAACTTAGGAGAAATGGATGAATATATACAAAAATACAAACTACCTAGACTAACAGAAGAGGAAATAGAATTCTTAAATAATCCCATATCAGAAATTGAAATCCAACAAGCCATCAAGGAACTTCCTAAGAAAAAATCCCCAGGGCCTGATGGATTCACCTGTGAATTCTATCAAACATTCAGAGAACAGTTAATCCCAATAGTATACAAACTATTTGACATAATAAACAAAGAGGGAGTTCTACCAAACTCCTTTTATGACACAAACATGGTACTAATTCCAAAGCCAGGCAGGCCAAAAACAGAGAAAGAAAATTATAGACTAATCTCCCTAATGAATATAGATGCAAAAATCTTAAATAGGATACTAGCAAAAAGGCTCCAGCAAGTGATCAGAAGGATCATTCACCATGATCAAGTAGGATTCATACCAGGGATGCAGGGCTGGTTCAACATTAGGAAAACCATCCACATAATTGACCACATCAACAAGCAAACTAGCAAGAACCACATGATTATCTCAATAGATGCAGAAAAAGCCTTTGATAAAATACAACACCCATTCCTATTAAAAACACTAGAAAGCCTAGGAATAGAAGGGTCATTCCTAAAAATAATAAACAGTATATATCTAAATCCAACAGCTAATATCATCTGCAATGGGGATAAACTAGATGTATTCCCAATAAGAGCAGAAGTGAAACAAGGATGCCCATTATCACCTCTACTATTTGACATTGTACTAGAAACACTAGCAGTAGCAATTAGAGAAGATAAAGTAATTGAAGGCATCAAAATAGGCAAGGAGGAGACCAAGTTATCACTCTTTGCGGATGACATGATGGTCTACTTAAAGAATCCTAGAGATTCAACCAAAAAGCTAATTGAAATTATCAACAACTTTAGCAAAGTTGCAGGATACAAAATAAACCCACATAAATCATCAACTTTTCTATATATCTCCAACACAGCTCAGCAGCAAGAACTAGAAAGAGAAATCCCATTCAAAATCACCTTAGACAAAATAAAATACCTAGGAATCTACCTCCTAAGACAAACACAGGAACTATATGAACACAACTACAAAACACTTGCCACACAACTAAAACTAGACTTGAACAAATGGAAAAAACATTAACTGCTCATGGATAGGACGAGCCAATATAATAAAAATGACCATCCTACCCAAACTTATTTATCTATTTAGTGCCATACCCATTGAACTACCAAAATACTTCTTCACTGATTTAGAAAAAACCATAACAAAGTTCATTTGGAAGAACAAAACATCAAGGATATCCAGGGAAATAATGAAAAAAAAAAACACATATGATGGGTGCCTTGCAGTCCCTGACCTAAAACTATATTACAAAGCAGCAGTCATCAAAACAATTTGGTACTGGCTAAGAAACAGAAAGGAAGATCAGTGGAATAGACTGGGGGAAAGCGACCTCAGCAAGACAGTATACGATAAACCCAAAGATCCCAGCCTTTGGGACAAAAATCCACTATTCGATAAAAACTGTTGGGAAAATTGGAAGACAGTGTGGGAGAGACTAGGAATAGATCAACACCTCACACCCTACACCAAGATAAATTCAAAATGGTTGAGTGACTTAAACATAAAGAAGGAAACCATAAGTAAATTGGGTAAACACAGAATAGTAAACATGTCAGACCTTTGGGAGGGGAAAGGCTTTAAAACCAAGCAAGATATAGAAAGAATCACAAAATGTAAAATAAATAATTTTGACTACATCAAACTAAAAAGCTTTTGTACAAACAAAACCAATATAACTAAAATCAGAAGGGAAACAACAAATTGGGAAAAAATCTTCATAGAAACCTCTGACAAAGGTTTAATTACTCAAATTTATAAAGAGCTTAATCAATTGTACCAAAAATCAAGCCAATCTCCAATTGATAAATGGGCAAGGGAAATGGATAGGCAGTTCTCAGATAAAGAAATCAAAACTATTAACAAGCACATGAAGAAGTGTTCTACATCTCTTATAATCAGAGAGATGCAAATCAAAACAACTCTGAGGTATCACCTCACACCTAGCAGATTGGCTAACATAACAGCAAAGGAAAGTAATGAATGCTGGAAGGGATGTGGCAAAATAGGGACATTAATTCATTGCTGGTGGAGCTGTGAACTGATCCAACCATTCTGGAGGGCAATTTGGAACTATGCCCAAAGGGCGACAAAAGAATATCTACCCTTTGACCCAGCCATAGCACTGCTGGTTCTGTACCCCAAAGAGATAATGGACACAAAGACTTGTACAAAAATATTCATAGCTGCACTCTTTGTGGTGGCCAAAAACTGGAAAACAAGAGGATGCCCATCAATTGGGGAATGGCTGAACAAACTGTGGTATATGTTGGTGATGGAATACTATTGTGCTAAAAGGAATAATAAAGTGGAGGAGTTCCATGGAGACTGGAACAACCTCCAGGAAGTGATGCAGAGCGAGAGGAGCAGAACCAGGAGAACATTGTACACAGAGACTAATACACTGTGGTATAATCGAACGCAATGGACTTCTCCATTAGTGGTGATGTAATGTCCCTGAACAACTTGCAGGGATCCAGGAGAAAAAAACACCATTCATAAGCAAAGGATAAACTATGGGAGTGTAAACACCGAGAAAAAGCAACTGCCTGAATATAGAGGTTGAGGGGACATGACAGAGGATAGACTCTAATTGAACACTCTAATGCAAATACTATCAACAAAGCAATGGGTTCAAATCAAGAAAACATCTAATGCCCAGTGGACTTACGCGTCGGCTATGGGGGGTGGGGGGGAGGAAAAGAAAATGATCTATGTCTTTAACGAATAATGCTTGGAAATGATCAAATAAAATATATTTTTTAAAAAAAGACTTAGTAAGTCACTAACAAAGAATGTTCATGCCTTAACAGGTCATAAGCACTTCCCCCCTCCATCCCCACCCCTACCCCCTGCCCAACTCCAGGACAGTTGTAGGCAAATTTGAAAGGCAGTGATTGATTCCTGAGATGTGGTGAAGAGAAATGATGGATGGAGAAAATGGTATATAAGTTGGATACTGAGAAAGATGCTCTCTATTCATTGCTTGGCAGATATGTTGGTTCTTCATTCTTGCATTCTTCATTCGAGGCCTTTAGCCTATGGAGTGTGAGCTCTGGTAGTATTCTTGGCGGTCTTGGCCTTGTGTGAATTGAAGGTTCTCAGTGGTTTTTTTCAGTGTCTTTGGCTCTTTGGGTTATGGTTTCTTGATCTGGACTTTGGATTCTCATGAGATTCGCATTCGAATTTGCTCTAGGATTAGGACTTAGGGTATTTTTTAGCTAGGTGATATTTTCTACCTTCTTCCTTTATTTCCCACTTTAATATCTCTACCTTGCTATAAATAAAGCTACTAACAGTCTACTGACTCATAGTTTAAGTTTTATAAATGGCCACTGCAACAATTCTTTTTTTTAAAACCATTATTATCTTTGTCAAGCCACATTTTTAACTATTGCATTTGACCCACCAATTTTAATTATTATATTATGAATACACATGCAGTATTTTGGGTAAATGGATTTGTGATTTTATTGTAATAACAGTGAACCAATGATGAACCCATTCAATTACCACAGTAGAAATGCAACTGCTCTGAAGGTCGTTTGGGGGTATTAAGAAGTTAAATGAGTTTCCCAGAGTCAAAATAATTTTTTATCAGAAGAGTAAGGATTGTGTTATTTATTGTATTTGTATTCTGTAAAGATGGTATTGAAACTATTGTTTCATATATATATATATATATATATATATATAGAGAGAGAGAGAGAGAGAGAGAGCAAGAAATATATAAATTAAAGGTTTTTTATTAATAGTATAGGACTCATAAAGGGCATAAAGATATAAAGGCTTTCTATCTCTAAGGGGATTCTGTCTACTACCTCTGCATCTGATGCTTCAAAGCAACTCTTCAGTCCTGGGAAGACCCATGCTACTCTCTCTTCTTATACTGACTAAAAAACCCAATTCCTTATCTAAATAATCTTTTCTAATATCCTTATAAGTAGTCTTGGTCTCCAAAATATCAAAGGGCCAGCAAAAAAAAATGAGACCTAGCCAAAGCTCAGCCTTGACTCTGGGTTTCCCATAGAGCCCAGATAAAAAGAAAGATCTTCTGTAATAGCTCCCTGACCACAGCCAAATAGTCACCAAACTCTCATCCTGGTTTTCCCAAATATAGATAGGAAATGCCAAGAACTAAAGAGGTGAGCCACCTCTCTGGACAAGCTCCAATGAGAGAAGCACCCCAGCAATGACAATTGGTTCAAACAAACCCACTCCAACATTCCACAGAACTCTCAACCCCCCCACCACTGTTCTGCAAATTCCAAGGCAAGCCTGAGACAGCTTTTCAGAGTTAAACTTATTGAACAAAACCCCAAATCCATTCTTATTCTTATAATTCCTAGTACCTAACATGGTATCTGAGCCCATAGTGGATTCTTAATAAATGTTTGTTGATTAGTTGATTGATTAATTTCTGAATTTAAAGCCACATACTTTTTTCCATTACCCATGGATGCATGTTAATTAGATGGACTGAACAACTGGAGTAGTTATTATTTGTCCCTCTATATCCCAAAGATCCTTATTAAATGGTCTTGCTATATACAATTAAATATTCAAGGACTTGTATTGAAAGTTTAGATTTTATACATGTCTAATGTGGAAACAAAGGAGATATTCCAAATACTTGAGATAATCCATTTCCAGTAATGTAGTTAGAATGACTTAATTATGTCCTGTGGTTACAAGATACAAACATTTTTAGGATCCTGATTTGGGGAATTTTTCAGTAGGATTAATGACATGGATTCTGTCACTTTTATTTCTGACTTTTCTCCCAGAATCTTGTTTTTTTTTCCAACAGGAAAATATGATCCTGTACTCAATATGTATGTTAAATATGTATTTTTGTAGAACTAAATGATATATTGGAGAAGAGATTGAAAGAAGACCAGTTCAGAGATTAATACACTAGTTCAAGCAAGAAGTGAAAATGTGTATGAGTGGTGTCCATGTGAGAAGAGAGAAGAGGGAGGACAAGAAAAGTGATTCAGAGGTAGAACTGACAAAGTTCCACAACTAACAAAAATGAGAAATGAAGGAGGAGGGAAAGTCAAGAAAATCTGGTTGGTAGAAATGACATTGGATCTCACAACAAAATTAAGGAAGTCAAAATTAATATTTAGATTTCTGAGGATGCTTTAGGAGAAAGATGATTTATGTTTAGGTATGTTAAGCTTCAGATACTGACCAGACATTCTTATGGAGAGATCCAGTAAGAAGTTGGAAATTAAGTGATGCAATTCACAATATGAACTTGACGTGGAGAATTCGAGTTTGTCATTTATGGATGAAGCCAAAGAGAGATGACAATTACTGAAACAAATGAGACACAAGAAAAGAAAGGGACATTTGGTAGATATTGGAGGTATAATCTGGGTAAATCTGGACCTGTTTGAAATAGCTGGAATTAAATTTTCATTATTAGCACCTTGGCAAATGGAAAATCATATAAAACAGGGCTTGATTTATTCTTATGTTCATAGGTTAGACTTGTGAAAGTAATGGGAAAATTAGATTAAAAATGTAGTGTGTCCTATGTACATTTGCCCCAGAGAGAGATAGTTATAAACACACCATTCTGGGGTCCCAACAATTGTGGGCTGGCAGCAGATAATGATTTGATCTGGGAGACAGATAAGGAGGTCAAGTGGAAGGCAGGCTTTTTAGTTCTACCCTTGTTGTATTTCATAACTCTGCTAAAGAAATTATGAGCAGTAGTAAGGCATAATGGACAAAGAGTCAACCTTGACTTTAGGAAGACCTAAATTCAAGCCTTGTCTCTGAAAACAAATCTCCTGTCTGACCTTGGACAAATTATTTGGCCTTTTCATGCTCTAAGCAACTCTTCAGCACTAATTCACAGCTGTAAGTTTCAGACAAGGTGCTGAACTGCATTGATAGAAAGATTGTTGGTAGAGGGAGTATTATCACCTGGGTGTTCCATATACCAATGAAACCATAGGTCTAGTACCTCTCCCTAACTATGAACAAATTACAGCTTTTCCAGAAGAGTCTAGTCAGGACAACGAAGAGACTGACACATTCCATTTAAGAATTGAATAGAGCAAGCAGGAAGACATAACATGAAGTAGACAGAATTTTGTAAGATATGAGAGCTGTATTCCAAAAGAGGACTATCATGTGGAAGGGTACAATTTACTTTATCTATTGCTGTAAAGAAATAGAAGAAACAAGTGGAAATTACAGAAGCAGATTTCCATTCATTATAAAGGGGAAAAAACACCTTTAACAATTAAGATTATTCCAAAATGGAATGGCTTGCTTTGGAGGACTGTGAGCTCTCTGGCTATGTAGATAAGAAATATAATGAGAATAACAACAAGGACAACAGATCACCTAAAAGGTTATGTTCAAATCTGCTTATTCTTCTGCATATGACTACAGATCTATAAACATAAGTTAACAGAACCAAGGCTCGGTTTAGGTAAAGGTTGAATGTTGCTTCTATACCTTTAAAGAATGAGAGGAAGAAAGTTCTCCTATTTGTCCTCATTCTGTAAGGTATGGGCTGAATGAAGGGTAACAGAAAAATGTCATAATGATGCACTTCATATACTAGTGCTTTCTAACTTGTTCAACTTCAGCTCTTCTTTTCACTTTTTAGGTAGCTAGATTAAAATTTGCTAAACTAAAAGAAAGCCTTAAGTATTTCATTTCAAATCTCTTGATATCAAATGCCATTTGAAAGCAAAAAAGACTAACAAATGAAACCTAAAGAAATAGAATCAGAAGATTAGCATGATGTAGAATTCATTCTTTTGAGGGAAATGGTATTATCGGTAACTTTGAATTTAGCATTATCTGATGTCAGTGATTTACAATCATAGAAATGAAGTAACAGCAGGCTTGTGTGGGCTGAATGGAAAGTTGGGTGTAATGGATGTGGATGGTTAGGAGGTTTGGCAATGCTATCAGGCACTGGCTAAAATAAAACAACATGTTCACTTGGATTTCAAACAAAATCTATTTTAAAGAGCTTGAAAGTTTCCTTATTTTTGACTTTCTTAAGTTTTCCCACTTCATCAACTCAGTGATATGAATATCAAACATGTCTTTTTTTTTCCACCAAACTTGCCCATGAAAGTGTTTCTAAGAGGGAGTTTAGCATTTTGTGTCAGATTTTCTCAGCTGCAAATCTCAAATGCATCATGGGTTAAATTTGTCCTTACTTAGTGGCAGAGTAGCCATTTACAGCTTTTCAAAGATGTGTTTCCAGAACTTGAGAGACTTTAGAGTTGGTGACTTATTCCTGATTAACTATGACACTTTGGGGCCCACGGCATTTGAGAATCTTGGTTCAGAGCTAATTATCTTAGGGGAGTTTCCCTACACTAACATGTTTTTTTTTTTCTGGAAAGAGCACAGAGTACAAATATTTACCAGCTGGGTATGGCAATTTTATGAAATTCAATTATGTTTTAGAACATAAAAAAGATTATAAAAGCAGAAAACCAGAAATAATATGTATAACTTTTTTCTGATAATAAATAAATAACATTTATATTAAAGGGGTACTAAAAAGGAAAATTAGATGAGAATAATCAAGAGAATAATTTGTGTAATAAAAGCTAGTAAAGAAAACTATCTTTAAACATATAAGAACTATTATCAATCATGATTCCAAAGGAAAGATGATGAAACATTTTATACACCAAAGATATCTGATGAAATTGGGATAGCATATAAGAAATACACATGCATACATGAGTGTTAAAAGTACATAATTTTGCATATAGTTATTGAGAGATTGTTTTCCTTGATTATTCATACTTCTTACTAGAAATTTTCACTTCTCTTTACAGTGGAGTGGAGAATAAAAGGAAAGAAAAGAGATTGCTGTTAAGTTCAAAATAATAGAGAGATATTTGTGTGAGTTGGGGTTATTTATTTATTTTCAGATGAAGTCCCTGTTATTTTTCTTTAACTGTTTTACTTTGTTAGGAGACTTTGCATGAAATGGAAATGATCTGTATTTGCAACACAGAAACAAAATACATCAACAAAGCCTTTTTTAAAAAAAAGATGAAGACTGAAATGGACATCTGGTAGAAGGGTCCCAAACCATGGCTCTGTTATTTCCTGGGTGGGGGGTCCTGAATGAGTTACTTCCACACTTTTAAGTTTCAATTCCCTCAAGGTAATTTAGAGAGAATAAACTTCCCTCTGCTTCCTTGCCTGAGTCATTTTGAATATTTTGTAAAATGTAAAATCATATAAAAATATAAATTACAATGACATTCATATAAATGTCTTTTTAACAGAGAAATGCCATGTTAAAGTGAATAACTATTAATAGTAGCCTTTTGGATAATATGACTGTCTTAGTATTATAATTAAGGACCCTGGAAGAAGTAAGAAAAGTAAGTAAAGGATATCACAATTCCATCTTTCCAGCATTCAGAAGCAGTGTTTAACTGATGATATTTAAGGAGGCAAAAGGGTGATTTCTACTGACATTAGATGTCACTCGATATTTACTATAAAACTATTGTTGCCTTAGGATGAAGCAACAAGGTGGTACATGCATGAGTTAGAATGCTGAATCTGAAGGTAGAAAGTCAAGTCATACCTCCAATCTTATACTTGTGACAATGTGTGGCTTAGTTTCTCTGATATGCACTTTTCTTATTACTAAAATAGGAACATTCCATTTCTAGCTATTTTGTAGTGTAAAGTGAAAGAGTAGTAAGGAGAAATAGATGCTCTCTTTTTTTGTTCCCAACCTAAAGGAGGTAGTGTTTCTCTTCCCTAATTCCACCTACCACCATGACTCTTTCTCATCAACACCTTGGGCTCTACTTCCAGGATTGCCTTTGGGAGTTGGGTCTCCTTTGTGGTTAACAAGGGGAACAGAGAAAATACAGAGGTAGCAACTCAAATACCAGATATGAACTGTCCTTAACCAAAGGTGCTATTAAATTTGTCTTTGAAAGACATATCCAGAGTCATTTTTGTCTGTTTCTTAGGAAACATTATAGTTCCTAAATATGAATCAATAAAATCTCTTCCCATCATGATCATTCCTTTTGGGAACATCTCAGAAATGAGTCCCTCTTCTTTTTCCCCTCTCTCTCATTTCCCCTTCCCTTTTCCCTCTCCCTGTCTCTCCTCTTTCTTCCTTTCTCTCTCTTCCTTCTCCTTTGGCCTCTCCTTTCCCCCAACTTCCACTCCACCTGTCTTTTCCCCGCACCTTTTTCTTTTCTCTCTCTCTTCCTCTCACCCTTCTTTCTCCTTTTCTATTTATCATCCCTATTCTTCATTTACTCTGTCCCTCTGTCTTTCTTCCACTCCCTTTCTTCCTCACCCCCTCTCCTTGCTCTCCCTATTCCTTCTCCCTTAAAACACTGTTATTTTTTGAATGTTGATACCATAAGATTGACTCACTCAGGAAATAATCCAGCAATAACCTTAGTGCTTTAGTTCACATGAAATTCTTCCATGGAAGAAGTAGAACTAGAGACTTTACCATTTCTTTCCATTTAGACAAGACCACACACAAAGCTATCCTTTGACTTTAAAAAGTTCTACTATGTTGGAAAGCAAGGGGAAAAATATCAATGTATGGTATGTATTAAAAGGAGGAAGGTGAAATGAAGGGAGAGGCAATAAATATTTTTCCACATCCTACCATGCACCAGACCATGTGCTAATTGCTTTTATGAATATTATCTCATTGGATACTCACAACATTCTTTTGAGTTAGGTGTTGTTATCCCCATTTTACAACTGAGGAAACTGATGCAGATAAAGATTAAATGACTTGCCCAGGGTCACATAGTTAGTACATCTGTGAGTATAGATTTGAACTAAAGGCTTTCTGACTCCAGGCCCAGAGCTCTACCCACTATACCATCTAGCTGCTTTAAAACATTGCATCAACATATTGCACTGAGTCACTCCACATAAACATTCTTGACAGTTTGATGTTGGTGGGTTTAAAATAAATAGATGATATAAGGATGGATTTCTCATTTATGAAATTATAATTGGAATTGTCCATTCAGTTCAATACATATTTATTGTGTGCTTGCTATGTTCTAGGTAACTAATGACACCAGAAAGATAAAAATATGACAATTTCTTCCTTCATAGAACTTACTGTCAAATATTAGAATATGTTCTGTAAAAAGGCTTTTAAATGCCATACCTGAAGATCTTTTCCCTTTTAATTAATTGATTTGGGTGCTAAATATCATAGGGGAATTTAGAACTCAATTAAAAAGAAATAAATAGTGACAATTGATTTTATATATAATTGGAAAAAATAATACAATTGTTAGAAAAATAAGAATGGCTTAGGGATAAGGACCAGACCTATGACTTCATTGGTATATGGAACCCCTGGCTGAAAAAAATATCTAAAAATGTTGGTTACTACCTTTTCATCAATTTGCAGTATCTCTCATTGTTGACTGGCTAAAAGAGGAACCTATATTAGGGCATCCAGTAAGGTAAGTTTTTCCTATTCAAACTTTTCTCTGAGGAAGAGTTATTTATTAGCTAACTATACCTGAATTCACTAAAAAACAAAATTCCTAATAAATGTGGGTTAGTTTTCTCCTCCCTCTGCCAACGTCTATATCAATTTAAGTTTCAAACAAGTCATAGCAAGAAAGTAACTCTTAGAAGAAAATTTTTAGAGTGAAATGAATCAATTGCACTTAAGTACTTTGTAAGAATAGCATTGTGAGATCAGTAGTTAATTAGCTTTATATTGTCAACTGTCCATTTCACCATGTTCCTTGCATGTGATTCATCTAACTTCCAAAAGAATATCTACTCTGATTATATTTGGTAAAAGGACATTTTCTAGGAGGAAATTCATACCTTTTATAAACATTATTTTATTTGTTCATTTTCATACCCTGTTCAATGGAAACAGATTATTTTCTTTTCCTCTCCCCCAAACACCCCCACCCCTTACCTAGCCGACACACAATTCGTCAGGGTATCACATGTGTCCTTGCTCTGAACCCATTTCCTTGTTGTTGGTATTTGCATTAGGGCGCTCATTTAGCATCTCTCCTTGATCATGTCCCCTCAACGTCTGTAGTCAAGCAGTTGTTTTTCCTCGGTCTTTTTACTCCCTCAGTTTGTCCTCTGCTTGAGAAAAAAAAAATTTTTTTTCTCGTAGATCACTGCAGATTGTTCAGGGACATTGTAAAGCCATTACTGGAGAAGTCCATTACGTTCTCTTGTACCACAATGTGTCAGTCTCTGTGTACAATGTTTTCCTGGTTCTGCTCCTTTCTCTCTGCATCACTTCCTGGAGGTTGTTCCAGTCTCCATGGAATTCCTCCACTTTATTATTCCTTTTAGCACAATAGTATTCCATCACCAACATATACCACAATTTGTTCAGCCATTCTCCAATTGAAGGACATCCCCTCATTTTCCAATTTTTGACTACCAATACCATAGCGTAGCTATGAATATTCTTGTACAGGTCTTTTTCCTTATTATCTCTTTGGGGTACAAACCCAGCAGTGCTATGACTGGATCAAAGGGCAGACAGTCTTTTATCGCTCTTTGGGCATAGATCCAAATTGTCCTCCAGAATGGTTGGATCAATTCACAACTCAACCAGCAATGCATTAATGTCCCTACTTTGCCACATCCCCCTCCAGCATTCATTACTTTCCTTTGTTGTCATGTTGAACAATCTGCTAGGTGTGAGGTGATACCTCAAAGTAGTTTTGATTTGCATCTCTCTGATTATAAGAGATCTAGAACACTTTTTCATGTGCTTATTAATAGTCTTGATTTCTTTAACTGAAAATTGCCTATTCATGTCCCTTGCCGATTTTTCAATTGGAGAATGGCTTCATTTTTTGTACAACTGGTTTAGCTCTTTATAGATTTGAGTAATTAGACCTTTGTCAGAGGTTTTTGTTATGAAAATTGTTTCCCAATTTGTTGCTTTTCTTCTAATTTTAGTTACATTGGTTTTGTTTGGTCAAAAACTTTTAAATTTGATGTAGTCAAAATTATTTATTTTGCATTTTGTGACTCTTTTCTAAGTCTTGCTTGGTTTTAAAATCTTTCCCTTCCCAAAGTTCTGACATGTATACTATTCTGTGTTCACCTAATTTACTTATAGTTTCCTTCTTTATATTCAAGTCATTTGCCCATTCTGAGTTTATCTTGGTGTAGGGTGTGAGGTGTTGATCCAAACCTAATCTCTCCCACTCTGTCTTCCAATTTTCCCAGCAGTTTTTATCAAATACTGGATTTTTGTCCCAAAAGCTGGGGTCTTTGGGTTTGTCAAAGGCTGTCTTACTGAGGTCATTTACCCCAAGTCTATTCCACTGATCCTCCTTTCCGTCCCTTAGCCAGTATCAAATTGTTTTGATGACCACTGCTTTGTAATATAGTTTGAGATCTGGGACAGCAAGGACACCTTCCTTTGTATTTTTTTTCCATTATTTCCCTGGATATCCTTGATCCTTTATTCTTCCAAACGAACTTTGTTATGATTTTCTCTAATTCAGTAAAATAGTTTTTTGGTAGTTCAATGGGTATGGCACTAAATAGATAAATAAGTTTGGGTAGGATGGTCATTTTTATTATGTTAGCTCGTCCTACCCTTGAGCAATCAATGTTTTTACAATTGTTTAGATCTAGTTTTAATTGTGTGGAGAGTGTTTTGTAGTTGTGTTCATATAATGCCTGTGTTTGTCTCAGCAGATAGATTCCTAAGTATTTTATATTGTCTCGGGTGACTTTAAATGGAATTTCTCTTTTTAATTCTTGCTGCTGAACTGGGTTCGAGATATATAGAAATGCTGATGACTTATGTGGGTTTATTTTGTGTTCTGCAACTTTGCTAAAGTTGTTGATTATTTTGATTAGCTTTTTGGTTGAATCTCTAGAATTCTTTAAATAGACCATCATGTCATCCACAAAGAGGGATAACTCGGTCTCCTCCTTACCTATTTTAATGCCTTCAATTTATTTTTCTTCTCTAATTGCTGCTGCTAGAGTTTCTAGTACAATATTAAATAATAGAGGTGTTAATGGGCATCCTTGTTTGACTCCTGATCTTATTGGGAAGGCTTTGAGTTTTTCCCCATTGCAGATGATGTTTGATGATGGTTTTAGGTATATACTGTTTATTATTTTTAGGAAAGGCCCTTCTATTCCTATACTTTCTAGTGTTTTCAATAGGAATAGGTGTTGTATTTTGTCAAAGGCTTTTTCTGCATCTATTGAAATAATCATGTGATTTTTGTTGGTTTGCTTGTTTATATGGTCAGTTATGTGGATGGTTTTCCTAATATTGAACCATCCTTGCATTCCTGGTATGAATCCTACCTGATCATAGTGGATAACCCTTGTGATGACTTGCTGGAGTCTTTTTGCTAGTATCCTATTTAAGATTTTTGCATCTAAATTCATTAGGGAGATTGGCCTATAGTTTTCTTTCTCTGTTTTAACCTACCTGGCTTTGGGATCAGTACCATGTTTGTGTCGTAAAAAGAATTTGGTAAAACCGCTTCTTGGTTTATTCTGTCAAATATTTTGTATAGTATTGGGGTTAGCTGTCCTTTGAATGTTTGATAGAATTCATTTGTGAATCTGTCTGGACTTGGGGATTTTTTCTTAGGGAGTTCTTTGATGGCTTGTTCAATTTCTTTTTCTGATATGGGGTTGTTTAGGTAATTTATTTCTTCTTCTTTTAGTCTAGGCAATTTATTTTTGTAAGTATTCATCCATATCACTTAGATTGCCATATTTTTTTGCCATGTAATTGGGCATAGTAGTTTTTAATAGTTGCCTTGATTTCCTCTTCATTAGAGGTGAGGTCTCCCTTTTCATCTTGGATATTGTCAATTTGGTTTTTTTCTTTCCTTTTTTTAATTAGACTGACTAGTACTTTATCAATTTTATTTGTTTTTTTTCAAAGTACCAGCTTAGTCTTATTTATTAAATCAATAGTTCTTTGTCTTTCAATTTTATTAATTTCTCCTTTGACTTTTAGGATCTCTAATTTAGTCTTCGTCTGAGGATTTTTAATTTGTTCACTTTCTAATTTTTTAATTTGCATGCCCAATTCATTGACCTCTGCCCTTCCTAATTTGTTTCTATATGAACTCAAGGATATAAATTTTCCCCTGAATACTACTTTGGCTGCATCCCATAGGTTTTGAAAGGATGTCTCACCTGTGTCATTTTCTTCAATGAAGTTATTAATTGTTTCTATGATTTGTTCTTCAACTAGCTGGTTTTGGAGAATCATATTGTTTAATTTCCAATTAATTTTTGATTTATCTATCCATGTACACTTACTAATTATTATTTTTATTGCACTGTGGTCTGAGAAGGTTGCATTTATTATTTCTGCCCTTTTGCACTCGTTTGCAATGATTTTGTGCCCTAGTACATGGTCAATTTTTGTGAATGTACCATGTACTGCTGAAAAGAAGGTGTATTCCTTTTTGTCCCTATTTATTTTTCTCCATATGTCTACTAACTCTAATTTTTCTAAGATTTCATTTGCTTCTCTCACCTCTTTCTTATTTATTTTTTTATTTGATTTATCTAGTTTGGATAGGGGAAGGTTCAGATCTCCCACTAGTATAGTTTCTCTATCTATTTCATCCTTGAGCTCCTCTAGTTTCTCCTTTAAAAATTTGGATTGTCTGCTATTTGGTGCATATATATTGAGTACAGATATTTCCTCATTGTCTACACTGCCTTTTATCAGGATGTAATTACCTTCCCTATCTCTTTCAACTAGATTTATTTTTACTTTGGCTTTGTCCGATATCATGATTGCTACTCCTGCCTTCTTTTTATCATTTGATGCCCGATAGGTTTGGTTCCATCCTCTTTCTTTCACCCTATGCGTATCTACCTTCCTCATGTGTGTTTCTTGCAGACAGCATATAGTAGGGTTTTAGATTCTAATCCACTCTGCTATTTGCTTGAGTTTTATAGGTGAGTTCATTCCATTCACATTCAGAATTGTGATTACTAGCTGTGTATTTCCCAGCATTTTGATTTCTACTCCTGGTCCTGCCTTTCCTTCTTTCACTATTTCCTTCTATACCAATGTTTGTTTATAGTCAGCCCCCCCCATTCCCTCCCTTATTTTACTTCCCTTTCTGCCCCCCCATTCCCTCCCTTATTTTACTTCCCTTTCTACCCCCCTCCTTTCTTATTCCCTCCCTTATTTTCCCCTATAGTCTTTTTAAAATCCCCCCACCCACTCCCTCCCTTGTAATGCTTCCCTCCCCATCAGTCCATTTTTTACCCTTCTACTCCCCTATAGGGTGCAAATCTATTCTCTTCCCCCATGGATTGGGTTGTTCTTCCCTGTTTGGGTCAGTTTCAAAGTACATAATAGTTGAGTATTTCCTGTCTCCAACCTCTTTTCCCTTCCAGTGTATCGATGTTTCCCCCCCTCCTGCAATGAGCTTCTTTGTGACATATAAATTTACTCCCATTTGTTTCTTTTCCCATTTCTTTTAGTCATAACCTCTTTTCTTTTTTAGCTCTAGTCATGTATATATATATATGTAGATATATACATACACATGTATATGTATTTATGTATGCATATATCTATATACCAATTTATTTCTTGTCCTTTTATCCTATACAGTTTGTCACTGCTCCCTCTGAGTGTAATTCTTCTTCTAGCTGCTCAGGTGATAGCAACAGTTTTTAAGAGTTACCAACGACCTTTTCTCTTATATGGAAACATATCATTTTAGTTTATTGAGTCTCTTAAAAATTTTTGTTGTTGTTGTTGTTTTTTACCCCCTCTTTTTTAATTACCTGTTGATGATTCTCCTGAGTTCTGTGGTTGGACATCAAATTTTCTGTTCAGGTATGGTCTTTTATTTATGAATGCTTGGAACTCTTCTGTTATTTTGAATGACCATACTTTCCCCTGTAAGAATATAGTCAGTTTTGATGCGTATTTTATTCTTGGTTGTAGACCTATTTCCCTTGCTTTCCGGAATATCATATTCCATGCCTTTTGGTCCTTCAGTGTGGATGCAGCTAGATCCTGTGTTAACCTCACTGTGTTTCCATGGTATCTGAATGGCTTCTTCTTGGCAGCTTGTAATATCTTTTCTTTCATCTGATTGTTTTAGAATTTGGTTATAACATTTCTTGGTGTTGTCAGTTGGGGATTAAATACTGGGGGTGATCTGTGGATTCTTTCAATGTCCACTTTCCCCTCTTGTTCTAGGATCTCGGGACAGTTTTCCTAGATAATTTCCTCTAGTATTATGTCCAGGCTTTTTCTTTTGTTGTGGTCTTCTGGTAGTCCAATTATTCTTAAATTGTCTCATCTTGAATGATTTTCTAAATCATCTGTTTTGTGAATGAGATCCTTCACATTTTCCTCAATTTTTTCATTCTTTTTGTTTTGTTTTATAGTGTCCTGCTGCCTTGTGAGGTCACTTGATTCTAGTTGTTGTATTCTGGTTCTTAAAGATTGGATTTCATCTCTGGCTTTTTGGTCGTCTTTTTCCTTCTGGTCTGGTTTTCTTTGAAGATTGTCTTTCATCCTCTTTACCTCATCTTTCATCTCCTTTGCCTCATTTTCCAGCTGGATGATTTTGGCTTTCAGGACATTATTTTCTCATTTTAGTTCAAGTGCCTCTGTTTCCAGATGACTTATCTTAATTTTTAAGTTCTTTTCCCAATTGTCTTCAGCCTCTCTTAGTTGTATTTTGAGTTCTTCCACAGCCTGTATCCAATTCACTGGGATTTCTGGTTTATTGTTTGCTTAGCTCTCCCCCTCTGTTCCATTTGCTGATTAGTAGCTGTCTATTGTAGTTTCTTTCTTCTTTTTCTGTTGTTTGCTCAAATTCACCCCTTCTTTACTCTCTGTATTTGTCTGTGCTCTTGTTCCTCTCATTTTCTTTGTTTTTTTGGGGACTTCTATCAGTCTCCCCTCTTGGAGCTTTAACAGAAGATTTCTTGGTGTAGTCTCTGGGGGAGGGTTGTTGGGGGTTTGAGCTTCCATGTCCTCTGGAGGCTTTTGATTGGCTTAAAGTCCAGCAGTCAATGAGGATGGGTGGGGAGCCTGGGTTTCCCTGCATTCTGGAGACTTTTGATGGGATTGGATTCAGCTGGCTCTTTCAGAAGACTCTGCTCTCTAAGGGGGGAGGGGTCTTGTCCTCCCTGGGCTCTGAGGGCTCCTGATGGGATTAGGTTCAGCTGGTTTGGACTGAATGAGCCCTAAAGCAAAAAACCTCCTCCTCCACAATCTTTGTTGAATGCCTGGAGACAGGCCCAGGTTACTTTCGAGGTAATCTCTTCAGAGCAACCCCTTTGCAAGCCCTGAGTTTTCTGTCCTTTCAGTAGCTCTGAGGGCTCCTGATGGGATTGGGTTCAGCTGGTGCCCTAAAGCTGGGACCTCCCTTGAGACTCAGTTGGAAGGACCCAGCCAAGGGGCTACAGGCTTCCCCCTTCTCTCTGTTTCCCTGCCGTCTGTATTGGGTGTCCGGAGACTGGCTCAGGTTACTCTCAAGGTGAGTCCTTCAAAATAGCCAGCCCTGGGGCCCTTTTGTTGGCCCTGAAGTTCCCACTGCTGCCATGGGCTCAGCACTCTTGGTTGGGCGGGATGGGTCCTGGGACCTTCCTTCTGCCTGCCCCTTAGATCTGAATGATTTAGGGTTCTGGCTTTTGGGGGGCCTTACCTTTTGATCCAGGTCCAGGAGGAGGGTTCCCCTGGTCTGTCCTGTTGTTCAGCTTGAATTTCAGTGTCCTAGGAGCACTCAGTTTGCAATTGGTAAGGAAGGGTTTCTGAGGTCTAAACTTTCGCAGCTTCTAAGCCACCATCTTGACCGGAAGTTCCACACCCTGACCAAAATTCATACTTTTGACTTTCATTACATGGGTCAACTTTGTTTAATGTGTATTTTGATATAAAATGATAGGGATCCTTTAAAGAGACTCATTTTTCTAAGTCTCTGAATTATTCACCCGGTGGCTCTGAAGGGCAAACTCAAAACAGAAAGGTCAGTGAAATTTTGGGAAAACAGAGAAAGTCAGATAGCTCAACAAGAAAGGTTGTTTACTGAGCCAAAAAAGAATCAGAATGGGTGAATACAAAATAGATGGTTTAAGAAGAAAAATGATGACAAGCTGGAATTTACACACTGACTATAAAGCAACTAAAAAGCAAGTGAGTATATTCTTGTCAAAATAGAGTTATCACAGTCAATTTTAAGAAATGATATATGATAACTTTTATATCAATCATAGTTATTTTCCCACTTTCATCTTGATTTCCTTCCATGGTGTTATGTGCTTTCTCTAATAACATTCTGTCTTAATATGAACTCATTTTGGTTTTCTTTATTACTATAATGAATTGTCTTTAGCAATGTAAGAATTAAATTAATATCCAATAATTCCAAATATTATATTTTATAAGGTTAAGTAATAATCACTTGAAGTAGAAAGAAAAGGAACTAAAAGGAATAGAAGTTCAAATCTAATTGTCTAACAAAAAGTAAAACCAGGTGTGTAGATTCTTCTTCCTGGCATGAATTTATGTTTATATAAACACAGCTTTCCCAGCCACAATTAGGGAAAAAGAGAGAGAGGGTGGAGCTATACAAAACTTATATCTTCCCTACATTAGTTACTTTATGTAGATATGTAACTGGGATTCTGGGAAAGAGAGTCCCTGGGGAGAGAATTCTAATTACACAGAAACATGTGAAATAAGGTGCAGTGGAACCAGAGGACATGGTTGTCCAGGGCTGGCTCTGATAAATACTGGATGCTTCTGAACAAATGGCATTGATCCTCTGGGACCACATGAGCATTCTCATGTGTTACATGATAGAATTGGAATAGTCTCCAAAGTTCCTTCCAGCCATAAGTATAGAATCTTATTTCAGGTGGCATATCATTTGTACTTTTTAGATTTACAACCCCAAAGGTCTCTATGCTTCAAACAACTGAATCACCTGCACTACACAGAAAACACACAGTCCTGGTGGCATAAAACTGACAAGAAATAATTAAGCAGTTTCTCCAGAATGTATTCAAAGATCTCAATGTCTTTTAGTTAGTGGCAATCTACTTTTTCTCTCTAGGACTTATTTGACTCTGGAATTTTCAATAAATCTACATTTGCAAATCAAAATTAGTAGCAGTATCTTGCTTAGGGATGGGCATTAAGTAGTTCCAATCTCAGAGAGACAGGTGGGAGAAAAACTCAGAGACTAGAGTGATTCTAACCTAAAACCAGGATAAGTGTAAGAATTCCAGAATGAATACATACAACAGGTAAATTCATTTATTATAGTGATGGTATTCCATTTCCTAAAATACCTGTACTGTAGAAATGGTATAATGAATAACAATAATTGTTGATGACATCATTATCATCATCATCATCACTTTTTTCTCTGGTTGCCTCCTATTCCTGTAATGCCCTCCCTCCACCATTCTGATTGCTGCCTTCTGTTCAGTTACAACTAAAACTCCACCTTCATCAGGAAGCCATCACCAATCCCTCTTAATTCAAATGCCTTTTGTCTTATTATTTTCCCTATACGTAGCCTAATTTGTTTATAAAAAATTACATATTTTTCCCCTATTAGATTTTAAGTTCTTTAAGGCCAAGGGCAGTTTTTTGCCTCTCTTTTGCATCCTCAGCACTTAGCATAGTAGCTGGCATATAGAAGATGCTTAATAAATATTCATTTATTAATTATCATTTTGCTACTATGCTGTGCATAGAATAATGAACATCAGCCAAGGAAGACCTGAGTTCAAATCCTACCTCATATAACTTTATCATGTATGACCCTGGACAAGTCATTTATCCTCCTCCAGATTCAATTTCCCAATCTGTAATATGGAAATTATAATAGCATTTGCTTCACAGGTTTGTTGTGGAATTAATCAAGGTAACACCTGTGTTTTACAAACCTTAAACTATTTGTGATTATTACATTCACAACCCCTGATTTCATTAATGGAGGGCAGCAATGTCCAAAATAATTTTTCGTTCACATATATTAATCACTTAAAATTGATATTATTTATTTATAAATTATGTACATATGGTACTATACTTATTTACTCTATTTGTTATAGAACACACACGAAATAGAAATTGAAATGGATTTTCCAATTCAACATTTTTTTAAGCATCTACTTTGTATTGGGTACTGGGATAAGCACTAGGGAATACAATTAATAAAATTAAAAAGTCTATTCCCTAAAGGAGCTTGTAATCTACAGGTGGAAACCCCACAAAAGGAGCCAGGAAATGGGAGAAATAACACAAGGTTTATCCAGCATGATGGGATCTTGTTCCATGAGGTTAAAACCAGAAAAGGGAGCAAATTCAAAGAGGAGTGAACAAGTCCAGTTTCTGTTCTCTATAAAGGAAGGCTTTGGGCAAAGTTTGGCTTTTCCCTCTCAGCCCTCCAGAAGGGTTAGAAGGTAGAAGCTGAAGGAGGTAGTATTAATCAAGGTCTGAGTTAGTGGCATGGTGATGAGTTTACTGCTGGAGGTGAATTCTGTGGAGTTAAAACTATGTAGGACAGGGGATGAAATAAAAAGCTGAACATTATAAGATAATTTTGTCTTTATCAATAGCACAAAATATTAATACTTATCTGAAAACAATAATTAATGAATAGGATATATTATGATTTGGATTAGTAATATTTAGCAAGAATAATGAGAACATGTTTCATTATTCAAAAAGAAATGTCCTGATGTTTTATGAGATAGTCAATAAGTATTTTTTAAATGTCTGTTATGTGCCAGGCACTATACTAAGCACTGGGGATTCAAAAGACACACAAAAAAGTCTTTACTTTCAAAGTCCTCTGTCAGGAAAAAAAAGAGCTATTTATTAAAAAGGTTGGACTGGATTATATTTAAAATGGGGTTGCCAGGAATTTAATTTATTCCAAAGAGATTTATTTACAATTTATTTACAAATTATAGAAAGACTGAAGTAAGAAAATCAGAGAGAGGATATGGTAAGATATAATCTTCACAACTCAAAATCCAACAGGAGTGTTTTCAAACAAAATTTCAAAATAAGCACAAGAAATATAAATAGATACTCTATTATTAAAAGAAAATAATTAATAGAAGGATTAAGACAAAATTGTGAAGGACTTGTTTTTCTAATAAAATATTTCATTTTCCCAACTACATGAAAACAAAAGGAAACTCTCTGAAAACAAAGGATCCATAATGTTTCCCTTACTTCTCTCTCCATTTGAGATGGCAAACAACTTGATCTGGGTTATATGTGTATGATCATGCATTTCCATATTGATCATCAATATTGGTGACTACTCATATAAAACCTACATACCAAAACAAAAACACAAACTAAATGGAAAAATAGTATGATTTGATCTGCATTCCAGCTGCAACAGTTCTTTCTCTGTAATTGGATACCATTTATTGTTATATTTTCTTCAGAACTGTGAAAGAAGATTTTGGGAAGGCAACATGATTCCAAGCAGAGTTTCATAGAATGATGTGATCAGCGTATTACTGAGAAGAGCTAAGAATTTCATAGTTGATCATCATAAACTATTGCTGTTTCTGTAATAATGTTCTCTTGGTTCAGGCTTACTTCACTCTGCATCAATTCATGTAGATTTTTACAGGTGCTCCTGAAGTCATCCTGCTGATCATTTCTTATAGCTCAATAATATTCTACACAGTTTGTTCAGTCATTCCCCAATTGATATATATCCATTCAATTTCCAATTTTTTGTCACCACAAAAAGAGCTATCAGTTTTTTTTTGTACAAGTAGGTCATTTGACTCCTCTTTTTGTCTCTTTGGGAAACAAACCTATTAGGGGTATTAGTGGAATAAAAAGTATGGACAGTTTTATAACCTGTTTGACATAGTTCCCAATTGCCCTCCACAATGGTTGGATCATTTCTAAATTTCAGCAACAATGCAGTAATGTTCCAATTTTGCTAATTTCCCTTCAGCATTTATCATTTTACTATTATATTGGTCACATATAACACCTCAGAGTTGTGTTAACTTGCATTTCTTTGATCAAGATTGATTTACAACATTTTTTTAAATATGGTCATAGAGAGCGTTGATTTCTTCATCTGAAAACTGCTTCTTCATTTACTTTGCCTTTTGTCAATTGGGGAAAGACATGTTCTTATAAATTTGACTCAGTTCTTTATATATTTAAGAAATTAATGCCTTTTCCAGAGAAATTTGCTGCAACCCCCCTCCACGCATACACACACACACACACACACACACACATACACACACACACGCATACACACACACACACAGAGTTTGTTTCCCATTTAAACTTGGCCATATTGGTTTTGTTTGTAGAAAAAATATTTAATAAAATAAAAATTATCTTTATTTTATGTCTCATAATGTTCTCTGTCCCTTACATGGTCATTAATTCTTCCCTTATTCATAGATATGACAGGTAAACTATTCCCTGCTCCCCTAATTTACTTATGGCACTTTTTAGGTCTAAATCATATACCTATTTTGACCTTATCTGGTATAGGGTATGATATATTGGTGTATACTTATTTTTTGTCATATTGTTTCCTAGTTTCCCAAGCATTTTTTTTTTGTCAAAGAGTGAGTTCTTAGCCAAAGAGTTGGGATCTTAGTATTTATCAAATATTAGATAATTATGGCCATTTACCATTGTGTATTGTGTATCTGATCTATTCTATTGTTCCACCATTCTAGTTCTTAGCCATTATCAGATTCTTTTGATGATTAGCAGTTTGAAAATACCTGTACTTCAAGGCTACCTTCCCATTTTTTTCATTAATTCTCTTAATATTCTTGATGTTTTCTTCTTCCAGATTATTATTTTGTTATTATTTTTTCTAGTTCTATAAAATACATTTTGGTGGTTTGATTAGTATGGCACTGAATAATTAATTTCAGTAGAAATGTCATTTTATATTAGTTCAGCGTACCCATTTTCATATTATTTCATAATGTTTTTCTAGCTTTTTTTGATCTGACTTTATTTGTGTGAAAAGTGTTTTGTAATTATGCTTATATAATTCCTTTATTTGTCATGGCAAGTAGTCTCCCAAGTATTTTGTATTGTGTAGAGGTATTTTAAATGGAATTTCTCTATTTCTTGCTACTGGACTTTGTAGGTTTTATAAATATATTTATATATATATGTATATGCTGATGATTCTTTTATTTATGTGACTTCATTTGCAACCTTCAGCTTTACTAAAATTTTTATTATTTCAACTAGATTTTATTTGATTCTTTATTATTCATTAAGTATACTATTTTATTTTCTCCAAAATGATAATTTAGTGCCCTCATTGTCTACTCTAAATTTTTCAATTACTTTGTTTTCTCTTGGTGCTAAAGCTTGCATTTGTCATACAATTTTAAATAATAGTGGTGATAATGAGCTCCTTACTTCTTTACTGGTCTTAAAAGGAAGACTTCTATATTATCTCCATTATAGATAGTACTTAATTTTAAGGAAAGGACCATTTATTCCTATGCTTTCTTGTGTTTTTAATAAGGTTTGGTATTATATTTTATCAAATGTATTATCTGCAAATATTGAGATAATCATGTGATTTTTATTATTTTGAACTGATATGATAAATTATTTTGATAATTTATTAACATTAAACTAGTCCTGTATTCCTGGTATAAATTTGACCTGGTCATAATGAATGCCCCTTGTGATACATCACTTAGTCTTGCCAATATTTTATTTAAAACGTCTTCATCTATATTCATTAAGGAAATCAATCTATAATTTTCTTCCCCTGTTTTTGTTCTTCCTTGCTTAGCTATCAGCACCATATTTGTGTCATAAAAGGAATTTTGTAGGACTTCTTCTTTGCCTATTTTCCCAAATAATTTCTAGAGCATTAGCACTAATTTTTCTTTAAATATTTGACAGAATTCACTTGTGAATCCATCTTTTTCTGGGGATTTTTTCTTAGGGAGTTCATTCATAGTTTTTTCAATTTATTTTTCTGATATGGGACTATTATGTAAGTATTCTATTTCTTCTTTTGTTAATCTGGGCAATTTATATTTCTGTAATTATTTATTTCACATAGGTTGTCAGATTTCTTGGAATATAATTGGACAAAATAACTCCTAATGATTACGTTAATTTTGTCTTCAATGGTGCCAGAAAGGGCTTCCTGTGGAAAATGAGATTTTTGATTTTTAATTGTTGGAAGTCTCAGAAGTCAAGAGGTAGAAACAAGGAGAGAGAACATCCCATCCATAGGGAACAGCCAGAGAAAATGCCCTTTGATACCAAAGCCTCATTCCAAGATTCGGTTCTTCTGATTCTTGGTTTTAATGGCTATTATAGCTATAAAAGATACTCCATAATAATACTTAGATCCAGATTAAAGAAGTACATTACTGGCTTCACTTACTAATCATAGTATTCAATATTCATTCCTATCCTCCATTTAGACCAAGCTTTTTTTTTTTTTTGCTGAAATGTAGATAGTAAACTTTCATCTTCATTGGTGTCCATAAGCTACTTGTTATATCTTTAAGAAATGACTTAAAAACTTATTGAAATACTTTAGTTAAAATATTTTATACAGATGATAAAACTGTTTTCATGTACATTTAGTGTGCAGATTTGAAAAGTTTTTAGAAGTAACATCATTTTTATCATTAAGCCTTGATTTTTAAATGTGATGGCATCATGCTATCATTAGCTAAAAGCTCAAGGGAAATAAACACAGAGGGTGAGCTACATAATTAATGAGAGTTCATATAAATCCATATTTAAGTAATCTTGGGCATTTTTAATGTTTTGGCCTACTTTTCATCAGAAGTTGTTAGAGCATCATTATTTATACCTCAATGTAGATTACAGAGAGATCAAGTTATGTTTGGAAATGTCAATTCTGCCATTTTGTGGTAGGTGCCATTCACTTATACTTACATCTTAAATATCATCTTTCATATGCAGGATTTTTGTTTTTTGTTGTTGGGGTCTTTCTGGTAGGAATATTTTTAAACTGCAGGTTCATATTGTTAGTGTGAGGTTAATTATTTTTTCCTTCATTCAGTCATTTCTGACTCTCTCTTACTAAATAGACCTTCGCACACTTAGTTCTATTATCCTCCACTCTCTCCCAAAGTCTATCCATGCTGAAAATTGATTATATGATATTAAATATCCATCTCATTCTCTCATTCTCTGATGTCCTCTTTACCTTTGGCTTTCAATCTTTCCCAACATTATGGCCTTTTCCAATGAGTGCTTTCTTCTCATTATCTGGCAAAAGTATTTAAGTCTCATCTTTAGTATTTGTCCTTCCACAAAGAAATTTGAATCAATTTCTTGAAATATTGACTGATTTTATTTTCTTCTCATCCAAGAGATTCTCAAAAATCTTCTCTAGCACCACAATTTGAAAATATAGATTCTGTACCACTCAGCTTTCCTTATTGACCAACTTCAATTGCCATACATTACTACTGGAAAAACCATAGCTTTGACTAGATGGACCTTTGGTGGCAAAGTAATTTCTCCACTCTTTTGTATGATGCTCAGATTTACCTTTGCTTTATTTCCAAAAAGGAAGTGTCTTTTAATTTTATAGCCAGTTATGTATAAACTAGCTTTATGTAACCAGTATCACAATTACTTCAATATGGTACAATGGATTCAAACCACACGCAAAATTAAGAGCACCACAGTTAAATCACTTGTCCTATTGGACTCTTTTTCTTTCCTCATCAAACCTTATACATTATATGTGATAGGTGACCATCTGACAGATGGAGCAAGTGAGAGTATTACTGTTAATTTGTACATCAAGAATTAGTAAAGCTCACTTCCTTTCCCTCTTTCTTCAGATAAAATATAAGAAAAGTTTTAATATTTCCTTCCCTCATCCTCAAGATAATCTTGTTTATCTCTAGGGTAAGAAACTGTATTTTGGAGACCCATTCTACAAGGAACTAGTGGTGCTGAAAATCTTTCCCATAATTCAGATCAACAGTTGCTTCATAATTTAAAATCTCAGGGTTTTTATTGGGATATTGAGAAGTTGGTGATTACTAAGGGCATACTATATATGGGACTCAGTATAAGACAGGAATTATATTCACTACATGTTTTGTAACTCTAGTGCCCATTTAACCATGTTGCCTCTATATTAAATCATAATAGGTTAGCATTGCTGTTTCTTATACTAATGAAGTCATAGTCCCAGTTGCTGTCATTCAGTCATGTCTCTTTATGATCCCATTTGAGGTCTCCTTGGTAAAGTCACTGGAGTGGTTTTCCATTTTCTTCTCTAGCTCATTTCACAGGTAATGAAAGTGAGGTAAATAGGGTTAAGTGACTTGCCCAGGGTAATATAGCTAGTAAGTTTCTGAGGCTGGATTTGAATTCATGTCTTCTTGATTCCAGGTGCAGTGGTCTATTCCCTGTGCTATATAGCTGCACCATTTGTAAGGACTATGACAAAAAGTACATTCTTTTAGCTTTGTTTTATTTTGCTTTCCTTGTAATATAAAAAGATTGTAAACTATCAAGAAGCTAAAAGGCCCTAGAGCCCCATGAAGATGGTCAGATTTTAAATGAGGATGTGATGAGTGTATAAAGATCCTAAGGAATATAAGCACTATAGGAAATGGATTATTTAAAATTATTTGAGAAATACACCACTTCAGATTTTTGTAGGACATAGGACACTTAGAGTAATCTCTTTCTCAACTCTGTTATAAATATGATATAATACAATACATATTTCCATATTCATCATATTGTAAAAGTAGACACATATCTCTTAGTCTATAGAAAAGTTCATGGAGTAAATAAAGAGAAGATTGGTATGCTTCAATCTGCTTTCAGATTATGTCCATTCCTTTTGTGGTGGTGGATATCCTTTTCTATCCTGAGTCCAAAAGAGTTGTCCTGAACCCTTGTGTTGATGATAACAGTTAATTTATTCAAATTGATCAACATATATTATTGCTATTACTGTGTATAGCTTTCTTCCCTTGGGGGTTGAATTTAAAGTCTCTTTTATACCAGTATTCTAAATAGAAATTTGGGATATGCATCCTATAAACTCTGTCTAGTTAACTATTCTTGCCAAATGATAAGTAAATTATCCCAAATCACTGTATCTTCCAATGTCCTGTTCCATCCTTTTCATACTGTTAAAAGAATTTTTTAAATCTCTCTCTGTTGCTTTAAGATGCAGAAAAGGGGGATTTCTAGGTGTAGCAGAGCTAACAGGGGTCAGTGAGTCAGAGCTGAAGATTCTCTTACCCAGGAGAGGAGGGGAGAGATAAGAAGGGAATCAGTTGGCAGTTAGATCTTTTGCCTTTGAATCTTGAGAGAGGAAGAGGTCTGTCTTTGAGGCAAGGGGCTACTGGGAGTTTACTATTGACAGTTGGAGAATACAACTTTATTTAAGGAGGTCATGGGTAGTGTAAGATAAGTAGTTAGTGAATCAATTTTAGGTAGTGTAGAATAGATAGTCCTGGTATGGCCAGGCAAGAAGAACTTTTCCTCAGAAGACAGTTAGAAGTAGGGTTTTAGAAATTTTAGTTAGTATTAGGAATTCAGGTATAGTCATAGGGTATTAGAATAATAATCTCTTCCTTTCTATTTTCTATCTGTCCTTCACAAATTAAACTGAGTGTTTTATTCAACTACTCTCCTCACTTTTGTCAAACTCCTATAGTTTAACCCTTACAATACTAATTACCAACACCTGAAGTACAAACTCCTCTTTTACCTCTACCTGTCCTGCATTCACATCTGTAATTGAAACTTGAATTGGCTTCTGGGACTGTTGTTGCTATGGTAACTACAGTTGGGTCCTCCTCCAAGCCCCTTAACCCAGCCCTGCCTGAATAAACAATTTACTCTAGTTTGATTAAATTGGGATCAGAAATCTTATTACAAATCTTGACCTGAGCTCCAATTATCTGTAAATTATTTTTTTAGGCTTCAAACTTAAAGAGTTGTACTTTATATCCTTTATATTTTCATATTATGTGCTTTTAAAGATTAATTATTAACATAGTTTTAATTGGATTTTATGGTTCATTAGTAAATGATGCACTTAAAAAAACAGTATATTTCTTTCTATTCCCACTCAATTTTCTACAGATGTCTATCAAATCAAATTTCTCTAAAATCCTATTTATTTCCTTAACTTTTTTTGTTTGTTTGTTTGTTTTGTTTGTTTTTATTTTTTAGTTAGATTTATCTACTTCTGAGAAGAGAAAGTTGAGGTCCCCACTAGTATAGTTTTACTTTGTATTTTCTCCTATAAAACATTTAGCATCTTTAAAAATTTGGATTCAATACCATTTGATGCATACACACATACCCACACATATATGTATATAGTATGAATGCCTTTTTATCAAGATGCAGTTTCTTTTCTTATCTCTTTTACTTAGACTTATTTTTACTTTTACCTTTTTTCTGAGATCATGATTACTATTCCTGCTTTTTATTAGTTCAGTTGAAGTATAATTAGATTCTCCTTCAGTCCCTTATTTTTACTCTCTGAGGGTCTCTCTGTTTCAAATGTGTTTCATACAAAAAAACATATTTTAGACTTCTGGCTTTTAATCAACTCTACTATTTGCTTATATTTTATAAGTGAGTTAATCCCATTCCAATTCCCATTTATGGTTGCTAACTGTGCGTTTCTGTTCATTGTATTTTTTCCTTCTCATTCTCTCTAAGTTTCTTTCTCTCTTGGTCTCTATTTATCTCTCTCCCTGTATTTCTATCTCTGACTCTTCCTATCTTTTTCTCTGTCTGTCTGTCTGTCTCCCTCCCTCCCACTTCTCTATATCTGTCTCTCCTGTATTGTCTGATTCTGTTTCTCTCTCTCTATGTCTGTGTCTGTTTATCTCTCTTCCCTCCTTTCACTCTATACCTTCTCCTTAATGTTTTTCTGAAGATAACCTCTTCCCTCAATTTACCCTCCTTTTTATAAATCTTAACCTGTCTCTTATTCCCTCCTCTCCTTTTCCCCAATAGGACAAGATAGATTTCTATGCCCAACTGAGAGTAGATGTTATTCCCTACTTGAGCCAATTCCAATAAGAGTAAGGTTAAATCATTGCCTGTTATTCTTCCCTCTTCTTCCCCTCTATTGTAATAGCCCATTCATGCCTCTCCATGTGAGATAATTTACTATCTGTCCCTTTCCTCTTCTCCAGCACAATCTTCTTTCTCACTCCTTAATTTTTAAAACATTATCCCATCATAGTCACTTTACTCCCTTGCCCTCCCATTTATGTTTAGTTCTTCTAACCTTAATAGTGATCAAGTTCTTAAGAGTTATAGATATCATCTTCCCACAAAGCAATATAAACAGTCTAACCTTACTGAATCCCTCCTGTTTTCTTTCTCCTCTTTACTCTTTTATGGTTCTTCTTCACCCATCTTTCTTTATTAAATATCTATTGAAATAAATCTTTGATGTTTACCCTTTCCATACTTATCTCTTATTAGTTGCCAGCTCATATTTTTCTTCCCTCCAAAATATTTTTCTTATTTTTTGACCCTTTCTTATCTATTTATTCAGATCATATATCAAAACAATTTTAATAATTATTTTTTGATATTTGCAATCCATGTTATTTCCCTCTCTTCCACCCCTCTCCGTTCCCCAAGAAGGGAGGTAATATGATATAGGTTGCATATATTTATATCATCATACAATACATATTTCCATATCTGTCATTTTGTGAAATAAGGCACATATTATTTATACTATAGAAAAATTCATGGAGGAAATAAATTGAAGAATTGTACGTTTCAATCTACATTAGGACTCCATCAGTTCCTTCTATGGTGGTTGTTAAACGGTTTCATTATGAGGCCTTGGAATTGTCCTGTATCAGTGCCTTGTTAATAGTACTTGTCATTCACAGTTAATATTCATATACTATTGTTGTTACTGTATACAACTTCCTATTTCATTTTAACTTACAGTCATAGTATATTATATTGGATTATTTTAATAAAATTTTCATGTTGTAAAAGTCTGAGTATGTCACTCCCCTATTCATATAAATTACATCTATGACCTACTAAATATGACATAAATTATTTACCTTGTCTTAAAAAATATCTCCTCCATTCCACCTACCTTGAGAGAAAGAAAATGCTCACCTTTTTCTGGTCATGACCTTTTGTTGGTCTCTTCAGTTGTTCCTGGATTCCTCTTACAAGGGTGAAATAATCATTCATGTTTATTTTTCCAGGCTTTTTTAGTTAGTATTGAAATGAGGGTGTCCTAAACCATTACTAAACTGAAGTTTATCTCATCAGTAGTTCATTTGGAAACACGTATTTGAGTCAAAGACATTCTGATCTCTTTGTGAATAGAAAGCTACTCCCTTAATTTGTGATCCATTGAGAACCATGCTCATACTGGTTATAATAATATATAATGAGAATGATAATAAAGCTACTAATTATAATAATAAACATAGTAGAAGTGGATTAATTTGTTCCACCTATCAGTATAAAAAAACTAATTACATTTGATAACTATTACATTACCAAGGATGTCTAAGCTTAGTATACCTCATAACAAAACCTATTGGACAATTAAAAATGTTTTATTTGCTCTTACTCTACATTTTAGCTGAATTAAGCTATTTTTTAATTCCCTAAATATATATCGGTCTCTTTGATTCTCTGATTTTCCTCATGGTCTTGATCCTTACCTGAATTTAGTGGTTTACTCAGCTCTAATTCTCACCAGTTGAATTCATAGCTCTTCTTCATGACCAGGTCTAGTTCAAGTTTCATCTGAATCAAGAACTCAACACATTAGCTAAAAATGATTTCTCTAGCTTTCAACTGCTTATAATGTATTGCATCTCCTAATTCTGTTGGTATTATTGTTATATATGGACATTCATTATGTTTCTTGGCAGGGAATAATCTTTTGAATGAAAAAGATTATTGTCTTATTCATCTTGAGTTCCAAGTTAATTTGTCATTTTAAATACTTACCCACAGGATGTGAATGAGTATATATTAGTGTTGTCACACATAGAAGTATCAGGAATAAAGTGAATTAATTTAAATTGGGTGGGGTGATTAATTGACTCAATTGCCCCCCTCCATCTTATCTATTCCCTGCAGTGCCAGTATGAGGCCAGATGCATAAAATAAACAAATGTGTACTGAGTTGAGAAAATTACTGTAACCTAAGGTTTAATTTCTCCATTTTACAGGGGATTTTCACATGAATACCCACAAATACAATATTCAGTTGACCAGAAATAACTGCTCCCTTTAGTAAGAGCTATGGTGTGATGATGAACACATTCTTGTAGTCTAGATCCTATATCACACCTGTTTCTATACTCTTGAGTAATCTATGACTGTAGTATGCTTCACTTCCATGACAGATACTCTTTGAAAGCCTTGAGCTCTTCTATCCAATATTTGAAATTTCTTTGTACCAATGTACATTATAAAAGGCTACTGATGTGTTTGTTATCATGATTATGTAGTACATTAATGGGCCTTCTAAGGAAAAAGTCCTTAAGTTAAAGGAGTGACTCAAATTGAAGTAATTTGAGGCAGACTAATATAGGAAAAATAGACATCACTTTCACATCACAGGAGTTACCAACATGGCACCTGCTCAGTCTGGAAAATTCATGTAAAAAGTTTCATACCAGAGAAGGTGTTATTTGTTTCTTTGATCTTTTATTGGATATTTACAAAGCCTTATATGAATTTATGAGTTTCTAAACTTTTAAATATATATCAACATTTCTAGCCTTTCCATGTCATCTGCTGGCTTTCAAGATCTTTTCACAAACGTTTTACTTATTATAATTTTTTCATATTTTTGGTATAAAAAGTGAAGACATATTGCTATTATACAGTAATATATATATATGTATATATATATGATGTATTTCTCAGTTTCTAAACCTTTTTGGTGTCATTATAGTCATTCATGTTATCTGTAGCTTCCACAAAACTAAAATAAAATTATCTAAATTTCATATGCCACCCTGCAATATCTCAAAACCACAATGAAGAAAGTGGCAATGTGGAAGAGATACTTGTATTTGATTTGTAATAATTCTTTTGTGTTTCCATCAAAAATTAACATGGGGTAATGAGGCTTCTCAGTGGATTATGTGTCAGACATAGAGAAGGGAGGTCCTGGTTTCTGTTAAAATAAATTTTGGAAGGGTGGAAGGTAGGATATATATATATATATATATATATATATATATATATATATATATATATATATATATATACACATATATATATACACACAAAGGGTAAAATCACATATCAATAAATTGAATTTATTAACAATGAAAGGAAGGATGGGAAAGGAATGAGTGAGAGGTTTGCATCTGACTATAAGCCCATGATATTAACCCACTATAATTATTTTCCTAAGCTAACCTGTCTAAATAACTGAACTATAGATTACTAAGGGGTAAATCCAACAGGGAACCCAAAACCTCATAAACAGAGTCCTTGGCAGGTAGGTAGTAGGAATCCAGCTGTTGGGTCCTCAGATGTCCCAGGGAATAGAAAGGCTCCTTCAACACACTCTGTCCACCAAATTGTATGGGAAATCTTCCTCTCAGCCTTGTTGTTTTATTCAGAGGCAGCCAACTTCCAAGATGATCTTGTCTAGGTATAGTCCAGGGACATATACCCTTCAGGCTTCACTATCAGCTTCAGACAGACCATTGGAAAACTGTCTTCAACAGCTTGGAACTTTTCCCAACATACTCAGGGAGAATTCTCAAGCTTGAGGGCTGTCAATCAAACTCTTGCACTTCATACCTTCTCTTGCTACATTTCAAATCTAAGCTCACTTACTTCTTGGCTATCTGACCCTGGGCAAGTCACTTAACCTTGATTACCCATCCCTTATCACTCTTTTTTCTTGGAACCAATATACATTATTGACTCTATGACAGAGAATAAGGTTTTTTAAATTAATATAAAAGATTCTGCTTATTCTGGTTGTATGGAGCCAAATGTGGTGATGATCATCAAAAAGTAACCTAAATATACTACATTGAAACCCCCCTAACTTACAGGCCAGTTGCTTTCTACTAGAATCTTTCACAATGAGAGAAATGGAAAATTTTTCAGCAATACTTAATTTACTGGTGCATCTTCCCAAAGGATGGATCTGAAAATTGTTAGGACTAAATGGTAGAAAATTTTAGTTAAATAATCCATATTTCCTTATGTCTAATTAATTAAACAATCCTCCTTCTTGCCTTTTCCCAAGTTGAATATTTCCCTTCCTTGTGCTAATATAACTGCTAACTTTATTCAATGTATAGCTCAGGGGCCACCTCTTATAGAAGCCCTTTCCTGATGCTCAACTTTTTTATATTTACTTATCTACATATATAGTTTTCCTTATATGAAATCTAATTTTTTTTGTCGTCAAAGACAATTTTATTTTTGTCTTTATATTCTCATTACTTTGGTGAGTGCATGAGACAAAGTGGACTCTCAATCAATGTATGGTAAACTATAGCAAACAGAAAAATCTCCTTTGTATTATTAAAGTCAATATTTCTATACTTGATGTGATACATTTCAAAAGTTCATCTTTTTTTCTAGTATATATAGTATGGAGTCACCAAAACAATAGATTACTTTAATGAGCATATGGTTAAATTTCTCTGAATAATAACAGAAATAACTAAGAAATTGTCAGATGGTAGTTAAGAAATTTTTAATAGAAAAAGGCAATTTTGAAAGGGGTATCCAAGATCATCTCATGAAATCTCTCCTCCTCCCATACACAGGAATGAAAAGAGATAGTATCTGAGCCTGAGTTTGAATGTAGGTAATATTCTAACTTTAAAATGTTCTCTCTCTTTCCATTTTCATTCAGAGTAAGAAACAACTGTTTCTGTTGGAACTAAATAACAGAGATGGGGAAGGGATATGGAAAGGAGTTGAAACTGAAAATAAAATTGAATTAAAAATAAAAATGCAAATTAAAAAAGAATTAAATAACAGGGTAATTATAACTTTGAAGCTCTACTTCTGCATCTACACAATGGACCATATGGATTCTTCTTGATCTAACTGTCTTTACAGAGTTTATGGTTTATTATAACACTCACTTTCTGCTCAATTCTATTTCCATCCCCTCTTACTCCCACCCTCTGCTTTTTGCCTGCCCTGCTTGAAGGCCCAGCTGCAGCATTGGCTGAGGGAAGAAACCTTCAGGAAGTTTGATCTAATTGATAGCAGTTTAGTGATTAAAACCACAAACACTGAGTGGACATCTGCCCATTTGACCAGATTTCACACAAGTTTTCCCTACCTCAGCTAATAATCAAATTTTCTTTAAAAGGAGATTTTTAACTTCATGATGAGATACAAGATTTATCTAACTTACAAGGCCTGGCAACATTTTTTCTATATCAGGTTGGGGAATAAGAGAAAGGTTCTAGGCAAGTAATTTTGGGAAAAGGACAAGTGGAAGAAAAAAATGTACTGAAAGAAAATGATTAATTTTAATTTTTGCCATGATTTTGACCACAGTGATGCCTGAAAAAGAAGAACATTTTCTATAGGAGCCAAAAGAATATGAATGAAGCTAGATTTCACTGGATAAATCTCTTGGAAATATCCTTTTCAGGTCCCAGTCCTAAATCTCCTTACTTTAGATAATAAGGAAGTAGTTGGAAAATTTAGAAGTAAGCTTCCCTAAGATAGGAAAAATGAGGAGTCATCCACCCTTGAGTTGTGCTTTCCACCAGAGTCAACTTCATAGAATCACAAAATTTGGGGCTTGGAAGAAATTTTAGTGGCCACTTAGTCCTACATATATATAAAATATCCCTATTTTAACATATATCATAAGTGTTCATCTAGACTTTTGAGGAAGTACTTTTGGACAGATTCAACTGTTAGGAATTTTTTTTCCTGATATGGAAGCTTTCACCCTTCCTTCTGAATCTGCTGTCTATGGTCAGTTTTAAAATCTCTTCAAGTACTTGAACACATCTATCATTACATACAGACATATACACACATATGAGTACACACATATCATTCATCTCTTCTCCAGGCTAATAATTTTCAGTTTCATTAATTAATCCTCATATAATAGAAATTCAAGTCCTTTCACCACACTGGTAAAATTTTTGTGGACTTTCATCTCTTATTAGTGCCTGTATGAAACATGGTACTTAGGAACTGAAAACAGTATTCTAGATGAAGAATGGTGAAGATCTATCCCCTCCCTTTCCAGGTAAGTATGTCTCTTTATACAGACCAATATTGCATTATCTCTTTTGACTATCAAATCTAATTGCCAACTTGCACTGAGCCCACAGTTCACTAAAACCCTAGATCTTTTCCAAAGGAAATGTAAAATTATTCCTTCCTTGTCTTGTATGTCTGATTTTGATTGGTTTTACATCAAAGTCAAGGATTTTATACAGATCTTTACTGAATTTCCTCTTACGAGATTCAACCTAGGTTCTAGCCAGCTAAGAACCCATAGAATCCTGAATTTTCAGTCTAGTCTATTAACCATCCCTTCCATATATATGCCATCTGCAAATTTAATAAGTATATTAATTATACTTATATTCAAGCCATTGCTAAATATATTAAATAGCACAAGGCCAAGCATAAATCCCTTGAGTCCTCCATAGGAACCTACTTCCAGGGTGTCATTAAACCAGTGAAAACTGCTCTTTGAGTCCAGTCATACCACCAGTTTTTAAAGCTATGTACTTCTAATATTGCCTAATTCATGTTTCTTAATCTTCTCCAAAAAGATAACATGAAATGTCTTAAGAAAAGCATTCCCAAAATCTAAGTAATCTATATGTACAACATTCACTTAATCTAATTTTAACTAATGTGACAAGGAAATCACTTTAAAAGACTGATATATATTAATTTAAGGTCGCCAAGGAATTCAGCTATGTAATTCCTAAATGAAAACTCAAGTCAGCAGTCAACCTTTTATAAAGTTTAATTACAAACAGGATGAAGAAAGGTATTAGAGATAGAGAGAGAGAGGGAGAGAGAAAGGGGAGAGAAGGGAATAGGGCTTAAATACCCCTTCTGTTTAGGCTGGGCCAAAAGGCCCAAGTCCTTAGATAGCTGAGGCAAAGAAAAGAGATCAGTCCCTATTACTCATGTGACCAAAATGGAGAAACAGTCTCAGGGGCCTTCACCTCCAGCCTCCTTCAGAGCCAGCTTCTCAGAGCACCTCTCCAACCACTCAGAGCCAAAACTCTCCAACCAACCCCCCAGTCCTCAGACCCCTCTATCTCTTTTGGACACCATCCAAGTTCCCTCCCCTTAGTTCAAAGTCCTCACATCTACCAATCACTGTCCATGTCTTCCCTGTGCCAATGGTGGCTCTAGCTTAACCCAGGACCGCCCAGAGGTCTGTGGCTTTGCACATGTATGTTGAAGGTCATATTCTCAATAATTAAATCTTGATCCTTTGCTACAGCCCTTCCTAAATCCTGTTAGGACTGAATGGGGTGGAAATTGTATTTTCCAAGACCTGGTTCTGTCATTCCAAGTATCTCTATTGTATCAATTCTAAAATCAATCATGACTCAAAGAAATTCCTGTTCTATGCTTAAGCATAGGTCAAAGCCCTTTCCATTGTTCAGCAAAAGGTTTCTGTCCTAAAGTAATCTTAAGAAGGGAGGAAGAGGAACCTCCCATGCCAATGGGGTTCACATTCCAATAGACTATCAGTAAGAAATTTTCCAAGTATGAAATTTCCCAATGGTGAAATTTCCAACATTTATAAATCTAAGAAATTTTAAAGTTTACAATCCCCCCTGATGATCATTGGGAGACTAGTCTCCCCAATGATCATTTAACATAATCATTTTGTAGTTCTAAATTCACTTCTAACTAAAGATATACACAATATTCAATTTTCTAAGAGAAATTAGAATAGTGAGAGAGGAAATAGAAAAGAAAAGAAAGCAAAACCAATGTTTTGCTAGGCGCATTGACAGAAAGCCAAATTAGGGGCAGTCCTTTTTGGCATAAATGTGTACAATTACAATAAATGTTCAATCAAAAGTTCAGTCCAATCAGTCACATCCAAAGTTCATTCTTGATCTTCTTGATGAAGTGTAGGTTTTTGGCATCTTTCTGCAACAGTTCATTCTCTGGATATAAAAGTTTCAAGCTTCTTTCTTGAAGATCTTTTCTCAAACAGAATCAAAATCTTTGAATTTTTTTATAAAAGTAAAATCTTAAACAAAATTCTTGGATTTTTATAAAAATACAATCTCAAACAACAAAAAATTCAAAAAAAATTCTTAGATTTTAAATTAAAATACAATCCCCCCTGAGGTAAGTATTTAAAAAAATATCAAGTTTAGCTCAGAATGTTATGTTCAGTTATGGGGGTGTATGTGTCAATTATCAAAAGAATAGAAAAATAATAAAAAAATAAGAAAAATTCAAAATATGCCTTGTATAGGTCAAGTTTAAAGTAATTTCTATCCCACAAGTATATAGGACAGAATGCAGTAATATTTCACTTAGCCATTTGTAGCCAAGACTACAGGGTAGTTGCCATAATATAAGAAGAAAAGAATTAGAATTCTATTTTGATGGGGAAATGTCATTCCCTTGACTGATTTTTTTTTTACTTCAGGGATATAGGGAGCCAGCATGATAGTCAAGCTTTGTACTTGTTTGAGTATACTTTGTAAAGAGTGTAGATACAAGGAAGTCCTACGACTTAAACATAAGTTAAGCATCGCAACCTCGAGTCTCACTTTAATATTTCTTGTGTGCTCTATTGGCACTATTCAGGTTTAGTCTGTGCTCCTTGTTTTTATCCCTTTTCCTGGAATAAGACACAAACATTAATCACAGTCCAATAATATTTTATTAATAAATGGCAGGTTCCCATAGTTTAAAGCTTTTAGACATATATTGATATTATAGCAAGAGTATATATATTAACTTGTATTACTGCAGGGAAAAATAATATTAATATTAATTGTGTGAACCTTCAGTATAAAAAATGAGAAAAATATCAAATATTTTGATCAAAAAAGAAAAGAAAAGAAATATGAAAAATAAGAAAAAAATCAGTAATTCAATATATTCTTGAAAAAAAACAGCATCCATTTGTCTATGGATTATTATCTCCAATTCATATGATAAGATACAGTCAATCAGTTCATATGATAGGATAGAGTCAATCAGTCTCAGCAGAAGATGCTTTCTTCACATGTGAACAGTGAATCCAAGAGTCCCTTTCTCCAATCTTTATAGATGTTGGAGTAGTTAATAATATTTGGAATGGTCCTTCCCATGAAGGTTGAGTTGCTCCAGTTTGCTTGAAATTCTTGATATAAACTTTATCTCCTGGGTTCAGGTCATTCAGAGAAAAGTCTAATGGTCCGGCTTGTACTGCAGCTCCGGATTCATGAAGTTCACGTAGTTTGTGCTGTAACTCCTGTATATAGGAAACAATAGTAATATCTCCCCCTAATAGCGATGTATAAGACGGGGAGAAAGGCTTAGCCTGTATAGGCGGATGTCCAAAAAGCATCTCAAATGGTGAAATATGTAAGTCTCCTCTAGGCCTGCTTCTAAGATAAAATAGGGCCAGAGGGAGAATTTCAGGCCATTTTAAATGGGTCTCAGTGCATAATTTGCCAATCATAGTCTTAAGTTCTTTATTCATCCTCTCCAATTGGCCTGAGCTCTGGGGGTGATATGGAACATGGAATTTTGGAGTTATCCCCAAGCAAGAATATATTTGGTTTAAGACAGAATCAGTAAAATGACTCCCTCTATCGGAGTCAATACGTGCTGGCAGGCCAAAACGAGGAATAATTTCCTTTAAAAGTATCTTTGCAACAAAATCTGCTGTGGCTCGGGTCGTAGAAAATGCTTCTGGCCATCTGGTTAGTTGATCTACAATTACTAAACAAAATTTATAACGTCCAGCCTTTGGCATCGTTATGAAATCTATCTGTAGATGTTCAAAAGGTGTGTAAGCCAGAGGACGTCCCCCAAAGGCTTTTCCACAATATGCATGTTGGTTATATGCCTGGCAGATAGGGCAGGCTGAACATACTTTAGAGGCTATAGTAGTTATACCAGGGGCTATCCATACTCTCTTGACAGAGTCCACGATGCCCTGGGTGCCAAAATGATCATTTTTATGAATAGATTGGCAAATTTGATTATAGAAACTTCTAGGGAGCAGGGGTTTTCCTTCAGATGACACCCATACTCCATTAATATGTTTTGCTTTAAATTTTTGTTTCCATTTTTCCACTTCCTTTTCATTATAGGAGAGTGATAAATTTAAATTATCAGTGGTTGTTAATGTTAAAATTAATCCAGGTCCTTCTATGGCTGCTAGTTTTGCAGCTGCATCTGCTCGGTCATTTCCTCTAGAGACAGGGTCAGAGCCACCTGTATGGGCAAAGCAATGAACTACAGCTAGGGCTTTAGGCAGTTTGAGAGCAGAAAGAACTTCATTTATAATTTCTGCATTAGCTATGGATTTTCCAGCTGAGGTTAAAAATCCTCTTTGGAGCCATAGCATCCCGATTGAGTGACAAATGCCAAAAGGATATCTAGAATCCATATAAATTGTTGCCTTTTTATCCTTGGCAATTATACAAGCTTGTTTTAGAGCTATGAGTTCTGCTCCTTGAGCGCTAATGTTAGAAGGTAGTGAAGCTGACCATTCAGTGGCAAATTCTGAGACTACGGCAGCTCCAGTGTAACATATGCCATCCCTCATAAAAGAGGAACCATCGGTAAATAAAATCAGATCTGCATTGTCTAAGGGAGTGTCCAAGAGATTATCTCGAGGCTTTTCTGCAATGGACACTAATGTTTCACAGTTATGTAATGGTTCTCCTGAAGTGGGTAAATCTGGAAGCAAGGTGGCAGGGTTAAGAGTTGAACAGCTTTTCAAGGTAATATTTTCACTATTTAATAAGGTTATTTCATACCTTGTAATTCTCTGATCTGAGAATGCCTGTGTTCTATGTTTTATCAATAATGCTTCTATCTCATGTGGGCACATTATTGTTAATGGACATCCCAATACTAAATCAACGGTTTTTGTTACTAGTAAGGCTATAGCAGCTACTCCTCTAAGGCATGGTGGTGCTCCTGCTGCTACTGGGTCTAGTTGGGCAGAATAATAAGCAATTGGGCGCTGAGAAGGTCCCAAAGTCTGAGTTAACACACCAGAGGCTACTCCTCTTCGCTCATGCACATATAAAGTAAATGGCTTGTTGTAATCTGGGATGCCTAGAGCAGGGGCAGACATGATAGCCTTTTTTAGATCTGATAGAGCTGACAAGTGTTCAGGCTCTAATTTGAGGGGTTCAGGAACCGAATCCTTTGTTAATGCTATAAGGGGTTTAGTGATTTCCCCATAGCAAGGAATACATTGTCTACAAAACCCTGTTGCTCCTAAAATTGCTCTCAGCTGTTTCTTAGTGGTAGGAGCACTCAATTTTTGAATATTCCCAATTCGTTTTGGAGAAATATAATGAGCACCCGCAGTCAAGATGAATCCCAAATATTCTACTTTTTGGAGACACTATTGAACTTTATCCTTAGAGATTTTATGTCCTCTTTTGTGCAATTCCAAAAGAAGGTGTTTCCTATCTTCTTGACATATTTTTGCATCTGTTGAAGCCAAGAGTAGATCATCTACATATTTGATTAATTTGCTATTTTTAAATGTTATATTGTCTGTGTCTTGGCTCAAAATTTGCTCAAATAAGCTCTGACTTTCGACATAATCCTGTGGCAGCCAACACCAGGTATATTGTGAGCCCTTCCAGGTGAAAGCAAAAATATGCCTGGAGTTCTCATGTATTGGTATGGAAACGAAAGCTGAACACAAGTCTACTACTGTAAAATATGTAGCTGTGCTAGGAATAGATGAAATAATAGTATGTATGTTAGAAACTACGGAGTGTCTCTTTATAACGTGATTATTCACTGCCCTTAGATCCTGTACAAATCTATAGATGTGTTTGCCATCGGGCCCTTTTTTTGGTTTTTTAATTGGCAGGATGGGCATGTTGTATTCAGATTTGCAAGGGATTATTATTCCCTGTTCTATTAATGAGTTAATAACTGGTGTAATACCCTCAATTGCCTCCTTTGAGAGGGGATACTGAGGGATAGAAGGAGGTGGGCTAGATTTAGTTTTTATCTGCACAGGAACAGCAGATTTTTTTCTTTTTTCTTTTTTTTTAACATTATTTAATTTGGTCGTTTTCATACATTATTCACTGGAAACAAAGATTGTTTTCTTTTCCTCCCCTCCCCTCCCCCCCCCCTTCCCTCTCCCATAGCCGACACATGATTCCAGTGGTTATCACATGTGTTCTTGACTCGAACCCATTTCCCTGTTGTTGGAATTTGCATTATAGTGTTCATTTAGAGTCTCTCCTCAGTCTTATCTCCTCCAACCCTGTAGTCAAGCAGTTGCTTTTCATCGGTGTTTTTACTCCCACAGTTTATCCTCTGCTTGTGGGTAGTATTTTTTTTTTTAGATCCCTGCAGATTGTTCAGGGAAATTGCATTGATACTAATGGAGAAGTCCATCACCTTCGATTGTACCACAATGTATCAGTCTCTGTGTATAATGTTTTCCTGGTTCTGCTCCTTTCACTCTGCATCACTTCCTGGAGGTTGTTCCAGTCTCCATGGAATTCCTCCACTTTATTATTCCTTTTAGCACAATAGTATTCCATCACCAACATATACCACAATTTGTTCAGCCATTCCCCAATTGAAGGGCATCTCCTCATTTTCCAATTTTTGGCCACCACAAAGAGCACAGCTATGAATATTCTTGTACAAGTCTTTTTGTCTATTATCTCTTTGGGGTACAAGCCCAGCAGTGCTATGGCTGGATCAAAGGGCAGACAGTCTTTTATCGCCCATTGGACATAGTTCCAAATTGCCCTCCAGAATGGTTGGATCAATTCACAACTCCACCAGCAATGAATTAATGTCCCCACTTTGCCACACCCCTCCAGCATTCATTAGTTTGCATAGCTGTCATGTTAGCCAATCTGCTAGGTGTGAGGTGATACCTCAGAGTTGTTTTGATTTGCATCTCTCTGATTATAAGAGATGTAGAGCACTTTTTCATGTGCTTATTAATAGTTTTGATTTCCTTGGCTGAGAATTGCCTGTTCATGTCCCTTGCCCATTTGTCAATTGGAGAATGGCTTGATTTTTTGTACAATTGATGTAGTTCTTTATAAATTTGAGTAATTAAACCTTTGTCAGAGGTTTTTATGAAGATTGTTTCCCAATTTGTTGCTACCCTTCTGATTTTGGTTACATTGGTTTTGTTTGTACAAAAACTTTTTAAATTGATGTAATCCAGATTATTTATTTTGCATTTTGTAACTCTTTCTAATTCTTGCTTGGTTTTGAAGTATTTCCCTTCCCAAAGGTCTGACATGTATACTATTCTGTGTTCGCCTAATTTTCTTATAGTTTCCTTCTTTATGTTCAAGTCATTCATCCATTTTGAATTTATCTTGGTGTAGGGTGTGAGGTGTTGATCTAAGCCTAATCTTTCCCACACTGTCCTCCAATTTTCCCAGCAGTTTTTATGAAATAGTGGATTTTTGTCCCAAAACTGGGATCTTTGGGTTTGTCATATACTGTCTTGCTGAGGTTGCTTGCCCCCAGTCTATTCCACTGATCCTCCTTTCTGTCTCTTAGCCTGTACCAAATTGTTTAATGACCACTGCTTTATAATATAGTCTGAGATCTGGGACTGCAAGACCCCTTCCTTTGTATTTTTTTTCATTATTTCCCTGGATATCCTTGATCTTTTGTTCTTCCAAATGAACTTTGTTATGGTTTTTTTCTAAATCAGTAAAAAATTTTTTTGGAAGTTCCTTGGGTATGGCACTAAATAGATAGATGAGTTTGGGTAGGATGGTCATTTTTATTATATTGGCTCGTCCTACCCATGAGCAGTTAATGTTCTTCCAATTGTTTAAGTCTAGTTTTAGTTGTGTGGAAAGTGTTTTGTAGTTCTGTTCATATAGATCCTGTGTTTGTCTTGGGAGATAGATTCCTAAGTATTTTATTTTGTCTTGGGTAATTTTGAATGGGATTTCTCTTTCTAGTTCTTGCTGCTGAGCTGTGTTGGAATTATATAGAAATGCTGATGACTTATGTGGGTTTATTTTGTATCCTGCAACTTTGCTAAAGTTGTTGATTATTTGGATTAGCTTTTTGGTTGAATCTCTAGGATTCTTTAAGTAGACCATCATGTCATCTGCAAAGAGCGATAATTTGGTCTCCTCCTTGCCTATTTTTATGCCTTCAATTTCTTTTTCTTCTCTAATTGCTACTGCTAGTGTTTCTAATACAATGTCAAATAATAGAGGTGATAATGGGCATCCTTGTTTCACTCCTGATCTTAATGGGAATGGATTTAGTTTATCCCCATTGCAGATGATATTAGCTGATGGTTTTAGATATATACTGTTTATTATTTTTAGGAATGACCCTTCTATTCCTATGCTTTCTAGTGTTTTTAGTAGGAATGGGTGTTGTATTTTATCAAATGCTTTTTCTGCATCTATTGAGATAATCATGTGGTTCTTGTTGGTTTGCTTGTTGATGTGGTCAATTATGTGGATAGTTTTCCTAATGTTGAACCAGCCCTGCATCTCTGGTATAAATCCTACTTGATCATGGTGGATGACCCTTCTAATCACTTGCTGTAGTCTTTTTGCTAGTATCCTATTTAAGATTTTTGCATCTATATTCATTAGGGAGATTGGTCTATAATTTTCTTTCTCTGTTTTTGGCCTGCCTGGTTTTGGAATCAGTACCATGCTTGTGTCATAAAAGGAGTTTGGTAGAACTCCCTCTTTGCTTATTATGTCAAATAGTTTGTATAGTATTGGGATTAACTGTTCTCTGAATGTTTGATAGAATTTGCTGGTGAATCCATCAGGCCCTGGGGATTTTTTCTTAGGAAGTTCTTTGATGGCCTGTTGGATTTCTTTTTCTGATATGGGATTATTTAAGAAAACTATTTCTTCTTCTGTTAGTCTAGGCAATTTATATTTTTGTAAATATTCATCCATATCACCTAGGTTGGTATATTTATTGCCATATAGTTGGGCAAAGTAGTTTTTAATGATTGCCTTAATTTCCTCTTCATTGGAGGTGAGATCCCCCTTCTCATCCTTGATGCTGTTAATTTGCCTTTCTTCTTTCCTTTTTTTAATTAAATTAACCAGTACTTTGTCTATTTTGTCTGTTTTTTCAAAGTACCAGCTTCTAGTCTTGTTTATTAGCTTAATAGTTCTGTCACTTTCTATTTTATTAATTTCTCCCTTAATTTTTAGGATCTCTAGTATGGTTTTCTTCTGGGGGTTTTTAATTTGTTCATTCTCAAGTTTTTTGATTTGCATTTCCAATTCCTTGGTCTCTGTCCTCCCTAATTTGTTAATATATGCACTCAGGGATATGAATTTTCCTCTAAGTACTGCCTTGGCTACATCCCATGAGGCTTGAAAGGATGTTTCACCGTTGTCATTTTCTTCAACGAAATTGTTAATTGTTTCTATGATTTCTTCTCTAACTATCCGATTTTGGAATATCATGTTATTTAATTTCCAATTAATTTTTGATTTGGGTCTCCATGTACCCTTGCCGATCAATATTTTAATTGCCTTGTGATCTGTAAAGGCTGCAGTTAATATTTCTGCTTTTCTGCATTTGAGTGCCATGTTTCTATGACCTAGTGTATGATCTATTTTGTGAATGTGCCATATGGTGCTGAAAAGAAGGTGTATTCTTTTTTTCCCTATTTATTTTTCTCCATATGTCTATTAACTCTAATTTTTCTAAGATTTCATTCACCTCTTTTACCTCTTTCTTGTTTATTTTTTGGTTTGATTTATCTAAATTTGATAGTGGTTGGTTCAAGTCTCCCACTAATATGGTTTTACTGTCTATTTCCTCCTTCTATTCTCCTCGTTTCTCTATTAAAAATTTGGATGCTATACCATTTGGTGCATACATGTTGATTAGTGATATTTCCTCATTGTCTATACTTCCTTTTAGCAGAATATATTTACCTTCCCTGTCCCTTTTGATCAGGTCTATTTGTACTTTGGCTTTGTCAGATATCATGATTGCAACTCCTGCCTTCTTTCTATCGGTTGAGGCCCAAAAGGTCTTACTCCAACCTTTAATTCTAACCTTGTGAGTGTCAACCTGTCTCATATGTGTTTCTTGAAGACAACATATGGTAGGGTTTTGGGTTCTAATCCAATCTGCTATTTGTCTACGTTTTATGGGTGAGTTCATCCCATTCACATTCAAAGTTATGATTGTTATTTGTGGATTCGCTGGCATTTTGATATCTTCCCCTAGTTCTGACCTTTCTTCTTTAGCTTTCTTCTTTTGAACCAGTGATTTACTTTAGGTCAGTCCCCTTAGTGGAACAGCAGATTTAAGTAAGCCTATATCAGAAGAAGATGTGGCCCAAAGAGACTCTGGTATATCTTTAGGTATTTCAAAAGTGGAAAGCTCTTTTGCCTCCTGGTTTTCCGAGAGAAGTACAGGGAGTAAATTTAAAGATTCCTCTGGTACTTTTAATGATAATCAGCCATCTGGGGAGCAGGTTATTGTGGCTCTGAGTTTGCATAGAAGGTCCCTCCCTAGCAAATTTAAAGGGGAGTTAGGCATCAAAAGGAAGGAGTGTTGTACCTCTAGGGGTCCTACAGACACTGTTCTAGCAGGAAGTCTTTTAACTCTTTGGGTTATTCCTGATACTCCCATTACATTCTCTGAGCCAACAGAATAACATTGTAAATCAGGTGTTATCTTTAATACAGACCAGGAAGCTCCGGTGTCTAATAGACAATCATAATAGGTGTTACCCACCTTTAAGGTAACATGGGGTTCATTAGTATGGGGGGGCAGTGGATAGGGACAACGGGTAGTAGGACCTCAGGGTCCGGGAAATCAAAGGTTGTATCCTCTGATTCCTGTGCCCCAGCCCCCCCTCCCCAGACACCATCATTGTGTTTGGGATATTCCTTGGGCACCCCCCTGAAGGGCACCTCTCTGAGGGTCATTAGTACCTAGAGTATTTTTTGGACGAGTGGCATTTCTCATATATTGTTGTTGTTCATTATCATTATAATTTTCTTCAATTGGAGCATTGTCATTATTTTCCCAATTCCTATTTCTATAATTCTGGTTTCTAAAGTTCTTATTTCTATATTCATTATAGTTATTTCCATAGTCATTATTATAATTTCTAGAATTCTGGTTTCTATAACAATTATCATCATTTCTATAGTTATTATTTCTAAAGCTATTATTAAACTGTGTATTCCTTCCAATCATCTTAAGAAAGGTTCTACATTCCATCATTTTGTGGTCCTTCTTCTCACAGAAGTGGCAAGTAATGGATTGATAATTGGATTTCTGGAGAGGGGCAATTGTCGTTGGTTCATTATCATGCCTACTTTCTAATTTAGTCATCCTATCTATTAAATATCTCATTTTTTTCTTTATTTCCTCTATGTCATCATTATTTTCTTCCTCCTTTTCCTTGTTTCCCTTTAAAACATATATATAGCTGTTTTTCACAATTCTTCAAGGTCCATATCTGACCATCTTGGGCATTGTGTTCTAAAATAATTCTTAATTGCTTTGCAAGAGTTATTTACAAAGATTCTTCTAACTTGTCTTAAACTACTCTCTTTAGTTAAGTCCCAATCTAAGTATCTGTCCCCAAACTCGATAATTCTATCCATAAATCTAGAAGGTGTTTCTTCTTCCTTTTGCTTAATTTTTCCCAGTTCCATCCACTTATCTGTACTGTCTGCACATTCCTTCATTGCCATGAGGATGGCCTCCCTACAATGGTATAGTTGTAGATAATCCTCAGGATTGTTATAGTCCCATTCGGGATCCTGAGATGGCCAATGTGCTGCATTACACCCCCGGGTTTTGTTGACATGAGCAATTATTTTATTTTTTTCACGTTCACTTAAGAAAGCCTGTAGTAAGTTCTCAACGTCATTGTAAGACGGATTATACTGAAAAACTATGTCTCCCATCTTTTTTGTTACTAGAAAAGGATCTTGTTCATATGTGGGGATATTTCGTGTAAATTCATTTATTTCTTGGGGAGTAAACGGTATCCTATGTCTTAAAGTCACCACATCCCCATTCTGTTCTATTTCAGGTACTTCTCTTAGAGGAAATAGGCCTCTAGTTGAATTTTGTACCTATGGGTCAGTTTGACAAGGACAGGTGTCTCTAGGAGGACAAGATCTCCTTTGCATTGGAATTTGGTTTTCTGTAGGAGAGGGAACATGAGAAACTGGGATTACAGGGGAAGGGTTTGGGGATTAAATTCAGTCAAGATTTGCACTACACGAGAAAAGCAGTCTGTTAACTGGGCTATAGGGAAGGTGTTTTCCATCTCTATTTCAGGGAAGGAAATTTCCTCATTCAAAGGTTCAGAAACAGGTCTGTTTCTGGTAGAGTGGGTGTTTGCCAATTGATCCTGTAAGAAACTTTTTAGATCTTCTAATTGGGCTTGCATTTTATCCTCAATTTTTTTTTTTATTTTAGCATCTCTAAATATAGTATTGAGGAGTACAAAAATGACAGTACCTATTAATATAAAAATTTGGAGGTATCCTGCATTCCTCAATGCCCCTAATTCTTCAGCTGCCATATAATTGTCAAAGAATGTAGTACTCATTTTTTATATATATTTTGTAATTTCACAAAACACGTGGGGAGTAGGGCAAAGCCACAAACTTTCCACAAGTTTTCGTTTTCGTTTTTGTTTTTTTTTCCTAATCCAGGAAGTTGTTCCTTAAGGGAAAGGATATTTAGAAACAGCTCTTCCAGCCAGGACTTTAGGGTCCTGTTGCTGAGATTCAAAACAGCTGTTTTCTGTCTATCAGAGTCACACAGCTGGGAAGTATCCGAGGTCCGATTTGAACCCAGGACCTTCTGTCTCTAGGCCTGGCTCTCAATCCACTGAGCTACCCAGCTGTCCCTTAAGGTTAAAGGGAAGAAAAAGAAAAACTGCTGATTCCAATTTAACTTAAGGAGAAAAGAGAAGAGAGAAAAAGTTTTTTATACTCACGTGTTCTAGCAGCTGTGTCTTTAAGCCAAGTTTTTTGTTAAAAGGGACTAAGTGGTGAGACAGTATAGTAAAAAGGCAAGGAATTTCAGAAGTTTTATTGAGAGAATTCTTTAGACTCCCCTGTGGTCAGCCACAATGTGACAAGGAAATCACTTTAAAAGACTGATATATATTAATTTAAGGTCACCAAGGAATTCAGCTATGTAATTCCTAAATGAAAATTCAAGTCAGCAGTCAACCTTTTATGGCGTTTTTAATTACAAACAGGAGGAAGAAAGGTATCAGAGAGAGAGAGAGAGAGAGAGAGAGAGAGAGAGAGAGAGAGAGAGAGAGAGAGAGAGAGAGAGAGAGAAAGGAGAGAGGAGAAGGGAATAGGGCTTAAATACCCCCTCTGCTTAGGCTGGGCCAAAGGCCCAAGCCCTTAGATAGCTGAGGCAAAGAAAGGAGATCAGTCCCTATTACTCACGTGACCAAAATGGAGAAACAGTCTCAGGGGCCTCCACCTCCAGCTTCCTTCAGAGCCAGCTTCTCAGAGCACCTCTCCAACCACTCAGAGCCAAAACTCTCCAACCAACCCCCCAGTCCTCAGACCCCTCTATCTCTTTTGGACACCATCCAAGTTCCCTCCCCTTAGTTCAAAGTCCTCACATCTACCAATCACTGTCCATGACTTCCCTGTGCCAATGGTGGCTCTAGCTTAACCCAGGACCGCCCAGAGGTCTGTGGCTTTGCACATGTATGTTGAAGGTCATATTCTCAATAATTAAATCTTGATCCTTTGCTACAGCCCTTCCTAAATCCTGTTAGGACTGAATGGGGTGGAAATTGTATTTTCCAAGACCTGGTTCTGTCATTCCAAGTATCTCTATTGTATCAATTCTAAAATCAATCATGACTCAAAGAAATTCCTGTTCTATGCTTAAGCATAGGTCAAAGCCCTTTCCATTGTTCAGCAAAAGGTTTCTGTCCTAAAGTAATCTTAAGAAGGGAGGAAGAGGAACCTCCCATGCCAATGGGGTTCACATTCCAATAGACTATCAGTAAGAAATTTTCCAAGTATGAAATTTCCCAATGGTGAAATTTCCAACATTTATAAGTCTAAGAAATTTTAAGGTTTACACTAATATTGTCAAGATTAGCATGCATTGTTCTTAGTGAAGCCATACTGGTTCTTTGTAATTATCAATTTACATTTCTAGTTATTTGCTAATCAGTTAATTGCCAATTTTAGAATTTTCTTAGGAATTAAATTAAAATTTACTAGACCAAAGTTTGCAGATGTTCTTTTTTTACCTTTTTCAAAATATAGAGCATTTGCCCTTTTACAATCTTGGGATGATCCTGAAATATAAATCTATATGATCTATGAACCAAGGTAAGCTGGATATAGTCAAAAGGGAATTTAAAAAAAGATTAAACATAAACCTCTTGGGTGTCAGTGAATGAAAATGGATGAGAATAAGTGAGTTGAATTCAGTGATTATTGAATATATGTATGTGGGTAGGGAGCTCTTAGAAAAAAAGGAGTAGCCTACATAATCAATAAAAGGGTGATAAAAGCAATACTGGGGTATAAAATTTAAATTGACAGAATGATATCTTTCTGAAGATGATCATTCTATGATGACCTATGATATCTTCTGGAAATGACACTAAAGATATCACATTCATTTTAGGAGATTGGAATGCTGAAGTAGGAAATTAAATGATAGCTGAAATAGCTAATAAGTTTGGTCCCAGAGTAGAAAATGAATCAGGGCAGATACTAATAGAGTTTTGTAAAGATAACTTGATGGTTATAGCAAACATTCTTTTTCAGCAATCCAAAAGCTGACTTGATACATGGCTATTACCAAAGAGTCAACATCAAAATCAGACTGGTTATATACTACATAGCCCAAAATGTAAAAGTTCTATATAGTTAGTCAAAACAAGTCATTGAGTTGATTGTGATTCAGATTATGATCTTCTTATTGTAAAATTCAGGCTCCACAGTGCCTACTTCATCCAACGTCATGGCTGTCAGAACAAATTTTGCTTATCAACCCATTCCACCAAAGAAATCATAACATACTCTCCCTAAATCACTGATGGGCTTGATGCCTCTCATTTACTTTCAACCTAATTTAGCTTGACTGTTAAAAATGGTTTTACTGGGGTATGGCCATTGCACCTGCTATAGCTTCTTGGAGCCATAGGTAGGAGTTGGGCAAAAGGTTCATGCCAAATGTATAAGGGGTACTTAGGGAGGATTACCACCTCTAGTTTTAGGGATTACTGGACTCTTTGCAGGACTGTGTATCCATCTTTTGTATCTCCCTTTTACCTAATTGATGCTTGGAAATATTGAAGGCAAAAGGAGAATGGGAATGATGGATTTTTAGCATCCTGGAAGCAAGGAACATGAGCTTGGATAAGCTTTGGGAGATGGTAGAGGATAGAAGAATCTGGCATGAGGAGTCAGACACAACTAAATGACCTAATAGCACTTTCATGTTCCCTTTCTCATTTTTCATACACGTAAAAATCTCTGACGTTGGTTTAGCAAACCAATATGCTAGTTTGTTTGTTTTTTCAGAACTCAAGGACTTTTCATCTTCTGACCCAAGTGACTTACATTTACCAAAGGTAAATTTATATTTTCTTATGAGTTATTTACTTAAATCTAATGTTGTCAGTTTTTTTTTCTATAAATTTCAACGTATAGATCTTTCTCATTGGCAAAAGAAAGCAGAATAAACATTAGAATGGAATATCCCGGGCTTCTTCTGTTATTGATAGTTTTGTAACATCTAGCTAAAAGGAATAGACATATACATTATTTAATTGTCTTTGTAACTTCTCTTGAATATACCACTTCTCTCCTCAGATGTGGCCATCATCACTTGGCGAAGGCCATCAGAATATCACTCCCAGCAATAGCTGCTGGTGATTCTCTTTTCCTTAATTTTTTTCCTTCCCCTAGTCCTTCAACCTGCTTTTAAACAATCTTCCTAAAGCAGATATGACATGTTATCCTTCTATTCAATCAACCCTAGTGGAACCCCATTACCACCAGGATTAAATATAAAATCTTCTCTTTTATCTTTAAAAGCCCTTCATAAACTGGCCACTTTTTACCTTTCCAATCTTGTTATATCTCATACTAACTGACACTGACTTTATCCTACTTGTATGTGATGCTCAACTCCAAATTCTGGACATTTGTACTGTTTATCTCCTATATATAGAATTTTTTTTCCTCCTCAAATCTGCCCCCTAACTACCCTGGCTTCCTTTAGGTTTCAGCTAAAGTTCTACCCTTTGTCAGAATCCCTTCCTAGTCCCTTTTTAAAAATAACCTTTACTTTCTGTTTTATAATCAATACTAAGTATCAGTTACAAGGCAAAAAAGTGGTAAGGGATAGACAATTGGAATTAAGTGACTTGCCCAGAGTCACACAGCTAGGAAGTATCTAAGGCCATATTTGAATCCAGGACTTCCTGTCTCTAAACCTGGTAATTTATCCACTGAGCCACCTAGCTGCCCTGTCAGTCAATTTAAATCTAAATACCTTACATCTGAGACAATGTTTTATATTTATATATATAAACACAAATGTATGTGCTCACACACATATATCATCATTGTTTGAAGGCTGCCTCCCTTGTTAGACTATTTACTTTTTGAGAGTAAGTGCTGTCTTTTGCCTTCCTTCCTATTTCTGATTCTTAGTACATTATCTGGAATATAGTGGGTGCATAATAGGTGCATAGTAAATGATAATTGATATTCCTTGCTAAATATAAAAAAGCTTTTTACAATTTTCAATTTCCCTTGCCAGTTTTAGCTTAATCTAATCCTCAATATTCCTGAAAGTATTTTAAAAGGTAAATGTCACAGTTTTAAGTAAGTCAATGAATTCTCTCTATATCCATTAGATGAATTGGATTTTTCCTCCTCACAGGAATTGTTTCCATTTTTTTTCTTCAGAATTTTATCTTTGAATATCTCCAATCTCTTCTGGCACAATTTATCCTGAAGCATTTTAGCTCATGGAAAGTCAACAATTTTCTCTGAAACCTTTTAAATTTGCTTTTCTCGATCTAGGGAATATGCCAGACAATGTCTGGATTTCTTCTATATGACAAATTCTTCTATATGACAAAGGAGTAATGATTTCCCTTCAGTGTTCCTATTATTCATATCTCAACAACTATCTCTTTTCTGAGAATCAGACCCAGAAAATAATTTTATATTTATCAATATAGCAAGTAATTAAATTATTAACTACTCTGCTTTTGGCCTATCAAACATTCCAACATATGCTTGGAGATTAAAATCATTTATTACTATAATATTTCCCTCTTTCTTCAAATAGTTCTTTTTATCCTGGTAGCCTGTTTATTTATAGTTTTGTTTCTCCTTTAAGTGGCCTATACCTAAATATTTTCTGTAATATTTTCTATGATCTGGCATGTAGATTTCATCACATAAGTATAATTGCTTGATATACAATATTTCTCCATTCTCTTTACCTTTTAAACAGGGTTTAGAATAATAGTTTGATTATGTATTTCATAGCAACAAGCCATAGTAATACCTAAGAGGTCAAATACTTTTCATCACATTAGAAACTACCTCCTCCTGATTGTTGCCTAAGTCTTGAGAATTAACATAGAAGTCATGTATTTTACTACTATCTCTTTCATGGTTTTTATTTCATCTAAACTTCTGGATATTTCAATGACTATTCTATATACAACAATTTTCTATGTTTTCTAATGTGGATTATATACATAGGAAGTCTCTCTTTGATTCCATGCTTCTGTTTAAAATATTTTTGATTAGATTTGGAAGATGCCCAATAAAAATAATACCAGGTTTTAATAGTGGTATCTGTCCCTGTCCAATTATCATTTGTCCTTATATTTTAATTTTTCCCATATTACATGTCAATACAATTTTCAACAACCAGTTTCTGAAATTTGCAACTCATGTTCTCTCTCTCTCTCTCTCTCTCTCTCTCTCTCTCTCTCTCTCTCTCTCTCTCTCTCTCTCTCTCTCTCTCTCTCTCTGTCGTTGACTGTCTCTCTTCCTCAAGACTACAGGTAACATTATATAGATTGTACATATGTTATCATGCAAATCATGTTTCCATGATTTTCATGTTGTGAAAGAAGACACATATTGCATATACCAGAGGGGAAAAAAAAGGAGAAAAAAAAAGGAAGAATGGTATACTTCAAGCTGTAGTCAGACTCCATCAATTCTTTCTTTGGCTTTATATTACCTTTTTCATTATGAGTCCCTTGTAGTTGTTCTGGGGCTTTGTTGATAATTTAAGTCATTCACAGTTGATCATCATACAATATTAATGTTACTGCAATATGATGCTCTCCTGATTTTACTGACTTCACTTTGTACCAGTTCATATGTCTTAAAATATATTTGTTATCATCTTATTTGTCATTCCTTATGACATAATATTATTCCACTAGAAGTATATAACACAATTCATTCAGTCATCCCCCAATTAATGGACATTTCTTCATTTTCCAGTTCTTTGTCATCACAAAAGGGCTTCTGTACATGTTTTTGTACAAGTAAGTTCTTTCCCTCATCTTTGATCTCTTTGGGATACAAATATAGTAGTGTTATTGGTAGGACAAAGGACATGCATTATTTTGTAACTCTTTCAGGGTGGTTCCTGATTGCTGTGCAATATGGTTGTTATCAGTTCACAGCCCCACAAAGTGTATTCATGTATCAATTTTTCCACATCCCCTCCAATATTTATCACTTTCCATTTTTCTCATTATAACCAGTATGATACATGTGGAAAGATACTTCAGTGTAATTTTAAATTGCATTCCTCTAATTAATAGTTATTTGGAGCTTTTTCATATGACTAAAGAAAATTTTAATTTCTTCTTTAGAGAATTTCCTATTCATATTATTTAACCATTTCCCAATTGTTTTCCTTATATTTTAAGCTGCTACATTGAACCCAAGTTTCACTCTCAGATACTACCTTCTTTACCAGCTATCAGTTTCTGATATTAATTTTTCTCTCCTTCATTTAACGGACAATAATAAAGAAAATGCAATATATTGCCATTGGTTTCCAGTTTGTCATTTTTGGAAATGCCTTTTAGATTCCTCTAACATTGTCATTTTTGCCCATGTGAATAAATAACTATGGGGTAGTGATCATCTATTTTTATGTCTGGCTGGTTCTCTGTTATATCTTTAATATGCCTGCTATGGGAATAAAGCATGTTTCTCTGTTGTTGTGATAAATTGTGACATTGTTGTGACAAAATGGTGCTTCAGAAACCTAAGTAGGAAATCAGTGATTGTGATGATAATATTTTAAAGGTTATGCACTTAATGCTCTTTTCTAATACCAATTGGCAAATCATTTAAAAAAAAAGATACAGATGTGTTTCCAAACTCTTTCTTAAATACATGTTCATTATGCATAGAGTCAATGTAAAATGCTCAACTCATCATTTACATCATTATCATCATCATTGTAATATTAAACATTCATTTGAGCCTCCAGCAGGAAATGCCACAACCAAGTATATCTGATTACCTTTTCTTCAAAGACTATAAGCCTTGGGAAGGATTTGTTAATGCAATTTAATCTCATATTTATCTCAATTCTCTTTTACTACTTTTTCCCACACACATAACATAGCTTAACTCCAGGAGAACTCCCCAGATCCCTAGTAAGCTTGTGGGGCCAGGGCAATGTCCTTGGAGTAGCATGAAATAAAAAAGAAATCCATCAATCCCCAGACCAAACTAGTAGGCTTTTTAATTACTATTTTTTATTATTTTTATTATTTTATTATTTTATTATTTATTTATTGAATATTATTTATTATTTTTATTAATATTTAATATGCTACTTAAGAGGTCAGTGATTCCACTCACAACAAAGGCTACTATTTTCTCTTATTTAACAAGGGGAGGAGGATATTGTTAATGTACCCAAAGTTGCTACTCTCAGTATAAAGATTAATTTTCTGTTATTTTCCTTAAAATATATTTTTTTTCCAAAAGGAGTGCCTCTCATGGAAACAGACTCATGGAAGTTATTTTCTTTATTAAAAAGAATACTTTTCCTATTTACTATTCAAGTCTTCTCTACCTATTGTCTTTGAAGTGTCTATCCAGTTTGACTTTGTTTTAGAGATCTCTTATGTAGTCTTCAGTGTGAACCTGAAGTTCATTTAAAAACAGGCTTTCTGAAGTCTGAAAAACTCTTTTCCCCATGTTAGAAAGTTCAAAAAGATTTTTTTCCTCTTCCAATTATGAACACAGTTGAGTTTAAAGGAGTCAAGTGTTCTTTTAAAATATTTTTACTTGATATGCAGCAAACAAGTAATTTGACAGCCTTTCAGGAACAGTAGAAGAGTATCTAATCATGCTGTGAGCTTCCCCTCGGGGCCTTTCCATAAAGTTTGTTCTACTTAACAACCCACACAAACCTTATTTCACAATTTTAACTGCCTTTCACTGGACCCGATGTAAAATTAATCAGGTACTTTTTAATTTTATATTTGATAAAAACAACAATTTAAAAGAAAATAAGATGAATCAGAAGTTGTCATCGTGTAGAGGCTGATTCTTGACTGTGATATTTGGTACTAGACATTGAAATAGGCAGGTAAATGTTTCATTTATGTGTGATATGAATGAAAGTGATTGCACATCAAGAATATGTGCCTATGTGCCAGCTATTGTCTTTTCCACTTATTAGTTTAGCACTTAACTCTTCTGAGAAAACAACAAGAAATATTTTTGAGGGTGTGAGCAATATTGTTATTTTTCATTCATGACTGATTTTTCATGACCATGTTTCAGTTTTTCTTGGCAGAGATACTTGAATGATTTGCCATTTCTTTTTCCAGTTCATTTTACAAATGAGGGACTAAGGCAAAAAAGGTTAAGTGACTTGTCCTGGATCACACATCTAGAAAGTGTCTGAAGCTAGATTTGGACTCTGGAAGAGGTCATCATGATTTCAGGCCCAGTGTTCTAGCTACTTTGCCACTTATGTGCCCCAAGAAATTCCAGTCCATAGTAATTGATATTACAGAACCAATTAAAACATGTAAAGAATTCAAGATATTGCATATTGCTTGCACATTATATTTTTTAAAAAAATATTTGTTAAAGCAAAATGTCAATTTAAAGTCTTCTCTAATAACATAATTTGCATGCAAGTGAGAGTTTTACAAAAGAGGAAAAGGGAAAGGTAAGTCAATTTTCATTTAACTTTCATATGTGGCTTCAAGAATCTGTAGAATGTGCACCTGCCACCGGCTGGAAAAAGCATTTTGGCAGGCAGTCTAAACCAGTTTGAGGGTAATTGATGGGCTTTAAACCGATCCTTGAGTTAGGCCAATGTTCTACCCTAACCATATGAAGACTTCCCCTGGTGGAATTGGCAAATTCAAACAATTTGTTCCAACAAACCATAAAAGCAGCAGAAAGAGGGACTGTGGAGAACATAGAGTTTGACTGTATCCAAGACCATCACCAGCTTTCCTAAATTTTGTCTTGCTCTTGGACTTTGATGACTGTGTGTGTGAAGTAAATTGTTTTGAGAACCTGGATCCCAAGCCCTCTAGTGGCAGGGCATAGGGATCACAGAGTCATGTGGCTTTTCTGACAGCTGGACACTTGGGTTCCCAGTTAGAGTGGCCATCCTGAGACTCAACATGCTAGAGCCAGCATATCTTTTCCATGGAGGGAGGAGCTAGAGTGTTTTAAAAAGTGGGCTCAGGAAATAAGAGGTCCTTTTTTTTTTTTTTGCTTCCATCTCTGAATGAATGGTCTCTATAGCTGCTCTCTCTCCTCTTTATTTTACCTGGTAATCTCTGGCATTCTGTAGCCTGAACCAGATAAATGGAGAATTAGATCTATCTTTAAAGTTAGAAAGGCTGACATATTTCTCTCTCTCTCTCTCTCTCTCTCTCTCTCTCTCTCTCTCTCTCTCTCTCTCTCTCTCTCTCTTTAGAGAGAAAAGAGAGAAAAAGACAAACAGATAGAAAGATATAGATAGTTCTCTCTATTAATAAATGCTTATAAATCTGGTAATAGAGTTCCAGACTAATTTTATTTATGACATCTGGAAGAAAAAAGTTAAATTTATGGCTTTGTGTAACTTTGCCTTAAATCCTTATTTAAATTCACTTAAATTTATGGATGGATCAATTATGAATGGGTCAAGTAATTACCTCTTTGATGCCATTGATCCTCTTCAAAAAGAAGGATGAACAACAATATCTTATATGCTTATATTGAAATTATAAAGGTTTCTTTAAGAGATAAAACAGGATTAATCTTGTTTGATTATTGAATGCCTTAAAAAAGAAAAATAAAGATTCCTGCTCAAGAAGAGAGACCAAGTTGAGGAATAAATTGTTGCTTGTCCTTTAAGGTATATTACAGTTGTACTACAACAAAGGTGAGATCAACTAATAAGGGACAAATAAAGAAAAGAACTATAGTGGGCTATTGTTGACTCCCTGCTGAGAAATGTTGAGTCAGCTATTTGTTGACTGGATAACCACAATAAAGTTATTTGTTTTCTCAGAATGAATAGCCAAGATGTAACAGTGAATCTTTTCTGTATTTGTCAAATCAGACAACTCCTATCCTTGTCTGGTAATTCTCTATGGGAATGGATGATACTACTGAAAAAAAAATTTAATAGCCTCAGAAGACATTGCCAAAGATTTTAGAGGTTGGAAAAGAATGGAAGGAATGAATGAAGGAAAGAAGAAATGAGGGTTAAAAGAAAAAAAGGAATGAGGAAGTCAAGGGTCACAAATGATATTTTCATTACCCTTACATATTAAAAGCAAAGGAGACACAAAAAGAAAAACAATCTGGGAAATAAACAACTTAATCAGAATATAACATCTGGGTATCAGATTTAGATTTCTGAACCCTATTCTAAAATACAGAAGTGACTTGCTCTAAATCATTAATAAATTATATCTAACAAAGATAGGCTAGAATATATTTGCCTTGTATCTCAAAAAAAATTGTTTTGGAAGGTCATTAAACTGAAGAAAACAGGAAAGGAGGAGGGAAACAGCCTAAGCTGTTTTAGCAGATTGTTTTTGTTCTTAGAAAAATAAACTAGATAAGAAAGATAGTAGTTATATCATAAAAGAGCACTATTCAGAATTTCTTAGGATACAAAATTCAAGAAATGAGCTAGTGGTAAAACCTGTGGTTTCAAATGCAAACATGCAAATATACAAATTTTAGACTATACACAAAAATGTTCTAAACAACAAGTTATCACAGTGAGGGACACCTAGGGTTCATTGAGATTTGTTCATTGGACTTATAATGCCCAAACTATTTTCATCATCATCAAACATTTAAATTTCCAATAGATTAAATATTGATAAGTATAATTGACTTAAACAAAAGCTCTTTGGGGGGATTCCTGATAATTTTTAAAAGTATAAAAGGGTTCTGAGAATAAAATTTAAAAATCATTGTTTCTAGAGTTTCTAACACAAAAAGAAACATTTAACTCAGTAGCTATCTCTGAGAAATAGGTAGACGAGACTTATGACTGGAATAAAGCTCTCAATGGGCATACCTTTTTAAAAATAAATAGGATTAGCAAAGATGTAGGGCCTAGAGTCAGGAAGACTTGTCCCCATTAATTTAAATCAGTCCTCAGACACTATTAGCTATGTGATCCTGGTCAAATAACTTAACACAGTTTGTCTCAGTTTCCTCTTCTATAAAATGAGCTGGAGAAATAAAAACTACTTCAGTATCTTTTCCAAGAAACCCCAAATGATGTCATGAAAAGTATGGCATGACTAAAATGACTGAACAAAACCAAAAGTTCAAGGATAGACATATAGAAGGAAATCAAGGAAACATCGAGGGTTGAGGGCATTTAGGTGAAGAAAGATGGAGAAACAGGAGTTAATTTATCACCAAAGTATACTGCAGACCCATGAACAGAAAGAAGAAATGGTTACCTTTTGTGAAAGATAAGGCTGTCATAGAATCACTTTACAGTATTAATAGAGAACTTAAATTATCCAGACAGCTTAGATATTTACCTAAAACAAAACCAAGAACAACTAATCACTTCTTGACTTATATTTCATCTTTCATTCAAAGGATGGTGGAATAAAGATATAGATTTGGTCCTTATATGCAACAAAGAAAAGGTTTTTGGGGAAGAAGTGATAGCAACCATATAGGAATGTGACTACTCCCTTTAGAAATTGCAACAGAGAGACAAACACAGCATAATTGGTTTTATAATCTAGATTTTAGGAAAACAGATTTCAAAGTATTGAGAAAAAAGAGGTAGTAATCTATGGAATAAAATTCTATAGGATGTCAGCCAAGAAGAATAAGAATTTCTCAAGAATTAAAGTTAGAAAACATGGAAGTGAACAATTTTGATGAGAATGAAAATGGGAATTGTTTGAAGAGAAACAAGTAGAAATTCACCAACAAACAGATTTTTTTAAAGATATGCACAGGGGATGGAAGCAAAGTCTTTGAAGACTATCCAATTCTATAGGAATAGAAATGCTAATGAGTAGAATGAGTTGAGTGGTGAGAAAAAAAAATTGACAGTAAAAAAAGGTTTTATTTAAAGTTATATTGGGTGAAAGAAGATGAGGGAAGTAGGGATTACACCATTTTATGTATTCCTTGAGAACAAGAAGTTTTTAAAAAATATTATCTCTAGCACTAGCAGCACTTTGAACAGTGAAACTATTTAATAAGTGAAAATTGACTGATTAATTAATGTGATTGTTATAACTAACAACAAAGATATGAAAGGTACACAAATTTTGTAATCTATCTATACTATTTGTCAAAAATGGCCTTTGGACTGGAAATGACAGAAGAAAATGACTAGAAGAAAGGTATTATCTAATAGAAATGAGATATTATTAAGGTAATTTCACTTTATTAGAAAAAAGTTATGGAAAATTTTCCCATACAAATATCTTTATCCTATATCTTAGCTTATAGTAGGGTTTTTTGGAGTGTGTAAAGAATTCAATTTTTATGCAATCAGAATTATCCATTTTATTTCCTCCTTTCTTATTTTCTCATTAATGCATCCTCTATTGGTGGATCTGACAGGGAATTTCTTCTATGCTTTGCTAATTTATTTATGATAACATTCCTTATATTTCAGGTTTATACCCATTTGTAGCTTATAGCAGAGTGGATAAAGTGTCAGGCCTGGGGTTAGGAGAAATTATCTTCCTTAGCTCAAATGAGGCATCAGACTCTTATTAGCACTGTGTCCGTAGGCAAGTCACTTAACCTTATTTATGTCAATTCCTCATCTATTAAATGAACTAGAGAAATAAATGGCAAATTACATCAGTCTTTGCCAAGAAAATACACAATGGAGTCATGAAATGATGGAAGTAATAGAATTGAAACTATTGAACAATTTTTTATATGGTGTAAACTCTTACTCCATACCTAATTTCTATCAGATTGTTTTCCATTTTTCCAAACAGGTTTTTTAATTTAAAAAAAAAAAAAACTAATGTTGCCATGTGCCAATAGGCAAGAACTTTGGGTTCATCAAACACTCAAGTACTGTGGTATTTTGCTTCTGAATATTTTATCCCTAACTTTTTCTATTGATCAATCTATTTATTACCCATTACCAAATTATTTTGACAATTATAGCTCTGTAGTAGAGTTTAAGATCTGAATATTCTTATATTTTAGTAAAATGTTTGACAAACATCTCATGTTATTTGTGGTAATATAAAATAAATAAGATAAAAAGGCAGTTATATGACTTAGGAACTGTTTGAATGAGTATTAAAAAAACAATGAATGACCAATTTTCAGTTGTAGTACTTTGGGAATCTGCATTTAACCTTGTGCTCTTTAATATTTTTTCTCAGTCACCTGGAAAGAGATTATATGGTATCCCTATCAAAATTATAGGTAATAGATATAGACTTGGAGAGGATAACTAATACATTGTATAACAGAATCAGGAACCAAAAAATAAAAGTTGTCACATAGGGCAAAGTATAAAAAGATAAAATTGATTAGGGATAAATTCACATTTACTTACATTTGCATTTATTTGAGAAGGTATGGGAATCATGGATACACAATGGTTTAGTTCTAAAGAATTTGGGATTTTAGTCAATAATGGGATATGAGAGTAGAAAAAAAAGTTATTGTTATTTGGAGATGCATTCATTAGACCATATCCAGAATATTATGTTTATTTTTTGTGGATAAACAATTTTGGAAAGATGTTGGGAAGCCAAATACTTTCCCAAGGAGAACAAATAGAATTCAGAAGACTTATCAGTGGGCAAAAAGTTGAAAAATGGGAAAATATCTAGCTTGCAAATAAGAACATCTAAGTAGGGAACATCTTAAGTGTTTTCAAACATTTCAAGAGCTCTAATATAGAAGGATTAGACTTTTTTTGTCTCAGAGGGCAATACTACAAATGATGTGAAGAAATTACAAATAAGAAAACATAGGCTTAATGACAAGAAATTCTTTCTAACCATTCAGACTGTCAAAAAGAATGGGTTGCCTATACAGGTGAAAGAGTCTTCCTTAATTGGATATATTCAAGGAGTGGCTTATTGCCCATTTGTCACTCTCTATCTTCAAATATATTTTCTCACATAAATTGGACTACATGAAATTCTTTAATTAAGCAATTCTTAATTTTAAAAAATCATATATCAGAGAGATATATACTTACCAGGAGTATACACTACTCTGACAAAGTATAATCAATTCTTATAAAATTTTCAATTGAACAAGCCCAGGCATGAGATATTTAATACTTCATTTGGGAAATTGCATAATGGTTAATGGAAAAAGATATAAACCTTGAATCTTGAGAGACTTCATCTCAAAAGTGGCCTCCTAACACTATATCTACTATTTAATCCTTTAGAACATTATATGGATCATTTTTATTAACTAAATTATTTACAAGTGTCTCAGCCCTCCTTTTCCTTCCTCACATCATAGAAGGCATCATCTGAGTAACAGACATGTACATACAAATTATGTCTTTCATGTTTCCACTTTTCATTTCATTCTCTAGAAATGACATTCACAAATTATCCAAATATTAGATCTGTAAAATATTCTGTAACTTCTCATTTCATTGTTCACTATCCCATGTAAGCCCATGGTTTTTTAAAATTAGTCTGCCCATTGTTTCTTAGGGTGCAGTAGTATTCCATCACTATTATATTCAACAATTTGTTTGGCTATTCATCAATTTATCAGCATCCCCACAATTTCTAGTTCTTTACTCCACAAAGAGAGTTGCTACAAATATTTTGCAACATATAGGTTCTTTTCCTTTTTCTCTGATCTCTTTGAGAAATAGACCCAGCAATGTTATAGCAGAGTCTAAGGGCATACACAGTTTTAGAATACTGATTTTAATTCCAAATTGTTCTCCAGAATGGTTGGATAAGTTCACAGCTTTCCAAACAGTATATTAGTGTCTCTATTTTTTTCATGTTCTCTCCAACATTTAACCTTTTGCCCTTTTGTCATTTTCACCAATCTGATGTGCATGAGTTTATATCTCAGAATTGTTTTTGTTTGCATTTCACTAATCTGTAGTTATTTAGAGCATTTTTCATAAATCTTCATATTGCTTTGATTCCTTCCTCCCAAAATCATCTGTTGATATATTTTGCCCCTTTATTGATTGGGGTATGGCTTTTATTCTTATAAATGAAAAAGAATTCTCTACATATTTTAGATATGAGATCTTGATTCAAGAGCCTGTCTATAAAATTCCCACCAATTTTCTGCTTTCCTTCTAATCTTGATATATTTGTTTTATTGGTATAATTTTTTTCAATGTAATGTGTCCAAAATTATCCACTTTATATCTTACAAATTTCTCTGTCTCTTATTGACTCATAAATTCCTCTCTTATCCATAAATCTGATAGGCAATATGCTTCCCATTTTTGTGATAATTCATTTTATCTATATATCATATATCTATTATGATTTTATCTTAGTGAATGGTGTAAGATATTGATTTATACCTAGCATCTGCCAAACTACTTTCCAGTTGTTACAAATTTTTTTACAAAAGAGTACTCTCTTCTCCCCCAAACTTGGATCTATTCTTTTGTCAAATACAAGGTTACTATAATCTTTTACTACTGTTCATGATATGTCTTTCTTGTTTTACTGATCTACCTTCCCATCTCTTAGCCAGTACCAAGAAGTTTTCATAGTTACTGCTTTATAATTCAATTTAAAATCTGGTTTTGCTAGACTAACTTTCTATTTTTTCCATTATTTCTTTTGATATTCATGATCTTTTTTCTTCCAAATGAATTTTTAAAATTATTTTTTCTAGCTCTATTAATTATTTTTTATTCAAATGGGATGGAATGAAAGTAGATTATTTTAGGTAGGACTGCCATTTTAATTATGTAGGCTCTGCCAGTCCATGAACAATTAATAATTCTCCAATAATTTAGATTTGACTTCATTAATGTAAAAAGTATTTATAATTATGTTCATGTAATTCCTGGGTTTATTCTGGCAAGTATACTCTCATGTATTTTATTCAATCTATGGTTACTTTAAATTGAGTATCACTTTCTAGCTCTTCTTATAGGACATTTTTAGTAATACAGCAAAATGCTAATTATTTATATGAGTATATTTCATATTCAGCTACTTTGCTAAAAATTAATAGTCTCAACTAATTTTTACTCCATAGGTTTTGATTTGTTTTCTCATTATTATCATAATCTTTTATGAAGTTATTTATTATTTCTATGACTTATTCTTTAGCCCACTCATTTTTTTGATTATCTAGTCTTCCAATTAGTTTTTACTTTGTGTTTTCTCTATACTCTATTCTGAAGTATTTTTTTTTGCATTACTGTCTGAAAAGAACACATTTATTATTTCTGCTCTTCTACATTAAACTATAATGTCTTTTTGCCCTAATGTATGGTCGATTTTGTAATGGTACCATGTACTGCTGAGAATAAGGGATGTTCCTTTCTCTTCCCATTCAAGTCTTTTTAGATCTTTACAATATATAGCTTATCTTGGATTCTATCCAGCTCATTGGCTACTTTATTATTTATTTATTGTTTAGATTCTTCTAGTTCTGAGAGGGAAAAATTAAAGTCCTCAATATTATTCTTTTGCTATATATTTCCCTCTGTAACTCATTTAATTTTTTTAAATGAATACAATGATATCTGGTGCATATAAGATTTACATTGATAATACTTTAATATCTTGATAGATACTGGTGAAGTCAACAGAAAGAAGACCCCTGGGAGCAGCTTTCCAGGCTACAGCCTTGACTCTAAAGATCCCCACTCTCTCACAGCTGAATCAACAAGCGCCAAGCTCTCTTTTGTCTGCTAGACCTGAGATCTTATATTCCTGTAGCAGATACCAGTGAAGTCAATAGGCAACAAACACAAGGAGTGGTTGTGTGGGCAGCATCCTCAACTTCAGAGATCTCCAGTAACCAAAAATAGGACAATGACTGCTGACCAAGGAAGGACTTAAAGGGCACAAGAGCATAGACCAGATGCTTATTATATACTAGGATGTGGCATTAAGAGAGGAAGAGTGAGAAGGAAGTGCACACTGGTGTGTGATTACTGAGGGGCTGGAGTTCTGTTTACTATGGTTACCAACAGGAGAATGAGGTGAGCTTTTTGCTTGCAGTGGTAGAATTCAGGGGCTCTGGTTGGAGCACCTGAGATCAGCTAGCCCTGTCCCCAGAGACTGTTATTTTTCTGATTCTGCCTTCTTTGTTCTGGGGTGTTTGCTGTATCTGGTGAGACTGAGGCCAAGAAAGTCAGAGACCTCCTGCCCTAGTTGTCTTTGACTGCTTAGCTAAAGCATAGCCAAAGTACTGGAAATATTACTCTGGACTTTTAATTTAGGAGTTTTGAGACTTTAAGAAAGTCATTTTATTTGGGTGGGTTTCAGGTTCTTTTTTAAGATGAGATGTCAAGCACATGACCTAAGGCTGCATGTGGTCCACAACCCTCTCTCTTGAGTATAATATAAACCCTTGCAGGGATAGTGATGCACAGACTAATTTCCCCAGTTTCTATTTGAATTTGTCTCCACTGATCTAGACAACATCAAAAATTCCTTCTGCACTGAAGCTATAATTCTTGTTTAGACTGTTAAATACAATTATAAAGGCTAGATACTTTACAACTGCCTATTAGAACTTAACACACACATACTAATAATTCAAGGATTGTGTTGAATATATAATTTTTGCACTAATGTAGGATTTTTTCTACAATTTTAAAGGCAAACTTGATTATTAACATATTCAAATATCAGACATTGGTAGCACTGCATAGAAAGTGCTCAAGAAAACTCACTATTGAAAGTACCTCCCTGTGTTGGCAGTTTTCTCTACACACTAGAACATGTGCTCATATGTTTCAGACTTTCCATAAGAAGCAAGCTGTGCAAAAATGTGCTGGGAAAAGCTAACTACTGAATATTAAATAGTTGTTCAGTTTGCTTTCATTTGGGGACCCATCAAATTGATTATCATTCTACAGAAAGAAATCAACTGGGGAAAGCTCTTTTGAGGACAGTGCAAATCATAAACCTCTGGCATTCAAAGCATCACGTCCTTCTGTCATTAAGGTGCTACTTTATAACTCTTTCAGATGGTGCTATATAAAAGTGAAATCTCTTTGGGGCACAAGAGAATATGGATAAATATCACGACATCTGGTAGCAATTTCTTTGCTCTGGGAAATCTTTAATTTCTTTCCTAAAGTATGCTTATCTTAAAGCTTTTTAAAACCTAAGTTGTTCTAATTGCTGGTATAAAAACAACAAAAACTAAAGAAACTATTGCCCAGGGCACTAACTTGTTTGAGATGGGTGACCAGGGAACCAATGTGATCTAAGGAACACTGGACATGCTCTTAACAGGTCCATTCCTGAGTATGGGCATGCCTTCTATTGAAATACATCAATAGATAACAAATGCCTCCTTAGGATCACTGGCTTTCAAATTTAGCTTAATCAAGTACTTTGAAGCTATAATTCCTGTTTAGACTCTTAAATACAATTATAAAGGCAAGATACTTAACAATTCCCTATTAGAACTTAGCATACACATACTACTAATTCAAGGATTGTGTTGAAAATATGATTACTGTATGAATGTAGGATTTCTTATACATCTTTAAAGTACTTTGATAAAAGGCTTATATCAAGTTGAGTCAATCATGTAGTGGTAGAGTGTAAATTTATGCACAAAACATATTATTAACATACATACATGAGAGACAATCATATAACAATAACATATATCCATATTAGATTGAGAAATAACCACAAAGCCAAGAAGAAACCTCAAGTCAGAGACATACTCTCTGTGTGGCCATGGCCAAGTACTCAACTCTCAGGCAACTATATAAGACCAAAGATTAGAGGTATTAACTTTCACTAACAGAGACAGTTTTCTCATTTGAGAGTTCCCTATTCCAATGAAAGTACAGGCCTCTATGGCTACCTCTCTCTCTTTCTGTGTGTCTCTGTCTCTGTCTATCTCTCTCTGTTTCTCTCTCTCTCTCTCTCTCTCTCTCTCTCTCTCTCTCTCTCTCTCTCTCTCTCTCTCTAGCAATCATCTATATATGGATACACGGGCACATGTATGTTAATAAGTTCATACTATGTTAAAGCACTATGTTATGCAATTTAATAAATTAAAAGAAACTTGAAGATCTGTTGTCTAGAACAATTTAGATATACACAAAAGTGATACATGAAGAATAATGTGGTAAGCACATAATAGTTACAAAGTATGATGAGAATAAAGTTAATTCATATATATAATTTTAAAGTATATATAAAATACTTTGTGTACACTAATTCATTTGATCTTTACTACAATTTTATGAGATAGATGACATTTTTATAGACCAGTGCAATAGGGAAACTAGAAAATGAGGGTCCTCTCCTTTGAGCATGTTCAAATACATATTTCAAGGTGGGCTATAAAGAACATACTGAACAATGTCTGTCTATGACCAGTTCAGCACTTGACATTTCAGAAGCTGGTTTTAGACATACTGATTCATGGCTACTATTATGGGATAATAACAATTCTTCTGGTTGACTGAGCAGCAGGAAATTCTGATAACTGAGTAGAGGTTGAGACAGAATTAAGTGGTTGGACAAATGGTTCAAAAAGACCATCTTTCATTTTATTCCCTGGTAACTTTTGAGTGAGGAAGCCTGCTGTGAGCTACCAGGGTTGTAGGGTTAGGAGGAGACAGGCAGAAGTTGCCTTAACCCCCTATTTGATGCCATGTCATGGTCCTTTGGTTTTTTATTTTGTATTTATACTTTCCTAATTTAAGATGAATGAATATCTAGGGAGAGAATTATCTAGGTTAATTGTGAGCTTTGAAAGTTCAGCATAACAATCATGAGGTCCCCTTAGCAATCTGAGTCTCTTAGATGGAGATGACCTGCTAAATGAGCAAAGGAGTGACTCATGTAGTTAGTCAGTCAATCATTTTTAAAGTGCTTACAATGTGTAATGTTACCATTTCCCAAAAGGCTAATTTGTGATTATTCTGAGAAGATAACAGAGGATTCTCAGTATCAGGTAACATGGCCTCTTCTGTTCCATACATGTGTGCCTCAGTACTGTGAAATTTAAGTCACTAAGTCGTTATGCACTCTATGCAAAAGGCAGAGTTTACTTCTAAGTTGGGAGAAATGTTTTGCACCAACTACTTTAAGCTTCAGTCCATCATTAGCAGGGATTGTGTATGTTGTGTGAGAGAGACAGACAGAGGGACAGAGAAGGAGGGAGAGAAAGACAGAGACAGAGAGACAGAGAGAGACAGAAAGAAAGGAGGGAGGGAGGGAAAGGAAGAGGGAGAGGATGAAAGAGAGAGAGAGAGAGGAAGAGAGAGAGAGAAAGAGAGAGAGAGAGAGAAAGAGAGAGAGAAAGAGAGAGCTTTGTGTTTATAAACAGTGTTCACTTCTTAATTTGTGTAGATTTTTTTTGTTATATCCTTACTATACCTTCTCAGCAACTATTCATTTGTAAAAAATAATTGATATCAACTGGTTAATAGTCCAGAAAGCACACAGGATAAGGGCTCATAAGAAATAATTATAGATGCCAAAACTCTTCAGTTTTACCTCTAGTATCCTGATGGAAGAAGTAGTTAGCAGATCATCTTGGAAGGGTTGGTATGCAAAGTTAAGACTGATTTTTCATGGAAGTATGCCAAATCAATATTCATTATTAATTTTTGAGAAGTAAAATTATATGATCAGAGTTTGACATTATAATGATTAATCTGAGAGCAATCACAGTATAAAAAGAGAGAATGGACAAGAAAGGGTGGTGGTGGAGTCTTTTTGTACAAGTTGGGGCCATTTAAGAGTCTACTGGCAGAACTGGATTGATGTCTAGGTATCTATATGGTTTGTTTGATCTTAAGAAAATCATTCTTTGGACTTCACATCTTAATATGAAAAACAAGTACCTAGATTGTTAAAATTCTGTACTAAATTAAATAATGAAGTACTAAATTAATACTTTATTTTCCTATTTGTATTATACTACTAGACTAACATAATTCACTTCTAGTTCTAAATCTTTTAATTTATAGATGTGAAAATATAACAGGTATAATAACAGAATCATATTATTATATAATATTCATATGTGATTAGTATTTACATACACTGCAGCATGGAAGAGACAGAACAGCAATTTCTTTTTCACCATTTGTCTTATTTCACACTGCCATTAACTACTTTTATAGTTAAAAAGCAAAATTGATATTTACTTGAGATTTATGTCAATGAGTTAATTTTCAGTATTTTGTGATTGCTATTATTTCTAAGTTGCATGTGATATTTTAAATTAAGGCTCTAATAACACTTAAACACTACTTATTTATCTTATGGAAAGGAAAACTGAATCAAGTTTTGGGCCTTTCTGCCACTGAGGGGGAACCAACAGCAGTTGGAATGTTTGAATGAAGATATTGACAGCAATGACAGTTGGTGGTGGGAGGGGCATCTTGGAGAGTGACAGTTGCTCTCAAGGTCTCTTTCCTTGCCCTCAGACTGGAAGTAACACTCTCTTCCTATCTCTGGATAGAATTACCTCTATACCTAGTTTTCCCAACTGTGTGCTCTACCTGTATTCCTGTGATCCTGTCATTGAACAAATGGATTTAAGGGGAGTGGTTTGAACTGTAAAGCTGGTCTTTAGAGTATTGGCCTGAAGAGATAGGCCCAACCAGCTCTTAAGGTCAGAACCTTCTTTTCCTCTTACTGTTTACTGCTAAAGACTTTGAACTTAAGAAAGCTAGCATAGATTAGCATAGACAGGAATAAAAGAAATCCTCCACCAAGCCTGTGAGGCCTGGCCTCAGCTCAAAAGCTGAGAGAGACTCAAACATAATCTAGGGAAATCCAGATTCCCTCTTCCCAGATACCTCCCCAATCCAAGCTCCTTATTAAATCCATCTTTATTTAAATAAACTGCAGTCAGATAAGAGGACTATCATTTCACAGGAACATAAAGGGAACTAAACCCAAGGACAGTCATTCAAACCTAAAGGTCCTTATTGGACCCCTGCTGCATGGCCTTGGTCTGAGGGGAGGCTTGTCCCTCAGGGAGGTCCAAGCTTACCTGCTTTGGGATATTTTTAACATCAATAAATAGAGAAGATGTCCCTTCAGGGTATCATAGTTGGCCCATTTCTGGGAACCCCATTTTTCACAGTTAGCCTCTCAGCAGAGGGTATCTCTCTCCTTTTACCTCATCAGCAACCATATTCCCTCTGTCCCTGCAACTCCTCCATTCCCTGTTACAAAACCTTTCTTATCCCTTGTACCTCTTCAATCCTCTATAATTCCTTTTAAAATTATATTCTAAATAACTGATTTTAGCTATCTACTATCATTAATATTGGGTCAGAGAAGGAAAGATAGAGACCTATCTGACTATAGTTAACTGAGATTGATGTCAAATGCAATATACAATCTGAAATGAAAGGATAGGACAAGAAAGTATAAGTGTACAATCAGTCTTGGACATTAATAGATGTAATTAAGGAAGAAAATCTTAAGTAAATCAAATCAATGATTATCATTGACAACCAAAGCACAAGTAGATAGCCCAATAGGTGGTTCTGTTAATTTTTTTTTCTGCTATGGACAGTAGACAATTTGGAGAGTTTATGACCCATACTGGATCAGCTCTAAAATTTCCCTATTAATGGACAGGGATAGGAAAACTAATGTACTACTAAGCTAAAATCACAACTTATTCAAAAGATGATTATCATTGACTTTGCTATAGTCAGATACAAGAAGCTGTGTAGAGATTTATCCTGTGGTGGTAGGAGAAGCTACATTGTAGTGTTAAAAGCACTATAAAGAAGTTGAAGAAAATATAAATTCAGACTTCATTAAAAAAAACAAACAAACTTTTTTTTTTAGTAACGATTTTCACCAAGTGGATTGACTATGCTGGGGTTTGGGAGGGTGAGTTGCTCCTTTACCCAATGACATCAAGCTAAGTCTGAATGATGATTTTTTTTTAATATGTTGTTGAGAGAATTCTTATTTATTAATGTATTAGACTCTGCAGCCTCTAGGCATATCCCATATAGACACATTTCAAAAAAACACATTCTAAATTAGATGGTCTTGGTATATATTAATTTTTGTATCTGCATTTAGAGTTAAAGAATTTGACTTTGAATTTGCTCTCTGCTACTAACACTGTATGATTTTTAGTAAATCATTGATGTTTTCTGGTATAAAATATCCTAAAAAACAAAATGAGAGTATAAGTTAGATAAACCTCTCTTCGAACTAGTGAGACACAATCCTACATTATTTGCAGGTCTTTGCTACTAAAAAAAAAGTGTTGCTAGGAAAATTTTGGACAATATGAAATGTATGTTTTTTTTAAATTTTCTTTGGTATCCTGATCCAATGGAGTAGGAAAGTCTTGTCACTTACTTATAATAAGTATATATTGTTTTCTAAAATGATTCATCTAATTTATAGCTTTTCCAGGGGTATGTTAATATATCTATATTTCTGCATATTCTCAAGTGTTTTTTTATTTCTGTCTTTTGTCATATTTACCAATTTACTCATTATGAGCTGAAATGTCAAAATTGTTTTATTTGCTCTTATTCCATTATTCATACTCAAGTAATCTTTTATATTATTCTGTAAATCTCTTTGGAGGTTTTGGTTCATATCTTTTGAACACATCCTTTGTCACATATCTCTTGATCTTTTGTGTTTGTTTGCTATTCTATTTGCTTATATATCATACCCTTTTCCCAAATGATCAACTTTTTTCTTGTCTCATATGCACTGATATTGTTCTTACAAAAGTATTTTAATTCTATGTAAACAAAATGATATATTTTATAATTTGTAATAACATATCTCCCTTGGCTAGTTAAGAATTCTCCCTAGTCATAGCTGTGAAAAGTAGATGCTCTGATTCACCTCTAATTTATTGTTCTTTTGCTTTAATTATGATGTGACCTTTAAAATTCAAGTTACATATCTATTTTGAGCTTATGGTAGTATATGGTTTTAGATGTTTATCTAAACATAATTTCTTCCAAAATGCTTTTTAATATGACTAATATTTATTATTACTAATAATTTAAATTTTAAAAATTCAATGACTTTTTCTATTCAGCTTTTTTAATCTCTTTATGTAATGTTTGAAAGTGTTGGCTTCTCTCACCTCTTAGAAATGTTCTACCCTCTGAGTTTTCATGATGTTTATTTTTCTTGGTTCTTCTTTTAACTGTAAGCACTTCTCAGTCTTCTTTGATGAATCATCATCCACATTCATCACCTTAATATTTTGTCCTGTACCTTTTCTCTGCTCTTTCCACATATTTCTTAATTATATTTTTAGATCTCATTGGTACAATTGTCATTTTTATTCAGATAATTCTAAAATCTATCTCTCCAGTCCCTGCCTTTCTCCTTAGCTCTCTGTATCATCAGTTTCTTCTTGGGCATTTCAGTTGGAAGTCCCATAGGTATATTATACTTTACATTAAATCCAAACTCTTTCAACATTGCTATTTGTTTGTTGATTGAATGATTGATTAACAATCCTTTCACTTAGCGAAAGTCTATCAGAGTTACAATATATTCCCTAACAGGAGAATCAAGTGTGGTATTCCTCATACATCAGTCCAATTTCACATTTCCATGTCCTGGCAAAGTCGGCACCCATGATTAGAATTTCCTCCTTCCTCACCTCTGCAGTTAAAATTCCCTAGTTTCTTGTAAATCTTAAGTCTAAAACCACCTACTTCAATTCTTTCATACTCTCCCCAGTTATTATTGACTCTCATAAAATAATTCATCTGATGATGAATATATTTTGTATATGCTGATAATGCATACCTTTGTTCACCTGATATAATGAAAAATATTTGTGAGCAAGTTTTTTTATTCATATCTATGTGATCCCTCTGTCTAACACAGTGCCTTGCATAAGGTTGGTACTTGATAAGGACTGTTAATTCATGAGTGGAATTAGGACTTAATATCCATAGTCTAATATTCTGTTCACTCAAAGAGTAGAACCAAGATATTTCTAGGACATCTTAGACAATATTTGATTATTTTTGTCAGAGTTCCTTTTTCTCTTTGGGTATTACTCTGCCCATCTGTAAAATCCAGCAGTTCGATTATATGATTGCTAAGGTCTCATATACTTCCAGGAGTCTAAAAATAATGTTTTTCTATGTTAGCTTTATATGGGTGGGCTGTCACCATTTTCTTTAATGTCTTCTATCATAGAATGTATGTTCCTATCTTTTTTTTTTTACTTTTGTCATGCTATTATCTCTAAAGGGTTATAATTTAAAGCACTTTGGACCAAACTGTCCTTTTCTAAAGCCTCCTTCAGTATTATCCTTTTTAGTGTTTAACAACTTTCTCATGAAGACTTTCTGCCTTTATATTAGCCTAAATTCCCTTGACATTTTTAAGCTGATTTGTCCTTGTTCTGTCCTCAACACAGATGGAGAACAGCTGGGTACCATCTTCTATATAATAACATTTCATGTATTTATAGATATTATGCTAACACTCAATCTTGCTTTGTCCAACCTAAATAATTCTAATTCTTAGAGGGTTTTTCCCGCCATATGAATCTTTCTACTCTCCTCCAATGCACATTAACCATTTTCTTTCTTTCCTTAACTCCTCTTATGGATATGAATGTTCTTCTTAAAAAGGAAAGACAAGTAGTGAGCCTTTATGAAGATAATTTAGGCTGGAAATTAGAGAAATGTGAGAAAAAAGGCAGTGTTTGAGAACTTTCCCTTTTGTCAAAAAAGTTATCACTGAATTGGTATTAAATTATTTTTTTATGTTCTTTTTTATTATTTTCGTCAGAGAATAAAGGTGCAATGGATAGGAGAATGGTCTTAAAGTAAGGAAGACAAGTTTAAATCTGGCCTCAGACACTTACTAACCACTTTTTAATTTATTAACCCAGGGCAAATCATTTAACTTCTTTCTGCTACAATTTCCTCAAAAAGAAAATGAAGACAATAATAGCATCTACTTCTCTGTGTTACTGTGTGGAAAAAATGTGGAAATAGTCGTAGAGCTCTTTTCAAGCCTTAAAGCACTATATAAATGCTAGAGGTATATAATAAGGAGAAAAGTCATTGACAATTTACTTTATTTTGTTATCAGTTAAGAGTACTTGACCAATGTTCATTTATTAATAAGGCCTTATATTTTAAAGATGTTTTTTTTCTGTATGTTTTTTTCCCCAAAACCTAGTTGAAGGATATCAGTTTTGTATGATAGAAAGTGCTCAGGCCAGGAAGGAGACAGACCTACTCACCTAATTAATAGCTGTGTGACACTCAGCAAATCTGTCTTTTTTGAAACTCAGTTTTCTTACTTCTGGGATGAGTATACCACTTGCCCTCTAAATGATAATGGGATTTTGTGATATAATATATTTAAGACATTTTATTATCAAATATTATAAATAGACAGAAACCTACAATGGGCAGAGAGATGACCTTGGAGTCAAGAAGACCTGGGTCCCAAAGACTAATTATTATTTTGACTAGCTGCACAACTATAAATAAATCATTTCATCTCTTAATAATCTAGGAAGCTTTCTAAGACTATAATCTGCAGAGTGGCTGTTAGTGTGTATTTTATAAGGAATTTAATTACTGGAAATTCCCCATAGCAATAAAATTACCAATTAAATTAAAAACAAACAAATTAAATACACACACACATATATACACCAGATATTATTGTGCTTTTTGAGAGTGTATGAAAGTATGTCCTCTATATTAATTCCTTCCTTGTACCCCTTTAATTCTCTCTCATGCCTTCCATGATGTTGGGTATTCATTTACCAGACATTTTTTCCATGTATGTAAGCTTAAGAATATTTACTAAGACTGGCAGTTTCTCAAACCATCTATAATCTTTTGACTTCTAAACGTGTACTTGCATCAAATTCTACATATGTAAGCAGGGAGGAAACCAGATGTTAGCAATTACTATCTGAGGCATCAAATAACACAATCTCACACTTTTTATGTTCACTGTTCATTGAGTTGGATACATGACATTTTAAAGCATTAGGGCATTGATGTTCTTGTAGTGTGTGGTGGGTATAATGGAAAACATTTCACACTATGACCAAATGGAATGACAACTTGCCTCTATAGCCAGTTACTAAAAAGGAGATCAATTAAAAGGAGAAAAGGTTCCTATACCATGCTTAAAATATTACTTTTTACTTCTCAGCATTCCTAATAGTGCTAGAGCCAGCTTAAGCTGACTTTTACTAGTCTTGACTCATTCTTTGTGCATGACTGAAATAGCCTCCTATTTGGTACCCTTGCCTCATCTCTCCCCTCTTCAAATTTTCCTTCACACTACTGCCAAAGTGATGATCTTAAATCATAGGTCTGACCTCAGTTCTACCCTGCTCAATAATCTTCCACGACTATCAATCACCTCTAGTATCTAATACAAATACATTCTTTTAGAATTTAAATATTTATATAATTATTCATCTGCCTGGAAGTATATAGGAAATTGTTAGATTTTCAATGTTAGCATTTATGTCTCAGAAATCAGCAAATGCTACAAATCAGGATTGAATTAATTGTTGATTCTCTAGACTTAATAAAGTGATGGAGAAAATGTTAATAATGCAGATCAAATTCAAAAAGTATGTAATGTATATTTTAAATGTATATTTTGAAAGAGTTATTCACTAAACATTTACAGTAAAGCCCTATTAGTAGCTATATGGAAAGAAGAAAAGGAAGGAGTAGAAATTAATATGAATCCAATATCTAAGTCTTTTCATCCCTGATATAGTCATTCCCATTGTATCTATCCAAGGTGATGATTATAATACTGTGCTATGATCTCTGTGCCACTCTTATGATTCAGAATTTCTAGAATTGTTATCAGATATTGAAGTATATATTAGAGATAATTCAGTATAGCCCATCAGATCATAAGGTCATGAGATTAAGAGCTAGAAAAGATTTAGAGGTCATTGAACCTATGAGGAGACTGAAATCCAGACAGAAGCAGTGATTTGCCTGACTCACACAAGTAGTAAGTAGAAAAGTCACAGTGAGAACCAAAGCCCTCAAATTATAATTCACAGCTTTTTATATTTCCTTGTTTTATGTGATTGAGTTATAACTAATTATATATTTTATAAGTTATATAAATGATGACTATGTATACTATGTAGTATACACTATGGTGTATAATAACGAGCTTGTGTTCTTAATATTTGGAACAAAAAAAGGAAAGAAGAAAGGAAGGAAGAAAAAAGGAAGGTAGGAAGGAAGGAAGGATGGAATAGAGAAAAAAAGAAAATCAAAGGAAAACTAGATAGAAAGCAGGGAAGAGTATTTCCTATTCTAGAAAGTCAAACAGAACATATAGCATGATGATGTTTCTAGCAAAGGGTTATATAAGTATGAGAGATAACTCACTATTTTAATTATTGTAGTCTTTAGATAAAAATTATAGAAGTAAAATGGTTTTTAAAGATGAGTGAAAAACAATACCTAGGAAGAGGAATGCTTTACCTAAGAACACACAATTAATAAGTGTCAGGAATGGGCTTAGAATTTCTAATATCTCTAAATACTTACAATGCTTCTTCACTCCACTTTGTATTTGACATGATGTATCTTCACTTATCTCACCCTGATGATGTTCCATTTCCATGCCTATTGCGCTGCTCTGCACACCTTCAAAATCAGAGCCATTAGGAAAAAAGGCTTCATTTACCACTGAGACATTATTTTCATCAACCCTCCCCTACTACCTTCCACATCACTTACACCCTAACACACACACAGGCATCCATACTGAATTGTACTTTGTCTATTTGGGAGGAATTGTACAATAAATTAGTCAATAAGCACTTATTAAGCCCTAACTACATACCAGGCATTCTGCTAAGCAGTGGACATATAAAGGCAAAATCAGACTTCCTTTTGAGGAGTTCATATTAATTATTAATAATAGAGGTGAGAGTACATAAATGATTGAGTACGATACTTCTATTATGTAGACACACTAGATAGATAGATAGATAGATAGATAGATAGATAGATAGATAGATAGATAGATAGATAGATATAAAGGGCATTCTTTTCCATTCTTGAGGTGATAACCATTGGATATTTTTTGAGTAAGAGTGTGAAATGGACTGAATGAAACACACAGAAACAAAAGAAAAAAATAGTTTAAGAAAAGTTAGTTTGCCCTGTAAACACAAAATGGTAATGACTGTATGACTTGCCTTTGAAAGAGGACTATTTTCAGTAAATTAAAATCTAATTTCAGTTGAGATATTTCCTTCATGTTGAAAGACTAGTGTATTAAACATAAGTTCATGTTCTAAACTGAACCATGAGGTCACCTCACCACAAAAATTTCAAATAATACTACTACTTAGTATGATTGCAGAATTATGTAGAGTTCTATCATCTTTTCCAATAAAAAGGCCAGTTCAAAGAATAAACTTGAGATAAATAAATAAATAAATAAATAAGAGAGAGAGAGAGAGAGAGAGAGAGAGAGAGAGAGAGAGAGAGAGAGAGAGAGAGAGAGAGAGAGAGAGAGAGAGAGAGAGAGATGAATCTCACATAGAGGAAAATGGCACTGGATCACCTATAGATTATAAAGATCCAAAAATTGGACTGCTTTTCATAGCTTGAACATTCATAGATAACACAGGAGTCATATTGTTCTTGAAGATTTTCACTAAATTTATGAATGTGTATAGTAGGGAATTTTCTACCTTTGAACTATGTTTCCTGGAATTCCTTTTGTATTTCCCAGCATTTTTTCCCTTCATTTATGTGTGACTTTTTATGTGATTGTTTATAAATCTCTGTGGCTCCTCCCTCTTCCTCTTCTTTCTCAAGATCACAGTCGAGTTAGGAAGGTTTTACTCTAGCTTTTTTATTTCAAGTTGTTATTAATAAATCTTATAAATATAATAGCTGAATTATTATATATTAATTTTAATTTTCACAAACAAAAAATGAAGGGATATGTTCATGGCAACAGAACTCTTTGAAACATGATTTTCTATAAGACTGGCCAAGAAATTCTAGCTACTCAGAACTTCAATTTTAAGACCAATTCAGCTAGATGTTGTGGAAAGGAAAATTGAATCAAGCTTTGGCATTTCTGCCACTGAGGTGAAACAGACAGCAGTTGGAATGTTAGAGTGAAGACTGATGGACAATGATGACAGTTGGTGGTGGGAGGGGAGAGATGGAGAGTGACAGTGACTTTCCAGGGAACTCTCAGACTGGAAGGAGTGCTCTTTCCTTGTCTCTGCATAGAAGTATCTCTATTCCTCAATTTTTCCCAACTATTTGCTCTCCCTGGATTCCTGTGATTGTGTTATCAAACAAAAGGATTTAAGGGTAGCAGTTTCAACTGCACTACCAATCTTTAGGGGTACTAGCCCAAAGAGATAGGCCCAGCAAGCTCTGAAGGTCAGAACCTTTTCTTCCTCTTGTGGTCTATTGCTAAAGACTTTGAACTTAAAAAAGCTAGCAGAGATTAGCATAGACAGAAATAAAAGAAACCCTCCACACCAATTCATTAGTTATGAGAATATAGCTTCAAATCTAGCCAGAATGCCTGAATCTATCTCAGGGCTTACCATGCTTAATTCCTTAGTTTATTATTTCTCTGCCCAAAATCCTGAAATTTTATTATATCATTTCTTCATTAATACTCTACTTAAGAATTTAAAACCTGGGCAGTCCAAAAACTTAGACCCTTCCTGTTTCTGATTCAATTTTTCTGATATTCTGAAATTTTGAAATTCAATATTTCTGATAAGCTAAATCTTGTATCTGTTCCTTTCACTTCTCTCTTACATTTCACTCTTAAGTCCAAGTGAGTTTTGTTGGAGGTCATATTCATAAGAGAAGGATTAAATCACACAAGTATATAGTGAATAGTAAACTTTCTAACTGTATTACTTAATTAGAATGATTGACAGAAAAATAAGTCAGAAAACAAATACATAGGTGCAGACACCATCCATAAGGTTATTACAAGAGTTTAAGGGAGAAGAGCTGAGGGCCTGTACCAGGGTAGTGACTATGAGTAGAGAGAAAAGGACTTATACAAGATTTATTGTGAAAGTAGAAAATATTAGACATTATAAAAGATTAGAAATTTAAAGTTAGTTAAAGTGTGGAGTCAAGGGTGATGCTGAGTATAAGAGACTGGATGTTGGAAGAATAGTGGTAACCTCAACAGTTATAGAAAAGTTTGGAAGGGGAGAGGATTTGGTAATAAAAATTATAAATTGTTTTGAAAATTTAAATGCTGTGCCATATCAATGTAGGGTATATATCAACAATGATATTCTTCAGATATTTTGTTGCATTATATTCACTGTCTTAAAGCACTTCACTAACCTTAAAGAACTAGGTTAATGCTAGCTGCTTATTATTATTACTACAATTAAAAAATTAAGTCCCTAAAGAGAGATTGGAGAGAAACACTAGAAGCAGGGAGAGCAATTAGGAGGCAATTTTCACAATATGCTTCATTATTTTATTTAAATTGACTCCCCACAGGATCATATATGCTGATAATCAAATGTAAGTTTCAAAAGTTGTTCTGGAGTCAAGCTTAATATTTAAATCTATTTTAGATTGTATATCAGGCTATTCCTTTTTATTGATTTGATTTATAGAGCAAAGTTTTCCTATATATACAAAATAAAATTAGGTAAAAATCACTTATTGAAGATTAAATTAATGAATATATTACTTTCCAATATAATGCATGAGTCACATAAAGGCATCAACAAGAAAGTGAATTGCTAGAGAAATAGACACCTTCTAGTGACAGGAAATGTCATTAAAGTAAGGTGGAAGCCTCTAGAAATATGCTTTCTTCAGAAATTATCTGGGTCATGAGGTAATTTTTTGTATTTAAAGGTACTCAATCAATATTATCCATGACTACACAATGTTTCCTCCTTATGACTATCATCCCTTCATTCCCTACCCCAAGCCTCTATCAATGGCAATGGAATTGCCTTCTTGTACATCAAGCTCTTAAGGTGAGCTTTGCCTTATTTTATGTAGAACTAGGTATCTTTTCTATTTGCTAATCATTTCCACATCATGCTGCTTCCACTTGGACCACAAGCTCTAAAAACCACCTTTGAACATTATATTTTTATTCTATAAAAACTCTGAACTTTATATTGTAAGATATATAATCACAGTTGTAAGATATATAATACATGTGTGTGTGTGTGTGTGTGTGTGTGCATTCCAGGAAATGTGAATACTTGTAAAGTACTTAGAAATCTTCAGAAGAAAATTCTTAAATATTTTAAATATTATTAACATTGTGGTAATTTACAGAGCTAGTCCCCAGAATTAGTTGTTTAGAATCATATATCTTGGTAAAATTGTTCTGGAATGCTACCAATACTATGCTACTTACAGTCACATCTGCCCTTTTAAAGAAATTGGTATGTGAGGGTTCTTTGAGTTATAGAACTGATGTCGTTACATAGGTTGTAAATTCAAAGACTCAGAAGGCCTCTGTCATAACAATTTCTTTCTTCGGCTTGAGTCCAGCGACTTTATTAGATTGTTTTTATTTAATAATGTGTAGAGTTGGAATTATTTCATACTGGGATTCAATTTATATTCTGGAATATACATCTGTCAAAGTAAATGCTCTCATGAGCAGGAATTATGAGTAAATAGCAAGAAGTCCATGGTTACCATCACTATTAATCCAGTGTAACTTAGGATTCAAAACATTTTCAGACTTTTATTTATTTTTTAAACAAAAACAATAGCCCCAAGTTTTGTTTATAAGCTATTATTTGATTGACAGCATCTGGCATTACATTAATGACATAGTATGGTATAGAAAAATGCTGTGCAGTTTGAAGACTTGGATTCAAATTCCACTTCTGATTCCACTTCCATTTGGGGCAAGTCACTTAATTTTCCCTGGGCTCAGTTTCTATTGTTGAAGTGAAAGATGTGAGATATGATTATTAGGTCCCTTCCAAATGAGTCTGCCATCCATAGGATAGGGAAGCTGACCTCAGTAAAGTGTCAAAACACTCTGAGGCAGAAACAGGTATTAGCATGAGCCAAGTTGGTATAACCACTACTATCACTTCTTCCCAGATTCTGATGAAAAGAAACAGCACTCTGAGTCCAAGTGATCTGGAAACAGCAATGCTTTAGACCACTGTCCTTGATTCCATTTTAGCCTCTCTCAATATTCATTACAGAGGGGAACAACTCATTTGGAGAAGGGGATGACCATCTCCCACCACCACCACCAACTACAAACCAATTTTCATCTTTTGGAAGATAATCTATAGAACCATGGCAACAATGTCTACCAGACAATTGATCCATTTCCAGCTTGGCTGTGCAGCCACATGGCAGGAAAGTAGCCCTTGTGGAAATTCATCCAGTCTACTACCTTGAAAAGTGCTGTAGGCCTTACTTCTTCAGAGGCCACACTTACCAAAGACCTGAGAAAGTTCTTACCACCAAAAACTACTATCAAATTGCAAAATATTAGAAGTTCATTTTTTAATTAATGGAAATCAAATTAAAGAATATGCATCACCATCTACTTTGTTTCTAAGCTTTAAGGACCAAGGTCTTTTAAATTTATTTATAGATGAAATCTATAGATATTTTCTAATAATAGGGATTAGAATGAGATTTCTTTGAAAACAGGAATTATCAATTGACTCAGAGAGGGAAGAGCAGCTAGATTCACTGGGGTATAAAATCATATTGTATCCTATAGAGAAGTAGAAGGAGAATAAGAAAGATGGTGATGGGGAAAGGAGTAATATAAGGGAGGGAGAAGATGAGAGATGGATAAAAACCCCATAGAGAAGTAAGAGGGGAATAATAAGGGTAGTGATAGGAAGGGGAGTAATAAAGGGTAGAGGGAAGAGAGGGAGTGATTAAAAGCAAAACACTGATGGGGAGGAAAAGAGTGAAAGGGGAAAGAGCTGGTCTAAAAGAAAAAATAAAGAGGAAGGAGAATATATAGATGGTAATCATAACTGTGAATACAAATGGGATGAATTCACCTATAAAACAAAAGCAGAAAGCAGAGTGGATTAAAAAACAGAACCCCTCTATATGTTGTTTACAAGAAACACATATGAGGCAGGGTAACACACACAGAGTAAAGAAATAAGGTTGGAGCAGAATCTATTGGGCTTCAACTGAGACCAAAAAGCATGAGTAGCAAGCATGATCTCAGACAAAACTAAAGCAAAAATTGATCTGATTAAAAGTGATAAGGAAGATAGTTACATCTTGACAAAAGGCAGAATATACAATGAATAAATATCATTACATAAAATAAATCCATCAAATGGTATATAAGCCAGATTTTTTAAAGGTGAAACTAAATGAACATAAGGAAGAAATAGATAGTAAAACAATTTAAGAGAGGGACCTGAACCTTCCCCTATCAGAACTATATAAATGCAACAATGAAAGAAATGAGAAAGAAACAAGGGAAGTGAATTAACTTTTAGAAAAGTTAGATTTAATAAATATTTGGAAAAAAACAGAATGGGAATAAAAAGGAATGTACCTTCTTTTCAGCAGCACATGATACATAAACAAAAATTGACCATGTACTAGGGCATAAAATATCACAAGATCATGCAGAAAAACAGAGATAATACATGCAACACTTTAAAGATATTAATGCAATAAAAATTATATTCAATAAGAGTTCATGAAGAGGCAAATTAAAAATTAATTGGAAACTAAATAATCTAATTCTTTAAAACTGGTGGGTCAAAGAACAAATCATAGAAACAATCACTGATTTCAATGAAGAGAATAACAATAAGGATATAATATATCAAGATTCATGGGATATATCCAAAGCAGTATTCAGGAGAAATTTTATATCCCTGAGTGCTTATAAAAATAAAATAGAATAATAGCAGACGAATGAATTGGGCATGCAACTAAAAAAATGGAAAAAAAAAGAACAAATTAAAAATCCCCAATGAAAGACTAAATTGAAAATCCTAACAATCAAAGGAGAAATTAATAAAATTGAAAGTAAAAGAACTATTGAACTAAAAGGAGTATAAGTTGTTTCTATTTAAATAAAAGATAGATTATTTGGTTAATTTGAGTAAAAAAAAGAAGGGAATAAAATTGTCAGTATCATAATTGAAATAGGAGATTTCAACTTTAATGAAGAGGATATTAAAGTAATAATAGGGAGCAAATTTGCCCAATTTTATGAAAACAAATCAGATAATCTAGATGAAATAGATGAATATTTATAAAAATATAAATTGCCTAAATTAACAAAAGGTGAAATAGAATACTTAAATAATCCCATCTCAGACAAAGAATTTGAATAAGCCATCAATGAGCTTCCCAAAAAAAAATTTCTAGGATCAGATGGTTTCACAATTCTATCAAACATTTAAAGAACAATTAATCTCAATGCAATTAAAAACTATTTGGCAAAATAAGCAAAGGAGTCCTACAAAATTCTTTTTCATGACACATATGTGGTACTGATACCAAGGTCAAGAATACCAAAAAGGGAGAAAGAAAATTACAGACCAATTTCCTTAAACAATACTAATGCAAAAATCTTTAAATACTAGTGTGAACATTAAAATTAACTCTCCCCTGATTATAACAATGAAAATGTTTAACTCTCCCATGATTGTGAAGATTAAATTGTAACACCTGACTATTTTTTAGATTTAATCACCAAAGGTGTATACACCCCAATTCACACTTGAGTGGGGGAGGTCTGTTACCCAGGTGTGCAATGGTGGTTGACGAATCATAATTGACTGACTGCATTCTCGGCATTCTTAGAGCAGAGCATCAACTGTGATTGGTAGACATAAAATTAGGGGAAGATACAGATAGTGATGCAAAGGAAGCATCTTTAAAAGGAGCTGTTACTTCCTGTGAGAAAAAAAAATTCTTCATTCCTTGGAGTGCTGACTGAACCTGAGACCCTGTTTCCTGGTGAGTCTGATAAAGAATCTGCTGACTGGACTGACACGTGGTGAGTGAAAGGCTAATGCTTAACAGCTGGTTTTTCTCTGAAGAGACTGGCCTCAAGAAAGACCTACTCTTGAGAGTGGCTTTCCCAGGTCCTTGGATTTTCCGAGGTGGTTTGAAACTAACTATCCCTGCCCAGGGTGGGAGGTAGGGAGAAGATAAATTACTTAGTGCTGAGGCTAGATATCTTTTTTTTTAAACCCTTACCTTCCATCTTGGAGTCAATACTGTGTATTGGCTCCAAGGCAGAAGAGTGAAAAGGGCTAGGCAATGGGGGTCAAGTGACTTGCCCAGGGTCACACATCTGGGAAGTGACTGAGGCCAGATTTGAACCTAGGACCTCCCATCTCTAGGACTGGCTCTCAATCCACTGAGCTACCCAGCTGCCCCCGTGGCTACATATCTTACCTTATCCTCTCTCTTATTTCTTGCTTCACTCTTTCTACATTTTTAAAATAAATTGTAAATAAAATCTCTTTGGAATTAATTAAATTCCTGGAGACCACATTCTTAAAATATAAAATCCAATGCCTTAAAAATTAAACCCTTTCACCCCTTACACTAGCAAATAGACTACAACAAATTATCACAAGGATTATTCATTATGACTCAATGGGATTTATACTAGGAATAAAAGGCTGGTTTAATATTAGGAAAACCATGAGAATAATTGACCACATCAATAATCAAACTAATAGAAATCATAGGGTTATCTCTACAGATGCATAAAAAGCCTTTGGCAAAGTACAATACCTTTTCCAAATGAAAACACTAGAAAGCATGGGAATAAAACGGTGTTTCCTTAAATTAATAAGTAGAATTAAAGAAAAAAAAATCAGCAAGTATCATCTGCAATGGGAATATGTTACAAGCCTTCCTAATTAGATCAGGAGTGAATCAAGGATGCCCACTATCACCATTACTGTTTAATATTAAACTAGAATTTTCAATTATCAATTAGAGAAGAAATAGAATGCCCACTATCCCCATTACTATTTATTATTAATGTAGAATTATCAATTAGAAAAGAAATAGAAATTGAAGGAATTGAAATAGGCAATAAGGAAACTAAACTATTACTCTTTGCAGATGATGGCATATTTAGAGAATCCTAAAAAAATTCGTTGAAATAACTAATAAGGTTAACAAAGTTGTAGGATACAAAATAAACCCACACAGATTATAAACATTTCTATATATTTTCAAAAAAGTCAGCAGCAAGAGTTAGAAAGAGGAACTGCATTTAAAATCACTCCAGACAATATAAAATATGTGAGAATCTATTTGTCAATACCACACAGGAATTATATAAACATAACCAATTACAAAAAAAAAAAGAAACAAAAAAAACCCAAAAACAAAAACTTTTCACAGAGACGACATAGGAAAAACATAAATTGTTCATGGGTAGACTGAACTAATATTTCTTCACTTATCTTTCTGTCCTTCCTTCCTTCCTTCCTTCCTTCCTTCCTTCCTTCCTTCCTTCCTTCCTTCCTTCCTTCCTCCTTCCTTCCTTCCTTCCTCTTTCTTTCTTTCTTTCTTTCTTTCTTTCTTTCTTTCTTTCTTTCTTTCTTTCTTTCTTTCTTTCTTTCTTTCTTTCTTTCTTTCTTTCTTTCTTTCTTTCTTTCTTTCTTTCTTTCTTTCTTTCTTCTTTTCTTCCTACCTTCCTTCCTTCCTTCCTTCTTTCCTTCCTTCCTTCCTTCCTTCCTTCCTTCCTTCCTTCCTTCCTTCCTTCCTTCCTTCCTTCCTTCCTTCCTTCCTTCCTTCCTTCCTTCCTTCCTTCCTTCCTTCCTTCCTTCCTTCCTTTCTTCCTTCCTGTTTTGTGGGTATATTTTAATTTTGGTCAGAGATAATTGTCAAGCTCGCACAGAGCCACTGAGGTTTACTCTGCCATCTTGGCTCCTCCCCCAGAATTCTCCACATGTCACTTTTCTTTCAGGGAAAACTATCAAAGATATTCCCTTTTAACATTTGGATTTGGTTATATATGTTTTATTGTTTTAAGAAAAGGTAGAATTGCATAATCCTTGATATGAAGCACAATTTTTGAATCCTAGATTGAAATCCTATACCTAATACAGAGTGTCTATTCTAGTCCCACTAACTTTGATTGGTACTGAATAACACTGATAAGACTTTAATATCTCAGAAGGTAAAGATATGCATTGGGAATTTCCTCATCAAGAACTCCCTATAACCATGTTGGCAAAGCTGTGGCACAGATGACACAGCATTCAAGAACATTATTTTGCATGCCTCATCCCTCTGGCTAACTGCTCAATGTGAGCACTTCCTCCCTCTACTGTCTGGGGTAGTGCAGAGGACTCATACGCAGCTTGAAATTGTACTTTGGACATATCATCTTGAAAACTTTTGCTAATGCTTCCATAGACCAATAAAATTAGACACCAATCCCTACCTTATCCACCATCCTGATTTGGAAGTCAGACAGAACATGATACTCCACACTAAAGGTGAAGTTTGACTTATAAAAAAATCATTTACAGGAAAGAGAACTGGTGAAAACAAATAATCTTAAAAATGACATGTTCTTTCAGAGTACCACATGTATTGTCAGGAACAAAGGGGAATAAGAAACAAAAAGGAAATTTTAAAATTTCTAGGTTTCTATGTGAATTTTTCTCAAATGTCCAGATGGTAAACTCAGCTTGAATCTTCTCTACCTCTGTTTCAGACCTCAATTATGCAACCTATTTGATAATGTTATTTTTAGCCCCCCCAAATGTACTTGTAAACTTCATGGGAAAATAATTATATGGTGGATTGTAGATGAAAAATGAAGTTCGGTAGATCTCAAGATTTTCAGAAGTTGATACATTTCTTGAGAAATCCTATCCTTGCTCAGGGAAGAAAATTAAGTGTCTCATAATACATCGGCTTAAGTAGGGAAAGGTTGATAATACACACATATACATACACACACAATCTTTTACCTATAATATAGGTAATAAATAGGTTGTAAGTTCCTTGATAAATTCAGCTAGGTGGCTTAGTGGATAGATAGCTAGATCTGAAGTCAGGGAATCTAGAGTTCAAATCCAACTTCAGATATTACTCTCTTTATGATTCTGAGCAAAAAAAGGGGGCAGTAGTATCTGATTGTCTTAATCCACTGGAGAAGGAAATGGTAAACCACTCCAGTTTCTTTGTCAGGAAGACCCTATGGAAATTATTTATTTGCTATCATTCATAGGCTCCAGAAGAATAGGACATAAATGAATGACTGAACATCAACAAAGCTTCTTGAAAGCAGGAATTATCATTAAAATTTTTGTATTCTTAGGATTTACAATGTCTGGCACATAATAGACATTTAATAAAAGTTTGTTTTATTGCATTAAAGAAATTTATTATGAGACAAGAAATTGATTATCAGATGCCCAAGAAGGTTGTTAGTGACATAAGATTTTTTTTCTTTATCTATTTCTTTCACTTGTCATGCTTCTCTTTCTCTCTCTTTTCTGTTAAATGTTCTTGATTTTTCTACTACTTCTTGTGGGCAAGTGATCATTGGCAGGACACTGCATGATGCTCAAGTCTACTATGAACCTTTTCCTTGTCTTTTAGGTTACTTGTGATTTTGATTTTCTGAAATCATAAAATTCCATCTGCTCAAAAGATGAATTTTTCTTTTTTTTTTTTGCCAAGGGGCAAAAAAACAGAAGAGAACAATCTCTTCTGTTCTGTAGATGAGATTGTGTATAGTGAATATTAATGAATGAGCTTTATCTTAAGGTCATCTGTATTTTTTTTGTAAACTAGTAAATTCAATTTGTTCACCTGGGGACTTTATTTCTTCCAGTACTTTCATTAAAATGTATGTGACGTGCAGTATAAATAAATGCTTGCAGCTCATAGGTCCTTCCCAATGTGTTTGATTAATGGAGCACTTTTTAAATATTATTTGTCTTTGTATGTAAAAAAGGAACTATAACTCTATAGCCATAAATATCACTCTTATCTCTTATGAGGTAGAAGTGGTCCTCTTTTTTTATTTTTTGTTTATATTTAATATAAATAAAGGTGAACCAAGGTTACAAATTTTTAATGTAAACTTCCTTCTAGTTATTTCTATTTAATTTGAATTGTTTTCACAGTGAGGGTATTTACTGGGGAAAGTGATGAAAGATTTTCCAAGCTCCCAGTCATTGTCTGGTCCACATTACTAGATTCCATAGGTCTAGGATCCAAAATGAGCTCTAGGGAACACTTTTACTTTATAGAGAGAAATAATGTACTTTTCTACCCTGCTTTTACCATGGTCTACATAGCCACCTAGCATCATGAAAATTTTCCCAGTCTGATTTGAGGAGATTTCTCTCAAGTTTTGGTCCCAATTTCATTACCTGAAACCGCATTGGAGGGTTTGAATTCTTTTTCTTTCAGTTGTGTAATTTTGTTTCATCAACCATTATTTGAAATAAGTGGGGCATCTAATAGAAACTATGTTGTTACAAGTAAACTTTTAGCATGAGGTATTTCTTGTCCTAGTTTTTAGCTGCACTGACAAGGGAGTAAAGGCAAGCAGATGTTAAGCAGCCACAGAAGGGAGTTGAAAGAACCAAATGAAAAGGTGAGGATGTCTGGTCTCAAACACATGTTATCTGCATTGCTCCTCTAGCTCTAAGGCACTAAGGGAGTCCATAGGATGTGTGAAAAAATATAATGTTAATTCTTTGAACAAGCACCAAGTGTGAGCCTCTTGTGAGCACAATATTGTACTAGGATTTGTGAAGAAATTCAAGAAAATATAAATGATAAACTCTCTGCCTTTAATTACTTATAGGCCAGATGGTAATACAAGTCATGCATGAAACAACCAGAGAATGTATGTGTGTAAGAAGTGAATAAATATCACACTTTTAAATTTGGATTCAATAAACATTTAAGTATCTATTATGTACCAGGTAGTATATTTGGAATACAAATCAGAAAAAGATAAGCCGTGCCCTCAAAAACCTTAAAATCTCAGAAGCAATGTGGAAAGGTGCGGTGCTTCAGAGACTATCTGCCATCAGGGCATCTTGTTCTACAGAGTTCAAACAAGCAGAGCTATCGAAGGAAAGTGGAAAGTGAGCCACAAAGTCCAAGTCCTGCTTCTATAAAGGAAAGCTGGCTTTTCAAGAGGAGTTCATTCCTTTACCCTCCAGACCTGCTCCAATCAGAAGCTAGGACATAGGGCAAATGATAGAATAGATGAGCTCATATGCATGACTGTAGTCACATGCACTTTAGGAATTCAAAAGTCTTGAAGGGGAATTTGGTTTTGTAAACGAAAACTCTCAGAGAAACTATCTTGAGATGTGCCGAAGAAAAGCCTATTTAACTTGATCATTAAAATAATAAAGCAGTTAGTGTTTATATAGCCCTTATCATGTGCCAGGAACTTTGCAATTATGTCATTTGAAATGCACCACAACTCTGGAAAATGGGTGTTATTATTATTATCTCCATTTTATAAGTGAGGAAACTGAGATAAACTGATTAAATGACTTGCCCAAAGGACTTGCTTGTCCTATGACAAGCAAATTTCTGAAACTAGATTTGAACTATGGGCTTCCTAATATCAGGTTCTGCCCTCTATCTATTATGTCATTTTCTGACTCAAAGAAAACCTCATGAATTCAAAATAGCATAGAGGGAGGAAATAATAAATATAAAAAAAATAAAAATGCCATTTTCTTTTCTCATTTGAGATCACAGAAAAAGAAATATGTCCACAAACTCCAGTTTAAGAATTCTTGGCTTAGATTCTGGAAGTTGTCAGTATTAGGAGCATTTTGCATGTAGTATCTCACCTCAAAAAACATAGCATCTTCTGCTATCTTTGCTTTCTTTATAAGGAAGCATGTATGGAGACAATAGTGATACCTTAGTTTTTTTTTTTCCCCCACTTTGGGCAGGAACAAGATTATATAGTAAAAAAGCAACAATATTAATTTGATTCATCTAATGCTTATTAAACCACTAGTAACTGTATGCAGTGCACCCTGCTTAGCACTACACATAGAAATATTGACAGCTGGATTTCTTAAACAAACACTCTCGTAGGAGCGTTGAGTTAGTATTCATTGGAACATAAAAAAGAGAGTTCAAGGCATGTTTTCTATGTCCTGAAAAAATTTACAGTTGGATGCATGTAATATATCGCATAAACTATCAAAACCAAACCACAGAGAACAGTTTTGTTTAAATTTTCTTTAAAGACATTGGAAACATTTATAGGTGTTTAACCTTCATAATGTGACTCTTGTATCCTATTCATAAAGGTTAAAAATGTGAAATCTAAAAAGAATAAGATACCAATAAGTTTGTAAATATGTTTCATCATTTAAAAGTAGTCATGAGTATGATCATAGTTTTTGTTTTGTCTTCATCATATGAAGATATGGAGCATATCTTTTTGTAAATAAATTTCTTCATCTGTGTCCTCAGTATAAATTTCAAATCTTGTGTATTATTTTTCCATTGAATTTTCTTCTCTGCCCCAACACTATATCATTTTCAAGTCAGTCTACTGAACTAAGCATTTCTTGCTGACTTTCTACTTCATTTGGCTTTATTATTCATTCCTCTGTCTCCCTTTTAAACCTCTCCTTTAGAATTATAAAGAGAATTATCCTGATTTCCTCTGGACTTTTACTCTGGGAGGGAATTTAAGAGAGTGTAACAGTTAAAATTTAGGAATATGGGGAGACTGAGGCAGGTAGAAATTAGTTTCTCTCTGCAAGGAGTATTATATTTTTTAGAGGTTTATTAAGGATTAAGGATTAAAGAATATACAAGTAAGAAACATGTGCCTAGGCCAGAGGCCTAGACAAAATAACCTCACATCATGGAAGAGATGCCTCTGCTCCAAAATGGAAGTCCAAAAAAGCCAAAAACCTTTGCCACCAGCTTAAATCCTTCCTCGATCTCGGCCCACCTCAGAATTCCCGTGAGATTACAAAGCATTTTGGGGAAGTGGAGCAAAGGCTAGTGGGGATTGTAGTTCTGTATTCAAGTCTATTTTTTACATTACACCGTTTGATCCTCTGGGAAGAAGTCCTTCCCCAAAGGATCATAAAAACATAATCAATTTAAAGATTACAATAATTTGAGGATAAGAAAAAAAAAAGAACAAAATCAATAATTACTGGATGCATTGACAGAAAGCCAGTTAGGGGGCAGTCCCCTTTGGCATAAAAGTTTACATACAGATAAATGTACAATCAACCATACCCAAAGTTCAATTTTGTGCAACTTGTGGTCTGGAGGCTTCTTCATGATGGCTTCTCCAACAGTTCAGGTCTGGATTCAGAGAGGTAGCATCTTCTTTACCTAAAATTCTTCTCAAAAGGAATTAAACTTTGCAATTTAAATAATAATATTTTTTACATTCCCCCCCGTTAAGAGGGTGATTAAAAAAAAGGATCACTTAGGGATGCATGGCTGAGGTATGAGGTATATGAATCAATTGGCAAGAGATATTAAAAGGATATCAGAAAAATCCAAAAAAAAGAAAAGTTTCTGGATGAAAGTATAGACTATCAAAGTCTTATGTGTAAAAATTCCAAGTAAAGAAAAATAAATCTATAACAGGTCCTTCAATCAGGGCTCAATTAAAATGATATAAGCAATGATGCATTTACCCAGTCAGTAGCCAGGACTACAGAAAGGTACCACACTATGGGAGGCAGAAAAGAAAGGGACCAGATTATAGGAGCCAAGGTTTTGGGGATACTCATCTGTGAGTATTTTCAGAGTGAGTGTGGACACGAGGAAAGCTTATGTCTTAACACATGGTAAACATAGTAACCTCGAGTCTTCACACTAGGTTCAAGACCTTTGTATTGGCCTAGAAGTGCATCAATCCATGCTGGATTGGCTTTTCTTTGGCTTTCTGCAATGGCTCTTGTGTGTATATCTTGTCCTGGAATCAGACAGAATCATTAAGCAAAGTCCCATAATTTTTTAAATAATTAGTGGCATCGTCTTTATAGTCTCTAGCTTTTTAGGGCACTAGCAAATGTATCTTAAACTTAAAAATCAAAAGGTTAAAGAAATCTTAATGCTGGTGACATGTGCTTCAAATATAAAAAGGAGAGAAAAATTAATTTAAAAAACTGGAAAAGTATATTGCAATGCAAGAAAAATATAAAAATAAAAGAGCTTTAAAAAATTCAAAAATATAGCTTATGATCATTGACACTGTGTCAGCTAAGAAAATATAAAATGCAAGACTTTCTCACAAAAAATGAGATCCATTTCCTCTTAATAGCTGGCCATGTTCCAATGTGAGTAGAAATCAAATGAATTGAACAAGGTTAACAATTTTTCATTTTTTAAAAATACAGTAGTACAAATATGTAGATATCAATATCCCCAAAATTCTCAATAGCCTAATTAATTACAATAGCAAACAAACACTATCATTTTTCACATAAGTTGTTGTATGACATTTTTAAAACCTATGAATTGATGGACATTTGTCACAATTTTTACAATCATAGCAAATCTTTCAACCTTGGTATTTAAACATATTTTTTAAAACAAAGTAAAACTTATCTTGGGTTTAGAACATAATCAAGAAATCTATATATAATTCTGGTGCAAGTAAAGTAGTGATCTGAAGAGTATAAATAAAGGGGTGCTCCTTTTGGAGGCCTTTAGGGATACAAATGCCCTGAGATTAACTGCCCAACTTCCATTCACATGTGGGAAGGTTGGGGTTTATAAAATGTATTTCACTTCAGCTACTAGAATGGGCCTTATCTCATGGTAGGGGCAGGCAAAAATAACCAGATTGTTAAAAAAAATCCAAAAATCATATTTAAAAAACCCTTAAAATCAAAGCATTTGAGGTATTTAGCACATTAATTTTTTCCAAGGTTGTTAATACAATTATAACCAGTTCTGAAGTCCATCTATCCTTGGCAAAATAGAAAAAAAAAACTATTTTTTCATATATGGGCTTATTCACAATAATATTTGTTCAATAGTTATAGGGGAAAAACAACAGAATTTTTAAAACTAAGTACATTTAAAATAAATTCAATCAACCTTCAGTTCAAGCAGAATAATATTGAATCCAGTAATATATGAACTTAAAATCACAAAGTTTAACCATAACAAAAAATGCAATAGAATACAGAGATTTTTATAAACCATTGGTGTCTGAAATGCCTTAGAATATAGCCTTTAGTCTCTTCAAGGTTCCTTGGGTTCTTATCCATTTAAATGTCTATTGTCAGAAGGCAGAGTGGTAAGGGCTAAGCAATGGGGTCTAAGGGGTCTGCTCAGGACCCCATAGCTGGGAAGTATCTGAGGCCATATTTTAACCCAGGACCACATGTCCTCAGGTCTGGCTCCCAGTTTGTTGAGCCACCCATTTGCCCCTTCAAAGTTAAAGTTGAATATTTGGGCTGAATCTTTCTTCTGGCATGCAGGTGAAATCGATGAAATTACCAGAACAGTCAAAAGGTATCCTTTTAAATAGCCCATTGCTTAAAAGTCTGTTTGAATAGTCTGTTTCTTCTCCTTTCCCTTTTTCTCTCTCCCCTGCTCTGATACCTCCTCCTGCCCCAGTCCACGTGGAGCCTAGGCCGCCCACGTGGAGCCAATACCCCCATCCACTTGGAGGCTTAGCCTAAGGGAAAATTGCCTGTTCTCCTTTCCATCTCGTCTCTCCCCTCCGCCCACATGGCCAATACTGTTACCAGCTGGTGGAAATGAGTCCTGAGCGATCTGCTCCAAGGATCTGGGTGATGAGCTGTCTGGGTTGGAGGCCAGATGGGTGAGAGACAGACCGCCGGGGTGGTTAGGGCCGGGAGCCAGAGTGTAGACAAACAGGGCCGGGAGCTCGGGCACCAGGTGAGAGGCCAGGAGCGGAAGCAGGAGCCAGAGAGGGCTGCAGGCAGGAGCTAATCAAGCTGGTTTTCTAAAAGGCATCTTGGAGATACGTGGCTTAAAAAAAAAAACTCTCTAGGCTAAAAAATTTGAGAAGTTCTCATACAATCTAGTGGTCGCCATCTGTAACAGTTAAAATTTAGGAATATGGGGAGACTGAGGCAGGAGAAATTAGTTTCTCTCTGCAAGGAGTATTATATTTTTTAGAGGTTTATTAAGGATTAAGGATTAAAGAATATACAAGTAAGAAACATGTGCCTAGGCCAGAGGCCTAGACAAAATAACCTCACATCATGGAAGAGATGCCTCTGCTCCAAAATGGAAGTCCAAAAAAGCCAAAAACCTTTGCCACCAGCTTAAATCCTTCCTCAATCTCGGCCTACCTCAGAATTCCCGTGAGATTACAAAGCATTTTAGGGAAGTGGAGCAAAGGCTTGTGGGGATTGTAGTCCTGTATTCGAGTCTATTTTTTACAAGAGAAAGATGAAAGAAGAGAAATCTCTTCGAAACTAAAAAAAAGTTTGTCAATATGTATTCCAAAAATGGAGCCTCATGAAAGTTTCCTTAAAAACAAAACAAAACAAACCAACAACAACAACAACAAAAAACTAAGGTATGTGAGATGAGATCTAGAGAAATAAGTGAAAAGGCAGGTAGAGAATCATAAATGGCAAGTCAAAACATCAAGCAAAATGGAAAAAACAAACAAGACAAATCAATGAGATTTGGGCAGTGCCCTGAAAGTATCAGTCCAAGTGAAACCGGACAAATGTATTATGTATGGGTTAGGAGGGCAAACAACAGTTGTGAGGGCCCAGAGAACTTGGACCAGGCTACTAATTTAATTGACTGTAAAGGCAAGTTGTCAGTGTGTGAAATATGACAAATTACTTCTTTATTATTATTATATCATATATAATGAAATAATATAACAATATATTAATATTATGTGTATATACATATATATATAAGGGACTATTTAATCTGAACACTTAAAATATTTCTGCTATAGCTGCTATGATTAAATGAAATATTCTTTAGGAACATACCTAACATTGTTAAAATCACATATGTCCTGCATGTAGATGTCATGACTCCATATTGTGTTTTTATTATTTTATTTCTGTTACCCTGAGTGCATACATGAACCATTTAACTTAAATATTAAGATGAAAATATTTCTTAAAACCTACTTAAAAACCCAATATTTGGCAAGGAAAATCATCATATGATATAGCGGTGAAATAACTGAACTGCCTAATTGACAAAAATTATTCTAAAATATCTAGGGTGTCTTTTTGTTAGCATTTTAAGTGCCCAAATATTTAATGGAGTAATTATTTCTGAAGAATCATCATTCTGTTTAGCATGGTTGCTGCCGACAGCCCTTGACAAAGGGCACTAAAGAGAGCACATCACAATTTAAAACTTTATATTATTTTTCAACATGTGTTTTAGTTTTTGCTTTATTTTTAAACTCTGATATGTTAGACTGGGCAAAATATTATGATGAAGAGTAGGAAATTGGACAAGGCTAAGTGATCATAAGTTTATTAATATTATATATAATGTTAATAATCATCTTATGTAGAAATGGAGCATCTATCATTATAAATAATTTTCTTTGTACAATTTACTGTGTCCTCAGTGTACATTTTCAGTCTTGCATATTAATTCTCATTAGTATTTATAGAGCATATATTATGTGTCAGTTTAACACAGTGGTGTTAAACAATCTCACTAGATCCTTACAGCAGTCCTGGAATGTAGGTGTTATTACTACTCCTGTTTCACAGTTGAGGAAACTAAGGCAAACAATGGTTAAATGACTTGTCCAAGGTCATACAGATACCTGAGACATGATTTCAACCTAAATCTTCTTGCCTCTGGGTCTATTATTTTATCCACTGTATCAGTTAGCAGCCCCTTCACTTCCTCTTTCAACACACATACATATTTATGGTGGTATGAGAGGTAAAATTATAAAGACCAGATAACTCTATGGTGGTATGAAGTTTTTCCTCCCAACCCCAAAACCTAAAATCGAATTTACCTTTCACTATAAATTCTGCTGGATTATAGGGTATATGCTAAGAGATTCTGGAAACCTAAACCATTTATACTTAGAATTTTGTAACATAACAATTTTAGTTGTAAGTAATATCCCTAAAGCACACACATTCTTCCCCTTTACATATCACCCTTACTTGGCCAATTACAATGAACTCTTTTTGGAGTTTGTTTTTGGAGGGTTGTATTTATAGTATTAAATTATATTTTCCTTATTCTAATTTTAGGAATCATTAAGGATATGCTTTTTTTCCCCCCTCATGGGCCTGTGACATGGAAGAGGCAGGATTCTGATGAGATTTGGTGGGGCCCTCCTGTTAGGCACCAAACTTCTGGGAGGCATTTGGAGTTAAAATGGATTCAAAAACTCTTTGGGTACTTTCTGGGCTTTTGAAAATGTACTAGAAAGTTTCTCACTCTTCTCTTCATAAACCTTGAGTATTATCCTGCACCAATCATTCTGGTAATAAGAAGTTATTTTGGGGTTTGAATTTTGTCTGCTCTGTCTTTATGGGCTACAAACTAATAGAATCTCATGTAGAAGAAGTCTTAAAAGCCATCTAGTCCAAAAATGACCAAGAGTTATCTCCATATCCCTGAACCACACCATTTCTAGACTAGCCTTCATCCCTATCTCTAATACACTAGAAGTGTTGTTTCCACCCTTAGATCTATCCTAGATCCTCATAGAGGCTTTCCCTTTATCTCTCCCAGACCCAGGATTCCAGCTTGCTTTCTGGCCAGACCTCTTTGTTGCTACTTGAGCCCCTTATCACCATGTCCTCCTCTCCATCCCCTACCCATCTGAACTAAGCCTCTGGAACAACCCTGGAGTCTTAACAGCTAAACATCATCTTAGCTTGTCCATATCCAGACGTCTCTCTCTCTCTCTCTCTCTCTCTCTCTATATATATATATATATATATATATATATATATATAGTAGTCTCTCGGTGATCGAGAATGACTATTGTCTTTGTGCAGTTTCATCTACGGTGTACCCTCATGTGGCTTTGGAGTCCAAAGGCTGAGGCGCACAGTTTGTGGCACATGGGGCCTGGGACGCCTGTTGTTACGGGAGGTGCAGTTGTGGCCTGGTGTCGGCGTTCACGCGCAGCGGCAAGACGTCGACGTCGCTCATCTTCAAAGGTGGTGGCGGCATGGTGAATGTGGGTTTGTCAGCTGCTTCTGTCAGAGGCAGCGAGTTCTAGTTGCTTTGGTGTAATGCCAGCCCACTCCAAGTTTGACTTTAGCTGATCCTTGAATCTTTTCTTTGGTCGGCCTTGTTTCCTGAGTCCAGCTGACATTTCACCGTAGAATACCTGTCTTGGTATTCGCTGTGGGTCCATGCGGATGACGTGTCCAGACCATCATAACTGGGTTTTGAGGACCATAATTTCAATGCTGGTGGAGTTGGCTCTGTTGAGGACTTCCTGATTGGTAATTCGGTCCTGCCATCGGATCCTCATGATTGACAGGAGAGAGCATTGGTGGAATTGCTCCAGCTGTTTCATGTGCTTCCGGTAAAGTGTCCATGTCTCGCAACCGTACAGGAGCAAGCTGAGGACCACTGTGTTGTACACTTTGAGCTTCGTCGCAGTGCTTACACCGCTGTGTCGGAGGACTTTGCAGCGCAGCCGCCCGAGTGCCTGGCTGGCCCTTTGGATCCTGGAATTAATCTCGTGGTCTAGGGACCCGTTGTTGGCGATGGTGCTGCCCAGGTACTTGAAAGTGTTGACGTTAGAAAGCTGTGTGCTGTCGATTGTAATGCACAGCTGGTTAGTTGGCCTCCCTGGTGCAGGTTGGAACAGCACTCTGTTTTGCGAGGCTGATAGTCAGGCCAAAGAGTTTTGCTGCGGTGGAGAACCTGTCCACAATGGTTTGGAGATGATTTTCTTAGTGGGCCATGAGAGCACAGTCATCTGCGAAGAGAGCTTCCAGGATGAGTCTCTCTGTTGTCTTTGTTTTTGCAGTCAGGTGGCAAAGGTCGAATAGTGAGCCATCCAGTTGGTATTTGATGTAGAAGCCCAGGTTTAGATCCATCACAGCAAGTTGTAATACCTGGGTGAAAAATAGGTTGAATAGTGCCAGAGTGAGGACACAGCCTTGTTTCACGCCATTGGACATGTTGAAGCTATCTGAAGTCTCTCCACCAGATAGGACTTCCCCTGTCATGTCGACATGAAAGAGCTGGATCAGTTTGATGGATTTTGCTGGGCAAACGAGCTTGCTGAGGATCACCCACAATGTGTCCCTGTTCACTGTGTCAAACACCTTTGTCAGGTCTATGAAGACAATGTAGAGACTCAGGTTCTGCTCAAGGCATTTTTCCTGCATTTGCCTCACTGTGAAGACCATGTCGATGGTGCTACGATCTGGTCAGAAGCCACATTGTGATTCAGGCAGGTTCTGCTCTGAAACAGATGACAGGAGTCTGTTGAGTATAACACAGGCGAGGATCTTTCCGGCAGTGGAGAGTAGTGAGATGCCTCTGTAGTTGTCACAGGCTGCTCATGAGCCTTTGTTCTTGTATAGGGCTATGATGGAGGCATCTCTGAGTTCTGGGGCCATGTCTTCCTCTTCCCATATGCTGGTCAGTACTATGTGGAATGCCTGGAGAGCCTTTCCATTTAAGGCCTTGTACACCTCAGTTGGGATCCCGTCTTTACCGGGTGCCTTGCCTACAGTCATTTGTTTAATGACTTTTTGGACTTCCTCTATTGAAGTAGAGATGTTAAGTTGTTCAATGGAGCGGTTTTGGGGGATCTGGTCAAGGGCACTTTGGTCGACTGAAGAGGGTTGGTTGAGAAGCTGACTGAAGTGTTCTTTCCACCTGTTGCTGATGCCTTTTTTATCTTTTATGAGAGTGTCACCGTCAGAGGATAGCAAGGGAGTGGTGGTGGGTTTTGATGGCCCATAGACAGTCTTGAGGGCACTGAAAAATTGTTTGTAGTTTTTCATATCAGCAAACCTCTGGATTTCTTCTGCCTTTTTTTCCCACCATCGGTCTTGCATCTTCCTGATCTCATGCTGCGCCGTGGCTTGGAGAGACTTGAATCTGTCCTTTTTAGGAGCAGAGTTTGGGTTATTTTGCCACTCCATAAAGGCTTTGTTCTTCTTGCTCAATAGGTCTTCAATAGCAGTGTTGTTCTCGTCAAACCAGTCCTGGTGGTTGCGTTGTTTGGGGCCTAGGACTGCCTTTGATGTTTCCTTCACTGCATCTCTGAACTGGTTCCATTTCTTGGTTGAGCTTCCAGTGAGTGGTCCCTTGGCAGACAGCTTGTTGTCCAGGCAGGACTGGAATGTTTGCAAATAAGATGGATCTCTAAGAAGACTCACATTGTAAAATGCGCGAACTGTCTGGGCGTGTTTTGGATGGCGAGGTGCAATGCGCATTTGAAGAGTCACTCTAACCAATCGGTGGTCTGTCCAGCATTCAGCTCCTCTCATGTCTCTGGTGATCTTTACATCCTGGATGTCTCACCGGCGTAAAATGATGTAGTCAATGAGATTCCACTGTTTTGATCTTGGGTGCATCCACGTTGTTTTATATTTGTTCGCCATTCTGAACACAGTGTTCATGATGGTGAGTTCGAACTCTGAGCATTTGTTGAGTAGCAGTAGGCCGTTGTTGTTCATTTTACCCACGCTGTGTTTGCTGAGCACTCCTTTCCTGGCTAACATGGGTGTTGAAGTCTCCCAGTAGTATCAGCTTGTCATTTGTGGGCACTGAGTGCAGGACGGCACTCAGGTCAGAGTAGAACTGCTCGAAGGTCTCCTCTGTGCTGGTCAGTGTTGGGGCATATGCGCTGATGATTGTGGCATACTGGTCTTTGTTGAGAAGCAAACGGATCTTCATGAGCCTCTGGCTGATGCCCACAGGCAAGTCTGGCAGCTGTTTGAGCAAACTGGTCTTGATGGCCAGGCCAACATCATGGATTCTGTCTTCATCTGAGGTTCTACCTTTCCAGAAGAAGGTGTATCCAGTGTTGGGTTCGCTGAGTGATCCCTCTTCTGGTAAGCGTGTTTCGCTTAATGCTGCGATGTCGATGTTATATCGTGCCAGTTCTTTACCGATTAGAGCTGTTCTTCTCTCAGGTCTTGGGGTATTCTCTCTGTCAAGTAGTGTCCTGATGTTCCATGCTCCTAGTAGGAGTTTCTTTGTATTTTTTCTTTGATTTCAACCTCTTAAAGGGATGACCCACCAGCCGTGGTGTGCTGACTAGGTGTTTGTAGGGCAGGCTATGTTTGGGACACCTTTTCTAGTCCCCTCCCTTGATTAGGGTGAGCAGTGCTGTCCTAGAGAGGGCTGCTCAGTCACCTAGGATGCTGCCAAACATCCCTGCTGCCCACAGGGCCGACCGACCACTGGTCTGTGGGCCGCCTACGTGCAGGATCGTGACTACAACTGCCAGTGGTTACCTCCACCTGTTGCGTCTCCACTCCCCCATTGCCGCAGGTCTTGTAGAGGGTGGATGGGGTTAAGATAGATTAGTGTGCACAAAGATACTTGTGCGTGAAAGAGATTTAAGTGGAAAAGTCGATGCACAGAGACAGTCCCACTCTCTCGGCGTTGGAAGCCTGGGTCCAGTGGCACAAAAAAATTGCTACGTCTGGAGACTTCCTCAGCTGCATTGGATGGCCATGTTGTCCTTTGTGCTCCAACACGCCCTAAGCACTCCACAGTGCTTTGCTGTATCATCATCTTAGCCGTTGAACCTTCTTATTGGCTTCTTCCATCTGTTCAGCCAAAGCAGTCTTCACATGCTGGGTGAGCAAAGCCCTGGTTCACCAGGGGTCGATGACCTGATGGCTACCCTCACAAGGTTTGGCGGGCCTGTCGAAGCTGTTGCCTGGGGTATGGCCGCTGCCGCATACTAGCAGATACTGGGAGCCACAAGTGAGAGCTGGGTGTCAGGTGGGGGTCAGAGGCTGGAGAGCTGCCCTAGGAGGGCACAACAAGCTCTCCATACCAGAGATACTACCCCTCCCTGAGCACCCCATACACCCCATACACTCTACAGAGTACCCTTAAACCATTCCTTGTATTTCTGTAATCTGTTTCATATAGGGTGTCCCAAAAGTTTTAGCATGGTTTCAAATTTAATAGATAAAATAATACATCTATTTAATTTAATTAATAGCTCATCTTCCCACATTGGAATGTAAGCTCTTTAAAGTCAGGGACTATTTTGCTTGATTGTATTTGTATCATCACTGTTAGCATAGTGTCTGGTACATAGTTAATGCTTGTTGAGTATCTATCTATCTATCTATCTATCTATCTATCTATCTATCTATCTATTTATATCCTGTAAAAGAAGGGTTCTTAAATTTGGGTGCAACATATCCATGGACAGGGGTCCATTAATTTGAATGGAAAAAATACATCTTCATTTTTAAGAATTTCTAAGTGAAAGCTAGCATTTCCTAATGTTATGAATGTTTAACAAACATCATTCTGAGAAGGAAATCATTCACTTCATTGAACTGACCAAACATTTTTATTAAAGGGTAAGACCTCCTGCTCTCCAACATACCCAGCAAATAGTCAATTAGTCTTTGTTTAAAGATCCCAGACACAGATAGAAGCCTGTTTCCATGGGCAGGCCATTCTACTTTTGGATAGCTTTAATTGATAGCAAGTATTTGTTATTGCTTTTGTTTTTACATGAAATCTAATTTGCTTTATACAACTCCTTCTAGTTCCTTACTTTTAGAGTCAAGTTGATCAAGATTAATTCCTCTTCCATTTGACAACACTTCAAATACCAGAAAAAAAGTTTGGGGTTTCTCTTCAGTCTTTTCTTCTCCAAGAGAACATCCCCAGTTCCTTCAACCAGTCCTCATATAACATGATCTCAAGAATTTTCACCACTCTGATTGATCAATGCAGGATACTCTTCAGTTTGTAAATAATGTTTCTAAAGTGTGAATCCCTGAAGTGAATATAATAATCTAGATATGATCTGAGGAGAGTATAGTTATCACCTTCAAAATTCTTGACATTTTCCCTCTTTTGATGCAGTCTAATATCACAGTGCCTTTTTTGGTTTCCATTTAAGTTCCATTAAGCTCTCCTATGCTCTCTTTTCCCCATTCTCTCTATAGATTATTACCCTACTTCTCTGAGGTGAATTATCCTCATTCATACTAATATTGCCTTAAGAAAAAAAGACTATTTTGATAGATCACTGTTTAAGAACTGAAAGGATCCTCAAAGTTCATCTAGTCTAATTTCTTTATTATATAGATGAGGAAGCTTAAGGTCATGGAGGTTATGTTAAGTGCCAGAGGTCACAGAGGAAGTGAGTATTAGAAACAAAATTTATACCCAGAAGCCCTGAGCTAGTGCTCTTTCCACCATATCATACTATATTTCTTTCCTTTTTATTAGTATTCCCTCCATCAAAAAAGATTCCTATCTCTTCAACATATTACTATCCAATTTGATTTTCATCCATCTTCTAATATTACATGTAGGATTAAATCAATAGGCTTTTCTTTTATTCTTTTATATTTCCAGAGATTCCACACAGTAGTCAGATTGTATATTTATTAAATCTCATTTTTGTATCACCAAAGTACCTTCATTTCTGGTAACACTTGTCTTTTATAATGTATTTTACATCTCTACTCAATTTCAAATTATTGTCAGTAATATATTGTAGACTGCTTACAACCATGTCTTTTTCCCCTTAATGCCATCTACCATTATGGTGATTCTGACACCATGAATTTCCATAATTCATAGGTGTACTAGGAACATATTATGTTTAAGAGATAGGCTTTTTCAATAGCTAGCCACCCAGGACTATTGAAATCGCTGTGATATTTTCCTTAAGAAATCTAAACCAATATCCTTTGCTTCATTTTACCTATTATGCTAGCTCATGTTTCTGCCATAACTATCCAAAATATGCATTCACATATATGTGTGTGTGTTTATACACATATTCTTAACATTAATTTTCATTGAATTAATTCTCTTTTTTCCCCTTTATGAGGGGACTTACAATCTAAAAGTAATATTATAGAAGAAAATATGTCAGCCTCTCATTTTATTACTCAATGATCCTACTTTGCTTAGGGTCCAAAGTCCTATGCAGTAAATTAAGCAATAGTAGATTTTTATATTTTTTCAATTTTTAGGGTGAATGAAATATAGATAGACAGACAGACAGACAGACAGACAGACAGATAGATAGATAGATAGATAGATAGATAGATAGATAGATAGATAGATAGATAGATAGATTATAGGTAGAAAGATGCATATGAAATAGACAAAGTACAAAGCTAACCTTCATAATCTGGACACACCAATTTTTTTCTATTTCTTTTGTCTAACTAAGATTGCTAAAATTTTCTTTCAAATAAATATGGATAAGCTTAAGTATCCTTCTTAGAATTTGTTAGTTTAATGTACTTTTAAGTCTTAGAAAGAAAGCACCCCTACTTCCCCAGAGGAAAAAAAGACATATAATAAGTTATTACTTTTAGCCTTGATTTTTTTCTAAATTGCTGGTATCAGGAGACAAGCAAAGTTTTCCATCAATATTTTTAGGAAGTTTGAAAGTACAAAAAAATCATTGTAATATGTTGCTCCAAAATTTATAAATTTAAATACAAAACATTCTTGTTGCTTAGGACTTACATATCTCATAACACTAGGATCACAACTGAAAAGGATTTTATTGATGAACATATATATATATATATATATATATATATATTCTCATCCTATTGTAGTACTTTGGGGCACACTTTCTCACATCACAATTTCAAAAGGTTCTTGATCTGTGATTTTGGGAGATCATCCCTGATTCCAAAATGGTATTTTATAAAATGTATTCAGGGACTCTGAGGTATAGAATATACCTTCCAAAAGGGAGTAAATTCTCTACTAGTCAAGGTAGGCAATTGCTTTTATTAGATGGTTCTGGCTTAAAGATTTATTGTAATAAGTATTTTCCCAATGGATTGGACTAAAATTGATTGTTCACAGAAATAAATTAACAGTGTCAGATTGGTGTAGATTGCAACTTTATAGGAACCTATAGTAAATCAACTTATTTTCCCAATTGCCTTTCACATATATAATGTTTAAAGGCACATTTTCACTTCAAATTTGAGGTTCAGTTATTCAAGGATTTTTACAGGTATACCTCATTTTGTGTAATACATATAGCTCAGAAATATAAATGTATATGTTTGTAAATTATAGCTTTGTAACTATATATGTTTGCATATATATACATGTAAATTAAGCCCTGATTTCCCCAGAAACTTTTCACAACTGAAGTATTGTTTTTATTTCTGCATATTGTAACAGAGGCTGGCACTAAAGAAAAAGTACCTGACTGAAGAGTATGTGAAATTGATCACCTAAACGGGGGAGGGGCCCCAGGAGTGGAATCAGAATGAGAAGTCTCTGGCGGAGAGAGCAGTGAGTCTCTCAGAGAGTAGGTGGGAAAAGACTTTCTCTTGAGGGTTGCCCAAGGTGAGTCAATCTGACTTTCTCTCAGGGGTCTCAGGCTGCCAAGGCCTGTGTTCCCCCCAAACTCAAGGAGGGATGGGAAAGGGGTTTAGATAGAGACAGGGACCTCCTTTTCCCATATTCCTTTTCCCATTCTCCCCTGCCCATTTGTATTACCTGATTGAGTTAACATTAAAAGTTATCTGTTCCCCAAGCTGAGTGTAAGTGAACAGATCAAGGGGAGACCCTTTGGTCTTGAATGGTGGAGGAGGGACAAGAGGGACAAGAGTGAATTGGGGAGAGCAGCTTTAGCTAAAGAGAGAAGGCAGAAGGGGAAAAATCTTCAAACCCCCTCTCCTCTCTCTGAGCCAACCCATTACATCTACTGTCTCCCTTGAACCCCACTTTGAGAAGGGGGTTCTCCTCTCTTTCCCCCTCTCCATACCTAAAAGTACAAACTACCTTTGGCTACAAAAGTTCCCATATTTTATCTTTTTTTAAAACAATATATAAGTCATTGATGATGCTTTAGTGTTAAGATTTGTTTTTGCTCCACTCCCCTTATGTGATTGATGGTCTTTAATTAATAAGTAAATTAACTCATATTTAATCAGATTGTATTCTATTCTAGGCAATGGGCTTTGTGCTATGGTTACAAATAAAATAAGTTAGACAAAAGTGTATATATATATGTATATGTATATATATATATATATCAGGAAAGTTATTTTAGAGGAATACAGAAAAGGGATATTAAAAAAGTAAAGAATTATTTACAGATCTAAATTATCAATTTCTACCTTTCTAGTTCCTAAGGGTAGATTCAAGTGGATTTTTAAAACTGAGGTTAAACCTTCATTAAAATAGATATCATCTATCAATTTAATGAGGGAATATTTTAATCTTTTTTTCCATTTCTTCCCCTCTGCTCATAATGTCACAAATGTGAAAATTGAAGGATCATGCTGTAATAAAATGAACAATAAACTTATCTCAGATCCAAGTTCTGTGTATTTTCCCTTTAACTAATTTAATGACTTTCATCAGTCCATTCTGTGACTCAGTTTTTAAATATTTTATTAATTTTTTAACACTTACCTTCTGCCTTAGAAACAATACTCCATATTGGTTTTAAGGCAGAAAAGTGATAAGGGCTAGGCAATGGGGGTTAAGTGACTTGCCTAGGGTCACACAGCTAGAAAGTTTCTGAGGCCAGACTTGAAACTCAGTTTTTCTAACTGAGGAGGTTGGAGCAAATGTTCTCTATGGTCTCACCTAGAAAAGTAACATTATCTATATTTGTAAAAGAGGTCAATGTTGAGATACTTTATAATCACATAAAACTCTTATCTTCTATATCTTTACCTCTACATATCTGTAAACATGGAGCAGTGAGAACATAGTACCCTAGTGGTTGAAAAAAAAAGAACCTGCTTTTAGTATTTAATTTACTGGAAAGTCATTTCAGCCCTCAGCAGAATAGACTCATTGGGCCATAATATGGGGAAGTGACATTTTTTCTTCAATAGTATTTCTGAAATGTTATAATGGGAGCCACCTGTGAAGAAATATCTCTGAACACAAAAAGGAAGAGAATAAAGACAATGAGTACTAATTAATGTCACACAGCATAATCTTCAGCCTCCTAACACATATTTCAAGTCCTTAAGATTCTTGTTTTCAGTTTTAATGTTTTGATGTGAGAACAAAGTCTTCTTATTGAGTGCCTATTAAGTTCATATCATTGTACCAGATGGTGCATTTATGTCATTCTGTTCTCTGGTCTATGGATCATATGATTAAAAAAAAAAAGACACTATTTACACTTGATAAGGCAAAAAAGAAAAAAAGCCCAAAATTTGCTCAATTTTCTTTTGTTCTCCTTCTATTCTCCCTTTCCCTTAACAATATGCTTGAAGAAAATAATAGACATTTTTTCTTCTGTAGTCATTTCACTTAAGTCCTGCTGATGCATGTGGAAAAGTGATTCCTCAATTTTACTTACATTTTCCTATATAGTAACTCAGTAAATCAAAGGATAGTCTGGTAGATCTCTGAAATCAGAAGTAAACCTCCATGCTTCATAAAAGCAGATGCTGTTCATTTTAATATTTATCATTGTCAAACTTCATTCTGTTCTCAGAATAATAGGAACTTCAGACTTTCTCTTCATGCTGCCTTTTGACATTTTTGTATCTTTCATAAAATAAAAAAACCCTAAATTATAAATAAATAAATAAATTGCCACCCTTAGAATCACTGTCTTGAAGAATCATAACATAAATATCAGGCTTTTTCTCTAGGTAGGCCCAAGGCTTTACTGTTTAAATATGCTGATGTGTATGGCATCATCTTAACCCATTTTCAAATAAATGCTTTTTTTGTTTTTCATAAAATAAAAGAGTTCAGTTACTGCCACCCTCTGACAGCAATATGTATAATCTGACATAACATAAGCATATCATTTTATCATAAAAGACAGAAAAGTCATTAGTTAATGAGAATTGAATTTTAAAGTAAACATTGTTTTAAAGACCACTTTGTTGCAATCTTTATATCTTAGAGAAAAACATAGTTTTCTTTATCATTTAAAATGAGTGAGGATAACTTTGAGCTCTTGATTCTGTTCTTCATTCATAGCTCTCCTTAAAACAGATAATCTCTTTTCATGTCATGAAGGTCTGAAAGATCATGGAGTAAACATAATAAATGCATAACTGGGAGATAGCAAAATAGGACTGAGAATGAGCCAGTTGTTTCTGGAATACTTGAAGTACATGTGATAGGCCTTAATTAGGAATTGTGTTTGGTTTAATTTATTTTTATAACTATAAGCTAAAATTCAATACCTTTTAATTAGAAAACTATAAAAGAAAGAGTTGATATTTGATGTCCATTATCCAACTTCTCTCCTTCCTTTCCCTCTTTCATTGTACTTATTATGTTTTTCTTTTATTTTTTATTCATGGTTCCTGATGCTTTTGTTTTAGAAGAAAAGGTGTATATATGACCATTTTGAGAGGGTTGATAGTATGTTATTTTTCAAATTCAATAAAGAAAATTTTCTCACAAAAACTTTCTCACAAAAAACATTATGCTCAATCACTCCATTAGTGATGAATCAATGCCTCCTTTGGACTTTCTCAGTTAGATTAACTTGCATAGTTGTACTCCAAGTACTTTGTACAGCGTTTAGCATATAGCAAGCATTTAATATGTATGTTTTCATTCATTCATTGTGCCAGAATAGGAGACTGGGAACAGGAAAACTAGTTTATTAATGTTATTTGACAATGACATTCTATTTGAACTTGGGAGTCTAGTAATATAGATTTCTGATGATTGGTATTCATTTCAGGAAAACAAAAGGAGGATAGCCAGTAGATGGGATGGACCCATTATAAAGAATTTATGGAAGGACAAAGACAAGAGTTGGCCAAGAAGATATGACATGGATAGAGTGTTTTCTGCATTATTGGAAGATGTATCCATATTGATGAAATCACAAACCCATCAAAGCATTTAAAAATAGATTTATGGTTATAAAAGAGCCATTGCAGATTATCTAGTATAACATACTCATTTGGTAGATGAGGAATCTGAGATCCATACTAGGATCCAGATATGACCAGGTCATAGAAGAAGTTATTAGCAGAACTATGATTTGAACCCATTCTCCTCAAACCAAATCAAATTCAATAGTATTTTATCCATATGATGTTGGCCATGTACATATGTATGGGAAGGGGTGGTGTTTGATTATTTTAGTCCTTCTTTATGAAAATACTTGGCCTAAGTTTATTCAGGTGGGAATTAATTTCCCCAGACTTCATGAGCACAAACATCAACCAACATGACAATTTATTTTTCATGTTTCACAAAAAATCACCTGTTTGAACGTAGTACTAAGGAAACTTTTATAAATACCTGTGGGGAGCAGGAAGGGATAATTTAAACTTTTATTTAAAAAACATTTCATATTTCATCACATTTTATCTCCCCTTCTTCCTTACTAGGGGTTCTCTCTTTTTTAAAATCTATGTTGTTTTCTTTCTACTTTTTTAGGTCCTTAAAAATGTCATTTGTTGAGTGGGCATTTTTCTCTTCTATATGACTATTTTAATAATATTTATCTTAAATCTGTCCACTCTAATTCTCCAAACACCAAACCACAATGATTCTATACCTTGTGAGAGCCATTCAATTCAACAAAGGCTTTTTAAGTACCTCCTACATGTAGTATTCTAGGTATTAGGAATTGAAAGATGAAAAGAAAAAGAAAACAAACAAAAACTTACATAATCCTTGCCTCAATAAACTTACAAATAATATATATATATATATATATGTATGTATATATCTTCAGTCATTTCAGTTATGACTTATCCTTCATGACCCAGTGTAGGGTTATCCTGGCAAAAATACTGGAGTGGTTTGCCATTTCTTTCTTCAGTTTGTTTTATAGATGGAAAAGTGAAGCAAGCAGGATTAAGAGACTTGCCTAGGGTCAAACAAGTAGTAAGTATCTAAGGCTGGATTTAAATTTAGGTCTTTCTTGCTGCTCTGTCCAAAGCACCACTTAGCTGCTCATATGTATGCATAGGAAGGTAGGTAGATAGTTAAGTAGATAGGTAGGCAGGAAAGTAGATAGATAGATAGATAGATAGATAGATAGATAGATAGATAGATAGATAGATAGATAGATAGATAGATAGATGGGTTAATAGATAGATAGATAGATAGATAGATAGATAGATAGATAGATAGATAGATAGATAGATAGATAGAGATATGGATACTGAAAAATAGAGGCAAGAAACAGAGAGAAAATTTTAAAATGATTAAGTCTCCTGCATCAAAGTCTGATAAGTTGTTACTAGTGAGTAGTTAGAGATAGTGAAGGAAGGCAGATAACATTTTTAGATGTCTGATAATGAAGGGAATATAAGCAGTGATTTTCACATATTAGGAGCTATTTCAATATTTTTTCACTTACCCTTTGAGAGGGTATTAGAGTAATGGGAAAAGCATTTTGAGAAGAGTAGACCCAAGCAAATTTGTAAGCAGGGTTAAAGGAGTCAATATAGACTAAAAATGAATGAGAAAGAGGATGAAACATGGACTTTTAGAATTCCAAAGTGGTTCATAATTGTTGTCCTTCATACTGAAGGAGGACCAAAATGACGTCACTACTGTGATATCCTTTGACTCACGCATAAATTGGATTTAAGTGAAATAGAGTTTTATAGTCTTCAGCTTTTCTCTCTTCCAAGTCCAATGGCATGATAAAAGTCATAATGATTGGGTATGGCCTGGATATAATGGAAAATCTCGGCTTCTCTGGTGTCTAACCAAACTCTAAGCACTCCACAGGACCTGCTTTAGTTGCCAACTTTACCAGTGGAGCATATTGTTTTCATTCACCAGTTTCATCAGTCAAAATTCTCACATGCTTTAGATAACTATCCCCTAACTTTGGAGGGGTTTGAAGGCTTTTGATTATTCTCCAACTGCTTCAGCCAGCCTACCAAGACAGTTTATTGGGGTGTGTTCACTGTAAATTCTACGGTTTCTTGGAGTCACATGTGAGCATTGGGTGGCAGGTGGCAAAGGAGGAGAGTATCTCTGAAATAGTCTTGCAAAGTCTCACCCCAGAGGCATGAGTCTTTGCTGAATACCCACCCTGTACACCTCAAAAGTAGTGCAGAGGGGATTGCATCAAGGATAACTTTGGCAGTGATAAAGACCATACACACAACTGAAGCTTGGATTATCAGATTTGGAGATAGGGAATCTGGCTTCCAGCTCTGTCTCTTTTACTACCTGTGTGACTATAGGTCACACATTTTCTCATCTATAAAATTATAAGGTTGGAATAGATGGCCTGAACAAAATCTTTCAGCTAGAAATCTATATCTACTGACTCCATGAACATAACTTTTGTGCATTGATTTAAATCATAAACATTCATGTTGCTCAATGCTAGGACCAAATTTAGACAATCTAGGATTATTAAGAGGTTCAAATAAAAGCATGTGTATGAAAGCACATTTCAAAAATAAGAGTGTCATTAAAATTCATATAAATAAAATTATAATGTTACACTTTACTCAAAATTAGCATTATTAATCAATGAATTTTGGAGCCAGTGGCTATACATCTACAAAGACAACATGTAAATTATTTCTATAGGATGAAAATTTTGTTGTCATGTATAAAATAATTATTTGAGTTTTCTAAAATATAATAATTATAATGGGGTTATCCACTATGTTAATTATCACAGCATTTTCCAATTATCATTTTGTTAGTTTGCTATGGCAGGTGTTTCCATGAAGAAAAAGAAATGAGTTGGAAAACCTTAATGCCATGAAAATGTGAGTTTATTCTTAGATGAAACAAACAAAATGTCTTGTGCTCCTATTTATTTCCTTCAAGCCAATGCCTACTCTGTCTTTTCTTTCAATTAAAAGATGCATTTAGTACAAAAAAATTTGATCTTGATAGAATTGTGTAATCTTGAATTTTCACAACCTCTCCGAAACAGTTTTCTCATGTAAAGGGGAAGTGTTGTGATAGAAAATGAAATAATATGACAAAAGCTTTTTTGAAAAAAACACACAAAACTACAAGTTTCTATTGCTATGCTTTATCGTGTTAGAAAACAATAATAAGCTAGCATCTCTATGGTACTTTATGGTTTGTAAAAAAAAAAGACAAACTTCAGAAAGATCACATATGAACCTCACAAAAACCCTGGGAGGGAGTTATTATTATCATTCCTATTTTTCAGATGTAGAAACTTGGGTTGGAGGGTTAAAAAACTTGCTCAAGGTAACATACCTAGTCAACCTTTGAATCCAAATCCAGATTTAAACCTTTTCTACTGCATTCACTGTATCAAGTATATACCTTGTGGTGGTGACCTAAGTAATTAAACTGAATCAGAACCATTCAGGCTTTGAGAGCTGCTACCATACCAGAGAGGCCTTTGTCAGGATGCTGAAAATGAATTTTATTTCATTTTTATCCAAGAATTATCCTAACTGTGATGATATAATCATAAACCTAGAACCAGACTAGTTCTTAACAGTCCAACCCCATAATCATACAGAATGGAGATAAAAGGGGTGATTTTCTCAAGACCACATAGATAAGTGGTTGAAGTGGCATATGTATTCAGTTTTTCTGGCTTCAAATTTAACAATATAGAAGAAAGAATTGGAAAAAGAAGTAGGAGTTTGGCATAAAAAACCCAAGATATTACCAAAGACTTAGACCTACCAAATTAAAAAGGAACAAATGAAGGTTGATAATTTCATGAAATATCAAGCATTATTAAGACAGTCAAAATGCTGAATAAATATAATAAAATACAAAGCATTTCTTAAGGGAAATAATTCACATAAAAGGCAGCTGAGGAAAATTAATTTAAGAGTCACTGGACTATATGAAATTCATTACCAAACAGCATACAGAATATATTTATATACTGTATTTCAAGAAATAGTAATCTCTTAGAATTACAGGGTAAAATAGAAATTGAAAATTTGCACTAGTAACATTCTAAAAGAAAACCTGAAAGGAAAAGAACATTTACCAAAGTTGAGAACTTTGAGATCCAAGAAAAAATATTGCAAGTTGATATAAAAAAATGATCTCACAATATTGATCAGTCACTACTATTAAGAATTGGAGAGCTTATGATACAATATTCAAGAGGACAAGAAGTATTGGCTAATAATCAAAAATAATATAGCTAGAAAAAATGAGCATAACTGCATAGGAAAGAAAATGGACTTTTAATTAAATTAAAGGATTATAAGAGTTTCTGATGAAAAGACTATAGCTATATAGGAGTATAAAAAGATAAATATACATAAGCAACCATAAAAGATTAAACAAGAATAAATTGTTTACACTTTAAAATATGGAGGGAATAAATACATCATCATCAAAAGTTTTCTAATAACTTTAATAAAACAGAGGGTCTCCCAGTGCTTTTAGTATGTGTTAATGATCTTAAAAGATTAGAAAGGAAGCAAGAAAGAATACACTGGTCTGGGGGAAGGAGGAATAGGAAAGGTGAGGAAGGATTGGAGGAGAGGGTTACATTTTAATCTCATTTTCATCTAAACTAGCCAAAAGAAGGAACACTATATACACATTTGGATACTTAAATACAATTCACTGATCACTGGAAATAAGAGGAAAAGGGAGAGCAAGAAAATAAATGGGAGGGAAGAGTAAGAAGACAATCCCAAAAGAAAAAAAGAAAAACCCTCAGGAGAATGGATCTTAAAAGAAAGGTTTAAGGATAAACAATGAAAAGCTAAGAAAGTTTGCTTTGGATGAGGGAAAGAAAATAGGAAAGGGAAAGTAGAAGGAGATTATTCAAAATCTAGAAAAATGATGCTGAGCTGACATATTCTCCTCTCTTGCCACCCTCTTCTCTATAAAGAGTTGGTTTGGAACAAAGGGAAGAAAAAGTGTAAAATAATATGCTAGTGAAAATGCACAATTAATGATGTAATGTAAATGAGATTAATTTATCCATAAAACTAAAGGAAATCACAGAAGGGATTAGAATGTAGAATCCAACAATATATTGTTTACAAGAAACAAATAGGAAACATAAAAATAAACAGAGTTTAAAAAGAGCCCAGAGGAAAATCTATTATACTTCAGCTGTAATAAAAAAAAAAGTCTGAGCCGGCAATTAAATTACAATATCCAAAAAGGTAAAAAGAAAAACAAACAGTTTAAAAAGATGATCAAGGAAACTATACTTTGCTTAAAGAAGTTACATAAAATGAATTAATATGAATATTACACCTATATTCACCACATTGCATAGAATCTATATATTTAAAAAGTTCATTGAATTACTGGGACAAATGGATAGTAAAAATTTAATTATGGAGAAACTCAGTTGTCCTTTTCTACCTAAACATAATCAATACATAAACAAACAAAAGTTATTTAAGGTCTTGAATAGAATTTTAGAAAAGTTACAATAAAAGATTTCTGGAGATTATTGAATTAGAAAACAAATCACTAACATAACTTCATGACTATCCATGGCATCTATAGAAAAATTGACTATTAAGGCATAAAAACCTAATTTGTAGAGATGGTTCTATGGGTATAAGCTAAAGGAATACAAATTTATAAGTGCATGTGATGTTAAAAAAAGTTATTAAAAATTCACTGTTTTCTTTTCTAAAGGACATGGCAATTTTTAAAAATTATATTGTAATTCTCCTTGCTTTCCTGACATCTTTGAACTTCTAGTGGATCCTGACTTGTGATACTCATGATAACTCTATGCCTATTTATCTGCTCCTAAGTGCTGACTTCTTGAATGTTGAGTTTCCCAAATACCAATTCTGTTGATGCATTGGTATACAAGGATTTTATTGTGGTTATCTCTATAATTTCATTCTTTAACCATCATTTTTTTCCACTTGCTTCTGATATACAGTACTTTTCAGAATTTGATGAACATTTGTAGCTGCTTTCTGATAGTAACTTCCAGCTTCCTCATTCTTTCTTGGCCTATGTATTCAGATGGAAAATAATGTATACATATGATAAAATAACTGAAATAACAGATATTATATACATGTATCTAAACACACACACATATATAGATACATATATAAACTTTCTTTAAAATAATTTCACATTATTAATTTATGTTTGGCCTCTGGGAAAACTATCTTAGATTGGGAGAGTCTTATATAAATTTTTACTTTTTTCCAATTCTGAAAGTGGAGAAACAAAGAAGGGTTCATTATTTATTTAAAATCAATAGAATGTAAATTCCTTTATAAACTGCAAGTGTTATGTAGTCAAGGATTATTTAATATTTTTTTCAAATTTTCAGTGCCTAAAGTTTAGATGTACATAATAAATGCAAGTTAAATTGTATTGAATTAAAATCAGTAGAAATTGGATTAGAACAAAGGAATTAGAGTATTTCCATTAAAGCATTTTGTCCAGTAGACCATAATGAAGTTTTCTTCTAGGGTCTTTTTAATAAAACTAGATGGCATTTCATCCAGAGGAATCTCCTCTCATGATGACTTGAAATTCAAGAAGCATTTATAAAACATGTGTCCTAGGCATGGTGCTAGCTACTATAGACACAAAGCAAAAATGAAATAGTATATCTTCCCACTGCCCTCATATCCCATTGAACAAAAACAATTTTCAATAAGTAGATGGTTGATTCAAGATGCCTTTTTATCCTTTGACTGTTGTCTTAGACATAGAATAGTAAAGATAGCAGAAATGTGAGGAGTCCCAAGAGATGTGAACAAGCTCAGATGAATAGCTTGGGCAATAAACATTGACATGTTCGAGGTCAATAGGATTCCAGAATCCTTTAAGTATAACGTAAAAACTCTGGTTCTGGGCAAGAATATCAACCTGAAGGACAAATTCATCTATTACAACTCTAAGAGATTAGTAGCCAAAGTACTCCTAGCCTGAAGAATCCTGAAGAATGTCAGAGATTCTGAGCTAAAGCTTGTTTAGATGTATAGCCTTCCTAATTTAGTAAAGAATTCTGAAAGCTGTAGGTCCTGCATTTGACAGAATATTTCCTGAATTGATAGAAGCCAAATCAAGGGATATTTGATCATCGAATTCCTAGAACTACTACTTAACGTGCTGATATAATAAATTTTAACCAAGGAGAACTTTTACTTTAAAGTAGGCGATGCCTGATATGATGACTAAAACCAACTCATGTGACCTTTATACCTTGATTCATTTAATTGTAGAACAAAGAGCATGAATCTTGAGATGTTTTCTGAGTATTAAAATATTTTATAATATACTCCTTAGGATTAGTCTATATTTCAAAAATGCAATGGATATAGAACTGTGGATTTGACTGCTTCATGCTACTAGGAAATGTGTCAAAATTGCATGTGTATTATTCTAGGAATTATGAAAACCAATTCTGAATTATTCAGCCTGAGAGTCAATTGATATTCTTGATCAACCAAATAGTGAGTATTAATGCCTTTCTTAGCTCAAAAACCTTTCATAATGAATCTATTAGAATGTCAAAGCTGACATGGCGTAGGGAAAAGAATATCTTAAACTCTCTGTCCCCATGTAAATTAAGTTAATTTTTCATTATATGTGTATTAAAACTATCCTCAGCACTTGCTTTTCTCAGGAGATTTAAAACTTAGAATACTGACATCATTTCCTAGTATCCTAAGTACAAAAGGGACAGGAAGAGTCCCTGTGTTGTCTGATATTTAGCTGGCAGACCATAAGGGAAAATTCTGAGGCTAAGTAAACATCTAATTTTTTTTTTTGGTAACCATTGAATGATCTCATTTGATTCTTGTATTGAATATAAACTACCTGGGAACTGTACTCAGGTAGGTCCATTGCAAAATATAAGAACCCCTTGAGTGAAAATGGAATATCATGTGATGGGAAATGTAGGCAATTTGGCTCAATTGACTATCATGCAGGAGGAATAATGAGTGATAGAGGTAGAGTCAGTTTCTATAGAACTTTCAGTCCTAAGGAAGGGTCTTTGTATATTATCCTAGACATTATAGGTAGTTCCTAAAATTTCATAGACAGGGGAGTAACATAGCCAGACTTCAGATTTAGGAAGTTTGCTTTGACAACTTTGGAGATGATGATGTAGAGGGGGAAAAGGATGCATGTAAGGGTTCCAGTTAGGTGGTTATTAAAATAATCCAGGCTTGATATAATCAGTAACCAAACAACAGAGTTTAAGGTGTGAACTCTAAGAAGGGGACAGATGTGAGCAAGATTGCAAAGGTGGAAATCAATAGATTTGGTAACTTATTGTGATATTTTTGCTATATTTTGGAATAATTAGGAAAGATAATTTAAGGACAACTTATTTTGTGAAACTGAGTGCCTGAAAGAATGACATTACCCTCAATAAAAATGGGGAGGTGGAGGTGTCAATGTTCATTGCAGTATTTGTGAATGTGATTCCAACATAAAATCTCTTATTCAGGCAAAAAACATTTATTAAGCAATGGTTATGTTCCTACAACTATGCTAAGCTCTAAGGAGATGAAGAAGGTTTAAAAAACACTTTGTGTATTCAGGCAGCTCACATCCTATTGTGGAAGACAAAATGCAAATACTTTTATCTGTGTATGTATATGTATATATACATACATATATGTATATAATGCAAATAGAAGGTAGTCTCACAGGGGAGGGGCCAGAAATAAGGATAGAAATAGAAGTCTCTTGTAGAAAGGGAGATTGGAGCTGAATCTACTGTCAGAAAGAGGTTAGAACAGTGAAATTCAGTGTCATTTTACTTGTATACATATACCAGTTTTTCCTCTATTTTTTTTTCCTATGGGTATTTGAATGAAAAGCAACTGTTTACTCAAGAACTCATCCATTCCTGCTGCTAAGTTCTTACTTTTGGTTATTGTTCTTTTATAGTGGCATCAAAATTATTGACAAAGATCTTGATATTCCTCATAAAATATTATATGACTTCAAGAAAGAAATGATAAAAGCAGGGAATTCCTTAGAAACAAATACCTTTCAGTGAATAACCTAAGAACATTGAAAAATAAAGATAATTTTATGCGTGCATATATATAAATTTCTTCTATTTTAAATCTAATTTATAATTTTAATTTTTGCATTCCATTCACAAATTACTCCTACTTTATGAGAGATCTCTTTTTAGAAAGTAATACATTTAAATAAAGCAAATAATATGATGACTTCTTCTGAAAGTAAATGCAAAATTCTATATCTGTAACATCCCTAGCTCTCAAAAAATAGACAACTTCATATTCCCACAAAAATAAAAAATAAAAAAAATCCTTGTAACAATGTATAACAAATAGAAGAATAACAAATTCCCTCAATATTTGTATACAAATACTACACCCTAAAGGCAGTAATTAATTAGCTATATATATATATATATTTATAATATATTAATCATAAGTTATTTCCATGAAGGACATGAAGGAAATCAGATGTTAAGAATAACTAATTACAAAGATCACTAAAATAGGATCCTCTCAGGGAACTGAGAAAACAAGGAAACTGGAAAATCTGAATTGATTTAGACACATGATGACTGCCCTCAACTCTGGTCATTTTCATATTGAAATATCAAAAGAAATCCATATTTGAGGACAGCTGACTGCATCTTTCCTACTGGCATCTTCATTGCATGACATTATATCTACCATGTGAGGATGAGGTTGCCATGGCAATCATTCATTATGCCCAACAAGCAATTATATTGGTAATAATATCTCATGCAGATTGTTGGCAATCAAATTAGACTTGCCCATGAGCTGTGCTAAATTATAGATCAGAGTCTGTCAGAAATTGATTTCCTTTTTAAAAAACAAGCATTTTTCATTGCAACCACTTTATTTTTTATTTTTTCTGAACTTTTCCTTGGCAAAAGTTTCAGTCCTTTAGGTATACACTAAGAAGGATCTGCTTATATGTGATGAAATGAATTACCATTGAATATTGTATTATACATCTGGCACTTGGAAATTACTAGTTATGTAAACTATAATCTACAAGATTTATGATCCTCAATGATCATTATCCAAATCAGTCTCAGTCTGTTTAACTGTCATCAGTGTTAAAATTTTTCTCTTGATTTTCCAAACGTAAAATTTAAGCAGAAAATTTACCAGTGGAGTTCACAAGGTTAATTCAAAGAAAAGTGGGATACTTTTCTAGGGAAAAAAAGGAAATGATCCCTCCTCTTGAAATTGCAGTGACTCTTTTCATCCATATAATTACTTTTTATTTTTCTTAAGAACTGAAGGAATTTAATACCTGTTGGAATAAGAGCTAACTGCAATAACTTGACCTCAAATACCACCAATCTTATAGTCCAGATTATTTGTACAATTCTGAAAGCATAACTAACTCTACCTTAAAATATCCAACCTGTGTTTACCCTTTTCAGGTGCTGAAGTACAAATTCCAAACTGGGTTATTTAAATTGGGGGGTGGGGGGAAGGGGGGAAGCCCTGGAGTGCTTTCCAAGAGGAAATCTCTTTATCATTAGAGAAACACAAGGGTGTTGATTCATATTCTTCAGGTGGTCAACTGAAAGGCCTGAAGTCATTGTTTTGACATAGGCAGCAATGGAACATTTAGATTTTTCATTGGTTATGCTTCACTTTGCTAGATGACTGACCCATATACTTTTTCCCCTTCTTTTAATTAGACATTTCCCACTTACCTAATGATATCTTTTGCCCTACTTTTCCTTTTTAATTCTCTGTTTGTAATGTGACACCAGCTATTCATATCTATTATTTCTTCCTCTATTATTCTGTAAGTGAATCTTACTTTTAATTCTTTGGAGAATGTAGTATCTCATGACTCATTGTCATAACATCTCTCTCTCTCTCTCTCTCTCTCTCTCTCTCTCTCTCTCTCTCTCTCTCTCTCTCTCTTTTTCTCTCCTCACACACACACACACACACACACACACATACACACTCTCTCTCTCTCTCTCTCTCTCTCTCTCTCTCCCACCTCTCATTCACACACACATACACATTCATACATTCAAACAAAAAGACATTTAGGTGTGAAGTAAGATGGACCTTTCTTTTTTTTTTTTTAAATATATTTTATTTGATCATTTCCAAGCATTATTCGTTAAAGACATAGATCATTTTCTTTTCCTCCCCCCCACCCCCCATAGTCGACGCGTAAGTCCACTGGGCATTAGATGTTTTCTTGATTTGAACCCGTTGCTTTGTTGATAGTATTTGCATTAGAGTGTTCATTTAAAGTCTATCCTCTGTCATGTCCCCTCAACCGCTGTATTCTGGCAGTTGCTTTTTCTCGGTGTTTCCACTCCCATAGTTTATCCTTTGCTTATGAATGGTGTTTTTTTTTTTCTCCTGGATCCCTGAAAGTTGTTCAGGGACATTACACCGCCCCTAATGGAGAAGTCCATTACGTTCGATTATACCACAGTGTATTAGTCTCTGTGTACAATGTTCTCCTGGTTCTGCTCCTCTCGCTCTGCATCACTTCCTGGAGGTTGTTCCAGTCTCCATGGAACTTCTCCACTTTATTATTCCTTTGAACACAATAGTATTCCATCACCAACATATACCACAGTTTGTTCAGCCATTCCCCAATTGATGGGCATCCCCTCATTTTCCAGTTTTGGGCCACCACAAAGAGCGCAGCTATGAATATTTTTGTACAGGTCTTTGTGTCCATTATCTCTTTGGGATACAGACCCAGCAGTGCTATGGCTGGGTCAAAGGGTAGATATTCTTTTGTCGCCCTTTGGGCATAGTTCCAAATTGCCCTCCAGAATGGTTGGATCAGTTCACAGCTCCACCAGCAATGAATTAATGTCCCTACTTTGCCACATCCCCTCCAGCATTCATTACTTTCCTTTGCTGTTATGTTAGCCAATCTGCTAGGTGTGAGGTGATACCTCAGAGTTGTTTTGATTTGCATCTCTCTGATTATAAGAGATGTAGAACACTTCTTCATGTGCTTGTTAATAGTTTTGATTTCTTTATCTGAGAACTGCCTATCCATTTCCCTTGCCCATTTATCAATTGGAGAATGGCTTGATTTTTTGTACAATTGATTTAGCTCATTATAAATATGAGTAATTAAACCTTTGTCAGAGGTTTCTATGAAGATTTTTTCCCAATTTGTTGTTTCCCTTCTGATTTTAGTTATATTGGTTTTGTTTGTACAAAAGCTTTTTAGTTTGATGTAGTCAAAATTATTTATTTTACATTTTGTGATTCTTTCTATATCTTGCTTGGTTTTAAAGCCTTTCCCCTCCCAAAGGTCTGACATGTATACTATTCTGTGTTTACCCAATTTACTTATGGTTTCCGTCTTTATGTTTAAGTCACTCACCCATTTTGAATTTATCTTGGTGTAGGGTGTGAGGTGTTGATCTATTCCTAGTCTCTCCCACACTGTCTTCCAATTTTCCCAGCAGTTTTTATCGAATAGTGGATTTTTGTCCCAAAAGCTGGGATCTTTGGGTTTATCGTATACTGTCTTGCTGAGGTCATTTTCCCCCAGTCTATTCCACTGATCTTCCTTTCTGTTTCTTAGCCAGTACCAAATTGTTTTGATGACTGCTGCTTTGTAATATAGTTTGAGGTCTGGGACTGCAAGGCCCCCATCATATGTGTTTTTTTTCATTATTTCCCTGGATATCCTTGATCTTTTGTTCTTCCAAATGAACTTTGTTATGGTTTTTTCTAAATCAGTGAAGAAGTATTTTGGTAGTTCAATGGGTATGGCACTAAATAGATAAATAAGTTTGGGTAGGATGGTCATTTTTATTATATTGGCTCGTCCTATCCATGAGCAGTTAATGTTTTTCCAATTGTTCAAGTCTAGTTTTAGTTGTGTGGCGAGTGTTTTGTAGTTGTGTTCATATAGTTCCTGTGTTTGTCTTGGGAGATAGATTCCTAGGTATTTTATTTTGTCTAAGGTGATTTTGAATGGGATTTCTCTTTCTAGTTCTTGCTGCTGAGCTGTGTTGGAGATATATAGAAAAGCTGATGATTTATGTGGGTTTATTTTGTATCCTGCAACTTTGCTAAAGTTGTTGATTATTTCAATTAGCTTTTTGGTTGAATCTCTAGGATTCTTTAAGTAGACCATCATGTCATCCGCAAAGAGTGATAACTTGGTCTCCTCCTTGCCTATTCTGATGCCTTCAATTTCTTTATCTTCTCTAATTGCTACTGCTAGTGTTTCTAGTACAATGTCAAATAGTAGAGGTGATAATGGGCATCCTTGTTTCACTCCTGATCTTATTGGGAATACATCTAGTTTATCCCCATTGCAGATGATATTAGCTGTTGGTTTTAGATATATACTGTTTATTATTTTTAGGAATGACCCTTCTATTCCTATGCTTTCTAGTGTTTTTAATAGGAATGGGTGTTGTATTTTATCAAAGGCTTTTTCTGCATCTATTGAGATAATCATGTGGTTCTTGCTAGTTTGCTTGTTGATGTGGTCAATTATGTGGATGGTTTTCCTAATGTTGAACCAGCCCTGCATCCCTGGTATGAATCCTACTTGATCATGGTGAATGATCCTTCTGATCACTTGCTGGAGTCTTTTTGCTAGTATCCTATTTAAAATTTTTGCATCTATATTCATTAGGGAGATTGGTCTATAGTTTTCTTTCTCTGTTTTTGACCTGCCTGGTTTTGGAATCAGTACCATGTTTGTGTCGTAAAAGGAGTTTGGTAGAACTCCCTCTTTGCTTATTATGTCAAATAGTTTGTATAGTATTGGGGTTAATTGTTCTCTGAATGTTTGATAGAATTCACAGGTGAATCCATCAGGCCCTGGGGATTTTTTCTTAGGAAGTTCTTTAATGGCTTGATGGATTTCAATTTCTGATATGGGATTATTTAAGAATTCTATTTCCTCTTCTGTTAGTCTAGGCAGTTTGTATTTTTGTATATATTCATCCATTTCTCCTAAATTGGTGTATTTATTGCCATATAATTGGGCAAAGTAATTTCTAATGATTGCCTTAATTTCCTCCTCATTGGAGGTGCTGTCCCCCTTTTCATCTTTAATGCTGTGAATTTGCTTTTCTTCCTTCCTTTTTTTAATTAGATTGACCAGTACTTTGTCTATTTTGTTTGTTTTTTCAAAGTACCAGCTTCTTGTCTTATTTATTAAATCAATAGTTCTATCACTTTCTATTTTATTAATTTCTCCCTTAATTTTTAGGATTTCTAATTTGGTTTTCTGCTGGGGGTTTTTAATTTGATCGCTTTCGAGTTTTTTCAATTGCATTTCCAATTGATTGATCTCTGCTCTCCCTTGTTTGTTAATATGAGCTTTCAGGGATATGAATTTGCCTCTGATTACCGCTTTGGCTGCATCCCAAAAGGTTTGAAAGGATGTTTCGCCATTGTCATTTTCCTTGATGAAATTATTAATTGTTTCTATGATTTCTTCTTTAGCTAAACGGTTTTGGAGTATGATATTGTTTAATTTCCAATTGGTTTTAGATTTGGTTTTCCATGTACCATTACTAATCATTATTTTTATTGCCTTGTGATCTGAGAAGGCTGCATTCATTATTTCTGCTTTTTTGCATTTGTGTGCTATGTTTCTGTGACCTAATGTATGGTCAATTTTTGTGAATGTGCCATGTGGTGCTGAGAAGAAGGTGTATTCCTTTTTATCCCTATTTATTTTTCTCCATATGTCTATTAATTCTAATTTTTCTAAGATTTCATTCACTTCTTTTACCTCTTTCTTATTTATTTTTTGATTTGATTTATCTAAATTTGATAATGGTTGGTTTAAGTCTCCCACTAGTATGGTTTTATTGTCTATTTCTTCCTTCAATTCTCCTAGTTTCTCCATTAGAAATTTGGGTGCTATATTATTTGGTGCATACATGTTGAATAATGATATTTCCTCATTGTCTAGAGTCCCTTTTAACAAAATATAATTACCTTCCCTATCCCTTTTGATCAGGTCTATTTTTGCATTGGCTTTATCAGATATCATGATTACCACTCCTGCCTTCTTTCTATCAGTTGAGGCCCAGAAGGTCTTACTCCATCCTTTAATTCTGACCTTGTGGGTGTCAACCCGCCTCATGTGTGTTTCTTGAAGACAACATATGGTAGGGTTTTGGATTCTAATCCATTCAGCTATTCGTCTACGTTTTATGGGTGAGTTCATCCCATTCACGTTCAAAGTTATGATTGTCATTTGTGGACTCCCTGGCATTTTGATTGCCTTCCCTAATTCTAACCTTTTCTTCTTCGGCTCTACCTTTTAGTCCAGTGATTTACTTTGAATCAGTCCCCCTTGTCCCCTCCCTTGATGTTTCCCTTTTTAGTCCCTCCCTTTTTGTTCCCTCCCCCTCCCCCCTCTCTTTCCCTCCCTTTTTGTTCTCCCTCTCCCCCTCCCCCCCTTGGTTTTCCCTTCTCCTTACCCTTGTTGGGTAAGATAGAATTCAAGATCCCAATGGATCTGGATGTTTTTCCCTCTCAGAGTTGATTTCCCTGAGATTGAGGTTTAAGTAAACCCCCCCCCCTCTCTTCCTCTCCTTCTTATAGGAGTTTTCTTCCCCTCCCCTTCCCCTGTGAATCTTTGTGTGAGAACCATTATTCTATTTGGTCTTTCTTTACCCCCTATTTATACATTACATTTTCCCCACATATTAGTATACATAGGTTGATATAAATGTAGTCCTTATAGAAGAGAGTTTGAGTAAAAGAAGATAACATTTTTCCCCTTTCCTTAATATTTACCTTTTCAGGTATTCCTTGCTCTTTGATTTTCAGTATCAAACTTTCCACAGAGCTCTGGTCTTTTCTTTGCAAAAAGTTGGAAGTCTTCTATTTTGTTGAATGCCCATACTTTCCCTTGGAAGTATATAGTCAGTTTTGCTGGGTAGCTGATTCTTGGTTGGAGACCCAGCTCTCTTGCCTTTCTGAAGATCATGTTCCATGCCTTACTATCATTCAGCGTAGAACTTGCAAGGTCTTGTGTGACCCTGATTGGCATTCCTTTATATCTAAATTGTCTTTTTCTGGCTTCCTGTAGGATTTTTTCTTTTGTTTGATAGCTTTGGAATTTGGCAATTACATTCCTGGGAGTTGTCTTTTGGGGGTTTAGTGTAGAAGGTGTTCTGTGAGCTCTGTCAGTGGATGTATTGCCCCCTTGTTCTAGAATCTCTGGGCAATTTTCTTTGATTATATCTTGTATCACCATGTCCAGTTTGGTGTTTATTTCTGGCTTTTCTGGGAGTCCAATTATTCTTAAATTTTCTCTTCTCCCCCTGTTTTCCAGATCTATCACCTTGTCGGTGAGATATTTTATGTTCTCTTCTAATTTCTTGGTGTTTTGGCTTTGCTTTATTAGTTCTTGCTTTAAAGCCTGGTTTTCTTTTACAGTTTGGTCAAACTGGTTTTGTAGATGCGTGAATTTCTTTTGCATCATTTCCCACTTTTCCTCCCAGAGGGCTTCCATCTTTTTGGTCCTTTCTGATTCAAATTCTTCATGGGTTTGTGGAGAGTTTCTATTTCCTTTGGAAGATTTTGGAGAATTTTCTTGTATATCTTCTTCTATCTGCTCTGTATTTTGTATTTTGGCTCCATAGAATGTGTCCAGAGTCGCCCCTTTCTTCTTATTTTTCTTGGTATTTTGGGGCTTCTGTGCTTCTGTGGAATTTGTCATCTCTGAACGTGGAGGATTGGCTTTTCTTGTCTTTGTCTGGTGATCAGAGGCTTTAGTCCTGGGCAGATGTTGGTTCTATGAGCGTTCCCTGGGTTAAACTGAATATGCCTCACTGGAACTGGAATGGAAGGGTCGGACCACGAGGCCACACTCTCCCCCTGGCTCGATTTCCGGAAGTTGCCTTCAGAATCCCTGGCCGTGAGGCTGTTTCGTCGGCCTGCGGGGGGATGGGCTGCCGCTTCCCCAAGCTCCGAGAGCACAGACTTTCACTGAGACTTGGATAGCAGGATCCAGCCCGTGAGGCTGTCTTGCCCGCCCTGAGGGTTGCTGTTGTTTTGACCAGCTCTCTGCAGCGGAGGCCCCAGGCAGTAACTTTCACCCGGACCGATCAGCTCTTTGCAGCGGAGGCCCCAGGCAGTAACTTTCACCCGGACTGGGACTTGGGTAGAAGACCCTGAGGGTTGTTGTTCCTCAGACCCTGCTCTCTGAGCCCGGCGCGGCTGCCGCTTCCGGGAGCCTTGGACTCTGCGCTCCTACCCCTGAGGTCCGAGGGATCTCGGGTTCTGGCTTTTAAGGGGAGCCGTACCTTTTGAACCGGGTCCAGGTCCAGGAGGAGGGTTCCCAGGGTCTGTGCTGTTGATCGTTTTGAATTTCGGCGCCTTAGGAGCTTCTAGTTTGAGATCGGTCGGGAAGGGTTTTCCGGAGATCTGAACTTCAGCTTTCTCTAAGCCGCCATCTTAACCGGAAGTCGGACCTTTCTTCCAAGGAAAAGTCTGGGCTAATTAAACATGCTATACAATTTCCTAAAGGAAATGAATCTATTCCATTCCATTCCTTTTCAGTTCTTACCCCGGTTCATTGTAGAGTTAGTCCCTATACAAAAGACATTTAGTAATAAATAAATATAGTTCATCTATCCATCTATATACTTAGACCCTAAACAATAGATCTTGGCAGGTTGGAACATTGTGCTGAATCTAATAAAATATAACTACAAAAGGAAAAGTATAAATTCTTACAGTTGGATAAAAATAAATTTATATCACAGTATAAGGTGGGAGAGACATACAGAAGTTAGCTTGAAGATACTTGGAAGCTTTTATAAATCTCTAAAGTAAAATATGAGTCAATAGTTTGATGTGTGATGGGGTATCCAGAAAACCTTATCTGCATGAAAGGGAACACAGCTAGGGGCAGATATGTGGCTCATTAGATTGATAGCCAGTCCTAAAAATCGGAAGTCCCAGGTTTAAATTTGGCTTCAGGCACTTCCTACTTTTGTGAGATTAGGCAAAGTCACTTAACCCCCATTGCCAAGTCCTTACTGCACAGTATTAACTCTAAGACAAAGGTAAGGGTTTAAAAAAAAAAAAACAAGAGAGCTTCCAGGAATAAAGAGGAACTATTCAGTTAAAATTACTCTTGCTGAACTTCATTTGGAATACTGTGTTCTGTTCTGGTTGCCACAGTTGATTATTTCAAGAGTGACTAGTAGGAGACAACTAGAATGGTTCAGGACCTGGAGTCCATGGCATAGAAGCTTCAGCTTCAGAGACACATTTAGCTCAAAGAGAGAAGAGAAGACCAACTGGAGGTGAGATAGGGAAGGGAGGGCATGATAACTGCATTCAAATATCTGAAGGACTGTTATAAAAAGAAGAAACTAAAATTGTTTTGCTTAGTCAGGTGGAAAAACCAGAAGCAAAAGGCATAAGTTGTACTGTCTAGTACTTAGCATTAAGGGAAAATCTTCATGAAAAATAAGAATTGAAAAAGAGTAAAATGAAGTGTCCAAAAAGATGGTAGTTTCCCTTTTTATTAAGGGGATGGATGTTCATTTTTTGGATTGGTATGGAGTGGAGTATAAATTTCTTTCCTGTGTGGGTTAACTATATTCTTGCTGAAGTTTCATCTAACTCTCAAATTTTGTGATTCCATTTACATGGTTACAAATTAAGCATTCTTTATCTACTTTATTATTTTGTGTATTATTTTTTAAGAACGAGTCACATTTATGATGTTCTGAAATGTCCTGGGTCTTGGCACAATTAACTGGATGTTTTTATAAATATAATCATTTAGAGGATTTCACAATCTTTAGGAAATAAATTTTTCTCTACTTTGTTCTACCATTGTCACGATATCAAATACCAGTGTCAATTACACATCCCTTCTTTTATAGCTTGTTTGATATAAATAATCAGAGCATTATTGAACAGTTGTCCTTGAGGTTGCATCTTTCAAAGAACCTTTTATGATTGGAATATTTGTCCATGGTACTTCTGATTAGAAGAGCATTTTCAAGAATACATTTTGTCCCTGTTGATCAAATGCTTTTTATTTTATTTATTTTTATAACCCCTATTTTCTTTTTTAGTAACAATTGTAAGAGAGCAGGACAAAAGCTAGACAAACTGGGTTAAATGACTTGCCCAGGGACACACAGCTAGGAAGTGTCTGTGGCCATATTTGAACCCAGGTTCTCCCAATTCTAGACTTGGCACTCTTTCCATTGAAGCACCTAGTTGCCCCAATGAAACACTTTTTCAGTAATCAACAAAAAACAACCATCGTGTCAATCTGAATTTTCTTCTTCTTTCAACCAATTTTCTGACTACAAAGATAGGGCCTGTTCCTTAATATCTTGTGAAACCTTGCCTGTATCTTCTTCTAAGGATGTTTAGGTTGTTCTCATAATAATTTTGCATAACTGAGAAAAGAAGCATATGGTTTGTCAATTATTGACAATTACCATTTCTTGGTAATAATACAATTTGTGATTTCCCTGCTTATAACCTCAATGTTTTTCTCCTTTTATATGTACTGACAAGATAAAATTAGTTATTTTCCAAATGAATTTTCTTTGTGTACCTATTTTTTAATCTAGTTGCTTTCAACTGTCAGTCCACAAGTTTTTACTATATATTTTGCGTGGAGTGAAATTCAGTGTGGGGATGTAAGGAATTATTACTACAGAAAACTTGCAAAGCAGATGCAATGAATGGAAGCTTGAATCCATTAAGGAAAATTCCAGAGAAGAATGTGGCCTAGGAGAGGCAGTTTGAATAAGGTGGCTCAGAAACTGTTTGAGTCACTTTTTCTTCTTCTTGGATCTGAGGAAGAAGATGCCAGAGAGAATTTTCTCTACCTGTTTGGTAATTGGCTTTTCCTTGGAAGATTTAGGATACAGCTATAAAGATTTCAAGATACTATCAATATCCCTTAAAGACTATTCAATCATACTTACTTCATCATTGAATATATAATAGATTAGGGAAATCCTAAATTCCCTCTCTCCCATCCAAATTCCCTTACCCTTCCTTCCTTTAAAATAAATCCCTGTTTACAGTTTTATAGAGAGTGATTTGTCTGTTAAAAGCTTCAATCAACTTACCAATTGTGAATCCCTACTTGAATCCAACTGAAAAGAGAGCAGAATTGGGTGGGGGGGAGGACAGGAAAGAATTATGTCTTTCCCATTACTTTAGTTCTCAGTGTGTTTTCGCAACATTTCCAGTTACCTTAAACAACCCAGTAAAAAAGCCCCCAATATGTGGGGGGTGGGGTGGGGGCTTGTACCCCCAAAATCACTCTAATGAGCAGACAGGAGATTTGATTCTGTCAGAGGGTGGGCATAGAGTGAGGAACATTGCCCATGTCTAGACACATCCTCAGAGGGCAGGAGTAGGCAGGCAAGGACCAGTATTCTCACAAGGGGGGCTTGTGAGGGAATACTTGACCAGGAACAACCAGTTTTCCTCACAAGAGTTGGTGGTGGGGTCAATACATACATACATACATACATATATATATATATATATATATACATATATATATATATATGGAGAGAGAGAGAGAGAAGAGAGAGAGAGAGAGAGAGAGAGAGAGAGAGAGAGAGAGAGAGAGAGAGAGAGAGAGAGAGAGAGAGAGAGAGAGAGAGAGAGAGAGAGAGAGAGAGAGAGAGAGAGAGAGAGAGAGAGAGAGAGAGGCTCCACAGTTTGGGAGTGTGGGCACTGATACCTAGGTTTACTCAGATTTCATAGGGATCCAACACAATGCTATCTCTACTTTCCCATCCTCTGTATCCTCCTTCTTCTTTCTGCCTTCCTGTACAAAAATTTATCAAATTGCAACAATTTAGGCCTTATGTTGGCATTCTTTTAGATAAGTCAGGGTTTTAGGCCTGTCCAAGGATTTATTGGATTCAGGAAATACTTTTTGAAACATTACTCAGGCCATGGTATTGCAACATTTCTTAGGACATGTAGTCAAGATTATGTCTTGTAAGTTTTGAGATTTCTCTCATAGGAATTAGGTCACCCCTACACTTCTTTCCATGGGAATAGAAGAAAGGGGGTAAGTCTCTTAGCCACATTTGAAGGAGTATATTAAAGCATATGTTAATATATGTATATAAAGCTGCTTGGGGAGGGGGTTTCTTCTACTCTTTACAAGGAGAGATTGATATATCTCTTAGTGGAGGGCACATGAGATCACTATTTTTCTATAGAAAGTTGCCAATCTATGATTACTAATACTTATCAATGTGTATTGTGGATTGATGCACAAATTTTATCCCACATAATTGGATATTGTGCTGTTCTGGGGATACAATGAAAGGCAAAAGACATGGATTATCTCAAAGAATTCAGAGTCCATTGAAAGAAAACATGAAAACAACATGCCCAAACACAATATATACAGAATACACTAGAGCTAATCAATAGAGGGAAGGTAGTACTGTTAAGGGAGGTTGAGAAAACATTTTGTGGAAAGTTGGATTTCAGTTAAGACTTTAAGGAGCAAGAGAAATAAGCAAAAAGAAATGAGGAGGGAGATTCCAGGCATGGGCATAGCAATGTACTTTCTTTTGTGCCCATTTTCATTCTGTCTCTTAAGACACGGTTCTGTGACATTAGAGATGAAGTGGAGTAGCTTTACTGTAATCAAAAAAGAATTTATTTCAAAAATCTTTACAAATAATTTCCCTTTTCATTCATGTGTTCCTTTTTCTCGAATTGTCCTTAAATGGCAACAGGATGACTTTGTTTAATTGAGTCTCAGGCCAACTTTTCTTTGAAAAGTTTTCCCTACCACTGTATCTAACACACCTCAAACTATAATAAAATTTGACATTTGGCAAATGTTTTCTTGAAATATTTGTGAGGTGACTTTAAGTAAATTTAAAAACTAATGTATTAACAGAATTAATGATTTAAAGTAACAAAGATAAAAGTGAATGAACTTGTCAATAGATTAAATATGGGAAAGACAGACATACAGAGACCTAGAGAGACACAAATGATTAAAGTCCAGTATGACACCCAGATTATTTATTATTCTAGGTTTGGGGATGCCTATAAAGGGTAAATTAGGTAGAAGAGAATGTTTGGGAGCTTAAGATGTCTATGGAACATTCAATTTCAGATTATAATAGGTAGTTGAAGATATGAGACTGGAGATTGGGAGAGAGGTTAAGGTTGGACAAATAGATATGAGAGCCATTTGAAAAGATATTATTTAAACCAAAGGAGCTAATTTGATCACTAAGTGTAATAGTTGAGAGGGAAAAGAAAGAAGGCTCCAAGGCAGAAATTTGGGGAAGATCTAGTTACCCAAATGACCTGGATAAAGATCCTCAATAATAGCCCCCATCTCAGGGGATTGTTATGGAAATCAATTGAGATAATATATGTAAATAATTTTATAAATCTTAAACACTATATAAAGGCTAGCTATGGTCAGTAGCTATTCAATGATCTATGGTCCAAAACAAATAAGGTTACTTCAGATATAAAGCATAAACCCATTATCTATTACCTTTTGAAATCTTTCTCCCTGTTTATAATATTAAACCCTAAAATGCATATATACTTTAAAGTGAGTCTATTAGTCATATAGCAGAATAATATTTCTGAATACACACTAGTAAATTTATGTAAGATTTCAGTGATTCATTGTCATAGGAAGGTTTGTTTTCATTCAATTTTAATACATTGTGCCTATTTATACCAGATCTACTTATAGCTATATTTAATTAAAATGAAACTTTTAAAAAATATCTGCACTGAAATTTTACAGTAGATTTCTCATTGTTCCAAGGAGAAAGTCTCCCATGTTAATTTACTTTAAATACAAATCTTCTACTAAAATAGCCTTTTCAATGTTGTTAATTAAATTGTTAAAGCTTCTGAAGATTAACTATCCATGAGTAAAAGTGTTCAGGGAAAACTGCACTAAGTCCTGGAAGAAATCCAATGAAAACACTGATTATACATTTGGCAAATAAACACTATCCAATACAACTCTGAAACTTGGATGTAATTCATTATTTAATTAACTGTATTAATTATGGATATCTATCCAAAATGAATTATGAATGTCACCATTAATCAACTCGAATTAATATCACATTTTATTTTTATTTCATTGAATCATGAATATTTGAGAAATATTAATTGAGGAAGTTTAAATGTGACATGTTACTGTCAACAGCAACATTTCATTGTGGGTATAATTCTGAAAAGAACATGTTGATTCATAAGCAAAGATGCAACCCTACAGATGATAATGACAAGAACAATCAAAATAACTTTAGAATTTTTTTGTATTAAGTTACTTTCTATTTTAAATTTTCTCAACTTTTATAATGAAGTTGGCATATATCTTCATAGTTTCAAATTTGACTAAAAGTGCTAGAGAATTCAAGATTCAACCACACAATCGTGTTTGTTAGTAATTAAAACAATATTTTATTTGTTGGAGGAAGAAGCCGTCATAAATTTTCAACAAAAATGTAATTTTCCCTTTCATTCCTTAAGATCATTCAGAATTCTATAATATTTTTTAAAAAAAGATGAATCTATTTAATAATATCCTGATTATTCATATAAATCAAGGCATATAACTGAAATTTTCCAGTTTTTTAAAAAAAACTCTAATGAATATTGACTTAGAGAATCCAAATATAAAGTATTCTTAATAGATTATAATGTTCTGAAGATGCTCCTATTTGCAAATGTCAATAAATAAATCAATAAAGAAGTATTATTATGTGCCTACTATGTGCCAATCACTTTGCTAAGCACTGGGGATATGAAAAGGCAAGGCACAGTCCCTGTCCTAAAGGGTCTTAAAATATATTGGGGGGAGAAACCTGCAAACAAGTATATACAGAGCAAATTATATACAGATTAAATGTTGCCAATTACAATAAGACCAGGGATACAACATAGTACATTAAATGAAATCCACAATCATTCAAAATAAATTAATCTAGCAGGCTTTCCACAATAAACCAAATGGAGGATTAATGCATATTGCCTAGACAATTACATAATTAGATATGAATTGCATTGAGTTGCTGTATAATTTATATATATATATATATATATGTACATATATATGATAAATATACCAGAGGGATGATAATCTGGGTCCATAAATGAATATTAGAGACTTGTTCCTATTCTGGAAATTGCATATCATTTTTTTATGATTTAAAATTTCTACAGACACAAACTCATGCTTAAATACTAATATTCTTCCAAAGCCCAAGGATAAATCTGGAGACTTTAAGACTATGACTGTGTAACACAAGCCCTGACATTTTCTACCATACTGAAAAGGTTTAAATTATGGTCCACAAAGCAAACCAACTTCTTTACTAGTACTAACCTTGCTAAAGATAGAGATTTTCATCCATAACAGTCCATCAACTTGGTGACTAATCCCTGAAATAAAGGGGAAAAAACTAATGGTCCGATAATCTTCTTGAGTGTACTTTGAAGAGTGGAAAGGGGGTGTAAGGTACAGAGAATTCCAATCAAAAGATTTTAGATCATCTCTAAATATTACCTTAACTTTTGTTGTTCTAAATGTGAAATCCTTTTCCAATTCATGAACAAAAGGGCTCATTATACTCCAGTTTTTTTTTTCTATAAATGAAACTATAAGGAAAAAAAAAAAGCTGCACCTAAAAGGAAAGATGACTCAAAAGTTTCTCTTAAGAGACAAATAAAGGAGTTTTTTGAGTTGATTTTAAACTCCATCCAGAGACAACCAGAAATATGATTTCACAGAACATTGCTATCCTTTGCATTGCTATCCTCATAAAAAATAAATGCAAAAATATCACTAGGAAATTAATTCAAGCTTATGTGTCAACATCTGTTACACTGGATGAGAAGACAGAGAAATTCTATTGCAAACATTATATAATACCCTCAAAATTGATTCATCATAAACTTTATAATTTTAATGTGAAGGTAGCCATAGGAAGATATGGTGAAGAAATGTCAGAAAAAAGTTCAAGAATGAAAATAATAAAGATGTGTCAAATGCTTATATAAAAGGAATTTTATAACCATATATTATAAATATTTTCTCTTAAAAAAAGGCAAATGTTATATTTGAGATGGTGAGCAATAAATAACACACTAAGAGAGTACCTGGTTTATTTCTGGCAGTACAAAAGATACTGAAGATACAAAAACAACAAATAAATGTATTGTTTCCCTCAATGAATGTACTGAATGTCCAGAAGCAATAATAGGCACACAATTTATATGAAACATTCAAAGAAAACTAAAACTATGTACATATGTATGTGTATATACATATATATATATGTATATTGCGGAGAGAAAAGTAGTGAAAAACATTTCCACATTGTAAGTAGAACTCAGATATGAAGGAAATTGAGGATTTTAAGCAGTGGAAGAAATAGTATATTCTAGACATGATAGATAATTTAAGCAAAAATGCAGAAATGGAAGATGGAGTGTCATATATGAGGAATAGACAGAAAGGATATTTTGGTTGGACTGTAAAGTATAAAGAAATATATAAAATGTATGAAAAAATAGGATGAACCTGGGTCATATAGGATTTTAAATATTCTGTGATAGTAGAGGTAATAGGGAGCCACTGAAGCATTTTAATCAGGTAAGTGACATGGTGCTTTAAGAATATCCTTTTGGCACTTTTGTATGTGGATGGATTAGAGGGAGAAAAAAACCTTGAGAAAGAGCAATTTATTAAGAAATGTAATCCTCATCAAGTTGATAAATTAGGATATTAGTGTAGCAATATTGTGAGTGGAAAAAAGAGATGTAATGTGAATTATATAGAGGTAGAATTTTCTTGACTTTTTAACTGGATAGGTGATATAAGAGAACATGAAGCATACTTTAAGGCAGCATTGGCGAAGTATTGGCACCAGAGCCAGCAATCGGGATGCTGCTCTATTCTTCCTCTTCCCAGTACCGGAGGACATTTTTTGCAAGCCCTGTCCCTTTGTCTAGTTGCCCAAAGCTAGCACTTCTTCCCTCTGCTCTCTGGGGTAAAGTGGGGCTCACAGGCAGCTTAAAATTGCAGTTTGGGCATGTGAACTTGAAAACCTTCGCCAATGCTACTCTGTTTATGAATGTTATATACTGAAAGAATGATGGTGTCAATAGAAATGGAAGAGTTCAAAAGAGAAGTCTGGTGAATGGGAGAGCAATGAATGGAGGAGGAATAGAGGTCAGAGCAGAGATTCAGATTGATATCATACATATAGAGATTATAATTAAGGGTGATAATGCAGTAAATATGAGAGAATATATAGGAAGAAGGTGGCCCAGGTCAGAGTCTTAAATAAAAATAAGAAAAAAAGTGGTATCAAAAAAAATTAACTACAGCCCTTGTATACATAAAATGATTGAACCTGAAAAATAGGAAATGGATTAAGAAATAAACAATGATAGAGAATATAACCATTTCATAAGAAATTTAACAAAGATAAATAAATTGCTATTAAAAGGAGTGGATTAGTCATGTAGGAAGAGCAAAGCATAATACATATACACATGCATACATACATAGATATATACATCCAAAACATTTTATAGCTCCTTCATTTGATAACTAATAGATGGATATAGAGAATTATAGTAGAAGTCTGAATTTGCAATGTTAGAATAAATCAATGAATTAATGGATTCATTGAAGAACTGATTTCAGCATTTGTAGCACAGTTCATTATTAACAAGTGTGATAATTTAATCTCTAAAATATAATTATTTAAAATTATAACTGCTATAACATAATTAGCCTCCAAAACAGGGTTATAATTATATCTCTATGTCTTTCTAAGATCTTAACTTTATTTCCATTGACTATATTATTGTTTATTATATGTACTCTAGATTATATTCCTCAACATTACAGAAGAATTCAGAGAAAAGATGAAAGTAGGAATTAAAATGACTTCACATACTCATCTTGAAAAGAAATTGTGTTTTTTTGGTGGAGGGTTTCTAAATAAAGCCTGGATAAATAGTTTTCAGTAGAAATGAATGAGTCATGGACTTGAGAAAGTGCTGTTGTGATAAAAAGATGAAAAGATCATTGTCAACGTATTACCTTCTGGCTGACAATGTTCCCCTCTGGTTCAAAAATTTTGAAATGATAAAATCCAGAATGGAACTTCATGTAACCAAAATCCCTTTAATAATAATACCAATTATAATTTGTATAGCTAGCACTTTAATATTTACAAAGCACTTATATTTTATTTGATTCTCACAAAAATACATGAAATAGATATTTTATTATTATTTAATTGCAATTTTACAAATGAGGAACTGAGGCTGAGAGAGATGAAGTGACTTATCCAGGATCATAACACTGTCTGAAAGAGTATTCAGACTAAAGTCTTTCTGTCTCTAACTCCAGTACTGTCTAATGGGCATCAATGGCTCCCTAAGCCATCCATCATTATGTAGATGACTGTGTATGCACTGGAGTATCAGGACAATTATCACTGTCAAATTTTATTGCCAAACAGCCCTTGTTTAGCTGCTGAAAAGACTTTAGTCACTTCTTGTCAGTGAGATTGAAAGTATTCTTTCTCAGAATCACCGTAATCATTATTTATTTTTCTGTAAATAGCACAACCTCTAAGACCCAGTTATGTATCCTGTCAAGGTGATCCTAGAGTAACTCCCTTGGGAAAATTGTAGGTTGAACAGTGTTACTAAGGAGATTTGCAGTGTAGAGAATAAAGAGAATTGTTGTTTCTGTATTGGAGGCTATTTTTAGTAGGTATTCTTTGTCATAAAAATAATTTAAGAATTTGTACATATAGCATATTAACTTTAGTTATTATTACTTCATTGTTTTTGACTGTGCTTTTTTTCAGCAGGATTTGTATATGTTCACACAATGTTTCCCTTATTAGTTTTTTTGTTATTGGAGGACAAATAGAAACATTTCCTCACTACTCTTCAAATTCTTGCAATGTGACTCTTCCCAACACTCATGAAATCTGTTTTAGTGAAATAATATAATGTGGTATAATAGGTACCAATTGGCCTGTATTAGTGTAACATTTATATTTAAGTAAAACATCTTAATCTTTTAAAATCCATACCCTCTGTCTTAGAATCAATACTGAGTATCGATTCCAGTAGTAAGGACTAGGCAATGGGGATTAGGTGATTTGTCTAGGGTCACACAGGTAGGATGTGTCTGAGGACATACGTGAACCCAGGAATTCCTGTCTCCAAACCTAGATCTCTATATACTGAGCCACCAAGATGTCACAAAGCATCACATTCTTTTTAAGTTCCAGAAAATCTAGATGTGAAAGGAATATCGGATATCATCTAATCAAATCTTATTTCACAACTGAGGAAATTGAGGTCCAGAAAAGGAAATTTACTTGCCTAAGTTACAGAGGGTATAAATGAAACAGCCAAATTTCTTAGCCCCGGGTTTCATATATTGTCAGGTAACATCACTTTAAAATTTGAGGCTTTCCTGCATTTTGTGTATGCACTTGCCTGAAGCTAGCATAAATATGATATATGGAAGGCTTGTACTTATTAAAACAGGATCTCCGCAAATTCTTAATGTCTCTCTTGCCATGGTCTCCACAAAAGCACAACTGAAAATGATTGTCAAAATACATATGTCATGCTGTTTTAGAGTGGACTATTTCATTTTCTTACTCTGAAATAAGAGTTTGCAAAAACTATGATAATAAACATACCATAAATAGGATGGCTTCACAGGACTGACCTCACTGTCTATATAATACAGATGCAGTCTGTTGATGGGCTGTTATTAACAAAAAGTCATTTAGAAACTCCTACAAATGGAGCACAGCTAATCTTAGGGTTCAGAGTTTGGCAGAAAGAAGCCAAGGCTTCAATGCCTCAAACAAAATAATATTCCTTCTATGTCTGGCTGGCCTACCTGAAGAAATAAATATACATGAAACTTTATTACTTTAGAAGTTACTCATTAGGAATTTATGAGGATTAGGAGAGGACTGAGCTCAATTACTTATGGACTAGCTATGATAAAAATGGAGTTAGTTTAGGTGCTTTCCAGGCAAATTAATAGTGGACACAGAATCAAACAGAAAATGTTTTAAACTGCTTGAGAAAACAAATTCCAAAGTAGGAAGGTAAGAAGGACTGCACATTCCTGAGGAGTAAAAAAATATTTCTCTCTAAATACCTCAAAATTGTTTCTGAATTTTTTCATTCTCTTTCAATTATTTTGATTTTGTCAGAGATTATATCAGCATCTAACAGAAGCTATATGTTTTACTAATTATATTTAACATATATGACCAACATATTAATATGTTGATTATTAAATTATATTTACTAATTATGTAGAATAATTACATTAATTATAAATTAAAATTATTAATTATTAAAAATATAAAAATAATGTAAAATAATGAGATACTTATATATGCATATATATACATATATATATATACATATATATATGTATATATATATACACTCCCTCTTTTGTGTCTCATGGATTCCATTGTGAAGAACAGTTGAAGGGGAGTATCTTACTGCCTTTACTAAATACCTAGTTTCAAAAGTTATTTGTGTGTTTGAAAGGTGGAAGAAAATACTAGGAAAAAGTTTATTTAATTACACTCCACATGGGATGACATTTTCCCTTTGAAGAAACTTTATGCCTTGGATGTCAAAGTTAGAACTGACTCAACCAATTAAGGTTCTCCCCCCACCCCAAGTGAATATTTCTAGCATCCATGTAAATCCTAAATTATATATATATATATATATATATATATATATATATATAACATTATACTTAAAAATTTAGGATTTATATATATGTATATATGTGTGTCTGTTTGTGTGTGTGTGTGTGTGTGTGTGTGTGTGTGTATACTCAAATAGGTTAAATACCTATAGTAGCAACACAATCAGTTAGAGTTAGGGGGTGGGTCTGAAATGAGGTAGGGAAAAGGGAATAGAACTCATTCTATGCTACAAAGGAAATATCTGAAATTTTGTATCCTATAGCAAAAGGTTTCTCATTGTTAGTCAGAATTTTTATTAATTCACAGAGAACATTGACTTTTAAGGAGGACCCAAGAGGACAGAGTAGTAAGCACTCATCTGAGATCTCCCAACATTTCCTTCCAAATAACCAATAATAATTCAAAGTAAATTCTGGAAATACAGAGACAATAAAAGCAGATAGAGACATTCTTCCTGCTCATGGTAGCTTCAGAGATCAGAGAAGTGATCTGTGATACAGATAAAACAACAATAATGGGACTAGTATTAAAATCATAGTTGGAGTATTGAATATTAATTTTTATCTTTACAATTGGCACCTCTAAGAAGGGACTTTAGAACTCAGACCATTTTTTTTAAGTTGGCAGTTTCTGCCCTGGCTGCAGCCAAGCCTGCTCCTTCCCCACTACCAGAGCAAATGCTTCCAGCAGTTGTTAGCAATTAACATTAAAGGACCAGCTTGCTCAAAACACATGGTTTAAAACTGCTACTGGTTGGCAACCAAAAGCTGCTCCTGATGGTGCCCCAACCCCTAGTAGAGCGGCCAGGCTGTGAACTCGCCCTCCCCTGCGTTTCCAAGTCTCTGCTAGCTTGCACACCTAAAATATACTAGGCCTAGCTCTAGCTGAAGCTGTTGCTGCTTGGGCCAGCCCTAAAATTCCGCATTTTACTGCTTTACTTCAATGCTAGTTGCTGGTAAGTATAACCCCTCCCCCCACCCCCCCAGACCCAGGCCAGCATAGGAAGGAAGTCCATTTTTCCTGCTGGACAGGCAGGGAGGGTCCAGACACTCTTTTACCACATCCCCACCCCCAGCCCAGAGCAGAAGGGAAGTCTCTTTTCCCTGCTGGGCACCTGGTTGCCTATTAACCTCTACCAGGAATTTTGCCTTGGCAGAGAAGGTCCTGGCCCTCTTTCAATAACATCAGTCCCCTCCCTGCTTTACCAAACCTGCCTTACTTCCTCTCTCTCAGTCTTTGCCTGATTTTGTAGTGATATCCTCCATTTAAGTTTCTGGCATTCCCTAAACATACATCTTACCCCAAAACCCATACCTAATCATGCCCCAAATCCCTCCCAATTTTAGTGCTGCCTCTTGACCACAAGAGGTCAAAAATGAGCACTGTTATCTCCTTACTGTTTTTTCCCTTTTTTCCCATTTTCCTTTTTTCCTTTTCCTGCTTAGCTACAGTTGGTGCTTGTCGCACTTGAGGGCAGCAACAAATAAATAATTAAATACTTTTCCCCCTTTTCTACCAATGAAAATCCAATAAAATAACAAAAATATAAAATTAAATATGCTAAATTCCCCTCACCTTACCCTACCCCACCACTTATAATAATAATTTTAAAATAAATAAATGAATAAATAAAAATATACATTATTTTTTAATCAAAATCCTAAGTAGCCTGAATGCTACCATGCACAAAAGTCTTCTGCTTTTTTCCCAATTAGAAAGATTTCAGATTCTGAATTGCCTCTTTCTCCTTGTACTCCTAAAAAGTTTTATTTTTCTGATCTTCAATATTAAGACAAAAATTGTTACTATAAGAGAGATTAAAGCAGAAATGTGGTCTGACAGTCAAATTCAATCAGAAAATTTCAAACACTACTTACATGATCTGATGAAAAATACTGATCCCATCCAAAACAGGTCTTAATTTTGTAAGCATGTTTCTGAACCATTAAGAGAAGAAAATCCTATTTCTCTAGAAATAGAGATGAGATACCCCCCTCTTATACATCAGGCACAAATCCTTCTCTCTCATACTGTGAAAGATCTCTCTCATGATCTTCAACTCCTGGCTGATCTTATTTCCCCTGATCCTTCTTCTAATATCCAATCCTCTCCTGTCTTTTCTCCTACCCCACAACAAGCCCCAGTCCCAAAGAATTCTCATCCTGCTACAGTACCTGTTCCTACCCATGTTGCTTCGGGATTGCCACAATCAATTTCTAAAGGACCACAGCCATCAAATAATCCCTATGAATTCCCCTTATGGGAAGTGCCCAAAATAGGATGCAAGGGGGATGTGGTAACCCTAAGACACCATATACCTTTCAATCCTCAAGAAATTAGAGAACTTAAATATGATATCCCTCATTTTTAATGCAAACCTCTGGTCATAACCAAGAAGATGGCTGATATTTTTTATCAACATGACCTATCCTATAAGGATGTTGAGAATTTGCTCATTGCTTTTCTAACAGAACATGAGAAAAATAAGATCATCTCTCATGTTAACAAGGTCCAGGATCATGGTGCAGTCCACTGGCCAGCTCAGGATCCTGAATGGGATTATAAAAGTCCCAAGGACCAGTTGCACTTAAATCATTGTATGGAGGCCATTATAATTTGAAAGCAGGGGGCAGCTGGGTTTCTAAGTGGATTGAGAGCTAGGCCTAGAGACAGGAGGTCCTAGGTTCAAATCTGGCCTCAGACACTTCCCAGCTGTGTGACCCTGAGCAAGCCACTTGATCCCCATTGCTTAGCCCTTACCACTCTTTTGCCTTGGAGCCAATACACAGTATTGACTCCAAGATGGAAGGTAAGGGTTTAAAAAAAAAAATTGAAAGCATTAGACAATATGATGATGAGACACCCTCACAGTTCATGGATAAGTTCATTGAGCTTGGGGGTTGGTACCTACACTTTGATATATAAAAAGATAAAGATATTAAGCAAATAAAGAAACATTTTGTCAACAACCCTTACAGGGTGGTCTACAATTATTTTAAGACACATTTCCCATAATGGCCTCATATGGACCTTGAAGAGTTGAGGAAAACTACTGTTTATGTCTTTAAAAGCTAAAAAGAAAAACAGGAAGAGGTTAATAATATCATAGAAACATCGAAAAAAATAAATCAAATCTTTAAAGGATAGGTTTGATAACCAACACAATGGGCATGGTGCTCAACCCATGGAGCTACCCCCTCTCCAAGAATCTAACTATCAGTCCCTTACATGCTACTTTTGTCAGAGGAAGAGAATTCTCAAAGAAACAATTATAGGAATAATAATTACAATGGCAATTTCAGGAATCATAATTTTAGGACTGATAATAATAATTCTAGGGACATAAATCAGGCACCTGACGACTGATACAAAATGTCCCCACAGAAATATATTTTGAGGGAAGCTTGTCCCTGAACCACCCAGGGTGCCACTTCCGCTCAGGGGAGAGCAGAAGGTACTACCCAAAGATTATGAAGGTGTAGGGGGCATTGGGGCACAAGAATCAGAGGATACAAACTTTGATTTTACAGACCCTGACATCTTTATGTCTGTTGTCCCTATCCACTGCCCCTCCCCCCAATACGATGAGTCTCATGTAATATTAAAGGTTGGCAACACCTGTTATTATTGTCTTTTGGACACTGGAGCTTCCTGGTCTGTATTACCCCTGTTTCAGATTGCAGTTCCATTGGCTCAATGAATTTGTCCAGAATCTGAGATCTGTGAACAATCATGTTATAAAGAGACACCTTGTAGTTTCCAACATAAATACTATTATTTCTTCCATTCCTAGCACAGCTACATACTTTATAGTGGTAGAGGTGCTCAGCTTTCTTTTCTATATTTATGCATGAGAACTCCAAGCACATCTTTGCTTTTACCTGAAAAGGCTCCATTGAACTTGGTATTTTTTACCCCAAGGGTTCATGGACAGTCCCACCTTGTTCACAAATTCTTAACAGCTGATACAGATGCCATTAAATTTAAATACAGCCATTTAATTCAGTATATGGATGATTTGCTCTTGGCTTCACCAAACACTGAAGAGTGCCGAAAGGATAGCAAGTACTTTTTTTTTTTTTCTTTTTGAGCTACATAAGAGAGGTCTGTAAGGTCTCCAAAGACAAAGTTCAGTGGTGTCTCCCCAAGGTAAAATATTTTGGTTTCATTCTAACTACTGGGTCTTGTTTAATTTCTCCTAAATGTATTGAAAATATTCAAAAGTTAAGCGCTCCTAACACTAAAAAGCAGTTGATGGCGATTTTTTGGAGAAAAAAGATTTTGTCGGCAGTGGATCCCTTGCTATGGAGAAATCACTAAGCCCTCACTCATAAGAACTCACAAAGAATTCAGTCCCTGAACCACTTATATTAGAAACAGAACACCTAAAAGCTCTTTCAAATCTAAAACAAGCTATCTTGTCTGCCCTGCTCTGGACATCCCAAATTTTGATAAACCATTTACCTTTTATGTTCTGATCATTTGGGGAAGTTCTCCTTCCCAAATGATCATATGGAGAAATGTAAATATAGAGATTTGAACCCCAGACTTCAATCCCCAGAAGTCCTTTCTAGCTCCCAGAATTCTCTCTAATCTTCCTGAGTACGAGATCACAAATTATTATTTAAGGGACCTCTCCATCTACTGGGCTTTCTTGCTACCTCCGCTTCCAAGCAGATGTTTCTCTTATGATGTAGGTGAAATCAATGAAATTACCAGAACAGTCAAAATATATCTTTTTAAATAGCCCATTGTTTGTATGTTCTTATTTGTAAAAGTCTCTTCTTTCTTTCTTTCTCCCCTTCTATTATCCCCCAAGTCCATGTTGAGGCTAATCTTAGTCTAAGGGAAAATTACCTCCCCATCTTTACCAGCTGGTAGAAATGAGTTCTGGGCCTGAGGCAATGAGTGGTCTGCTCAGAGGCTAGAGTTTGCTGAGCCAGGGGGTGGTGGGTTACCAGGTGATCCAGATCTGGGTCAAAACAGGTCCAGACGCTGGGAACAGGAGCTGAGCCAAGGTGGCTGGGAAGGGCAGGCAGGTGATATGCAGCCTGGGTCAAACAGCAAACAGGTCTGGAGCAGAGGTGGGAACACAGCCAGGCATGCAAAAGCGGCCGAGCCGATCTGAGCTGAGCTGACCCAAGCCAAGCCGAGCTATCTAATGGCTAAAATGAGCTGGATCAGCAAAAGCTTTGTGAGGGTAAAACACCTTGGCCAGAGAAACATGGCTTAAAAAAATTCTAGTCAGTAGCTATGAAAAGCTGAACTTAAAAGATCTGAAGCTTGAGGGTATATCATTTTCCGGAAGTGGTTATGCCAAACTGTTAAGATTAAAAAATGCCAAACTGTGGCAGGTAAAAATTAGTTTCTCTGCTAGAAGTATTATATTTTATGAGGTTTATTAAGATTAAGAATTTAAGAATGTACAAGTAAGAAAGCACGTGCCTAGGAAGGCCAAGAGGCCCATTCAATTTCACTTACATCATGGGAGACATGTCTGCTTGGAAGAGGAAGTAGCAAGACAGTCCAGTAAGCAGAGAGCTCCTTTAAATAATAATTTGTGATCTAGCAATCAGGGAGATTAGAGAGGTTTCTGGGAGCTAGCAAGGACTTCTGGGGATTGAAGTCTGGGATTCAAATCTCCATTTTTACAGTTTTTAAGCAAAAAGGGATAGCTTCAGGTGTTTTAACTCAACTTTTGGGACTTACTCAATGCCCAGTAGCTTATTATTCAGTCCAGCTTGACCCAGCAGTACCTGGAGTACCACCATGCCTTAGAGGAGTGGCTACCACAGCCTTATTTGTAACCAAATCTGCTGATTTGATATTGGGATGCCCTCTGAACATAATGTGACCACACACGGTTGAGGCATTGTTATTAAGACATAATACACAAGCATTTACTGACCAAAGGAATACTAGATATGAGATAACCTTATTGAACAAAGAACATATCACACTAAAATGCTGAGGAGTTCTTAATCCTACAACCTTGATTCCTGATTTGCCAACTTCTGAAGAAGCTTTATACCACTGTACATCTATTAGTGTACATTGGTAATAAACCTCATAATGATTTACTGGACACCCCTTTGGATAATTTGGATTTAATATTATTTACAGATGGTTCTTCATTTATGAGGGATTATGTACACTATACAGAGCTGTGTTAGTTAGTGAATTTGATACTCTGTGGTAAGCTTCCTTACCCTCAAATGTAAGTGCATAGGATGCAGAACTCAAAGATTCAAAACATGCCTGTATCATTGTAAAGAATAAAAGAGTCAAAATTTACTCAGACTCCTGCTATGCCTCTGGCATATGTCATGCTGTTGGCATGCTATGACTTCATAGGGGATTCTTAACATCAGCTGGTAAATATATTGTCAATGAGAATCTTATTACTAAACTTCTTTCTGCCATCCAGCTCCCCAAAGCCCAAGCTATTGTTCACTGCTCTGCACATACAGGTGGCATTCACTCTGTCTCCAGGGGAAATAGCCAAGCAGATATTGAAGGCAAACTAGCAGCCTTAGAAGGCCCTGAATTAATTATGCCACTAACAATTACTGATAATTGGGATCTGTCCCTTTCTTATAATGACAAGGAAGTGGATAAATGGAAGCAAAAATTTAAAGCAAAACAGACTAATGAATTATGAGTATCATCAGATGGCAAACCCTTGCTCCCTAGAGCTTTCTATAATCAGATTTGTCACTCCATTCATAAACATGGTCATTTTGGCACCCAAGGCATTGAAGACTATTAAAAGAATATGGATAGCACCTGGAATAGCTACAATTGCCTCCAAAGAATGTATAGCTTGTCCTACCTCTCAGGCCTTGAATCAACACTCCATTCAACCATTTGAGCACCTACAAATTGACTTTATCTCTATGCCAAAAGCTGTATAGTATAAATTTTATCTGGTCATAGTTGATCAACTGACCAGGTGGCCTGAGCATTTCCTACTGAATAAATATTCATATTGAATAAATATTCAATAAATGCCACGAATAAAGAACTTAAAAACATGATTAGCAAATTGTGCATGTAGTGGCCTGAAATTCTACCTCTGGCCCTATTTTATCTCAGAAGCAGACCCAGAGGTGATTTACACATCTCACCATTTGAGATGCTATTTGGACATCCACCTATTCAGGCACAACAATTTTCCTCTGCTTATACCCCACTATTAGGAGGGAATACAACTATTGCTACATATATCAGACTATTACAAACAAAATTGCCAGAACACCACTAGTCTAGAACTGCTTGTTCAGGTAGGCTGCATAAAATTATCACTTCATGATTTAAATCCAGGTGATAGTGTGTACATAAAGAATTTCAAAAGAGCTGGGTTGACTGAACCTGCTTATGATGGACCATTCCAGATCCTACTAACTACACCAACAGCCATAAAAATTGGAGAGAGAGAGAGAGAGAGACTCTTGGATTCATTGTAGCCATGTAAAATGAGTAGCTTCTGATGATGAATAATTGCTATCACTGAATGTATTTGACTACTGATTGTAATTAGACTTCTCTATTGCTTTATTTGTACTATTTTGTTGCACTTATTTTGGTTGATCCTTATATTTGCATGAATTGCCTTGTAGGACAACACACATACTGCCTCAAAGAAAAAAAAATCTGTATTAGTGATCTTTATTGACCTGATGTGTGTTTTGTAACATTGTGGCAACCTGTCACTAGTTATTTAAATATTCTGAGACTTTTGCTTGATGAATATGTCTAATTGAAGGAGAAATGGACCACAAAGGATCACAGTATTTGACCTGCAAAATGCCAAAAACCACAGGAAGATAAAAGAAACCAAGCCAATCCTACAGGGATTAATGATGTTATGCACAAAAAGAACAATGACTTGATCATGTGTGAGATCCGAGGTTGTGGCTGTTTAACATGTGTTAAACTCAGGACTTCCTTGTACCACACTCTATATCAAGCATATAACATTGATTGCTCTGACTCCATTATCCTGAAAAAGTGAAAAAGTTGAATCAGGGAATTCTATTTCCCATTTGTCTCGAGATCTAGTATCTTTTTCTACTTCTCTCATGATGTGACAACTTACTGTAGTCCAGACTGCTAAATTAGGTTAGTGAATGATTGCTATTGCACATTTATGGGACATGGATCGCTCTAAGAACCTGTTATAATTTGTGAAATGTTTTCATTTTCTTTATTTTTTTCTGTTTTCCTTTTTCCTTCTTCCTAGATTTTTTTCAGTTTTTTGTTTTACATTTCATATCTCACTCAGAGATTATTTTGCAATTTCTTTGACTTCTTTGATGTTTTTGATACTTGATTGATATATGTTATAAATCAACCATGTATCCCTGTGGAATTCCTATGTGTATCCTTGTATCTTCCTTAGGGGGGAGTATATTATTATTTTCCTCAGGGGGGAATCTATGTCATTGTTGTGAAATTTGACTTGAATTTGAACCTAATTTAGAATAAGAGATACCTCCCAGAATCTAGAAGGCATCATGAAGATGCCTGTAGAGACCACATACTGCACTAGAAGAAACAGAATGAACTTTGAGATATGGTGAATTTGAACTTGGGGGGTCGAAATGCTTTCGTTTTGAACGTTCTCTCTTACACCAAAGGGGACTGGCCCCTAATTGGGTTTTTGTCAATGCACCTATTATTTATTGCTTTTCCTTTTTATTTACCTCTTATCCCCAAATTATTGTAATTTCCCTTTAAAAACTGTAATATTGGTACATACCTCTAGTCCAAGTTATAAGTTAGTTATGTTTTCATGATCCACTGGGGAGACTGGTCTCCCAAAGGATCACAGAGGAGAGGAATATATTGATTGTAATCTTGAACACTGGGGACTACAATACCCACAATTCCCTTTTCCCTTTCCTGGATGTACATCATTACATTGTTTCTGTCCACATATGCTCTTTTTCTCTCTCTGGTTTAGACTGGTGTGGAGAGCAGCCTTTTCTATCTCTGGCATCACTTACCCTTTGATCTAAGTTGATTTTAATAAACAGTATTAAAATAATACTTGGAATATTGAATATTAATTTTAATCTTTACAATTAACTGGCAAGAGCAAAGAAGGGATTATAGGTAATTAAAAGGGACATTAACTCTGGAGGAGGTGGGAGAGTTAAAAGATTTGAAAAGGAAAGGAAAAATTATATGAAGTTGTGAGAGAAATTTAAGAAACTTTCCTCAGTTTCTCTTATGAAAAAGACATTAGTCATCTGACTTGAGAAGAGGAAAAGGCTTTAGAATGTTAGATATGAGCTGAATACATGGGTTTCATGCAGAACACATATAAAATGAATCAATGAACTGTGCAATGTTATAATCAAAATCTTTTGTGAACTATGATGATCCAGGTTTTAAGCACTTTATACTCAGATATGGAGGCAAAAATCCTTCTTTAATAAGCCTATATTTAAGTTTTAAATATATGAGATGCTAAGGCATCTTCTTCAGAGAAAATTATATTATAAAATAACAATCTTAATTCTCTTTTTGGTATTGCAACATGACTTACAGTTAACTACCATAATGATAATGGGAAACCTAAAACTTTTAACTGGAAAATGTTATTTTCTGAAGTGTTCTTCTTTTTCCAAGATAAATTGTTAAGTACTCTATTCATATATCTCTATATGGAATTCTTATGCATAATTAGAAAGCCACAAAGACAAAAAATAGTTAATATATACAACCTACCATTGGAGGTCATTTTAGTAAATAGTGTTTAAATATTGAAGAATTTTCCCCAAAATTTGTAGGTTTACATATTTATAATGAAATTAGATTTACTTGAACTACTTGGAACATCATAATTAGACCAAAGGACTTGTCTAAAGCATTTTAAAGGAATTTTTTAAAATTAATTTTAAAAAATATTTCCCAATTCCATGTAAAAAATAATACTTCTTTAAAAAAAATAAGGTTGAATTCCAAGTTCTCTCCCTCACCTCATTCCTCCTTAAGAAAGCAAGAAACTTCATTGGCCATATTCCAAATTATAAGAAAACAAAGGAAGGTCCATCAATTGTTTAGCAAAAGGCTAAACAAGTTAAGATAGATGCTTGTAATGAAATAATATTGTGTTCTCTCTCTCTCTCAATATATATATATATATATATATATTATATATAAACTCATGCTAAGTGCTGAACTAGCAGAACATTATACTCAGTAATTGCAATATTGTAAAGATGATCAAGTATGAAAGACAGCAACTCTGATCAAAAAAATAACCCAAAACAATCTTAAAGGATCAGTGATAGAAAATACTATCCACTTCTTGGGAGAGAATTTATGAACTCCTAGTTCAGATTGAAAGATACTTTTATACTTTCTTTATTATTGTTGTTTTATTTTGTTTGCATTTTTTTGCAATACAGCTAATATAGGAATATGTTTTTCATAATTATTTGCCTTCTCATGGAGGCAAGAGACACAATGATAAGAATTTTTTCACATATAATTGACAAGTATTTAATAATAAATAATATTAAGTAAATAATTTAAAAGTGTTTCTCTTTTGTTATGTTATATTCATTTATATGTCAAATACCATTTCTTACTTCTTTTAAGTATTGATCAATTAACCTATTACTTTCAGTCCTCATTGCCAAAGCTCTTCTATATCCTGGTCATCTTAAAATATACTCCTATTATTTATCCTAATCTCTACAGTTTCCTTCCTCTTTTGTGGAGATACTGATATTTGAAGCATGCTGTAGTCTCACCATTCATTCATTTCTTGATTTTCCACATATTTATTGTTTATTTCCTGTGTGCCTAGCAATAAAAGAGTAGAAAGGGGTCCATCTCTTGGTCCTTCTATTTTGGGTGAGCTTTAAGGTAACACCCTGGATCTGGACAGGTTGTCCTTGTCAAGAATGAGAGACTCCAAATGCTAGAAAAAAGAAATTTATTAATTTGAATGTAAGTTAAATGGTTAAGTCAAATGGGAGGGCTGAAGGAGGCAGAGAGGATGGAATGCTGCCTCCTCAAGGAGATGTGTTCTGTGCTTTTTATATCCTTTCAACAATAGGGCCTATGTGACTAGAAATAGAATGATGGTCTGTTACTGGGTCTCTGGAACCTGAGATGTGGTTATGTGGTTATGTCCTATGCCTCAAAGTCAAAAGGGGGTAAACTGTTCAGTTTAGAGGATAATCCGATATCTGGAATATAAAATAGATGTTTATCAGGAGTAATCTGGGAAGTGCCCATTTGTGCTGTGAAGATTAAAATTAACTCTCCTCTGATTATAACAATGAAAATATTTAACTCTCTTCGATTGTGAAAATTAAATTGTAACCCCTGCATATTTTTAGAATACAGTACTTAAAATTGAGTAGGAGATCTGACTAATTTTAGATTTAACCCCATAAGTGTAAACACCCTATGTAACATACCAGGCATGAAAGTATGATTGATGTAATAATATTTTATTACCAGGCCTCTTGATAGTCAGTGTATGATTTGTGAGCTAAGCTCTTGACTTGGTCATGCTGCCTTTGTTCAGGGCAAACTCATTAACATTTGGCAGGGAGCCAAACTCCTTTGCAAAGCTTGGGTTGAAGTTACCAGCCTAGAAGTTGTCATAATTACCATTCCAACCAATGTGAATCAACTATGCTTTGTTACATATTCATTGAAGACCTCTCAATCCACAATAAAGGCTGGGGTGAGGTGAGTGACTCCTTCTCTTGTTTCCTGCAACCTTGGAGTTCTCCCTGATGTCTCTCTTTATCTTTCCTAGTGCCAGTCTTGTCCATGTGCTTTCTCTCTTGGAATTCTTAATTCCACGTGTTCTCCTATTTCTCATATTTTCCTTTAATTATTTTTCTAAGGAAAATATTATCAGGGGCCTGCACTGCTCCCCATTTTAATTAACTTGTCTGTGTCTCTTGTTTTATCACCCATTTTCTCTGACTCCTTTCTCCTTCTCAAGCCCAAACCCACTAAGGAAAAACTTTATGTAACAGCCTCAGGTCGGACTGTTATACCCTACTTAAAGTTAAGTATGGAGATCTGCCCATTTTTAGATCTAATCACCAAAAGTGTAAACATTCCACTTACTCATGAAGTGGGAGGTCTGTGAACCACATATGCCATAGTGGGTGACAAATCAGAATCAACTGATTGCCTCCTGGGCAGTCTTAGAGCAGGACTTCAACTGTGATTGGTAGATGTAAAATTAAAGGGAAGACAGAGGAAGTGATGCAAAGGAAGCCTCTTTAAAAGGAGCTGTTACTTCCTTTGAGAGGACAATTCTTCATTCTTTGATCTGCTGACTGGACTTGGGACCCTGATCCTGAGTGGAATGGCAGGTGGTGAGTGAAAAACAGACTCTTAACTGCTGGTTTTTCTCTGAAGAGACCAGCCTCAGGAAAGACCTATCCTTTTGAGAAACTTCCCGGGTCATCAGCTTTGCTGAGGCGAGTTGAAACTCTCCCTGCCTGGGTGGTGAGGGGGTGGAGATAAATCACTTAGTGTTTAGGCTAGATATCTTACCTTAACCTCTCTCTGATTTCTTGGCTCACTCTTTCTACATTTTTAAAATAAATTGTAAATAAAATCTCTTTGGAATTAATTAAATTACTGGTGACCACACTCATAAAATATAAGTTCAACCCTTTAAAAAAAACCCTTTACCCCCTCACAGTACTCATAAAGAATGAGGGAAGAGGCCAGAGAGGATCTTCTTCTTAGCTCAAAGTCACCTTCCCTAGCATTGCAGGAAGGTAAAGAAAAATGAGTGGGATATAATCTGGGATTTGGGGGTATCTAAGGGAAACCTGTACCCCCATTTCATTTCCCCCTTATCTGGTCAGCTAGTAGGAGACAACAAGAAAAATTTTAGTTTGTTTTGAATGATGCTTATGTCTGAGTGATGTTCCCCTACTCTGCACAGAAACAAAAGCAAAATATAGAATACCTCAAATGCCATCTAAATTCCAGATTCAAGCAGTGTGTGAAAGAAAACTGAAAGCAATGTTTCACATATTATCTTCAAGCTAGGGATGCTACTGACAGAGCAGACAAATGCAAGGCAGCTTTATCTCTATCAGTCTCAGGGCCTGAGGCTTTGAATGTTTACATAAGTTTACTGCTTAGTCAAGGAGAATCCTTTGATTAAACTGGCCCTACAGAAATGTGTTGACTATTGTACTCCTTAGGGGAAAAAGATATTTTTTGGGAATGATATGATTGCTGCTAAAAAGAAAAAAAGAAGAAGAAGGAGTAGAGAGTTGTTCTCTTTGCTCTGATACTTCTGGGACAATCTTGCAGTTTCATTTATTGGCTTAGTTCCTGATCGGAGATCAAATTGTAATAGGAATGAAATAAGCTCAAAAAGAGATTTCTAAAAGGCCTAGACTTAAGGGATAGAAAAATGGTTTTCATTTTTAGTCAATACAAAAATAACAAAGAATAATAAAAATGTTAAAAAAATAGAAATGACCTTTGGGGTCACCTAGTTAATTTTCTTATTTCACTGTTGAGAAAACTGAGGCCTTTTGTAATAAACAGGAGGCCAGTGCACCAGTGATGAAGTTCAAAAGCCTTATGCAATAGGGACATTCTTGACTAAGAAGAGTAGTAAATATGAGCTCTTCACGTTGCTAAACCAATGGGTCTAAATCCAAGGAACCTTTCTAACTTTAAGAATTTTAAAATAAATTGAAAATGACACAACCTTAAGAAAGGATGAGGAAAGTTACCACTATAACAATTCTCCTGACCATGATTTGGAATTTTATATTTGGAAAAAATTTGGAATGTGAACAGTCATTCCCAGTAGTCCCAAGGATGCCTACTGAATTAAACCTGTGTATGCTAAAAAGATGAGGATTCTCAAAGCCATGATATAGCTAGATCTGACTGGCCAATGCTATCAGAAGAGTCATTGTCTTTATAAATAATTAGGCCATCATAAATTTAGGAATAATAAATTTGGAATAACAATTTTAAATTTAAAGCATAGGAACAAAAGCCTTAGATTAGTATAAAAATACAAATCCTTCAATATCTGGTTTCTAACTTCCAATATTAATAAGGAAATTGTTTTTATGCTTTGTACCCAATTACAAGAACAGATTTTGAAAATGAACCTGCCTAGACAGAATAATTCTCTGCTTCTATGGAGAAAAATCCAAGAATACAGACTGACCATATCAAATAAAATGAAACCTTTGGCTTTGCCCAAAATCTTCGAAATGAATAGGATTTGTCATAAGCAGGACATTAAAGACATCTCTAAAATTGGAATCTAATTTACGAAGTTAGAAACTGACCTTGGAGGGTAGATTATTCAGACTGTACTTGAACAGTCTTTTCGAAGATCTTTTCTAAGAATATGGTGATCTACTTTTGAACCTCCCAGCAAGGTCAATAATAAGTAAATAATTTTTACTCTAATTATTAGGAATCTTTCCCTCCCCATCAGTCAAGTCTAATTTTAATTGTATTCAATTAACTGCAGTATAAGATAAGGCTAAAAGATTGTTGACAAATTTTCTAGGACAAGTAAGTTGGTAATGTTGTGGGAGAATTAATTTTTGTTTTGTGGGAGAGCAGATTCTGATTTGGGGTTCAAAGAATGGCAGGTCAGATTCCATCTTAAGGCATGAAAGTATTTATTCGAGGATGGATACAGATAGTGTGGCTCAGGGTGGTAGAAAATTCCTCGGGCAATGGAAATGCCCCCATTCTTCTTAGTTTCAGGTTTTCTGCAGTTTTGTTATGGATCTGGGGTATTGTCCTTCTTGTGTCCTGTGAGTTCTCCAGACTCCTTTGGATTGCATTCCAGAGGAAGGGGGGCAGGAAGGAGAGAGAAGATCCACAGTGCACCTGGGTAATATTATTCCTTCAGTGTCTGGTGGTTTGGCAGACATTCAAGGTTATTTACCCTTCTTATCAAAAGGTAGGAAGGTTATAATGATCTACAAGTTAACTCTGATGTTGTCCCCTCCCTGACCCAGCAAGTTCTTCATCAGGGATTAGCTGGGGTAAATCAGATATTCTATGTTACTTAGGGAAAAACATAGGATCTAAAAGCAATATTTTTTTAAGTTTTTTTCTTTTTTTTCTTTTATTTATTTATTTATTTTTAATTTTTATTTGGTCATTTCCAAACACTATTCATTGGAAACAAAGATCATTTTTTTTCTTCCTTCCTCCCTCCCACCACCTCTCCCATAGCCCACTCATGATTCCATTGGGTATCACATGTGTTCTTGATTCAAACCCATTTCCATGTTGTTCGTATTTGCATTAGAGTGTTCATTTAGAGTCTCTCCTCAGTCATATGTCCTCCACCCCTGTATTCAAGCAGTTGCTTTTCATCGGTGTTTTTACTACCACAGTTTATCCTCTGCTTGTGGATAGTGTTTTTTAGATCCCTGCAGATTGTTCAGGGACATTGCATCGCCACTAATGGAGAAGTCCATTCCTTCGATTGTACCACAATGTATCAGTCTCTGTGTATAATGATTTCCTGGTTCTGCTCTTTCACTTTGCATCACTTCCTGGAGGATGTTCCAGTCTCTGTGGAATTCCTCCACTTTATTATTCCTTTTAGAACAATAGTATTCCATCACCAACATATACCACAATTTGTTCAGCCGTTCCACAATTGAAGGGCATCCCCTCATTTTCCAATTTTTGGCCACCACAAAGAGTGCAGCTATGAATATTCTTGTACAAGTCTTTTTCCTTATTATCTCTTTGGGGTACAAGCTCCAGCAGTGCTATGGCTGGTTCAAAGGGCAGACAGTCTTTTATCACCCTTTGGGCATAGTTCCAAATTGCCCTCCAGAATGGTTGGATCATCAATTCACAACTCCACCAGCAATGAATTAGTGTCCCAACTTTGCCACATCCCCTCCAGCATTCATTACTTTCCATAGCTGTTATGTTAGCCAATCTGCTAGGTGTGAGGTGATACCTCAGGGTTGTTTTGATTTGCATCTCTGATTATAAGAGATGTAGAACACTTTTTCATGTGCTTATTAAGAGGTTGGATTTCTCTGGCTGAGAACTACCTGTTCATGTCCCTTGCCCATTCATCAGTTGGAGAATGGCTTGATTTTTTGTACAATTGATTTAGTTCTTTGCAAATTTGAGTAATTAAAACTTTGTCAAAGGTTTTTATGAAGATTGTTTCCCAATTTGTTGCTACCCTTCTGATTGTAGTTACATTGGTTTTGTTTGTACAAAAACTTTTTAATTTGATATAATCAAAATTATTTATTTTACATTTTGTGACTCTTTCTAAGTCTTGCTTGGTTTTAAAATCTTTCCCTTCCCAAAGGTCTGACATGTATACTATTCTGTGCTCATCTAATTTACTTATAGTTTCCTTCTTTATGTTCAAGTCATTCACCCATTCTGAATTTATCTTGGTGTAGCATGTGAGGAGTTGATCCGAACCTAATCTCTCCCACACTGTCTTCCAATTTTCGCAGCAGTTTTTATCAAATAATGGATTTTTTGTCCCAAAAGCTGGGGTCTTTGGATTTGTTATAAACTGTCTTGCTGAGATCATTTACGCCAAGTCTATTCCACTGATCCTCCTTTCTGTCTCTTAGCCAGTACCAAATTGTTTTGATAACCACTGCTTTATAGTATAGTTTGAGATCTGGGACTGCAAGTCCTCCTTCCTTTGCATTTTTTTTCATGATTTCCCTGGATATCCTTGATCTTTTGTTCTTCCAAATGAACTTAGTTATGTTTTTTTTTTAATTCAGTAAAGAAGTTTTTTGGTAGTTCAATGGGTATGGCACTAAATAAGTAAATTAATTTGGGTAGGATTGTTATTTTTATTATGTTAGCTCATCCTACCCATGAGCAATCAATGTTTTTCCAATTGTTTAGATCTAGTTTTGCTGTGTGAAAAGTGTTTTGTAGTTGTGTTCATATAGTTCCTGTGTTTGTCTCGGCAGATAGATTCCTAAGTATTTTATATTGTCTAGGGTGATTTTAAATGGAATTTCTCTCTCTATTTCTTGCTGCTGAGATGTGTTGGAAATATACAGAAATGCTGATGACTTATGAGGGTTTACTTTGTATCCTACAACTTTGCTAAAGTTGTTGATTATTTCGAATAACCTTTTGGTTGATTCTCTAGGATTCCTTAAGTAAACCATCATATCATCTGCAAAGAGTGATAGCTTGGTCTCCTCATTGCCAATTTTAATACCTTCAATTTCTTTTTCTTCTCTAATTGCTACTGCTACTGTTTCTAGTACAATATTAAATAATAGAGGTGTTAATGGGCATCCTTGTTTGACTCCTGATCTTATTGGAAAGGGTTCTAGTTTATCCCCACTGCAGATAATGTTTGCTGATGGTTTTAGATATATACTGTTTATTATTTTTAGGAAAGGCCCTTCTATTCCTATACTTTCTAGTGTTTTCAATAGGAATGGGTGTGGTATTTTATCAAAAGCTTTTTCTGCATCTATTGAGATAATCATGTGATTTTTGTCAGTTTCCTTGTTAATATTGTCAATTATGTGGATGGTTTTCCTAATATTGAACCATCCTTGCATTCCTGGTATGAATCCTGCCTGGTCATAGTGGATGACCCTTGTGATGACTTGCTGGAGTCTTTTTGCTAGTATCCTATTTAAGATTTTTGCATCTATATTCATTAGGGAGATTGGCCTATAGTTTTCTTTCTTTGTTTTTGACCTGCCTGGCTTTGGGATCAGTACCATGTTTGTGTTTTATAATGAATTTGGTAGAACTCTTTCTTGGCCTATTCTGTCAAATAGTTTGTTTAATATTGGGATTAGTTGTTCTTTGAATATTTGATAGAATTCATTTGGAATTCTATCTGGACCTGGGGATTTTTTCATAGAGAGTTCTTTGATGGTTGTTCAATTTTTTTTTCTGAAATGGGGTTGTTAAGGTAATTTATTTCTTCCTCTTTTAGTCTATGCAATTTATATTTTTGTAAGTATTCATCCATATCACCTATATTGTCATATTTGTTGCCATATAATTGGGCATAGTAGTTTTTAATGATTACCTTAATTTCCTCTTCGTTAGAGGTGAGGTCTCCTTTTTCATCTTGGATACCATCAATTTTGTTTATTTCCTTCCTTTTTGTAATTAGACTGACTAGTACTTTGTCTATTTTATTTGTTTTTTTTTTCAAAGTACCAGCTTCTAGTCTTATTTATTAAATCAATAGTTCTTTGACTTTCAATTGTATTAATTTCTCCTTTGAGTTTTAGGATCTCTAATTTAGTCTTCATCTGAGGATTTTTAATTTGTTCACTTTCTAATTTTTTAATGTGCATGCCCAATTCATTGATCTCTGCCCTTCTTAATTTGTTAATATATGAACTCAAGGACATAAATTTCCCCCTGAGGACTGCTTTGGCTGCATCCCATAGGTTTTGAAAGCATGTCTCATCATTGTCATTTTCTTCAATGAAGTTATTGTTTCTATAATTTAGTTTTTAACAGGTTTTGGAGAATTGTATTGTTTAATTTCCAATTAATTTTTTATTTACCTCTCCTTGTTCCCTTACTAATTATTATTTTCATTGAATTGTGATCTGAGAAAGTTGCATTTATTATTTCTGCTCTTTTGCAGTTGTTTTCAATGGTTTTATGCCCTAATACATGGTCAATTTTTGTGAATGTACCATGTGTTGCATAAAAGAAAGTATATTCCTTTTTGTCCCTGTTTATTTTTCTCCACATGTCTACCAACTCTAATTTTTCTAAGATTTCATTCACTTCTCTTGCCTCTTTCTTATTTATTTTTTGGTTTGATTTATCTAGTTCAGATAAAGGAAGGTTCAGATCTCCCACTAGTATAGTTTTTCTATCTATTTCGTCCTTGAGTTCCACTAGTTTCTCCTTTAGAAATTTGGATGCCATGCCATTTGGTGCATAAATGTTGAGTACAGAGATTTCCTGTCTATACTGACTTTTATCAGGATGTAATTACCTTCCCTATCTCTTTTAACTTGATTTATTTTTACTTTGGCTTTGTCGGATATCATGATTGCGACTCCTGCCTTCTTTTTGTCAGTTGATGCCCAATAGATTTGGCTCCACCCTCTGTAAACCTCAAAATTCCTTAGACTTATAAATGTTGGAAATTTCACCATTGGGATATTTCATACTTGGAAAATTTCTTACTGATAGTCTATTGGAATGGGAACCCCATTGGCATGGGAGGTTCCTTCTCTTCCCTTCTTAAGATTACTTTAGGACAGAAACCTTTTGCTGTACAATGGAAAGGACTTTGACCTATGCTTAAGCATAGAACAGGAATTTCTTTGAATTATGATTGATTTTAGAATTGATACAATGGAGATACTTGGAATAAATCTCCACCCTATTCAGTCCTAACAGGATTGAGTAAGGGCTGCAGCCTAGATCAAAGATTTAATCATTTGAAAATATGACCTTCAACAGACATGTGCAAAAGCCAGAAACCTCTGGGCGGTCCTGGGTTAAGCTAGAGCCTCCATTGGCACAGGGAAATTGATGAACAGTGATTGGTAGATGGGAGAACTGAGGGGAGGAACTTGGAGGGTTTTCCTGAAAGATAGGGGGTCTGAAGACTCGAAGGAAGGTGGAGTCTTGGTCGGTGTGGTTCCTGGTGGCTCTAAGAAGGTTTGCTCTGAAGGAAGCTGAAGGTGGGGGCCTCTGAGACTGTTTCTCCATTTTGGACACGTGAGTAATAGGGACTGATCTCTTTTCTTTGCCCCAGCTATCTAAGGGCTTGGGCCTTTTGGCCCAGCCTAAACAGAAGGGGTATTTAAGCCCTATTCCCTTCTCTCCCTTTTTTCTCTCTCTCTATCTCTAATTCCTTTCTTACTCCTATTGTAATTAAACTCCAAAAAAGGCTGACGGCTGACTTGAGTTTTTCATTTAGGAATTACATAGCTGATTCCTTGGCGACCTTAAATTAATATATATCAGTCTTTTAAAGTGATTCCCTTGTTACACCTCTTTCTTTCACCCTATGTGTGTCTACCTTTCTCATATGTGTTTCTTGTAGACAGCATATGGTAGGGTTTTGGACTCTAATCCACTCTGCTATTCACTTCCGTTTTATGGGTGAGTTCATTCCATTCACATTCAGAGTTATGATTGCTAGCTGTGTATTTCCCAGCATTTTGATTTCTGCTCCTTTTCCTGCCTTTTCTTCTTTCACTATTTCCTTCTACACTAATGTTTGCTTTTGAACAGTCCCTCTTGTTCCCACCCTTATTTAACTTCCCTTTTTACCCCCCTCCCTATTTGTCCCCCCCATTTTCCCTATACTCTTTCTAAAATTAACCCCTCGCTCCCTACCTATCTTGTACTGCTTCCCTCCCCACCAGAACTTTTGTTACCCTTCTACTCCCCTATAGGGTGCAAATCTATTCTCTGCCCCCAATGGATTGGATTGTTTTTCCCTCTTTGAGTCACTTTCAAATCACATAAAAGTTGAGTATTTCCTGTCTCCGATCTCTTTACCCTTCCAGTGTATTGATGTTCTCCCCCCTCCCACCATGAGCTTCTTTATGATATATAAATTTACCCCCATTATTTTGTTTTCCCATTTCTTTTAATATTAACCTATTTTTAAGCTCTAGTTATATATATATATGCATATTTATGCATATATATTTTTGTATGCATATATCTATATACCTATTTATGACTTGTCCTTTCATCCTATACAGTTTGTTGCTGTTCCCTCTAAGTATACTTCTTTTTGCTGCCCAGGTAATAACAACAGTTTTTAAGAGTTACCAATGACCTCTTTTCTTATAGGGATACATATCATTTTAACTTATTGAGTCTCTTAAAATTTTTTTTTGTTTTTCTTTTTTCCCCTCTTTTTTAATTACCTTTTGATGATTCTCTTGAGTTCTGTGCTTGGTCGTCAAGTTTTCTGTTCAGGTCTGGTCTTTTCCTTACGAATTCTTGGAATTCTTCTATTTTGTTGAATGACCATACTTTCTCCTGTAAGAATATAGTCAGTTTTGCTGGGAAGTTGATTCTTGGTTGTAGACCTAGTTCCTTTGCTTTCTGGAATATCGTATTCCATGCGTTTCTTTTTTTTCAGTGTGGATGCAGCTAGATCCTGAGTTATCCTCACTGTGGTTCCTTGGTATCTGAATGACTTCTTCTTGGCAGCTTGTAATATCTTTTCTTTGGTCTGATAGTTCTTGAATTTGGCTATAACATTCCTGGGTGTTGTCAGTTGGGGATTAAGTACAGGAGGTGATCTGTGGTTTCTATCAATCTCCACTTTTCCCTCTTGTTCAAGGATTTAGGGGCAGTTTCCTTTAATAATTTCCTGTAATATAATGTCCAGGCTTTTTCTTTTGTCATGGTCTTCTGGTAGACCAATAATTCTTAAATTATCTCTCCTTGAACGATTTTCTAAATCCTCTGTTTTGTGAATGAGATGCTTCATATTTTCCTCAATTTTTTCATTCTTTTGGTTTTGTTTTATAGAGTCCTGCTGCCTTGTGAGGTCACTCAATTCTAATTGTTGCATTCTGGTTCTTAAAGACTGGATTTCATCCTTAGTTTTTTTGTCGTCCTTTTCCTTTTGGTCGGATTTTCTTTGGAGGTCATCTTTCATCTTCTTCACCTCATCTTTCATCTGCTTTGCCTCATTTTCCAGCTGGTTGATTTTGGCTTTCAAGACACTATTATCTGTTTCTAGATGACTTATCTTAGTTTTTAAGTTTTTTTCCCCAATTGCCTTCAGCCTCTCTTAATTGTGTTTTGAATTGCATTTTGACTTCTTCCAAAGCCTGTATCCAATTTGCTGGGATTTCTGATTTTTCCTTTGCTGATCCCTCTCCCTCTGTTTCATTCACTCTTTGCTCATTACCAGTGCAGAAGCTGTCTATTGTAATTTCTTTCTTCTTTTTCTGTTGTTTGCTCGAGTTTGCCCCTTCTTTGCTCCCTGTATTTGGCTGTGCTCTTGCTCCTCTCATTTTGTTTTGGTTATGGGGCTGTCAGTCTCCCCTCTTGGAGATTTGTCAGATCTCTTGGTACAGTCTCTAGGGGAGGAATGTTAGCTTCCCTGTCCTCTGGAGGCTTTTGATTAGATTGAGTTCAAGTGGGTTGGGATGTATGTGGTATGAAGCTCTGAGGCTCGGAAGACTCCTGGAAGGCTAGGCCGCCCAGGCTCTCTCCAGTTCTCTCCAGCTGTCCACAAGTGCCTTTGCCGCCTCCCTAAACTCTCTAAAAAAGTTTTTTTTTAAAAAACACCATTTCTCACTGCCAATACTTATCAGTGAGACCAGGAAAAATATGGTAAAGAACTAGAATCATGAGATTTCAGATAAGAAAATAACTAAGAGGAAAGCCCCTAAGGGTCACTTGCCAGATGAGGAAAACTTGAAGCAGGTCTTAAAGTAAAAGGGTTATAAGTCTGAGAATCATGGTAGTATCTGAAAAGAAATTAAAGGAGGAGAAAGAGAATACATAATTAAGGAGGAATGCTCAAAATGGAAGAGGTTTCATAAAAGAGAGAGAAAAAAGGATGAAGAACAGAAAAAGGAAAAAATCCAAGGTTTACAAGATTTTAGGAAGAGGAAATTGGTAAATTAGCCTAAACAAGAAGAATTAAATCAGTTAAGAGGTTACTAAGACAAGGGAAGGGAAAATAGGAGAGGTTTTCACGATGCTAAAAACATGAGAATTAGAAGTGAGATTTTTTTAAAATTTGAATTAGTTTATTTAGTCAATTTAGAACATTATTCCTTAGTTATAATAATCCCATTATTTCCCTCGCTCCTCTCCACCCACCCTTCCCCCAGCCAAAGAGCAATTTCTTTGAGTGTTACATGTGTCCTTGATCAGAACCCATTTCCATGTTGCTGATTTTTGCACTAGGATGTTCATTTAGTGCCTACATCCCCAACCATATCCCTTCAATCCATGTATTCAGGCAGTTATTTCCTCTGATGTTTTTACTCCCACCGTGTTTCCTCTGAATGTGGGTAGTGGTTTTTCATGTAGATCCCTCCAAGTTGTTTAGGGACATTGCATTGCCACTAATGGAGAAGTCCCTTACATTTTATTGTACCACAGTGTATCAGTCTCTGTGTACAATGTTATCCTGGTTCTACTCCTTTCACTCTGCATCAATTCCTGGAGGTCATTCAGGGCATCCCCTCATTTTCCAATTTTTTTGCCACCACAAAAAGTGCAGCTTTGATTATTTTTGTACATGTCATTTTCTTTATTATCTCTTTGGGGTACAAACCCAGAGTACTATGGTTGGATCAAAGGGCAGACAGTCTTTTAGCTCTCTTTGAATATGGTTCCAAATTGCCCTCCAGAATGGATGAATTAGGTCACAGCTCCACCAGCATTAATGTCCTGACATTGCCACATACCCTCCAGCATTCATTACTTTCCTTTGCTGTCATGTTAGCCAATCTGCTAGGTGTGAGGTGATACCTCAGAGTTGTTTTGATTTGTACTTCTCTTATTATAAGAGATTTAGATCATGTTTTCATGTGCTTATTAAGAGGTTGGATTTCTTAATCTGAAAATTGCCTATTCATGTCCCTTGACCATTTATCAATTAGAGAATGGCTTGATTTTTTGTATAATTGTTTTTGCTCTTTATACATCTGAGTAATTAGACCTTTGTCAGAGGTTTTTGTAATGAAGATTGTTTCCCAATTTGTTGCTTCCCATCTAATTTTGGATATATTACTTTTGTTTGTACAAAAACTTTTTAATTTGATGTAATCAAAATTGTTGATTTTACATTTTGTGATTTTTTCTAGCTCTTCCTTGATTTTAAAGTCTTTTCTTTCCCAAAGATCTGACAAGTATACTATTATGTGTTAACCTAATTTGCTTATAGTTTCCTTCTTTATATTCAGGTCATTCCCCCATGCTGAGTTTATCTTGCAGTAGGTGTGAGCTGTTGATCCAAACCTAATCTCCCCCATACTCTCTTCCAATTTTCTTAGCAGTTTTGATCAAATAGTGGGTTTTGGTTCCAAAACCTGGGATCTTTGGGCTTATCATAGACTGTCTTGCTGAGGTCATTTACCCCAAGTATATTCCACTGATCCTCCTTTCTGTATCTTAGCCAGTACCAAATTGTTTTGATGACCACTGCTTTATAGTATAGTTTGAGATCTGGGACTGCAAGTCTTCCTTCCTTTGCATTTTTTTTATGATTTCCCAGGATATACTTGATCTTTTGTTCTTCCAAATGAACTTTGTTATGTTTTGTTCTAATTTAGTAAAAAAAAAGTTTTTGATAGTTCATTGGGTATGGTTCTGAATAAGTAAATTAATTTGGGTAAGATTGTCATTTTTATTATGTTAGCTCATCCCACCTATGAGCATTCAATGTTTTTTTCCAATTGTTAAGATCTCATTTTAATTGTGTGGAGAGTATTTTGTAGTTTTGTTCATATAGTTCCTGTGTTTGTCTCAGTAGATAGGTTCCTAAGTATTTTATATTGTCTAGGGTGATTTTAAATGGAATTTTTCTTTCTAATTCTTGCTGCTGAAGTGAGTTGGAGATATATAAGTGAGGTCTCCCTTTTCATCTTGGATGCTGTCAATTTGGTTTATTTCTTTCCTGTTTTTAATTAGATGGAGCAGTATTTTGTCTATTTTATTTGTTTTTTTTTTCCCAAAGTACCAGCTTCTAGTCTTATTTATTAAATCAATAGTTCTTTGACTTTCAATTTTATTAATTTCTCCTTTGATTTTTAGGATCTCTAATATTGTCTTCATCTGAGGATTTTTAGTTTGTTCACTTTGTAGTTTTTTAATGTAAATGCCCAATTAATTGACCTCTGCACTACTTAATTTGTTAATATATGAACTCAAGTCCATAAATTTCCCCCTGAGGACTGCTTTGGCTGCATCCCATAGGTTTTGAAAGCATGTCTCATCATTGTCATTTTCTTCAATGAAGTTATTAATTGTTTCTATGATTTATTCTTTAACAGGTTTTGGAGAATCATATTATTTAATGTTCAATTAATTTTTGGTTTACCTCTCCATGTACCCTTGTTATTTATTATTTCCATTGCATTGTGTTCTGAGAAGATTTCATTTATTATTTCTGCTCTTTTGCACTTGTTTGAAATGTTTTTATGCCCTAATACATGGTCAATTTTTGTGAATGTACCATGTGCTGCTGAAAAGAAGGTGCATTCCTTTGTGTCCCTATTTATTTTTCTCCACATATCTACTAACTATTTTTTCTAAGATTTCATTCACTTCTTTTGCCTCTTTCTTATTTATTTTTTGGTTTGATTTATCTAGTTCAGGTAGAGGAAGGTTCAGGTCTCCCACAAGTATAGTTTTTCTATCCATTTCATCCTTGAACTCCACTAGTTTCTTCTTTAGAAATTTGGATGCTATGCCATTTGGTGTATACATGTTGAGTACAGATATTTCCTCATTGTCTATACTGCCTTTTATCAGGATGTAATTACCTTCACTATCTTTTTTAACTAAAGATTTTTTTTTACTTTGGCTTTGTCAGATATCATATTTGTTACTCCTGCATTCTTTTTTATCAGTTGATGCCCAATAGATTTGTATCTATCCTCTTACTTTCACCATATGCATATTTACCTTCCACATGTGTGTTTCTTGTAGACAGCATATGGTAGGGTTTGGAATCCTAATCCACTCTGCTATTCTCTTGTGTTTTATGGGTGAGTTCATTCCATTCACATTCATTTATGATTACTACCTGTGCATTTCCCAGCATTTTGATTTCTACTCCTAGTCCTGCCTTTTCTTCTTTCACTATTTCCTTCTACACCAATGTTTGTTTTTAATCAGTCCCCCTAGTTTCCATCCTTATTTAACTTCCCTTTTTACCCTCCTCCATTTTTATTCCCCCCTTATTTTCCCTGCAATCTTTCTAAAACTACCCCCACCCTCTTCCTCCCTTGTACTGCTTCCTTGCCCACAAATCCATTTGTTACCCTTCTACTCCCCTATAGGGTGCAAATCTATTCTCTGTCCCAATGAATTGGATTGATCTTCCCTCTTTGGGTCAATTTCAATGCACATAAGATTTGAGTATTTCCTATCTCCAACCTTTTTACCCTTCCAGTGTATTGATGTTCTCCTCCCTACTGCCATGAGCTTATTTTTGGCATATAAATTTACCCCCTTTTTTCTTTTCCCATTTCTTTTAGTATTAACCTCTTTTTTTAGCTCTAATTGTACATAAATATATATGTTTATATACATATATATATATGTATATAAACATATATGCATTTAAGCATACATGTATCTATTCTATATACATATTTATGTCTTGTCATTTCATCCTATACAGTTTGACACTGTTCCCTCAAAGTGTAATTCTTCTAGCTGCCCAGTTGAGAATGAGTATTTTTAAGAGTTACTAATGACTTCTTTTCTTACAGAGATACATATCATTTTACCTTATTGAGTCTTTTAAAAAAAGGGTTTTTTTTGTTGTTTTGTTTTGTTTTTCTTTTTCCCCTTTTTTTTAAATTACCCTTTGATGATTCTCTTGAGTTCTGTGCTTGGGCATCAACTTTTCTGTTCAGGTCTGGTCTTTTCTTTACAAATGCTTGGAATTCTTCTGTTTTGTTGAATGACCATACTTTCCCCTATAAGAATATAGTCAGTTTTTCTGGGTAGTTGATTCTTGGTTGTAGACCTAGTTCCTTTGCTTTCTGGAATATCATATTCCATGCCTTTTGGTTCTTCTGTGTGGATGCAGCCAGATCCTGTGTTATAATCACTGTGGTTCCTTGGTATCTGAATGACTTCTTCTTGGCAGCTTGTAATATCTTTTCTTTGGTCTGATAGTTCTTGAATTTGGCTATAACATTCCTGGGTGTTCTCAGTTGGGGATTAAGTACAGGAGGTGATCTGTGAATTCTTTCAATATCCACTTTTCCCTCTCATTCTAGAATATTGAGACAATTTTCTTGGATAATTTTCAATAGTATTATGTCCAGGCTTTTTCTTTTGTCATGGTCTTCTGGTAGACCAATGATTCTTAAATTTTCTCTCCTGGAACTATTTTCGAAATCCTCTGATTTGTGAATGAGATACTTCATATTTTCCTCAATTTTTTTCATTCTTTTGGTTTCATTTCATAGTGTCCTGCTGCCTTGTGATGTCACTTAATTCTAATTGATGTATTCATGTTCTTCACATCTGGATTTCATCCCTGACTTTTTGGTCATCCTTCTCCTTCTGGTCTGATTTTCATTGGAGGTCTTCTTTCATTGTCTTTCCCTCATCTCTCATCCCCTTTGCCTCATCTTTCATCTCCTTTTCCTCATCTTTCATATCCTTTGCCTCATTTTCAGGCTGGTTGATTTTGGCTTTCAAGACACGATTTTCCATTTCCAGATGTCTTGTCTTAGTTTTTAAATGATTTCCCAATTGTTTTCAGCATCTCTTAATTGTGTTTTGAATTGCATTTTGAGTTCTTCCATAACCTGTATCCAATTCGCTGGGATTTCTGTTTTATTGCTTGTCTCCTCTGTTCTGTTTGCTCTTTGTTTGTTGTCTGTATGGAAGGTGTTGATTGTAATTTCTTTCTTCTTTTTATGTTGTTTGCTCATATTTATCCCTTCTTTGCTCCCTGTATTTGTATGTGCTCTTGCTCCCCTCATTTTTTTTTGGTTTTGGGGCTTTCTGTCAGTCTCTATTCTTTGTCAGATCTCTCAGTGCAGCCTGTAGGGGAGGGGTGTTGGAGTTTGAGCTTCCCTGTCCTCTGGAAGCTTTTGATTGGATTAAAGTACAGCAGTATGTGAGGAAGGAATGTTGGAACTTGGGCTTCCCTGACCTCTGAAAACTTTTGATGGGATTAAGTTCAGCTGGGTTGGGCTGGATGTGCTCTGAGATCAAAACCTCCTGGAAGGTTGGAGCAATATGGAGGATCTTCGCTGCTCTGAGCAGGCTGCCTGCTCTCTGATTCCTCTCCAACTCCTTCCCCAACACCTGTGTTTGATGCTCTGAGCCTGGCACAGCCCTGCCCACATGGTATACCCTCCAGACCAGCACCTTTGTCCACCCAGAGGTTCTTGTTTCCACTGGAGCCTTAGCGCTCTAGCTGGTGAGGATGGAGAGGTCCTGGGACCTTCCTTCTCCCTTCCCCTTAAACCTGAATGTTCTCAGATTCTGGCTTTTGGGGGGGGCATACCTTTTAAATTGAGTCCAGCAGGATGGTGCCTTGGCTCTGTCTTGTTGTTAGGTTTGATTTTCAGTTCCCTAGGAGCATTCAGTTTGTGATCAGTAAGGAAGGGTTTTCAGAGGTCTGAATTTTTGCTGCTTCTACGCCAACATCATCTAGCAGGGAAATTGTTGAAGATTTAAGAAGGTGAAGAAAGTCTCTTTTACAGATGGAGATCCACCTGTCAAAATGATAATATTTCTCATGGCTATGTGTTTTTAAAATTACCTTAGTTCCTTGATCTTGATGACGAAAATCAGGAATTACCTTATAAAACAATGATAATGTCAGAAGTAACCATGCAAATGTTTCTGCATAAGAATCGTTCAGACTCTCCCTGAGCAATCCCAGAGATATGGAGTGGGCCTTGGGACCCTGTTAAACATCATACTTATCTTGCTGATTACCAAAAGGTCATTCATTGTCTCTGTTCCTAGCACTCTCTGCCCATAACATGCCTACATCCCTCCCTGCATCAGCCCATTGACCACACATTGCCTGCCTCCCTTTGTTTGAAAATGAGATGAACCCATTTTCTGCTCTCTCAAGCTAGTTGAACTGCTTCTCATACACATTTTACCTGTTAATTAAAAAAAATATTAACTTATATAGGCACATATGGTTTTCTTCTCATAGTGAGGAAGGAAGAAGAATTTAGGTCTTATAGAGGTCTGTATTGCTTGGTATCTCTATAGTTTGTTTCTTGGAGAAAGAAGGGCCCAGGTCCTCCACCGTTCATCTCAGTTTATATACCAGAGTAGTCTGTAAGAGTGTTTTTCTAGGACACTTCCTGGAAGGTATTCTGGTAAAGGACTGGGGATATTACTCCAACAAGGTCAGACAATAGAAATAGTTTGGAATTTTGTAATGATCTATATAATGTGCAGTTTAGATTCCTTCTATAGCTAAATAATTTATGAATATTCTAGATATGTGTTTGTATAGAAGGCAAAAGGAATCTGGGAAGATTACTCCATACTTCCCCATCAAGAACAATAAAACATTCCTTACAAAATGTGTTATAACCAAGATTAATAACTCCAGAGCTAAAAAGACTATAATGGTCACCCTACCATTTCACAAATGAGGAATCTGAGGCAGAAGGAAATAAAATGAATTGCCCAAGGTCCCATAGGCAGTAGTATTCAAAGATGAGCCTGGAATCTTAATGTGATGGTTCCCCTGCCTTTGTCACTGGACCACATAACCTGGCTTCATGGTGGAAAACTAACAAAATATATGTGAGGAAGGAGAAGGGAAACCTGACACTAGTCATAATCTTGGAGGCTGAAAGAATATCACAAAGAAGAGAAAGATTTTTCTGAACCCTTGTGGCTAATATCAATAAGAAAGAAAATAAGGATTCCCAAAGAAACAAAAATAAGTCTTTAATTGAGGCAAGGAAATTATAATTTGAGATCACCATATAGCACCAGTATGCAAGAAAGCCCTTTCAGGCAAAAGGGGAAGGATTTAAATATATTTCAACTTGGAGGAGTGATTATATATAGATCAATCTAATTAGATCAAAGATTTCCATTTGTGATTAACATTTGATCAGCTCCAAGGACTCCAGGTGTGATTAATGTCTGATATGCCAAAAGAGTTCCAGGTACAATTTTCAGATTATCATATGACCTGTTCCAAATGTGAGTACAATGAGGTCAAGGTAGCCCTTTCTTAACTGCCTTTAACAGTAAGTAGTTGATATAAACTTCTATCAGAAGGAGATGGGCCATGTGAGGAGTAATCAGCTTCTTGACCTCCAAGTAATCATGTTATGAATCTATATCTACAAGAAACTCTGTTACTACAAACTCACTGTATGAATCTTGAACCTAGTTCTTCCTCATCTCTGTCCCACAAAATGTTTTCTCCATAGACACCATGCCTCTTGTTTAACTTCTTATTGTTGTTGTTTTAATATTAAAATGGTTTCTTTAATTCCTTTGATCTGATTAATTTATCTACTCCCCACTTTTTCATATATACATTTCCCCTTTTTAAATTCCCTAACTTTTAAAAAATTTTTGTTGTTGTTTGTACATCTATGATACATTATGTTATCATGAAGAGTTAGACACAATTAAAAAGACTCAACAACAACATATCTTCAGATAAATATATTCTGTGTATTGAATCCCGTGTTGGTAAGAGTATTTTGTGAGAAGGAGAAGCTCAGTGACTAGCAAAGCTTATTTAAAAGTGTACAATAGAGCAAAGATTCAGTCTCTGTTCAATGTCTAGGAAAGGGAAAGATATATTCATTATTTTGGGAGCTCTAATCTGGACTATCCTAACAGCCTTCTAACCGGTTAATAGAAAACTAACAAAAGAAAAAAAAACTCATACAATTTTAGGATGATGAAAGAGAGGCATTTTGTGGACTAGAGAGATAATAGTTCTGATGTTAAATAAATGTTCTGTGTTGCCACAACATTTGTAGTATTTTGTACCAGTATGAGTCCCATATATTAGGCAGTGCTTTGATGATCTGGAGAGTACCTAGAGAAGCCTATCAAGATAGGGAAGGATCAGGTAAAAGTGAATACTAGTGCTGAGAGGAACAGATTTAGATTTGGCATAAAAAACCTAAAATTACACTTAAATCACTTGTTCTTTTCTATTGCCAGACTTGCCTTTCCAACCCCAAACCCAGAGGTATTCCCACCATGTACTTCCTCTCATTCATATGTAACTGAATACTATTGGAGAAAGTCAAGTCACAGATATGCTGACTGGGACAACTACAAATTTATGTGATCTAATAGTGTGGCCCTCTCTGCTGAATATTTTATGTTCCTGATTGCCTATCACACTCTCCACAATGACCCAAATGTCTCTTTTCTGCCTCCTTCACAGCTTCCCTCATTGTCATTCATTAGATGACTTCACATTCTTTACTGGGGGCAAAAGTATAGTTGTAAGTACCCCATCCTCCTTTCCATATTTCAAGTATTTTTATATTCCATACTTCAAAGTTCATCTCACCCTCCCTGATTCTATTTTCCTTTGAAGTCTCAGAAAAAGCTGTTGACCTCTTTGTTTTCATCAAGGCTAATCCATTTACTTGGGCATTCCATCTCATTCTCTTATTCCCACAAGATCAGGGATTATTAAACACTTTTTTCCCCTTCATGAATGCCTTTGATTATCTGATGAAGAGTATTCCCCCTTCTCAGGATGTGCATATTATAAAATACATAAGATTATAAAGGACAATAGAAGTTAGTGAAAGTAAAAATGAAGGCTTTCCCCCATCTAAACTCATGAACACTGCAAATTATTTGTAGAGCCCTTGGGTTTCTGTGGAGCATAGATTGATAAAGAGTTTGAAACTTGAATCATTCTCCCTCTCTCATCTTCAAGATTTCTTGATGTTATTTCTGTACCTAAAAGCATGTCTATCACATACTCCACAATAACTATTTCATATGTCCTCTTCTTTGATTCTACCACTAAACACCTGGAAAGGTAGTCTATAATTATTGCCTCCATTTTTCATCAACTCCATTCACTTGAAATCTGGTTTCTGAAACCATCATTTGACTGAAACTACTCTTTCAAAAGTTACAATGATTTTAATTTCTAAATATATAATCCACTTTTAGGACTTCTACTTCTTGATCTGTCTATAGCTATTTATATTAATGGTTATCTTTATTTTATGGACCATCTCTCATATTCGTATTTCTATGATATGGGGCTCTTCTGGTTCTCCTCCTTTTTCTCTGAGAACTCCTCACTCTTCTTTATTGGATTATCATCATTTCCCACACAATAAGTGTGATCTTCCTCCAGGATATCTTTTAGCTTTTCTTTTCATCTCATTGTAAGACTAAAATCATAGAATTTTAGCTATATACATAAACTGGTATTTGGATATAATCTTATCTAAACCTCTTATTTTACACATGAGGAAAGTAAGACCCATTTAGATGAAATGATTGACCAGAAGTCATATAACCTTTAAGTCAGGACTTGTACAATGGTCTTCCAACTCTAAATTCAATGTTCTTTTCACTTCATAAAATTTGCCTCTCTTTATTTTCTCATTTAATGATCATAGCAGTTCCAAAGGGTTTATTCATCACCTGTCTAGAGATGATTGTTTTCGTTCAGTTGTTTCAGTCATGTCTGACTCTTGGAAACTCCATTTGGGGTTATTTTAGCAGAGATTCTGGAGCTGTTTTATACTTTTTTTTCTCCAATTCATTTTATAGATGAGAAAATTGGGCTAAACAAGGTTAAGTGATGACTTAACCTCTTGTATATTTCATTACCTCACTGCCCATACAGATGATACTCAAAATAAGTATCTATCATGATCTATTCTTTGAATTCTAATCCCATAAGATGGACATATCTACTTTGGTGTCCCCAAAATGCTTGAAACTCAATGTATCTGAAACATAACTTTATATTTTCCCTCAAATGTATCTTTCATATACACTTTCCTATTTCTATTGATAACATCATCATATTTCCATGTTTCACCCCTTAAAGTTATTATTTATGTTACCCCTTAACTCATCCCCAATATGTAGTAAGCTACCAATTATCGTTGTCTATTTTCAAAATAACTCTTACATCTATTCCCTTTTTGTACTTGCAAAGTCTCTAGAGGGCAGTGAGGTGGCTCACTGGAAAGAGAGCCAGGCCAGCAGATGGGAAGTCCTGGGTTAAAATCTTCTCAAAGACTTACTAGATGTGAACCTGGGCAAGTCACTTAACCCCCATTGCCTAACCCTTACTGCCCTTCTGCCTTAGAACCAACATTATGATATTGATTAAAGATAAAGGTTAATTTCTTAAAAAACCTCTAAGTTTGTTCAAAGCCTTATCTCCTCCCTCCTTAATTACTGCTTTAGCCTTCAAACCAGTGTGTGTATCAATAGTCTTACCCTCTCTCCAATTCATCCTCCACCAAACTGATATTCCTAAAACATGTCTGACTATAATTTCACAAAGAACCCCAAACAAAACAGTGGACTCTAAGGTAATAGTCCAATTTCTCAACTTTGCTTCTAAAACTCTTTACATTATAATATCTACATAGCTTTATAGTCTGAGTTCACATTTCTCCCCTTCTCCAGGATTGGTTTACTCAAACTGACCTGGTATCTGTCTTCTATACCAAAAATCCTATCTCCAGTCTCTGTGACTTTGCTCAAATGGCTTCCCATGTCTAGAATTCTCTTACTACTCATTACCACTGTGTAGAATTCCTAGTTTCCTTTAGACATGGTCAAAGGTACTATTGGAAGCATTTCCCAATATTCCCAGTTATTCCTCTCTTCCTCTTGAATTACTTATTATTTTGTATTTACTAATTTTCATATGTTTTTTATCAAAATAGAGAATGTTACCTGAGGGCAGAATTTCATTCGTGTTAGTATATCCTACTAGCATAGAAAGCCTGGCATATATTAGGCACTTAATAAATGTTATAAGACTAAAGACCAAAACTCAAATCCCATTCCATTACCTCATACTTCTTCCTTAAATTACTTTTATATAATTTCTATACTTCTTTTAAAAAAAATTTTTATTATATATATATATACATATATATATATATATATAATTTTTATTCCTTTCTCTTATCATTCTGTTCTGCTCTCCTCTCCCTTCCCTGTGTGTATCTTTACTTTCAGTATTAATTTATAAGTGCAGTAGTAAATTCTATACTTCCAAAAATAAGAGGAATAAAGGACCCAATATTTATTCAGTGCTTTAATATTTCCAAACCTCTTTACTGTCAATGACAAGTAAAGGAACATGGCACAAATATTATTGTTCCTTTTTAACAGATTAAAAAAATCTCAGCATGAAAGAGAGTAAATGACTTGCCCATTGTCATATAGCATACTTGGGCAATTAAGCTAAATTGAGGGTAACTGACAGGCCTCAAATCCATCAGTGATTAGGGGAAATATCTACCCCGAGAATGTGACAATATGCCCTGGTGGAATGGGCACATGAGAACAATTTGTTCCAGGGGTCATAAAGGTTCCAGAAACATATTGTGAGCTTGGTCAAACAAAAAACATGCCATCCAAGGTCATCCACTGCATCTTAAACCATAGCCAATCATCTTAACTTTTGTAAGTCCATTGGACTTTAATAACTTTGCAAGAAGGAGTGGGACTGAAGACTTCAGGAAACTTGGCCTCACTTAAATCTATTTCATGTACAAGTCAAAATATCAGCCCATGATTCACTAATACTCCTCAAAAGGAAGAATAAACAACAACTTATGAAATTATGTACTTAAATTCTAATTTACATTCATCTTATATATATGTTATCCCTTTAGTAGAGCATAACTTTTAATAAAGGGATTTTTTTGAACATTGTGTCTCTAGTACTTGTAAAAGGTACTTTCTATAGTGGTGTTTCATCTACTCTTTTTGAATTATGTATGATCACATAGATAGTATAATACATTGGTTATAGCACTGGTTGAGATATGCCAGCTACCCAATGGAAAAATTACTATAGTTAAAATCATGTAAATATTAATTAATAATTTTTATCAAAAATCTAATAGAATTCTTTGTTAAATTACTCATTTCTTAAGGAGAGATGGAGAGCTAGGCTCTTGAGATGAGCAAGGAAAGACCTTGAGGGAGATTACAACAAGGAATCCAATTTGCCTTGAAATTCATAATTTCCGAGTTTCTCTATTCCTTGGCAAAATATCACAGTGCCTTTACACTATGTAGGCCTGGTTTATTTTAGAGATACAACTGCAAGACCCCTGGAGGGATTAAGAGTTTCTGGGGAAAACTGTTCTCTGGTCAATTAGAAGTCTGGATTTCTAGCAAATTGTTATCCTTGAAAGGGTTTTGGAGGCCTCAGCAATAATGTTGATGTGGCTTATCCTTGGCTTTTTCTTCAATAACCACTGCTGGGTAAGCACATGGTTAATTAGCATTTAACTTTAAGGCTTTGGAGGAAAAAGAATTAATTTGTAGCAAAATTACTCAACTTATTTGAGGGTAATGTTTTCATTTATCTTATTAGTTTTTAACTGGGCTTATCTTATTTGTTTATGTACTGTTTTTCCATAAGGAGTTAAAAAGACTGTCTACAATATTCTCCTTACAGATTCTTGTTTTTATGTCTTTTTGGCTATGTTTGATGGACACTTTTGTTTTATAGTGATTTACTCAACTTTTGGAGCCCATGCCTGGGCTGTATTTTTTCCTGGACTTACCTTTCTCTCAAGAAGTCCAGAAAAAAAATTATTTCCACCTTCTTATTAAACAATTAGCAATGTCAAGGAGAATTTGGCCATGTTTCCTCTCACCTGTCTACATGCTATGTAGACAAAAACCAAGGCTGAATAAGATAAAGTGAGTTATTGACTTGCCTTATAAAAATCTGTGTGTATTGAATCCTAACTGCCTATAGGTCCAAAACCTTTTATTTCTTTCAGAAAACCTTTTTTTAAAGCTTCAAACAAAAGGCAATAAAAAGAGATGACCCGAACCCCAACCTTAGTTCTTATGTTTAGACTCACAGATTTACAGCTTGAAAGGACATTAGAGGTCATCTAGTATAACCCATTCATTTTATGGAAGGAAGAATGAAGGAAGGAAGGAAGGGAGGGAAGAAAGCAAGGAAACTAAGACCAAACATAGTTTAATTTTTGGAATCTGAATAAAAGAAAAACAAAGAGATTCTTGAAGGATAAAGGGATGGATGACATTCAGGATCCAGAATTGACTACAGTAGAATCTATATCACAAGTAGTCCCAATAACAATATCCATTTTATTGTCATTTATATTCACATTTCCCATGGTGATGGCCAGTGTTAAATCTTTGGCCCCACAGAAGAAGATGGGCAAGCAAGTATTTCTTTGGAGTGAGTAAAAGGGAAAAGAATCAAAAGAATCACTCTTGGATTATACTCCATCAAACCAGAGTTAATAGGAATAATCAGGATGCAACAATTCAAATTCAGAGAGTTATCATAGAGACAGGAGGGACACATGATGAAGGAGAACCAAAAGCATTGGTAAGATGACTGTTTATCTTAAGAAGTTTTTATATGGTAGCAAGTGAAAGTAGCAGGAATCAGGAAAGGGATTTCAGGCATAATTTAGGATCCATTTTAGGAACTGGAATTGTTTAGCCCAGAAAAGAGAAAATTTAAATGGGAAATTACAGTCATCCTAAAGTAACTAAAGGGTTTTTTTTTCATGCATTGAATGAATTATACTACTTTGATTTGGTCCCAGAGAACAGAAGTGGAATCAATAAGTCAAATATGAAGACTTAATTGAATTGAGTTCAATTCAAGAGACATTGACTAATTTCCAACTGTATATAAAGAGCAAAGAGGGAAATTTTTGCAAGGGAAAATTTCTTAACAACTAGAACTATATAAAAGGTTAGTAGGCTGCTTCATCAAGTAATTGTTTTTCCTTTAGTAGAATTTTTTTTCTCTAAAGTATACACCAGATTATCATTTGTGCCTTCTGTTATAAATGACATTAGGTGACTGTAGATTAAAATAGATGCCCCCTTAGATCTCTCCCAATGATTCTGTTACATCAGATATGATATCAAAAGAGATTTCACCAACATGCCAAGGAACAAAATGGTATGCAGAAAAATGGTTTTGATGAAAAGAAATAGGTGATTAGTTAAAATAAATCATCATGCAAAATTCTGAGTATTTTGAAAAGGGAAAACTAAATTGTAGGGTTGGTTTTGGAAGATTTCATGAAGGTGCTAATGACTTGAGTCTTTAAGAATGTCAAAAAAAAGATGGATTCAGAGTAAAGACAGACAACTGGGAGAAAGGGGAAAGGGAAGAAGGCAAATGTGGTTATGGGGCAGCTAGGTGGCATAGTAGAAAATTCAAGTCTGGAATCAAGGAAATTCATCTTCCTGAGTTGAAATATGACTTCAGAAACTTATTAGTCATGTGATTGGTCCTGGACAACTCACTTAACTCTGTTTGCCTCAGTTCCTCATCTGTAAAATAGCAAACCACTCCAGTATATTTTCCAAGAAAGCCCAAATGGGTTCACTAATAAACCTGACTGAAAAATGACTGAACAACCAAAAAATATTGCTATAAAATGTATTTCAAGAAATTATTTTTTTCTTTTTACTCATTTTTCACTTGGGGGTGGGAGTAAGATAAGACAAATTTTACTTAATCAAAATAACAAAATGTAACTTTAAAAAACGTAAGTAGATATTTTAAAAAAGGAAATACAAGCATAAATTTAAGGAATAAGATAAAGTAAGGGAGAAAAGGTAATAATACAAGGAAAGACAAGAACAATTCATTTAGCAGCTCAATAAAACTTCTATTATATGCAAAAAGTACCCCAACATAACTATAACCTTAAAATCCAAGAAATAGATTGCTTTCCTTGTTCATATTACATTAAAAGCAAATGATGTCAGATTATCAAATACTTAACATATTTTAATTTTAAAAAATTCTGAAAACATTGCTTAACAAAAAGCTAAGAATTTTAGTTTATGGAAACAAAATGCTTTGGTTTAGGGCTGTAGTTCTCAAACTTTTTGATCTTAGGACCCCTTTAGATACAAAATTTACTGAGAACTCTTCCCTCAAAGAATTTTGGATTATGTATGTTATACTATGTATATATATATATATATATATATATATATATATATATATATATATATATATATGAACATATATATTTATCATACTAGAAATGTAAATACCTTACTATTTTTTAAAATATCCTTACCTTCTGTCTTAGAATTGATACTAAGTATTGGTCAAGGCAAAAGAGGGTTAAGGGCTAGGCAGTTGGGATTAAGTGGTTTCCTCTGGGTAATAGAGTGAGATGTGTCTTGGACCAGATTTGAACCTAGGACCTCTCATTTCCAAGCCAGACTCTCTATCCATTGAGGCACCTAGATTTCCCTCTTACTAGTATTTTGAAAATGATTTTGACATTGTAGATCCTCTGAATGGACCTTCAGAAACCTTGGGAATCTCCAGGTCACCTTTTTAGAACAGCTTGTTTAGAGCAAATATAGCCAATTACAGAGTTTCACATCTTGAACTTGAAATGCCTTAATGTTAATTATCAGGCTATCCACTTAAAAAAAATCTGTCTGCATTGTATACATTATGTTTGACAACTCTGCAGCTTTGTACATCATCATAGATGTTAAGTACCAAAGAATGAAGCCTTATGATCCTGGATAACTGAGTGCAGCCATGTGATAAGGAGAAATCAAGGATGTAACCAGTGCTCTGTCACCAGGGAAATGATTCACTCTTACACTTTTCTTTTCTCTCTTTACTGCATCCTTTATTGATTTTTATGAGACACTTTTTTTAAAAGGCTGAATTGGCAGTTACTTCAATCCCGGAGTGAATTATGAAGAAAGACCAGTCACTATAATTTATAGGTTGACATCAGGTCATTCCTTAAACAAAGGCTTGAAATTTTATATATATATATATATTTTTTTTTTTGAGGGAGGAGGATAGAGGTATGTTTCATATGTATAATATCCTATCTAACTTTCCATAGAATTTCTCACAATCTATATCCTAGACTATAATTTTTAACTTTCTGTCAATTCTTATTGACAAAACTATTTGGAGATTAAATTCACATATACACTTAAGGAAATCATTGGGATCAGGACAGCAAGCAGTAGTGGGATTTCAGTGAACTATACTGACTCCCATTCTAGGGCTACCTCAGTTCCCTTTCTATTCTATATGGTTCTACTCCAACTTCTATCTTGTAAAAATTCAATTTTGGGACACTAGAACAATTAACTGAAATAAATTCTATTGTATTTCCTCTAAGATATCACTTAGTCCTTTGTTTTACAACTCTTCAATGAAACAATCCACAAACATTAATTATGCAATGCTAAACTTTAGGGATATGAATGAAACCAAAAATGAAATAATCCCTGCTTTCAAGAAGTTTAAAATCCATCAGGAAAGAAACATATACAAATACATAAAGAGCCACATATGAAATAAATGCAAACTCTACAAGTTACAATAGTTTGGGGAGCCTAAAGCACTACCTATTGGGAAAATCAAGACAGGATTCATGTAGAAAATGATGCTAAAACTGAGATCTGAAACCAATTAGTGATTTTAGAAGACAGAGGTAAGGAGGGAATGAATTTCAGGCTTGAAAGATGGTAAGTGCAAAGGTAACAAAACAGGAGATACCATGTGACAAAAAATAGTGAGAAGGAAAGTCTGGCTATTGTGGAGTGAGAAGAGAGTAATGCAAAATGATACTTGAAACATTGTCTAGAATTAGGTCATGATAGATATTAAAAGATAAACAGAAGAATAAAAATCTTTATAAAGTCAATAGATAATCACTGCAATTTATTGAATAGGTCTGGGGCATTGTAAAGTTTGTTTATAAGGGAAATCACTGTGGCAACAGGCCATGACATGTTTTATATTAGCCCTTTGGCATAAAGGAGCCTTTCTTAGTAAGATGCAGGGTTCTCTTGACTTTTGCTTTCTACAACTGGGCTTCCATATTCCATATTTCCCTAGTGTAGGCAGAGCTGTCAATAGGTCATGTATTTGTCTGTATATACAGTTTATCTCTAAGGAAAGGCCTGTGGCCCAGCCAGAGTTGTTGGGCAAAATAACCCCTTAAGGATTTTTGGTGCTGAGAATAACATGTAAAAACGTGGGAGTAGGTTCAATGCAAAGCTTTTTTTGTAAGCAAAGAGGAAATGGGGCAAGAGAAAAAAGGGACCCAACATATAACTCAGGCATAGACATTAACGTAGTGTTGCCATGTGATGATAGTGCTGTGCTGGGGAGGACAGAAACTTTAGTCTATTCAGCAGAAAGGATGTACTTCATAAGGAAGTTGTGTTCTTCTGGATGTGAAGGTCTATGTCTAAGTACCCTTCAGAGAATAGGTTTCTTATACTCTGATTTTGGATGGTATCCCTGGGCCTGGTTTGTTTGTATTTCAGGGGTCAGGGCAAAACATTATTTAGAGAGTTTGTTATCTGGTGAAAAAAACAAACTGATGGCAGACAAAATATTATTTGGGGGCACAACTGCACTAAACTTCAAAAATGTTATTAGTGGTATTTTTCTATGAATATGTTCCATAAACTTATAGCCTCTCTTTTTTTTAATATATTTTATTTGATCATTACCAAGCATTATTCATTAACGACATAGATCATTTTCTTTTCCTCCCCCCCACCCCCCATAGCCGACATGTAAATCCACTGGGCATTACATGTTTTCTTGATTTGAACCCATTGCTATGTTGATAATATTTGCATTAGAGTGTTCATTTAGAGTCTCTCCTCTGTCATGTCCCTTCAACCGCTGTATTCAGGCAGTTGCTTTTCCTGGGTGTTTCTACTCCCACAGTTTATCCTCTGCTTATGAATAGTGTTTTTTTCTCCTAGATCCCTGCAGATTGTTCAGGGACATTACACCGCCACTAATGGAGAAGTCCATTACGTTCGATTATACCACAGTGTATATATACACAGTCTCTGTGTACAATGTTCTCCTGGTTCTGCTCCTCTCGCTCTGCATCACTTCCTGGAGGTTGTTCCAGTCTCCATGGAACTCCTCCACTTTATTATACCTTTTAGCACAATAGTATTCCATCACCAACATATACCACAATTTGCTCAGCCATTCACCAATTGATGGGCATCCCCTCGTTTTCCAGTTTTGGGCCACCACAAAGAGTGCAGCTATGAATATTTTTGTACCAGTCTTTTTGTACATTATCTCTTTGGGGTACAGACCCAGCAGTGCTATGGCTGGATCAAAGGGTAGATATTCTTTTGTCGCCCTTTGGGCATAGTTCCAAATTGCCCTCCAGAATGGTTGGATCAGTTCACAACTCCACCAGCAATGAATTAATGTCCCTACTTTGCCACATCCCATCCAGCATTCACTACTTTCCTTTGCTATCATGTTAGCCAATCTGTTTGGTGTGAGGTGATACCTCAGAGTTGTTTTGATTTGCATCTCTCTGATTATAAGAGATTTAGAACACTTCTTCATGTACTTATTAATAGTTTTGATTTCTTTATCTGAAAACTGCCTATCCATGTCCCTTGCCCACTTATCAATTGGAGAATGGCTTGATTTTTTGTACAGTTGATTTAGCTCTTTATAAATTTCAGTAATTAAAGCTTTGTCAGACGTTTCTATGAAGATTTTTTCCCAGTTTATTGTTTCCCTTCTGATTTTAGTTACATTGGTTTTCTTTGTGCAAAAGCTTTTTAATTTGATGTAGTCAAAATTATTTATTTTACATTTTGTGATTCTTTCTATGTCTTGCTTGGTTTTAAAGTCTTTCCTCTCCCACAGGTCTGACATGTATACTATTCTGTGTTTACCCAATTTACTTATGGTTTCCTTCTTTATGTTTAAGTCACTCGCCCATTTTGAATTTATCTTGGTGTAGGGTGTGAGGTGTTGATCTATTCCTAGTCTCTCCCACACTGTCTTCCAATTTTCCCAGCAGTTTTTATCGAATAATGGATTTTTGTCCCAAAAGCTGGGATCTTTGGGTTTATCCTATGCTGTCTTGCTGAGGTCGCTTTCCCCCAGTCTATTCCACTGATCTTCCTTTCTGTTTCTTAGCCAGTACCAAATTGTTTTGATGACTGCTGCTTTGTAATATAGTTTAAGGTCAGGGACTGCAAGGCCCCCATCATATGTGGGGTTTTTTTTCATTATTTCCCTGGATATCCTTGATCTTTTGTTGATCCAAATGAATTTTGTTATGATTTTTTCTAAATCAGTGAAGCAGTATTTTGGTAGTTCAATGGGTATGGCACTAAATAGATGAATAAGTTTGGGTAGGATGGTCATTTTTATTTTATTGGCTCGTCCTATCCATGAGCAGTTAATGTTTTTCCAATTGTTCAAGTCTAGTTTTAGTTGTGTGGAGAGTGTTTTGTAGTTGTGTTCATATAGTTCCTGTGTTTGTCTCGGGAGATAGATTACTAGGTATTTTATTTTGTCTAAGGTAATTTTGAATGGGATTTCTCTTTCTAGTTTTTGCTGCTGAGCTGTGTTGGAGATATATAGAAAAGCTGATGATTTATGTGGGTTTATTTTTTATCCTGCAACTTTGCTAAAGTTGTGGTTTATTTCAATTTGTTTTTTGGTTGAATCACTAGGGTTCTTTAAGTAGACCATCATGTCATCTGCAAAGAGCGATAACGTGGTCTCCTCCTTGCCTATTTTGATGCCTTCAATTACTTTTTCTTCTCTAATTGCTACTGCTAGTGTTTCTAGTACAATGTCAAATAGTAGAGGTGATAATGGGCATCCTTGTTTCACTCCTCATCTTATTGGGAATGCATCTAGTTATCCCCATTGCAGATGATATTAGCTGATGGTTTTAGATATATACTGTTTATTATTTTTAGGAACGACCCTTCTATTCCTATGCTTTTTAGTGTTTTTAATAGGAATGGGTGTTGTATTTTATCAAATGCTTTTTCTGTGACTATTGAGATAATCATGTGGTTCTTTGGTTTGCTTGTTGATGTGGTCAATTATGTGGATGGTTTTCCTAATATTGAACCAGCCCTGCATCCCTGGTATAAATCCTACTTGATCATGGTGGATGATCCTTCTGATCACTTGCTGGAGTCTTTTTGCTAGTATCCTATTTAAGATTTTTGCGTCTATATTCATTAGGGAGATTGGTCTATAGTTTTCTTTCTCTCTTTTTGACCTGCCTGGTTTTGGAATCAGTACCATGTTTGTGTTGTAAAAGGAGTTTGGTAGAACTCCCTCTTTGCTTATTATGTCAAGTAGTTTGTATAGTATTGAGATTAACTGTTCTCTGAATGTTTGATAGAATTCATTTGTGAATCCATCGGGCCCTGGGGATTTTTTCTTGGGAAGTTGTTTGATGGCCTGTTGGATTTCATTTTCTGATATGGGATTATTTAAGAACTCTATTTCTTCTTCTGTTAGTCTAGGCAGTTTGTATTTTTGTATATATTCATCCATATCACCTAAATTGGTGTATTTATTGCCATATAATTGGGCAAAGTAATTTTTAATGATTGCCTTAATTTCCTCTTCATCAGAGGTGCTGTCCCCCTTTTCATCTTTGATGCTGTTAATTTGCTTTTCTTCCTTCCTTTTTTTAATTAGATTGACCAGTACTTTGTCTATTTTGTTTGTTTTTTCAAAGTACCAGCTTCTTGTCTTATTTATTAAATCAATAGTTCTATCACTTTCTATTTTAGTAATTTCTCCCTTAATTTTTAGGATTTCTAGTTTGGTTTTCTGCTAGGGGGGTTTAATTTGATCGCTTTTGAGTTTTTTCATTTGCATTTCCAATTGATTGATCTCTGCTCTCCCTAGTTTGTTAATATAAGCATTCAGGGATATGAATTTACCTCTGATTACCGCTTTGGCTGCATCCCAAAAGGTTTGAAAGGATGTCTCGCCATTGTCATTTTCCTCGATGAAATTATTAATTGTTTCTATGATTTCTTCTTTAACTATACAATTTTGGAGTATCATATTGTTTAATTTCCAATTAGTTTTTGATTTGTTTTTCCATGTACCACTACTAATCATTATTTTTATTGCCTTGTGATCTGAGAAGGCTGCATTCATTATTTCTGCTTTTCTGCATTTGTGTGCCATGTTTCTGTGACCTAATGTATTGTCAATTTTTGTGAATGTGCCATGTGGTGCTGAGAAGAAGGTGTATTCCTTTTTATCCCTATTTATTTTTCTCCATATGTCTATTAATTCTAATTTTTCTAAGATTTCATTCACTTCTTTTACCTCTTTCTTATTTATTTTTTGAATTGCTTTATCTAAATTTGATAATGGTTGGTTTAAATCTCCCACTAATATTGTTTTACTGTCTATTTCTTCCTTCAATTCTCCTAGTTTCTCCATTAGAAATTTGGGTGCTATATTATTTGGTGCATACATGTTGATTAATGATATTTCCTCATTGTCTAAAGTCCCTTTTAACAAAATATAATTACCTTCCCTGTCCCTTTTGATCTGGTCTATTTTTGCTTTGGCTTTATCAGATATCATGATTACCACTCCTGCCTTCTTTCTGTCAGTTGAGGCCCAGAAGGTCTTACTCCATCCTTTAATTCTGACCCTGTGGGTGTCAACCCCCCTCATGTTTGTTTCTTGAAGACAACATATGGTAGGGTTTTGGATTCTAATCCATTCTGCTATTTGTCTATGTTTTATGGGTGAGTTCATCCCATTCACGTTCAAAGTTATGATTGTCATTTGTGGACTCCCTGGCATTTTGATAGCCTTCCCTAATTCTAAGCATTTCTTCTTAGGCTCTACCTTTTAGTCCAGTGATTTACTTTGAATAAGTCCCCCTTGTCCCCTCCCTTGATGTTTGCCTTTTTAGTCCCTCCCTTTTTGTTTCCTCCCCCTCCCCTCTCTTTCCCTCCCCTTTTGTTTTCCCTCTCCCTCTACCCCCTTTGGTTTTCCCTTCTCCCTACCCTTGTTGGGTAGGATAGAATTCAAGATCCCAATGGATCTGGATGTTTTTCCCTCTCAGAGTTGATTTCCCTGAGATTAAGGTTTAAGTAAAAAACCCTTTCTTCCTCTCCTTCTTATAGGGGTTTTCTTCCCCTCCCCTTCCCATGTGAATCTTTGTGTGAGAAAGATTATTCTATTTGGTCTTTCTTTACCCCCTATTTATACATTACATTTTCCCCACATGTTAGTATACATAGATTGATATAAATGTAGTCCTTATAGAAGAGAGTTTGAATAAAAGAAGATAATATTTTTCTCCTTTCCCCTTTCCTTAATATTTACCTTTTCAGGTATTCCTTGCTCTTTGTTTTTCAATATCAAACTTTCCACAGAGCTCTGGTCTTTTCTTTGCAAATAGTTGGAAATCTTCTATTTTGTTGAATGCCCATACTTTCCCTTGGAAGTATATAGTCAGTTTTGCTGGGTAGCTGATTCTTGGTTGAAGACCCAGCTCTCTTGCTTTCTGAAGATCATGTTCCATGCCTTATGATCATTCAGAGTAGAACTTGCAAGGTCTTGTGTGACCCTGATTGGCATTCCTTTATATCTAAATTGTCTTTTTCTGGCTTCCTGTAGGATTTTTTCTTTTGTTTGAGAGCTTTGGAATTTGGCAATTACATTCCTGGGAGTTGTCTTTTGGGGGTTTAGTGTAGAGAGTGTTCTGTGAGCTCTGTCAGTGGCTGTATTACCCCCTTTTTCTAGAATCTCTGGGCAATTATAGCCTCTCTTAAGAGAAATTGTCATGATAGTCTCAAGACTATCAGATCTTATCTTATAACAACTGTTTTTTTACATAGATTTTGAAAGTTATAGGCTCCCTTAAAGGGAGGCTATCAAGGGGTCTTACAAACACTAATTCCTATCTTTTAATGATGTCTTTAATATAGGTACTCCTCATAAGTGTGTACAAAGCAAAACTCATCCATGTCTTCTCAAACTATTATTCTTTTTTCATTATTTTCTAATTATCTTCCATTTGTTGGGCTGTCCTCTAGATCACTTATTCTTGTGTAGTTACAAGTGGAATATGTCAGTTATTCATTGCTTTTCAATCACTTTTTTCTACTTAACAGCCCTTCTTGCTTTCCCATCCAGGATATCTATTGATTTTCTCTGCGTAATTTCTCCTATCTATTTTCATTGATAAAATCCCTCAAACTATTCACAACCACCACAAATGTGTCCATTGTCTTAAAGTAACTCAACATTTTAGTTTCCTGAACCCTCTTGTAAAATAGCTTATAGTAATGTCATATTAGTAGAAAAATGTCATTACCCAAAAGATGAGACTTTGTTTTTCAAAAAGTTCTGAGAATCATTAAAAGGTTTTTGTACTTACCCAAAGGTTGCTTCCTTTTTCCTATTTTAACTCTAGGTCTAGTTCACTGGAAATATACACTATCTCTTCAACCTATATGTACTAATGATCTCACTCTATGGGTTGTTCATTCAACTCTTTATAATTGCCTAAACCATTGGCTTGCAAAATGGAGGCATGCCTGGGAGAGTGTGGCATGACTTCAAGGTTTGTGCAGTTAACCACTCATATTTGGTAAGAAGGCTACTTCCCACTCTCCCTCTGATAGCCTGGCCTAGCCATCAATATATTATGTCTCTTTCATCCATAGCTTTCAACACTTTTTTTTCCCAGACACATCTTCATAATGTTTGCCTTCCATGCTTTCTATGAATATGCTTAATATTGTTTCTTAAGGGTGCTTATAACACTACCAACATCTGAAGAGGCAAAAAACACTGTTTCTCCACCAGATTACCTAATAGCAAGGGCCAATCTCAGGTATCTGAGATACTGGTTAGTGAGAAACTTTGTTTCTACCTTTTCATTTTTAACTGAAATAGGAATAAATCAGTTGCAATCTTTAGTCTATTCATTTTGACATCTTCTCTTTTACTGTCCAGAAACCACCATTCTTCTTCCAGGGCACTGAGGTTTACAGTCTTAGGGTGTTATGGAATTCCTCATTTTTTCTAACCCCACACCTCCAACCAGATGACAACTTCAGTCATTTCTTCTCCTAAAGAATCTCTTGCATTTCTCTCCTTTTTCCTCACATAGCTATCACTTTATGCATATCTTCCTTATAACTCTTCAGGACTATTTCAATCACCTTCCTATTAGACATGCAGGCTGAAATTTCTCCTCAATTTAATCAGTCCTTCAAGCAATTATTAGAGTTTAGGATTTTTAAAAGTATATTTGTGCCCATTTTTATTTATTTTTATTTTTTAAACATTTTATTTGGTCAATTTCAAATATTATATCTTGGATACAAAAATGATTTTCTTTTCCTCCCTCCCCTCCTGCCATCTCTCCCATAGCCGATGCGCGTTTCCACTGGGTATTATATGTATCCTTGATCCAAACATATTTCCATGTTCTTGGTGTTTGCACTAGGATGTTCATTTAGAGTCTGCATCCCCAATCATATCCCCTCAGACCCTGTAGTCAAGCAGTTGCTTTTCTTCTGTGTTTTCATTCCTATAGTTTTTCCGCTGCTTGTGGATAGTTTTTTTCTCATAGATCCCTCCAGATTGTTCAGGGACATTGCATTGCCACTAATGGAGAAGTCCATTACATTTGATTGTACGACAGTGTATCAGTCTCTGTGTACAATGTTCTCCTGGTTCTACTCCTTTCGCTCTGCATCACTTCCTGGAGGTTGTTTCAGTCTCCATGGAATTCCTCCACTTTATTATTCCTTTGAGCACAATAGTATTCCATCACCAACATATACCACAATTTGTTCAGCCATAACCCAATTGAAGGGCACCTCCTCATTTTCCAATTCTTTGCCACCACAAAGAGCGCAGCTATGAATATTCTTGTACATGTCTTTTTCCTTATTATCTCTTTGGGGTACAAACCCAGCAGTGCTATGGCTGGGTCAAACAATAGGCAGTCTTTTAGTGCCCTTTGGGCATAGTTCCAGATTGCCCTCCAGAATGGTTGGATCAATTCACACCTCCACCAGCAATGAATTAATGTCCCTACTTTGCCACATCCCCTCCAGCATTCATTACTTTCCTTTGCTGTCATGTTAGCCAATCTGTTAGGTGTGAGGTGATACCTCAGAGTTGTTTTGATTTGCATCTCTCTGATTATAAGAGATTTAGAACACTTTTTCATGTGCTTATTAATAGTTTTGATTTCTTTAACTAAAAACTGCCTATTCATATCCCCTGCCCATTTATCATTTGGAGATATGCCCATTTTAAAAAAGTGACACTTGTATTATTTCAGTCTAAAAACTTCATTTAATATGAATCTATATTTATTTATGTTGAAAAAATAATCCTGAGAAAAAATAATGGCACCATATTGTCATTACAGTAGTCTTGTTTTTGATAATTTCTCTCTTTTTACTGCATCATGCTAATAATGAGATACTATTCATAATCTTTCACCATCCCCTCTTGAGAATTTATAATAGTTTATATTCTGAATTGGGTATCCATTATCCACTCTCTACTTCACAAGGAAATCAAAGATTTATTGGATAAAGCAGTTTCACCTATCTTTTGATCTATTGTTGTGATTGGTTTACTAGAATAATTTCCCTAGAAAATGGTGATAAGCTATGTTGATATATAATTTTATAATTTAATATAATTTTATTCATTTCCAATTATTTTGACATTATTTGTTATAATAAAATGACTAGGCAACTGACTACACAACAAATTCAGGAATAATTCACACATAAGTTATTTTATCTCTACTAAGGTATATCTGCATTTTGTGAAGTTATTCAGTGTTCACAAAATCTACTGTGTTCTAATTCTTTTCTTGGAGGAAGAAAAAATTCTTGACATAGAATTTTGAACAATGTTTTCAAATAAATATTTCACCATTTTCCACTATGCCCTACTTTTCAGTAATATCACCTAGTACAGTAGTTTATGTTAATGTTGTTTGTAGAGTCTTCTGGATTTCTTCTTAAAATTGTTTTTTTTTCTTGTTTAATGTAATATATGATGACAAATAAACAATATTATTGATGACCAACTATCTCAAAAAGTAACATTTCTTTGCACTGTTTCTAGATATTTTTGTCATTACTCCCTCTTGAACATGCTATCTACCAGATAAACTGGACTAATCACAATTCCTCATACACAGCATTTGACATCCATCATCTATGCCTTGATAAAAACAATCTCATGGTCTGTAACACTTTCCATTTTATGTCCACATTTTGAGACTTATTCCAATCAAGCCTCAAGTTCTCCCTCCTACATAAGGCTTTTCCAAGCCAATTGTTAGTACTGTCCACGTTCCTAAATTATTTTGTGTTAAGCATCATATGTGTTGTACTTCCCTAAGTAGAATGTAATATGTTCGATACCCATTCTGGAGAGCAATTTACAACAATGCCCAAAGGGATCTAAAACCCTACACACCCTTTGATCCATATTAGGTCTGTATTCCTATCAATTCCCTGAAACAATCTTGAATAGTTCAGTTCAGATAAATTTTAGAAAGTTAATTATTATACAGACTAATTGAGAGAAGCATTGTATATTTACAAGTCAACTGATATTACACACAGTTGTTATTATATACTGTATTACAGGTTTTACAGTTGCAAAATGTTATGTAATTGAAATAGATTACTGTTAAAGCTATCCACCCAGTCCTATACTAAAGCTAGTGTTCCCATCTGAAATTTAGTTTGTAAAATAAAATAAAATGAATTCTTTCTTGTAATATTGTGGAAAGGAAAACTAAACTAAGCTCTGGACATTCTGCCACTGAGTTGGAGCAAACAGTAGTTGGAAGGTTAAAGTGAAATTGATGGACAGCAATGACAGTTAGTAGGGGGAGGGGTGTGTTGGGGAGTGACACTTGCTCTCAAGTAGATTTTCTTTCCTGGCCCTCAGACTGGAAGGAGCTCTCTCTACCTGTCTCTGTATAGAAGTACCTCTATTCTTGGATTTTTCCCAACTATGTGCTCTACCTGGATTCCTGTGATCATGTCATTAAAAAAAAGGATTTTTTTAAAACATTATTCTATTTGGTTATTTACAAACATTATTCAATGGAAACAATGATCGTTATTTTTCCTCCCCCTGCCCCCTCCCACCACTTCTCCCATAGCCAGCGCACAATTCCACTGGGTTTCACATGTGTTCCTGGTTCGAACCCATTTCCATGTTGTTGGTATTTGCATTAGAGTGTTCATTTAGAGTCTCTCCTCAGTCATTTCCTCTCAGCCCCTGTAGTCCAGCAGTTGCTTTTCCTCGGTGTTTTTACTCCCACAGTTTATCCTCTGCTTGTGGATAGTGTTTTTTAGATCCCTGCAGATTGTTCAGAGACATTGCATTGTCCCTAGTGGAGGAGTCCATTACCTTCAATTGTATCACAGTGTATCAATCTCTGTTTACAATGTTTTCCTGCCTCTGCTCCTTTCGCTCTGCATCACTTTCTGGAGGTTGTTCCAGTCTCCGTGGAATTCCTCCACTTTATTATTCCTTTAAGCACAATAGTATTCCATCACCAACATATACCACAATTTGTTCTGCCATTCCCCAATTGAAGGGCATCTCCTCATTTTCCAATTTTTGGCCACCACGAAGAGTGCAGCTATGAATACTCTTGTACAAGTCTTTTTCCTTATTATCTCTTTGGGGTACAAACCCAGCAGTGCTATGGCTGGATCAAAGGGCAGACAGTCTTTTATCACCCTTTGGGCATAGTTCCAAATTGCCCTCCAGAATGGTTGGATCAGTTCACAACTCCACCAGCAATGAATTAATGTCCCTACTTTGCCTCATCCCCTCCAGAATTCATTACTTTCCATAGCTGTCATGTTAGCCAATCTGCTAGGTGTGAGGTGATACCTCAGAGTTGTTTTGATTTGCATCTCTATGATCATAAGAGATGTAGAACACATTTTCATGTGCTTATTAATAGTTTTTATTTCTTTGGCTGAGAACTGCCTGTTCATGTCTCTTGCCCATTTGTCAATTGGAGAATAGCTTAATTTTTTGTACAATTGAATTAGCTCTTTGTAAATTTGAGTAACTAAACCTTTGTCAGAGGTTTTTGTGAAGACTGCTTCCCAATTTGTTGCTTTCCTTCTGAAGTTAGTTATATTGGTTTGGTTTGTACAAAAGCTTTTTAATTTGATGTAGTCGAAATTATTTATTTTACATTTTCTGACTCTTTCTATGTCTTGATTGGTTTTAAAGTCTTTCCTCTCCCACAGGTCTGACATGTATACTATTCTGTGTTTACCTAATTTACTTATAGTTTCCTTCTTTATGTTCATGTCAGTCACCCATTTTGAATTTATCTTGGTGTAGGGTGTGAGGTGTTGATCTAATTCTAATCTTTCCCACACTGTCTTCCAGTTTTCCCAGCAGTTTTTATCTAATAGTGGATTTTTGACCCAAAAGCTGGGATCTTTGGGTTTATCATATATTGTCTTGCTGAGGTCACTTGCCCCAAGTCTATTCCACTGATCTTCCTTTCTGTCTCTTAGCCAGTACCAAATTGTTTTGATGACTGCTGCTTTGTAATATAGTTTGAGATCTGGGACTGCAAGGCCCCCATCATATGTGTTTTTTTTTTCATTATTTCCCTGGATATCCTTGATTCTTTGTTATTCCAAATGAACGTTGTTATGATTTTTTCTAAATCAGTAAAAAAATTTTTTGGAAGTTTTATAGGTATGGCACTAAATAGATAGATAAGTTTGGGTAGGATGGTCATTTTTACTATATTGGCTCTTCCTATCTATGAGCAGTTAATGTTTTTCCAATTGCTCAAGTCTAGTTTTAGTTGTGTGGAGAGTGTTTTGTAGTTGTGTTAATATAGTTCCTGTGTTTGTCTCAGGAGATAGATTCCTGGGTATTTTATTTTGTCTAGGGTAATTTTGAATGGGATTTCTCTTTCTAGTTTTTGCTGCTGAACTATGTTGGAGATGTGTAGAAATGCTGATGACTTTTGCGGGGTTTTTTTTTTATCCTGCAACTTTGCTAAAGTTGTTGATTATTTTAATAAGTTTTTTGGTTGAATCTCTAGGATTCTTTAAGTAGACCATCATGTCATCTACAAAGAGCGATAACGTGGTCTCCTCCTTGCCTATTTTGATGCCTTCAATTTCTTTTTCTTCTCTAATTGCTACTGCTAGTGTTTCTAGTACAATGTCAAATAGTAGAGGTGATAATGGGCATCCTTGTTTCACTCCTGATCTTATTGGGAATGCATTTAGTTTATCCCCATTGTAGATGATATTGGCTGATGGTTTTAGATATATACTGTTTATTATTTTTAGGATCGACCCTCCTTTTCCTATGCTTTCAAGTGTTTTCAATAGGAATGGATGTTGTGTTTTATCACAGGCTTTTTCTGTGTCTATTGAAATAATCATGTGATTTTTGTTGGTTTGCTTGTTGATATGGTCGATTATGTGGATGGTTTTCCTAATATTGAACCATCCCTTCATCCCTGGTTTAAATCCTACTTGATCATGGTGTATGACCCTTCTGATCACTCGCTGGAGTCTTTTTTGCTAGTATCCTATTTAAGAGTTTTACATCTATATTCATTAGGGAGATTGGTCTATAGTTTTCTTTCTCTCTTTTTGACCTGCCTGGTTTTGGGATCAGTACCATGTTTGTGTCATAAAAGGAGTTTGGTAGAATTCCCTCTTTGTTTATTACGTCAAATAGTTTGTATAGTATTGAGATTAACTCTTCTCTGAATGTTTGATAGAATTCATTTGTGAATCCATCGGGCCCTGGGGATTTTTTCTTAGGGAATTCTTTGATGGCCTGTTGGATTTCATTTTCTGATATGAGATTATTTAAGAATTCTATTTCTTCTTCTGTTAGTCTAGGCAGTTTGTATTTTTGTATATATTCATCCATATCACCTAAATTGGTGTATTTATTGCCATATAATTGGGCAAAGTAATTTTTAATGATTGCCTTAATTTCCTCTTCATCAGAGGTGCTGTCCCCCTTTTCATCTTTGATGCTGTTAATTTGCTTTTCTTCCTTCCTTTTTTTAATTAGATTGACCAGTACTTTGTCTATTTTGTTTGTTTTTTCAAAGTACCAGCTTCTTGTCTTATTTATTAAATCAATAGTTCTATCACTTTCTATTTTAGTAATTTCTCCCTTAATTTTTAGGATTTCTAGTTTGGTTTTCTGCTGGGGGGGTTTAATTTGATTGCTTTCGAGTATTTTTTTTTATTTGCATTTCCATTTGATTGATTTCTGCTCTCCCTAGTTTGTTAATATATGCACTCAGGGATATGAATTTACCTCTGATTATTGCTTTGGCTGCATCCCAAAAGGTTTGAAAGGATGTCTCGCCGTTGTCACTTTTTTTGATGAAATTATTAATTGTTTCTGTGATTTCTTATCTAACTAAACGATTTTGGAGTATCATATTGTTTAATTTCCAGTTAATTTTTTATTTGGTTTTCCACGTACCATTACTGATCATTATTTGTGATCTGAAAAGGCTGCATTCATTATTTCTGCTTTTCTGCATTTGAGTGCCATGTTTCTGTGACCTAGTGTATGGTCAATCTTTGTGAATGTGTCATGTGGTGCTGAGAAGAAGGTGTATTCCTTTTTGTCCCTATTTATTTTTCTCCATATGTCTATTAATTCTAAATTTTCTAAGATTTCATTCACTTATTTTACCTCTTTCATTATTTATTGATTTGATTAATCTAAATTTGATAATGGTTGGTTCAAATCTCCCACTAATATTGTTTTACTGTCTATTTCTTCCTGCAATTCTCCTAGTTTCTCCATTAGAAATTTGGGTGCTATATTATTTGGTGCATACATGTTGATTAATGATATTTCCTCATTGTCTAAAGTCCCTTTTAACAAAATATAATTACCTTCCCTGTCCCTTTTAATCAAGTCTATTTTTGCTTTGGCTTTTTCAGATATCATGATTGCAACTCCTGCCTTCTTTCTGTCAGTTGAGGCCCAGAAGGTCTTACTCCATCCTTTAATTCTGACCTTGTGGGTGTCTACCCGCCTCATGTGTGTTTCTTGAAGACAACATATGGTAGGGTTTTGGATTCTAATCCATTCTGCTATTCGTCTACGTTTTATGGGTGAGTTCATCCCATTCACGTTCATAGTTATGACTGTCATTTGTGGACTCCCTGGCATTTTGATATCCTTCCCTAATTCTAACCTTTCTTCTTTAGCTCTAACCTTTTAGTCCAGTGATTTACTTTAAATCAGCCCCCCTTTCCCCTCCCTTTTTGTTCCCTCTCCCTCCCCCCTCTCTTTCCCTCCCCTTTTGTTTTCCCTCCCCTCTCCCCCCCTTGGTTTTCCCTTCTCCCTACCCTTGTTGGGTAAGATAGAATTCAAGATCCCAATGGATCTGTATGTTTTTCCCTCTTAGAGCTGATTTCCCTGAGAGAAAGGTTTAAGTAAAAAACCCTCTCTTCCTCTCCTTCTTATAGGAGTTTTCTTCTCCTCCCCTTCCCATGTGAATCTTTGTGCCAGAAAGATTATTCTATTTGATTTTTCTTTCCCCCCCTGTTTACACATTACATTTTCCATATATTATTATATATAGATTGATATAAATGTAGTCCTTATTGAAGAGAGTTTGAATAAAAGAAGATAATATTTTTCTCCTTTCCCCTTTCCTTAATATTTACCTTTTCAGGTATTCCTTGCTCTTTGTTTTTCAATATCAAACTTTCCACAGAGCTCTGGTCTTTTCTTTGCAAATAGTTGGAAATCTTCTATTTTGTTGAATGCCCATACTTTCCCTTGGAAGTATATAGTCAGTTTTGCTGGATAGCTGATTCTTGGTTGAAGAACCAGCTCTCTTGCCTTTCTGAAAATCATGTTCCATGCCTTATGATCATTCAGAGTGGAACTTGCAAGATCTTGTGTGACCCTGATTCGCATTCCTTTATATCTAAATTGATTTTTTCTGGCTTCTTGTAGGATTTTTTTCTTTTGTTTGAAAGCTTTGTAATTTGGCAATTATATTCCTGGGAGTTGTCTTTTGGAGATTTAGTGTAGAGGGTGTTCTGTGAGCTCTTTCAGTGGCTGTATTGCCCCCTTGTTCTAGAATCTCTGGGCATTTTTCTTTGATTATATCTTGTATTATGATGTCAAGTTTGCTGTTTATTTCTGGATTTTCTGGTAGTCCAATTCTTCTTAAATTATCTTGTCTTCCTCTATTTTCCAAGTCTGTCACCTTGTCAGTCAGATATTTTATGTTCTCTTCTAATTTCTTGATCTTTTGGCTTTGCTTTATTGATTATTACTCTTTTACCTGCTTGTTGTCTTACAGTTGCCTAATTCTGACCTTTAAAGTCTGGTTTTCCTTTTCAGTTTGGTCAAGCCTGTTTTGTAGTTGCATGGAATTCTTTTGCATTAATTCCCACTTTTCCTGCCAGAAAACTTCCATCTTTTTGATCATTTTCGATTCAAATTCTTCCAAAGTTTGTGGAGAGTTTCTATTTCCTTTGGAAGGTTTTGGAGCATTTGCTTGTGTTTCCTCTTCTATCTCCTCTGTATTTTGTATTTTCCTCCATAAAATGTGTCCAAAGTTGCCCCCTTCTTGTTTTTCTTGCTGTTTTCAGTCTTTTTTTGCTTCTGCGCTGTTTGCCATCTCTATCTGAGTGAGGGGGGCTGGCTCTTCTGTTATCTGTCTGGTGTTCAGTGGCTTTAGCCCCAGGCAAATTGTCTGTCTTCCCCAGGAAGCCCGGAATTGCTGGTGTTTTGTTGTTTCTGTGTTACTACCCTCCTCAGTTCTCTCCTGATGCTTCTCTGTTGCCTTACTTCTATGCTCTGAGCCTGGCTTGACACTCTCAGATGTATTTCAATGCCTTTACTGGCCAGAGGAGCCTACACTCTGAGGGTGAGGGCCCATGGCTTCCAGGAGCTCTGAGGGCTGTTGATAGGATTAACCTCAGACTGAGTATGCCCTGAGGCAGGGACCTTTGGTGAGACTCAGATGAAAGGATCTGGTCAGGGGGCTACAGGCTCCCCCAGTCTCTCTCTGTTTCCCTGCTGTCTGGGTGCCCCCGCGACTGGGTCAGATTGTTTTCAGGGTGAGGCCTTCAGAATAGCTGGCTCCCGAGGCCCTTTTGCCTGCCCTGAGCTTCCTGCTGCTGCCTCGGATTCAGCGCTCTGGGTTGGGTGGATGGGTCCTGGGGCCTTCCTTTTGTCTACCCCTTAGATCTGCGTGATCTCAGGTTCTGACTTTTGGGGGTCCTTACCTTTTGATCCAGGTCCAGGAGGAGTGTTCCCGGGGTCTATTCTATTGTTTGTTTTGAATTTCTGTGTCCTAGGAGCAGTCAATTTGAGATCGGTAAGGAAGGGTTTCTCTAAACAAAAGGTTTTAAGGGGAGAGGTTTGAACTCTAAGGCCAGTCTTTAGGGGTTTCAGCCTGAAGAGACAGGCCTAACCAGCTCTGAAGTTCAGAATCTTTTATTCCTCTTGATGTCTACTGCTAATGATTTTGAACTTAAGAAAACTAGCCAAGATCAGCATAGACAGGAGTAAAAGGAACCTTACCCCAGCCTTCAAGGCCTGGCCTCAGCTCCAAAGTTGAGAGAAACTCAAACCTAATCTAGGGAAATTCCAATTCCCTCTTCCATGACATCTTCCCAATCCAAACTTTTTATTAAATTCATCTTGAGTTAAATAACCAGCTTTTAGATAAGGGAACTATCATTTCAGGGGAATATAGAGGGAGCAGAACTTGAGGACAGCCATTTAACCATAAACCTTTCCTATTGGACATCTGCCAGGTGGTCTTGGCCAGGGAAGGCTTGTCCCTGCTCTCGGGTATCTTCAACATCAATCAATAGATAAGAAATCCCCTCAGGCTATTATCGTTGACCCATTTCTCGGGAACCCCATTTTTCAAAGATAGTCTTTCATCAGGGGGTATCTCTCTCCTTTTACCTCACTAGCATCCATATTCCCTCAAAATCCTCCATTCCCTATTTCAAAACCTTCCTTATTCTCTGTAATTCTTCAATCCCTACAATTACTTCAATTATTACAGTTTGTATCTCTGGGAAGTAGAAGGGGAGACATAAAGCAATATCCCCCACTAGGCTATCTATACCAACATTTCAGAGTTCTATATGTTGGTCTAATTTCTATATTTTCAAATGAAATAGAAATGCTATATCAATCACACCAAGAACATGCAGATTTAGCAATATTGATATTATACTCTGTTTGGAATTAAGACACCTTGTACCCAAATGTACACCAATAGCAAGTTAATTTCCAGTTGTAACTAAGCATAGTGAGAAATTAGCCGCTGCATCTCACATTAGTCCCTATTAGCACAAACAAAAAAGGGGAGGAACAAGAGTCAAAATTGCTATAAATTGGCAATGTAATCTTTGCCACAATTACCAAGATTTTAAGAAGCAGAGCAATTATAGCTCAAGATAATTACAATACAAAATATTTATACCTACATTATAGTAAATGTAAACACTAAAGTTTTAACTACTACCACAGAAACTCAAAAGAAAAAAAAAGGGGTGGGGAGTACCTATTTATATTTGTGGTATTGAAGTATAGGAAACTGAGGGTCAATACATCAATTGACAAATGGCTGAACAAGTTTTCTATAATACACAATGAACAGGGTTTCAGAAAAAACCTGGACTTAAATTAACTGATGCAAAAAGTGAACATTGTATAAGGTAACTTTAATATATTTTTTAAAAAAAACTGTGAATGCTCTAGTTATTCTCAGTAGAGAAGTGATCTAATACAATCCCAGAGATCTATAAAAATGTCATCCACCTTTAGAGAAACAATTGATGGAGTCTGATTATAGACGATAAGATAATTCACTTTTTTCTTCTTCCTATTTTTTATTTTAGTATCTATTCCCAAAAGTGACTAACATGGAACTATGTTTTATATGACTGTACATGTAAAATCTATATCAGATTGCTTTCCTGTCTCAGGGAGAGGACAGTGGTGGGAAGGAATTGGAGAGGGAAGTTGGGAAAGAGGGAGAAAATTTGGAGTTCAAAATTTAAAATAAAAAATAGATGTTTAAAAAATGCCAAAATATAAAATAAATCATATATAAGCAAAAATATCTTTGATGAAAGGATTGTTGTCCCTTTTTCTTTTTGCATTCCAAGTGCCTAGTACACATAGTAGATTCTCAATTTAAGTTTTTAACTGCTGCAAAGAGGAATCATTCAGCATTCATGGAAGGTAATGCAGGTGCTGTCCTGATCTTAACATGAATCTGCTATTACTCTATCTCTCTTACCTCTTCATGGTTTTGAATTCCTCACATTTACTACTTGCCTTCTTGGCTCATGCCCCAAAGCCATGTATCCTCACTATTAAAATCCTATCTAAATAAAAGGCCTCTATAGAAGGAGGGCATAGAGGAGGATAGAAGGAGAAAGAACAACATTACATGTGTAATGGAAGTCATTATTGACTTTATATTGGGTGTGAATACTTAACAATAATGCATTAGCTTCTGAACTCACAGAGAAGTAACTGTGATTTTTCATGCTTTGCTTTTCCTTCCATTTATTCCCAGCAGTTGGTATTTGGTAATGAAGTAGGAAGGTAGTGATTTTCCACTGGAGGCTTTCTTAAGTGTCTAAGCCCTGACTTTTGAATATTTCCTGTTTTAAACACTAGTAAAGAACTTTTAAAATCATCTGGAAAGAAAGTGAATCAGCAGGACTTTGACACACACTGTTGTCATGAAATTCTCTATGTGCTTTAGTTTTTGAGAAGTGGATAAGGCAGTTCAGAAATGGAATTGGAAATTTAGATGTATGTCTCTTTCATTGAAATAGCATTTGTTGTATTTTCTTAAACTTAGGTTAAGGATAGAATACTAAGATGGGGAGTTTGGGATTATTTCTTGGGAGTTAAGATTTGATTTAATATGAAAATGGATCTTAACTTAAACAACAAACTTGTTTTTAATTTTATTTATTCTTATTAACACATTTTATTTCCCTTTCCCTTACAAATATATCCTTTCTTGTTTTCCTAATATGCAAATGAACTCTTAGCAAAAATTTAAAAAGAAATGGAAAGTATCCATTAAAACCATAATGGCCATGCCCAACAATATATACAATGATGCTATTTCCCTTTGAATCTCAGTTAAAATATAGCTTTGAATATTATATTTTTCATATCACTCCAGCTGCTGGTACTTAGACTGTTAACTTTTATTTATTTTGTATGATTTTTGCATATGCCTTTAAAATAATGTTTATTTTGGTGTCATAATGAGATATTTGTTTTCTGAGAATAGAGTAAAATAACAGAAATCATTGGAGAAATATTGTCTCTCCTTATGGAAGAGATGCAAGGACTTGATGCACCTGGAGGGCAGGAACTACTTCATTAAAAATATTATATCACAAGTGCTCAGCACAATGCTTGCTACATAGTAGGTGTTTAATAAAATACTTATTGGCTGATTGATTCCATACCCATAGTTAGTTCCATACCTGTTTTTTTGAAAGAAAGAAAAAACATCTTTCAATTCCTTTTTTGGGTCCAAGATGGATCATTATAATTACAGAGCATTCCATTTCATTTTATGTCCTATTCATTTGAAAGCAAATCATTGAAATTATTTTTTTTACATTTTTGTTGTAAATTTGTTGTAAGACAAAAAAATTGTTGTAAAAATAAATAAATGTTTGGGGATTGTAAGATTTGATCTTTAATTTATATCAAAAGAATCTCCTTGTAAAGGCATCACCATAAATAATATTTCTGCCTAAATTACATTTTGATTTATATTTTCACATATATGAGCAAAAAGGCTAATTTTTTCCAAGGGACATTTGGCTTAAGTTTACATTGCAAGTTTAGCCTAATTTACTTGAACCTCTAAAGCATGCAGTACTTACATGTTATATGAATCAGTATATGAATGCATAGATGATCCTATAGGAATCATCACAAAGAGATAAACCATGATTGATTGCATTAATCAAGCCAGTCATACTGTTCCTATATTGCTTATTGAATAATACATGCCTATTAACTTACTAACAATCAACTAAAATCTAATTTTGGTGTTCATGTTTAAAGTATATCTACAAAATCTTAAAAGCAAAAGCAAAATTGTACAAGTGCTAATTCCCTCAGATAGTTTTTGCTAAAGAAAGAAGATTTTACATAAAGAATAACAACAAAATAATTTTTGTCAAGTTGAGCAGCTGGGACCCAATTGTGCTAGCTAGGGCATTCATTTTTTATTTTGTAGAAAATGATGACTGAATATAAAACTGTAGTCTGTATTAGATCTTACAAGAAAACAAATCAGACCACTTGAGTTCCTTCAGCATGGCCTAATCTAAGATAACTGAAAATTTGGAGATTAAAAGTTTCTATAATCAACAAGTTTCTTCAACTCATACATTTTGCAAATTTTAATGGTTTTGATGTAATAAAAGCTAAAATTATCATAATGATACATAGCCTAAGCATGTAAAATACATGTGAATCTTTTGATTTATTATTTCACACAATTTGTTCATTGTATCAAACCTTTTTTTAGACAAATGGGGAAAGAGTACATCATTAATTAATTTCCACAGCAGACATTATCCATACTCTCTCCTCATTTCTCTAAAGAAGGATTCATTCTATCGTATTTATTAAGTACCTACCATGTTCCAGACAGTGTGTAGAGTACTATAGATACAAATCAAATGCATGATGTAATCCATATTTAAAAGGATTTTAGGTTCTAAGGGAGAGACTGTAAGGATGGTTAGATAGATAGATTAATTGATTGATAGATAGATAAGATAGAGAAACAGAGAGAGAGAGAGGAGATGCAAAACAAAATTAATCCTTGTAACAAATATTCAGATGAGACTTTCTGTATGTCAGCATGAAGAGTTGAATATGGTCAAAGACAAAAAGATTGTCAAACTGAAGGAGATCTAGTCAAGATAAGATAACTACTCAATGACTTTATGCAAAAACTTATAAAGATGATTACCAGTGCAACATAAGAACTGCTGTATATGATGTGATACCAGAACCTTGAACTAGGCATATAAAGGGTTTTTACAACCCTGTTTAATCAGGGCACACATGATTTAAGAATAATGATGATAATTAATAATAATAACTAACATTTAGGTAGTACTATGTGTCAGGGAATGTACTAAGCACTTTACAAATATTATCTTGTTCAATACTCAAAACTTAGGTAGCTGGTGCTATTATTCTCATTCTCATTTACAGAGGTTAAATGACCTGTGAAAGGTCACATAGTTAATAATATGAGGCCAGTCTAAACCCAGAACTTCTTGACTTCCAGCCTAGTACTTTATTCAGTACACCACTATCTACCTCTCATTTCTGAAGACAACAGAATTAAGATATTCTGGATGGTTGTTCAACATTTGAAGAGGCACAATGGTGGAATAAAATTTCATAATATAATAAAGACTTGAACAGAGAAGATCAGGCCTTAATAACTATGGAATCTTATGATTCTGAGATATTAGAATTTTAATTATTCCTTAGACTACAATCTTGTGATCAATGGTTGCTGGATAGGCCATCCCATGAGAGTAGCCTTGGAATCCCTTTGGTACCCAAAAGAATCACCTAATATTTGGAGACTGTTCCTTTTGGTTAATCAGATTTAGGTGAACAAATAATTACAATGAGATATCCATGTCAAATCTAAAATTGGCTTGTGGTGCCTAGAAGCTGTTCCCTTAATATTTTTACTTCCATTTGCATTGGAAGATACTTCTACTGAATGAACACTAGTAGTTCCTGGATATCAGTTGATCTCACTCTGATTGCTCTGGTATCAGGCAGAGTATTTAGTGGTTAGAATCCTTTCCCTGCTGAGTTCTCAAAACAACACAAACCTCATACCCTACAAGATCTATATGGTTAGAATGTAGTATACTTTTAAACACAAGTACTCTTTGTGGTCTAGTGATTAAGACATTTTATAGTAAATTAGTGTACTTATTTATTCCAAAACTAAATTTTTTGGAAGAAAGGAAGATAAAAAACATTTATTAAGTTCCTACTCTGTGCCAGTCACAGTGCTAAATGCTTAGCAATCTTATCTCATTTTATATGACGTACAAAATGGTTAAACTTGGTTCTCCATAAAGTTAGGATAATAATACAATTTTGGGGTTTGAGGAAAGAAATCTTTCTTGATAATATGAAACTTTAGGAAATATTTTCCAATATTTGTTCAGTACTTGACTGGTACAAGAGAGAACTCTACTCAGGAAATTATTCTGGCTAAGAGATATAACTTTCTTTGTCACCAGACATTTGAAATGAAAGTTAATTCCTTTAATCCAGAATCCTAAAATTTATTTCACATTATTAATGTCACAAAGTCACCTGCGAGACTGAGATATTTGATTTGAATGTGAGGTTAAGAATGTATGCTGAACAAGTAATGAAGAATATTGATTTAATTTATTTCCTCTCAATATCAGTATTTCATGTTTAAGAGGAAGAAAAAAGTAAAATATATTTAGGGGTGGTAAGGAATACTCAATTTAAATTTATAGGGCAGTTTGCTCACTTCCTTCCTCTCCCTCTCCCCCACAAGAAGTCTTGCTTTTCCCTATGAAAACCCTATTTCAATGCCTTGTTACAACATAGTAGATTCTGTATGAATGCTTGAAAGTGATGCTCATGAAATATCAGTCCTACCTATCAGATTCTACCAATTTGAAAAGGCTTCAAAATGTAGGCTCAGATATAGATTATATGTTTTTATGCTCAGTTTGGTTACATTGCTGAGAGTGGCTCATTGTCACAAATATTTACTATCAGATTTTAACAACCACTGTTAATGGGTGGGTAGATAAGAGGGATAGTCTTTGGCCACACCATTTATGAATGTAATTTATTAAAATATCAGAGATTGAGATGCCATCAGTTCAGGAACTATCTATATAAATGCAAACAGTTCCTAAAGGTATTGGGTATTAATATATTTCTAAATTAGAAGGTCACATGCTAATGAATAGCATAAATAAAAGTTTAACTATGTTGCCTCCTTTGATACTAATTTAATATTCATATTTATGATTGTTTAATTTGTGTTCTTGTGTCTTTGTATGTATACAAGTTGGTTGGAGTCAACCTATACATACTGAACAAAGTATGGAAGGAAATCCAGTGTTTTGTATTTGTATGTGCATTTGTATGTGTGTGCTCCCTTGTTTTTCCAGTTTTTTATATTCTCTCCTCTTCACATACACCACAGCATAGCTAAACTGACATAAAAAATCCTTACCAGCCATAATTAATTTCTTTCTCCAGTCCTTTGCCAATGCTATCACTTATGCTTGAATATATTCCTTCCTCTATCTCTTCTAGATGACATCTTTCATGACATACACTGAATTTGCTATTTATTGCCTTCCCTTTGAAATGATCATTTATTGATTTTACATGTATAAGTAATATATATCCATATATACCCAATGAATATATAGTAATAGAAATGCAAGCTTCTTGAGGGTAGGAACTTTTAGTTTTACCTTTTGTCTCTAGCCCTTAGCAGAGTGCCTAGAAAACAGATAGCATTTCATTCATACTTGGCATCATCTGACAGTTCTGTTTGCTATTGTTGTCTCTGACTGACTTACTCTGCCTGTCTGTGTCTGTCTGAGTCTATCAGTTTCTTTTTCTCTTTCTTATTTTCTCCATCTCTTCCATTCATTCCCCTCCTTCATTAAAAAGCTCCAAAGTTCTGAGTACAGTGGCATAGCTTAAAGCTGAATAAAATATTACTTAAGCTGTTCTTCCTGACCACCCAAGGAGAAAAGTAGGAGTTCCCCAAGGGCTACATTTTGCTTCTGTAGTAAAATACATTCTGAGTTAGCCAGCCTACAAGTACTTAAGTGAGGCAATTCCAAAGTCAAAGATAATGAGGAAATTTATTATCTCTGAACTAGCAAGCACTTTAGGGAGTCTGCTTCTTCAGTTGATGAATAGAATGCCTCTACTAATTTTAAAAAGAAAAGCTTTCCCATGAATTCATAGAACTCTGGTAAACCCAAGGAGAGATTAGTGTAGTCTAAAATATCAGATGTGTTGAATTTGTATATTGTATCTTATTTCAAAATATTATTTCCTTTGAGAAATATCTACCTTATTCTGGAGGAAAAATATCTGTTAAAAATGAAACAAAAGAAAGAAAATAAAATAGCAATACCACTATTATCCAGAAAAATGGTTTATAATAGGTTCTATAAGATGATAGAAAAATCTCATTTTATCATTGTAATATCTATAGAAAATAGGTGCTATTAATATCTCTATTTTTCAGATGAGGAAACTGAGGCAGACAAAGATAAAATGAGATATTTGTAAAATATTTAGCAAACCATATGAAATATCAATATTATCATATTACTAAATTAATATTATTTTAATATTTGAGCATATGGCACTTTAAAGTTAATCCATTTTCTATTTCTATTTAATTTAAATCTCATTCTGATAGTGGTTAATAGAAATTGAAGTGCTCCATAAAAAAATATACAGAAAACTTCCTTCAGCCCTTGACCTTAGAAACATACTGGCCTTACATTCTGAGGCCTCATTTCATAATTTCCCAAACACTATTGGGGAATGTTTAATATTTGGTCCTATCTGACAAAGTTAATTATCTTTTCAATTACTAGGAATTCAAAGGAGTCAATATTTTATTGAAAAGAGAAAATAAGTTAAACTTTTAAAATATATTTGTCATACCATTATATAGATAAATATATACTATGAAATTATGACTTTTAAAAATGTTACTATAGAAAATGAATCTTTCATTTAAAAAATGAATTCAATATTAGAAGAAAATAAAATGATCTGATAAGTACTACTAAGGAAAAATGATAAAGGTAATGTTTAGATTATAGTTCACAGACCTGAAATATTTAAACCAACAAGAATATAAAATTTAACAGATTGGAATAGGATGAAATAGAATAAGAAAGATTGAATAGAACAGAGATTTAGCACAGGAAGACATTCTGAATATGATCTAGTCCAACCCTCTCATTTTATAGATAAGAAAACAGTGGTCCATGAATAATGAGTGCTATGCAGAAAATTGCACATTTTAGCACAGACGTCTTCATTTTTTAGCATTCAGTTAAAAATAGACATTGCTAGCATTCATAACTAAATATTTGCGTGTGAAGGAAATTGTAAAAAGAAGCAAAATTTTCCTACCATCCATCTATATAAATAGAATATATATATAATGTGTGGGTGTGTGTTTGTATCAAACATTTATTACACATGTATAATACAAACAAAATATGTATATATTTGTGTGTATGTGTATATACATATACTCAATAGAAGTATGTATGTATAAATTATATAATGTTAACCCATCTGTTGAGATGGTTTTAGTGGGATGTGGCTGCTATATATGTTGTATCTTCTTAATGCCACAAGTGAGGACAAAAGATGATAGAATCATGTGCTCTGAAAACACATTTGCAATTGTTTCTCTATAGGACAAATATTGAGGATTCTAATATAACTTTCTTATCACTTAGAGCTAGGCAATTTACAAAAGTAAACATCAAGGACACCACATATGGCTGGGGTGATATAGTGACTGAAGCGATATTATCTAAAGAATTGAAAACATGAAATTAATAGACCATTTCTGTCCAAACCTGGTGCCATTCCAAATAAATATCAGATTGTATTTAATGGATTTGGAGGAACAGTGTAATGTGGAGAAATAGGTTGTTGCCTGGCAGTCAAAAGGGTTACATTTTCCCCCCAAACTCAGCCAGTAATTAGATTTGAATCTTTATCAAGAATAACTTTTTTGGGCTTCAATTTCTTCAATAAGTTAATTACACTAGGTGATCTCAAATGTCTTCTAGAGCTAAACTTTTGTAAGATTCTTGTGACATTATTGCCATGTCAAGCTGTGCATAAACACTGCAATCTTATTTAAAGACTTTTAAAATCTGACTTGACAAGGATCTTCTAATAGGGGGACCAAGAAACACTGCAATTGAATTGATTTAGGAAGTATATTATCCTCAAGGAGTAGTTAGAATTAACTGGAATAATTTCATTTTAGTTGTAGCTATTTCATTAACTGGTTTATTTTGCGTAAGTCACTTTCAATCTCTGTGCCTCAAATTAGGGAGTTAAGATATATAACTTATAAAAGCATCAAATCTATAATCTCATCATGACTGATTAGATATTTCAGTCAAGTCCAATTCAATTGTCTTCCTGATCTACTTGGCCTTAACTCTTTTAGTACTATGCTATTTTGCTTCATCAACTTTCTTTAAATGAGGATAACATACCCAGGAAAGGATGGCTTATTCTCCTTGTAGGGATACTTTTATTGGAGCTTAAATGTAGATGAGGGGGTGAAATACACACAAACACACAGAATAAACACATATAATCATAAATGTATTTATTTGTGTATATGTATGTGGTTATGTGTGTAATCTGTGTGTTAATTTGAAGTTTGGTGAATCCACAAATTCACATATCATTTTGAATTTTTTCAGGGCTTTCATCCTGTGAAAGAGGCATTGTTCAAGTATTTTGGGAAGTTATAAAATATATGTATGTATGGATACATGAAAATATGTATAAAACATTATATATCATAGTTTGAACAAAAGACATTCTTCATTTACTTTTCTCCCTTGATGTATGAATGGTAGTCTTAGGAAAATAGCCTCATAGAGCTTGTTTTCCCTCATCTAGGAAAAAGATTGTTTTGATTAAATTATCACTAAAGCCTATTCCAACTCTAAAACCCATGGTTCTAGGGAAGACTAATTTTGGTCATTACAAATATTTTTTAAAGATGCTCTATAGTCTTTTAAGTCTTAATGTATTGGTTGTGTTGTCATGAAAAAAAGGATTTCATTACTTTTAAAAATTCCTCTTGAATTTCAATTTTGTGTCAGAGTTCCCCATGACAAGAACAATCAACTTAGTCTCAATTTTAATGTTTCTCAAATTAATGATTAAAGGTTCAGAAAATGTCAACTCTGTTGATATAAATTTTGATAATTTTTGTATAATTTGGACATTCGTATGTCAGATATTTTTTGTTGGAAGTTAGGTTTTAAGCTTTTGTTTTGTTCTAATCAACCAAATAATTCCTTTTCTTTTCATGACATTTATTTCATTACATACTAATGAATTACAAATAAAAATATTAGCATTCATCTTTTTTAATTTTGATTTCCAAAATTTTTCCCTACTTCTAACTTATATTTTCTCCTTGAAAAGGCAAGTAATTTGATTACTCTATGAAGCCATGCAAACCATTTTTCTGTATTAGAGATGTTGCCAAAAGAAAAAGATGTATTAGATGTATTCTGTATTAGAGATGTAGTCAAAAGAAAAGAAAAAGAAAAAATTCTAAATAAGATTTAATCTGCATTTGGTTAATTAGTTCTCTCTCAATATCTACATAGCTTTTTTATTCATCATGGATCCTTGGGAATTGTCTTGATCATTGTTTTATTATAGTAGCTAAGTCTTTGATAGTTGATCATCTCAAAATATTTCTGTTACTATGTATAATATTCTCCTGGCTCTGAAGATTTCACTTAGCAAGAATTCATATAAGAATTCTCAGGTTTTCTAAAAACATTTGAATCATTATTTCTCATCCAACAATAGCCTTGCATCAAATCCTATACTCCTTGAGTCATTTCGTAATTGATGGTCATCCTCTCAATTTGCAATTCTATAGCTACTATAGATATTTTCGTACAAATAACTTATTTTTCCTATTCTTTGATGTCCTTAGCATAGAGACCTAGGAACGTTATTGCTGGGTCAAAAGGTACCCACAATTTTTGGCCCTTTTTGGTGTAATGCCAAATTATTCTCTAGAAAGTTTACAGTTTCACAACTCCATAAGTAGTGCATTAATGGCCCAACAGACATCTCCTAATTTTTCATTTTACTTTTCTGAAACATTAATTAATCTGATAGGTATTATGTAGTAGCTGAAACAGTTTCATTTCTTTTGGTGGTAATCCTTTAGAGCATATTTTCTTGTGACCAATAGATATTTTTATTTTATTTTCTGAAAATTACCTGTTTATTTATAATTTGACAAATTATCAATTGAAGAATGGCTTTTTCTTATTATTATTTTTTTGGTCAAAACCCTAACTTCCATATTGGAATCAAAATCATGTGTTAGTTCCAACACAGAATCATGCTAAGGGCTAGGCAATGAAGGTTAAATGACTTGTCAAGGTTCACATAACTAGAAAGTTACTGAGACCAGATTTGAAGCCAGGACCTCCCATCTCTGGGCCTGGCTCTCAATTCACTGAACCACCTAGCTACCCCTCCTCTAATTTTTATAAATTTGAAGCATTTCCCTATATATTTGAGAAATTAGGCATTTCTCAGAGAGTCTTATAATTTTTTTCTCAGTTTCCTATTTTCCTTCTAATTTTGATAGCAGTTTCCCAAATGTAAAGGCCTTTTAATTTCACATAATTGAAATAATACATTTTATATCCTATGATCCTCTCTCCTTTTGGTCAAACATTTCTCCCCTTGTTTATAGTTCTGACCACCATGCTCTTTTAATTTATTTATGATATCACCATTTATTTCTACATAATTTATTCTCTTTGACCTTTTTGTTTATGTGGCATTGTAAAAATGGAGATTTGAACCCCGGACTTCAATTCCCAGAAGTCCTTGGTAGCTCCCAGAATTCACTATAATCCCACCTGAATTCCCACCTGGGCCAAGAACAGAAATTGTATTTAAGCTGACTCTCTGCCTACTTCGGCTCTCTCCCTGCTTCCACTTCCAAGCACATGAGTCTCTCAAGCTGTAGAGTGAGTTGTTGTGAGTGGGCTCTCTGGGCCTAGGCATGTGCTTTCTTATTTTGTAATTTCTTTATTTCTTAATCTTTAATAAACCTCATAAAAATTTAGCCTTTAGCAGAGAAACTAAATTTTTAATCATAACAGTTCGGCAAACCACATGGGTTGTGATGAAATACCTTCAATCTTTTTAAATTTCCCAACTCTTTACTAAGTTCAGTTTTTAATAGCTAATGCCTAGATAGTGATATTTTAAGCCACATTTAGCAAGCCTCTTGACTCATCCCGGCTGCTGCCTGCCTGTTTCTGTGACCCCAGAGGCTGTTGCTCCTGGTCTTTCTCTTGCTCACCTGGCCCAGCTGATTCCCGTACCTCTGGCCTCTGACTCAGATGGCTCATCACCAGCCCAGCCCTAGGACCCAGGCTGCTGGTAGCAGACCCAATTTCTTCTGGATCAAAAACTAGTTGGTAAAAATAAGCTGGGGTGATTTTTCTTTAGGCTACAATTAGCCTCCACATGGACTGGAGGCAGGGAATCACAGGGAGGGAGAAATAAAGAAAAGAAGGAAGAGGCTTTTGCAAACAGGAACTTATAAGCATGGGATATTTAAAAGGATATCTTTTGACTGTATTGATAATTTCATTTATTTCACCTGAGATTCAGGGGAAAAAATTCAACTCCCTGCAACTCTTTAGCCAAATTTGCGGAGGCAGCTGGGTGGCTCAGTAGATTGAGAGCCAGGCCTAGAGATGGGAGGTCCTTAGTTGAAATTTGGCCTCAGATACTTTCTGGCGGTGTGGCCCTGGACAGGTCATTTAACCCCCATTGCCTACCACTTACCAATCTTCTGCCTTCTGACAATAGGCATCTAAATGGATAATTAAAAAAAAAAAACCCAAGGAACTTTAAAAAGATGGAGGTTATATCTTTAAGGTTTTTCAGATTCCTATGTTTTATAAAAATCTCTGTATTCTATTGCATTTTGCTGATTGTTTTGTTTAAGGTTTAACTTAGTGATTTTAAGTTCATATATTACTGCATTCAATCCAGTATTTGATAAGCTGAAAGATCCAAGCTTTGGGGGTAAGAACTCAATATTTGACTTTCTGGGAAAACTAGAAATTATTTTGCCATAGATCAATATTTCATGCTGTAGAAGTTAAAATTAGTTTCTCTTCTAAAAGTATTATATTTTTATGAGGTTTATTAAAGATTAAGAAATAAAGGAATTACAAAATAAAAAATCTGGTTATTTTTTTACTATGTGTTATATACTGTAAACCTTAAAATTTCTTAGACTTATGAATGTTGGAAATTTCCCCATTGGGAAATTTCATACTTGAAAAATTCCCTACTGATAGTAAGAACTCTATTGGAATGTGAAACTCCTTGGCATGGGAGGATTCTTCTCCTCCCTACTTAAGAATACTTTAGGACAGAAACCTTTTTGCTAAACAATGGAAAGGGCTTTGACCTATGCTTAAGCATAGAACAGGAAGTTCTTTGAGTCATGATTGATTTTAGAATTGATATAATAGAGATACTTGGAATGACAGAACCAGGTCTTGGAACTTACAATCTCCACCCTACTCAGAGTAACAGGATTTAGGAAGGGCTGCAGCAAAGATCAAGATTTAATTATTTGAGAATATGACCTTCAGCAGACGTGTGCAAAGGAAACAGACCTCTGGGAGGTCCTGGGTTAAGCTAGAGCTACCATTGGCACAGGGGAGACATCGACAGTGATTGGTAGATGTGAGAACTGAGGGGAGGGGACTTAGATGGTTTCCTTAAAGATAGCAGGGTCTGAGAACAGGAGGAGGAGGTTTTGCTCTGAGAGGTTTTGCTCTGAAGGAGTCTGAGAGGAGAGAGGTCCTGGAGGGAGAGCTCCTGGAGAGGTCTGAGAGGAGGGCTTGCTCTGAAGGAGGCTGGAGGTGGAGGCCCCTGAGATTGTTTCTCCATTTTGGTCACGTGAGTGATAGGGACTGATCTCTTTTCTTTGCCTCAGCTATCTAAGGGCTTGGGCCTTTGGCCCAGCCTAAGCAGAGGGGGTATTTAAGCCCTATTCCCTTCTCTCTCCTTTCTCTCTCTCTCTCTCTCTTTCTCTCTCTCTCTCTCTCTCTCTCTCTCTCTCTCTCTCTCTCTCTCTCTCTCTCTCTGATACCTTTCTTCCTCCTGTTTGTAATTAAAAACTCCATAAAAGGTTGACTGCTGACTTGAGTTTTCATTTAGGAATTACATAGCTGAATTCCTTGGCGACCTTAAATTAATATATATCAGTCTTTTGAAGTGATTTCCAAATCACAATACTTAATCTATTTAACTGATCCTCCACTCTATTTGTTAGCCAATACTAGATTGTGTTAATGATTATTGTTTGGTAATGTAATTTAAAATCTGTTACTGCCTGGTCACCTTCCTTAGCCTTTTTTTCCCACATTGATCCCCTTGATATTTTTAACCATTTGTTCTTCCATATGAATTTGATTATAATATTTCTAGCTCAATAAAATATTTAGGTAGTTTGATTGGTATATTACTGAATAAGTAAATTAATTTAGGTAGAATTATTATTTTTATTATATTTGATTGGTTGGCCCATGATCCAAATATTTTTCCAATAGTTCCAATCTGACTTCCTTTATATAAAAAGTGTTTTGTAACTGTGTTTGTCCTGGCAAGCAGTATTGCATACTGTCTGAAGTTATTTTAAATGTGACTTCTCTTTCTATCTCTTGAACTTTATTGGTAGTATAATGAAATGTTGGTGATTTATTTGGGTTTATTCTCTAATCTGTAACTTTACTGAAGTTGTTAATCATTTCAAATAAATTTTAGTTGATTATCCAGAGTTCTCCAAGTAGACCATCATATCATCTACAAAGGATGACAGTTTTGTTTCCTCATAGTCTATTTTTATTCATTTAAATTATTTTTCTTGTTACCACTATAGATAATAGTTCCTAGTATAATAATCAATAATAGTGTTGATGATAGACATCCTTACTTCACACCTGATCCTACTTGAAAGGCTTCAAGTTTTCCACATTGTAGATGATGTTTATTCTTGGTTTTAGAGAGATATTTTAAGTAAGGTTCCATTTCTGTGCTTTCTAGAGTCTATAATAGGAATTGTATATTTTATCAAAGGTTAGTTTCTACCTGCTAAAATATTGTATGATCCTAATTGTGGCTTCATGATATTTGAATGGTTCCTTTCTGGCTACCTGAAACATTTTCTCCTTATGCTGGGAGTGCTGGTATTTTACTATTATATTCCTGGGAGGTTTTTTTGGGGGGAGGCATGGGGAGTTCTAATTCAGGTGATGATTGGTAGATTCTTTCAATTTCTATTTTATCCCTTTATTATTACTTATTGCCATAGTTTTCCTTGATAGTTTCTTGAAATATGATTTTCAGGCTCTTTCTTTGATCATAGCTTAAAAGTAGTCCAATAATTCTTAAATTTTCTCTCCTGGATTTATTTTGTAAGTCATTCTTTTTGTGAGATAGTTCACATTTCTCTGATTTTTTCCATTTTTGTGACATTGTTTTATTGTCAACTGATATCTGTGAAGTCATAAGCCTTCAGTTGCAATATTCTAATTTTCAAAGAATTATTAATTTTAGAGACTATTTTTCAACATTCTGTTATTTGATTTGGCCCCTCTCCTATTTAAGGAATTATTTGCATTAGTGAATTTTTGTATCTTTTTCCCCCATTTGACCAATTTAGTTTTTTAAAGTGTTATTTTCCCTAGTATTTTATCCCTCTTTTACCAAACTATTTATTGTCTTCATGAATTTCTTCATTTGCTCTAATTTCTTTACCTTATTGCTCTATTGATCTTATTGGATTTTGAATTTTTTTTTAACTTTCCCATGAATTATTGTTGAACTTGTGACTGATTCAACTATTTCTAGGCTTTACTTATAGCTGTTTCACCTATATTATCTTCTTCTGAATTTGTAACTTAATCTTCCCTTTCATCATAGTAACCTATTATGACCAAGTTCTTTTGGTTTTCTCATTTTTTATCGTATTTCTTGATTTTTAACTTAATACTAAATTTGGGCTTTGGTCTCAGCATGGGGCAGGGGAAATGGCACTATCTTAAGCTTTAGACTTTTTATTCCTGCTTTTTCTCATATAGTTCTTCAGGTTTGGAAGTTTGCATAGCTTCAGAGGTAGTTTGATCACTGTTTTCCTGTTTTATATTCTGGTCCTTACTATGGAAGGACTCTTGATCCCTTAAAACTGCAGTCAATACTGCTACTCAGGGTGCTCAGGGCCCCTGCTCCTTTAGGACTAGAAGATCTAAAGTACCAGAAATTATAATGTTCCTTAGAGTACCTAATTTTTTTGTGACAAAAAAGTAATAGTTCTAAAGGGCTACTACTCTTTCTTGATAAAAATGTGTTCCTCTCCCCATAAACTATGATTCAGAAGTGTTCATAGGCAATGGAGTGGTCAAAAATATCTAGTAGTATATCCAGTGTGAAAATACATATCCCTGAAAATCTCTTTTTGACCAGTTGCTAAATGCCTTTACTATCTCTGGCTTAAGAATTCCCAAACTTTCTGTGCTTTTGTTACCACCACTTGGTCCTATCACTGGTTTTTCAATTTGTGGTCTCTAGACAAGCCTACTCCTCTATATCATAGATTTTTTTCTCAACTCTTAACTTATCTTTGCCTGGAGGAATGCCTCACTCTGCCCATTTTTTGCTTTGCCTCTCCAGAATTTGATTTGAGATATTATTACATAATTATTAGCAGCAGAATTTTGGAGAATATGGCTGAATAACACTTTATTTTGCCATTGTGTGTCTACTCTCAAGAAGTCCTATTTCAAACAATTTTTTTAGTCAAATTACTAATCAAAACAAAAAACAAATACAGGATTTTATACTATCCACATCTTTCTTTCATTTGAAGGTAAAGAAATCCAAAAACTTGCTGTTGAAGACTTACTGTGCCTTTCTAATAGCTCCAACTAGGCTCTGGAGTGTAGATAATTATCATAAAAAATTTATAAAGAATGGAATTATAATTCACAGGTCAATAGTGATGGATGTCATTTACATTTCATTTAGGTGTAATACTAAGATCTGAGTTTTTTTCATACATTTTATATCTCTTATTCCTTCAGAAATCTTGAGAATAACTACCTTAATAACCTCCAAATTCTTTATTTCTATCATATACCTCCTATGGGTATATTTGATCTAGTCCAATTCTTTCCCTTTCTGTTTTTTTTTTTTAGGAATATTTTATCTGACTCTAGCAACAACTAAAGGACAAATATTACTCTACAAATAGGTTGGCCTCTTTTTCCTTGATTAAAAAAATATGTTTGTTATAAAAATCTTACCAGCACTTTTCCATCTCAATCTATTGTTCTTCTTTTTAATTGCCTTTGAATTGTCTTTTATAGTTGTGTCTATTGCAATACTCTTTAAGCTGATTTCTACTCCTCTATCCATTGTTCTCACTATTATAAAAATTAAAATTAATCTCAAATAATAAAATATTATATTTTAAGAGATTTATTAATAATCATTAGAAGTAAAAGAATAAAAAGAAAACTAAATAAAAGCACATGCCCCTGGCTAAGTCACCTGTTCAAAGCCCCGTTTACCACCACAGTTGTAACCCCAGGAAACCCACTCGATATATCCCCCTACAGGGGTCTACAGGAAATACATAAGAACAGGAAGTCAGTGGGCTCCAGGGAAATGTAGTTTTTAGGTAACAGATTTCTAATTACACACTATTTTATTAGGAGACAATACTCAGAAAATTCTATCCTACATTATAACTTTAAATTCTAAACCAATGTTGCTTTTCCCTAGATGTTATATCTATATCCTTAAGAAATGTTTGAAGAGAGGTGGAGTCAAGATGGCAGAATAGAGGCAGTGAAAGTTCAGACCTCTGAAAACCTTTCCTTACCAATTACAAAATAAATGCTCCTAGGGGAATGAAAATCAAGTCTAACAGCAAGACAGAGCCAAGGAACCCTCCTGCTGGACTCATTTTAAAAGGTATACCCCCAAAAGCCAGAATTCAAGAACACTCTGGTTAAAGGGGAAAGAAGAAAGAGGGTCCCCAGACCCATCCCCCACCTAGAGCACTAAGACTCCAGCAGTAGCTGGAACCTCTGGGAGGTCAAAGGTACTGGTCTGGAGGGAGTACCTTGCGGGTAAAGCTGTGCCAGATTCAGAGTGTCCAACACAGGCAGTAGGGAAATAGTTACAGAAGAAATGCAGAGTGCAGAGCTGGCAGCCTAGTTGTAGCAGCTGACACACTCCATATCCTCCCCCACTTCCCCAGGTTTTGGTCTCAGGGCACATAAAGGAACCCAGCTGAACTTAATCCGATCAAAACTTTCAGAGGGCAGGGAAGCTCAAGCTCCAACACCCCTCCCTCATAAGCTACTGTAATTAATCCCATTAAAGATTCCAGAGGGCAGGGAAGCTCAAGCTCCAACACCCCTCCATCATAAGCTACTGTAATTAATCCCATTAAAGATTCCAGAGGGCAGGGAAGATCAAGCTCCAACACCCCTCTGCTACAGACTGCACTGAGATATTTACTGACAAATCTCTAAGGGTGAAGGTGGAAAGAAAAGCCCAAAACCACAAAAAAATGAGAGGAGAAAGAGCTCAGGCAACTGAAGGGAATAAGGAAGGGGTAAATATGAACAAACAACTGAAAAAGAAAAAAGAAATTACAATCAACAGCTTCTATACAGGGAATGAACAAAGAGCAAACAGAACAGAGAAGGATGAGGGAACACCAAGGAAAAAAAAACAGAAACTCCAGCAAATTGGATAGAGGTTCTGAAAGAACTCAAAATACAATTCAAAACAAATTTAAGAGAGGCTAAAGACAACTTGGAAAAGAACTTAAAATCTAAGATGTCATCTGGAAACAGAGGCACTTGAAATAAAACATGAAAATAGTGTCTTGAAATGCAAAATCAACTAGCTTAAAAATGAGGCAAAGAAGATGAAAGATGAACTCCAAAGAAAACCAGACCAGAAGGAGAAGGATGACTAAAAAGCCAGGGATGAAATCCAGTCTTTAAGAACCAGAATACAATAACAAGAAACAAATGACTTCACAAGTCAGCAGGACACTATAAGACAAAAACAAAAAAAAATGAAAAAATTGAGGAAAATATGAAGCATATCATTCATAAAACAGAAGATTTATAAAATTGTTCCAGGAGAGACAACATAAGAATCATTGGTCTACCAGAAGATCATGACAAAAGAAAAAGCCTGGACATCATACTAGAGGAAATTATCCAAGAAAACTGTCTCAATAATCTAGAACAAGAGGGAAAAATGGAGATTGAAAGAATCCACAGATCACCTCCTGTATTTAATCCCCCACTGACAACACCCAGGAATGTTATAGCTAAATTCAAGAATTATCAGACCAAGGAAGAAATGTTAGAAGATGCTAAGAAAAAGTCATTCAGATATCATGGAACCACAGTGAGGAATACAAAGGATCTGGCTGCATCTACACTGAAGGACCAAAAGGCGTGGAATATGATATTCCAGAGATGTTCTAGAAAGTAAGGGAAATAGGTCTACAAACAAGAATCAATTACCCAGCAAAACTGACCATATTCTTACAGGGAAAAGTATGGTCATTTAACAAAATAGAAGAATTCCAAGCATTTGTAAGGAAAAGACCAGACCTGAACAGAAAAGTTGATTCCCAAACACAGAACTCAAGAGAATCATCAAAAGGTAATTAAGAAAGAGGGAAAAAAGAAAAAAACAAACCCTACCTAAAAAACCCTTATTTTAAGAGACCCAATAAGTTAAAATGATATGTATCTCTATAAGAAAAGAGGTCATTAGTAACTCTTGAAATCATTTATTACCTGGACAGCTAGAAGAATTACACTTAGAGGGAAGAGTGACAAACTGTATAGGATGAAATGACAAGACATAAATATGTATACAGAGATATTTATGCATAAATACAAATATATATACATATATATATATATAACTAGAGCTAAAAAAGAGGTTAATACTATAAGAAATGGGAAAAGAAACAAAAGGGATTAATTAATATGTCACAAAAAAGCTCATGGCAGGAGGGTGGAGAACATCAATACACTGGAAGGGTAAAGAGGTTGGAGATAGGAAATACTCAACTTTTACATGCATTGAAATTGACTCAACGAGGGAAGAACTATCAAATCCATTGGGGCAGAGAATTGATTTGCACCCTATAGAGAAGTAGAAGGGTAATAAACAGACTGGTGGGGAGGGAAGCAATACAAGTTAGGAAGAGGGTAGGGGGTAGTTTAAAAAGAGTGTAAAGTAAATAAGGGGGGAATAAAAAGGGAGGGGGCAGAAATGGAAGTAAAATAAGGGTGGGTGTTAGGGGGACTGATTAAAAACAAAACATTGGTGTAAAAGGAAATAGTGAAATAAGAAAAGGCAGGACTAGGAGTTGAAATCAAAATGCTGGGAAATACACAGGTAGTAATCATAACTCTGAATGTGAATGTAATTAACTCACCCATAAAATGTAAGGGAATAGCAGAGTGGATTAGAAACAAAAGCCCTACCATATGCTGTCTACAAGAAACACAGAGGAGGAAGGCAGACATGTATAGGTAAAAGTAAGAGGATAGACCCAAATCTAATGGGCATCAACTGTTAAAAAGAAGGCAGAAAACTCAATCATGATTTCTGACAAAGTCAAAGTAAAAATAGACCTAGTTAAAAGAGATAGGAAGATAATTACATCCTGATAAAAGTCAGTATAGACAAAGAGGAAATATCAGTACTAAACATATATGTACCAAATGGCATGGCATATCATCCACATATCTAGAGGAGGAACTAATAGAGCTCAAGGATGAAATAGATAGAAAAACTATACTAGTGGGAGAACTGAACCTTCTTCTACAAATACTAGAAAAATAAAACCAAAAATATAAATAAGAAAGAGGTAAGAGAAGTGAATGAAATATTAGAAAAATTAGAGTTAGAAGATATGTAGAGAAAAATAAATAGGGACAAAAAGTTATATACCTTCTTTTCAGCAGCACATGGTGCATTCACAGAGATTGACCAAGTTATTAGGGCATAAAAACATTTCAAACAAGTGCAAAAGAGCAGAAATAATAAATGCAACCTTCTCAGATCACAATGCAATGAAAATAATAATTAGCAAGGGTACATGAAGAGGCAAATCAAAAATTAATTGGAAATTAATATAATTCTCAAAAATTGCTAAATTAAAGAACAAATCATAGAAACAATTAATAATTTCATTGAAGAAAATGACAATGATGAGACATGCTTTCACAATCTATGGGATGAAGCCAAAGCAGTACTCAGGGGGAAATTTGTATCCTTGAGTTTATATATTAGCAAATTAGGGAGAGCAGAGGTCAATGAATTGGGCATGCAAATTAAAAAAAAAAAACTATAATGTGAACAAATTAAAAATCCTCAGATGAAGCTTAAATTAGAAGTCCTAAATATCAAAGGAGAAATTAATAAAATTGAAAGTCAATGAACTATTGATTTAATAAATAAGATTAGAAGCTGGTACTTTGAAAAAAACAAATAAAATAGACAAAATTCTGGTCAATCTAATTTTAAAAAAAATGAAAGAAGAGAACAAAATTGATAGCATCCAAGATGAAAAGTGAGACCTCACCTCTAATTAAGAGGAAACTAAGGCAACCATTAAAAATTATTATGCCTATTTATATGGTAATAAATATAGCAATCTTCCTGATGTGGATGAATATATACAAAAATAGTGTATAAATTGCCTATACTAACAGAGGAAGAAAAAGACTACCTAAACAACCCCATATCAGAAAAAGAAATTGAAAATACCATCAAAGAACTCCCTAAGAAAAAATCTCCTGGTACAAATGGATTCACAAATGAATTCTATCAAACATTCAAAGAACAACTCATATCAATATTATACAAACTATTGGCCAGAATAAGCAAAGAAGGAGTTCTACCAAATTCCTTTTATGACACAAATATGGAACTGATTTTAAAGCCAGGAAGGTCAAAAACAGAGAAAGAAAACTATAGACCAATCTCCTTAACGAATATAGATGCAAAAATCTTAAATAGGATACTAGCAAAAAGACTCCAGCAAGTGATCACAAGGGTTATTCACTATGATCAGGTAGGATTCATACTAGGAATGCAGGCATGGTTCAATAATAGGAAAACCATTCACACAATTGTCCATATTAACAAACAAACTGACAAAAATCACATGATTATCTCAATAGATACATAAAAAGCCTCTGACAAAATACAACACCCATTCCTATTGAAAGCACTGGAAAGTATAGAAATAGAAGGGCCTTTCCTAAAAATAATAAACAGTATATATCTAAAACCATCAGCAAAACTCTGCAATGGGGACAAACTAGAAGCCTTCCCAATAAGATCAGGAGTGAAACAAGGATGCCCATTATCACCTCTATTATTTAACATTGTACTAGAAACACTAGCAGTGGCTATTAGAGAAGAAAAAGAAATTGAAGATATTAAAATTGGCAATGAGGAGACCAAGCTCTCGCTCTTTGCAGATAATATGATACTTAAAGAATCTTAGAGAATCAACCAAAAAGCTAGTTGAAATAATTAACTTTAGCAAAGTTGCAGGTTACAAAATAAACTCACATAAGTAATTAGCATTTCTATATATCTCTGACACATCTCAGCAGCAAGAATTAGAAAAAGAAATTCCATTTAAAATGAACTTAGACAATATAAAATACTTAGGAATATATCTGCCAAGACAAACACAGGAACTATATGAACACAACTGCAAAACACTTTCCACACAATTAAAACTAGATCTAAACAATTGGAAAAACATTGATTGCTCATGGGTAGATGATCTATCATATTAAAAATGACAATCCTCCCCAAATTAATTTACTTATTTAGTGCCATACCCATTGGACTACCAAAAAACTTCTTTACTGAATTAGAAAAAAAAAACATAACTAAGTTCATTTGGAAGAACAAAGGATCAAGGATATCCAGGGAAATCATGAAAAAAATGCAAAGGAAGGAGGACTTACAGTCCCAGATCTTAAACTATACTATAAAGCAGTGATCATCAAAACAATTTGGTACTGGCTAAGAGGCAGAAAGGAGGATCAGTGGAATAGACTTGGGGTAAGTGACCTCAGCAAGATAGTCTATAAGCCCAAAGATCCCAGCTTTTGGGACCAAACCCCACTATTTGATAAAAACTGCTGGGGAAATTGCAACACAATATGAGAGAGATTAGGTTTGGACCAACATCTCACACCCTAACCCAAGAAGAACTCAGAATAGGGTAATGATTTGAATATAAAGAAGGAAACTATAAGCACATTAGGTGAACACATAATAGTATACCTATCAGATCTTTGGCAAAGGAAAGACTTTAAAACCAAGCAAAGTTAGATAAAAATCACTAAATATAAAATCAACAGTTTTGATTACATCAAATTAAAATGTTTTGTATAAACAAAATGAATGGAACCAAAATTAGAAAGGATGAAATAAATTGATAAACAATTTTCATAACAAAAACCTCTGACAAAGGTCTAAGTACTCAAATTAATAAAGAGCTGAACCAATTGTACAAAAAAATCAAGCCATTATGAAATTGATAAATGGGCAAGGGACATGAATAGGCAATTTTCAGTTAAAGAAATCAAACCTATTAATAAGCGCATGAAAAGGTGAAAAAATGAAAAAATCAGAGAGATGCAAATCAAAACAACTCTGAAGTATCACCTCACACCTAGCAGATTGGCTAACATGACAGCAACTGAAAGTAATGAATGCTGGAGGGGATGTGGCAAAGTTGGGACATTAATTCATTGCTGGTGGAGTTGTGAATTAATTTAACCATTCTGGAAGGCAATTTGGAACTATGATCAAAGGGAGCTACAAGACTGTCTGCCCTCTGATCCAGTCATAGCATTTCTGGGTTTGTACCCCAAAGAGATAATATGGATAAAGACATATACAAAAATATTCATAGCTGTGCTCTTTGTGGTGGCAAAAAAATGGAAAATGAGGGGATGCCCTTCAATTGGGAAATGGCTGAACAAATTGTGGTATATGTTGGTGATGGTATTTATTGTGCTCAAATGAATAATAAAGTGGAGGAATTCCATGGTAACTGGAACAACCTCAAGGAAGTGATGCAGAGCGAAAGGAACAGAACCAGAACATTGTACACATAGACCGATACACCGTGGTATAATCGAACATAATCAACTTCTCCATTAGTGGCAATGCAGTGATCCTGAAGAACTTGGAGGGATCTATGAAAAAGAACACTATCCACATTCAGAGGAGAAACTGTGGGAGTAGAAACCCAGAAGAAAAACAACTACTTGAATTCATAGGTTAAGGGGAGATATGAATGGGGATATAGATGCTAAATGAACATCCTAATGCAAACACCAACAACATGGAAACAGGTTCTAATCAATGACACATGTAATACTCAATGAAATTGCACTTTAGTTATGGGTGTAAACCTCAAAATTCCTTAGACTTATAAATGTTGGAAATTTCACCATTAGGATATTTCATACTTGGAAAATTTCTTACTGATAGTCTATTGGAATGGGAACCCCATTGGCATGGGAGGTTCCTTCTCTTCCCTTCTTAAGATTACTTTAGGACAGAAACCCTTTGCTGAACAATGGAAAGGACTTTGACCTATGCTTAAGCATAGAACAGGAATTTCTTTGAGTCTTGTTTGATTTTAGAATTGATACAATGGAGATACTTGGAATAAATCTCCACCCTATTCAGTCCTAATAGGATTGAGTAAGGGCTGCAGCCTAGATCAAAATTTAATTATTCCAATCTCTACCCTACTCAGGTTAACAGGATTTAGAAAGGGCTGTAGCAAAGGAGTAAAGATTTAATCATTTGAAAATATGACCTTCAACAGACATGTGCAAAAGCCAGAAACCTCTGGGCGGTCCTGGGTTAAGCTAGAGCCTCCATTGGCACAGGGAAATTGATGAACAGTGATTGGTAGATGGGAGAACTGAAGGGAGGAACTTGGATGGTTTCCTTAAAGATAGGGGGTCTGAAGACTCGAAGTGAGGAGTTTTGGTCGGGGTGATTGCGGTGGACTCTGAGAAGGCTTGCTCTGAAGGAAGCTGAAGGTGGGGGCCTCTGAGATGGTTTCTCCATTTTGGACACGTGAGTAATAGGGACTGATCTCTTTTCTTTGCCTCAGCTATCTAAGGGCTTGGGCCTTTTGGCCCAGCCTAAACAGAAGGGGTATTTAAGCCCTATTCCCTTCTCTCCCTTTTTCTATCTCTCTATCTCTAATTCCTTTCTTACTCCTATTGTAATTAAACTCCAAAAAAGGCTGACGGCTGACTTGAGTTTTTCATTTAGGAATTACATAGCTGATTCCTTGGCGACCTTAAATTAATATGTATCAGTCTTTTAAAGTGATTCCCTTGTAACATGGGAAAGGTGGTGGGAGGGGATGGAGGGAAATAATATGATTCTTGTAAGTAAGGAATAATGTTCTAAATTGACTAAATTAATTTTTTAAATGATTGAAATATTTACTAACAGAATATATTTTTTAGGCATTTTTCATCTTCTATTATTGTTTTAAATTAATTAAATGTCCTTAGAAAATAATATTATATACCCTATATCTATGTTTGTTCTTTTATCATTTTTCAGTCATCTTGTTTAAATAGGCTGGGTCAGAATTATTCTAATTATGTACGACATGGTTTTCTCATTTCTACTCTTTTAGCTCTGCATTTTATCTCTATAATAGACAACAGAATCAAAAATGTTTTTCACATTAGTAATAATCTCCAGATATTTAAATTACAATTGATTTCTGAGTATAATATTGTCTGGTGATTAATATGTCCACTGCTTTCAAATCCTTTTATCAAAGAAAGCATATTAGATTTAGAGGTGTAAGTAGCCTGTGCAGCTTAACTGTATTTGTATCTTTTATCCTTTATTTCTGAATGATATTTTCATTTAATTTTCTAACCACCTTTCATTTTGACCCCTTTTGCATTGAAGTCACTAAATATATCAAAGTTGTTGATTTTGTTTATAGGACTTCTTTAAATTCTTCACAGAATTTCATGCCTTCTTTCTTTTTGTTTTCTGTAATAGAACTTACTATGTTAAATTCAATTATTTTTTTATTGTGGCCTTTTGGCAAATATTTTCTAAATTAACATTTCAGTATGAGTTAACCAAATGTCTCTTGAGAATCTTTTTGTTGTTAATGACACATTATAAAAACTCTGCCAATTCATTCAATTAACATATACAGAAGAACATAGGAACCATTTTTAGCTATAGTTTATTAATTTTCATGTTGCATAAATGTTAAGAATGTCAAGGTTCATATAATTCATTTACTCAACTCATTGGTTTTGGATATATTCTGTAACTTCAGATACTTGGATAATCTATTCTTTAATGCCTTCAAAATTGTGTCATCAACAGAACAGATGCCTTTTGAGTGTACTTGGTCTGGTGTAGCATCTTTTTTCATCTTGCCTTCCTTTAGTGTTATTTTTACTCTCTTTAAAAACATTTCTAATATTGTGATGTTAGATTCAAAATATTCTAGCATCATTACAAAAGAATATGATATTTAAATGAATAATATATGTTATTCATAGATGATATAAAAATATATTCTCTGTCCTCTTTTCTACAGTGCTCTCACCATTGTTGAAGAAGAGCAAGAGAGTCTTTCTGTCCTTGACCAGGCTACTCCTAAGAAAGGATGTACAGTTCATGTATAGAACCATATTCAAAGAATTTCCAGCATGATAGAGGATATTGTAGAGCTTATGTTCTGGTGACATAGCCTATTGAAACCCAGGGTCATCTTACTTTATGATCAGATTGTCAGATTAGAATTCTATGCAGTATATGCATGTTTGTTTTGAAATTTCAGAGAAATACATAACTTTGATTCTTAATAGATAGATTTTACTATAATTGGAAAAGAACTGTCATCTTTCCTTCAGGTATAATTACAGGAGAAAAAAAGGAATTTTATCTCTCATATTTTTATCTGATTTATTTAACATCAAAGATTTTTATCAGTTCTAGTGTTCTAACCCTCAAAAGGCCAAAATATGTTTCCTAAAATTTAGAACACTAACACCTTTTTAGTGAACCTTTCAACCAATCCAACCATTTGAAGAGCCATTTGGAACTATGCCCCAAGGGCTATAAAACTGTGTATACCCTTTGATCCAGCAATACCTTTACCAAGTCTGTGTTTCAGAGATTTCTAAAAAAGGAAATTGAGCCTATTTGAACAAAAATATTTATTGCAGTTCTTTTCGTGGTAGCAAAGAAATGGAAATTAAAAGGTTGCTTCTTAATTGAGAATGGCTCAAAAAGTTATGGTATATGACTGTGATAGAACACTATTATGCTGGAAGAAATAATGAACAACAGGATCAATTCAGAAAAATCTGGAAAGACTCACAGGAACTGATGTAAAGTGCAGTGAAAAAAACAAACAGAAGATTATTGTACCCAGTGGACAACAATTTTTGATGACAACTGTGAATGACCTAGTTTTTTTTCCCCAGCAATGCAGTGATCTAAGAGAATATCAGAGACTTAATAAAAATTTCTATCTAATTAAAGAGAAAGAACTGATGGGATCTGAATCTAGATTGAGACAGAGTATATCTCTTTTTTTTTATTAGACATGTCTTCCACAAAATAACTAATATGGAAAAATTTTTAAGTGATGACACATGTAAAATCCATGTCAGGTTGCTTATCATCATAGTGCAGAAAAGGAGTGAATGAGAGTGATGGAATAATATGGGATAGTGAGAAAGATGGAGAGAATATGAGACAATTTTTAAAATGAATTATAATGTTTTAAATGTTTTATATAAAATATATTCCTCAAGGATAGGCATAAGGCAGGTGGTATTTGAGTTAATTGTAAGTCCCACCTACTTTATGACAACATTTTTTATGCTCCCTATATGATTTTGCCCTCACTGAGTTGATATTTTTAAATAATGTAAATGGCTTATGAATTCTAAATATTTTGTTTATACAATGAACACAATGAATGGGAACAAAGAGCTATGACAATTTTTAGACAGACTAATATCATTTCAATAAATGAATTATTTTATTGTTTTTTTGGACACTGTCTTGTCCACTCAATCATAAATGTGACAGCTGTTTTGGATCAAAATATTTTAATGTAAAATTATTTCATTAATACATTATAATTATTCAAAATTTTCTAAATGACTTCTAAAACAATGTATTTAGGGGCATAAAAACTGAGAATAGTCTTAATTCTTTATGTAAAATATGTAATATAGTTTATTTTAGGGCCATAAATTATAATTTTTATAAAGTGATCATTAACATAATTAAAATATTCTATTCATGAAGCAGATAAAAATTCAAGAAAAGGAGGTTCAATTACATCCTTAGAAAACCTCTTTCAATATTTAATAAGTATTATTCTTAGGGAATGCTTCCTTATATCACACATGAATCTCTGTATTTTGGACATTCAGATCTATAGTTGGTGATAATACTCTGTGGGAAACTTTACCGCTGTATTTGCCCATGTTATATAAGATTCAAAAAATATTAAGGTTTTTTAATACAAAAGCTTGAAAAAAAGAAATTTTCATCAACAAACAACTAAGATGACTGACTTTCAAAAACATGCTTGACAACTTAAAGAGATTTAGCCTTTCTTTCATAAACAAGTATTTGATTGGAAGAAGGCTCAGACAGAGATCATGGATCAAAGTAAAGGAGTTAGAATACAGTATGTGTATTCAGTTAAATGATGTTTCAGATTCTAACTCACATATATGACAGCAAAGTTGGGAATAGAGGATTGTAGAAACTTCTTATTCTACTTTTTTTTTTTTGTAATGGCAGATAAAATCACATATATCAACTAATGAATTGCCATATTTTTAAAAAGGTTAATTTATGGGTGAAAAGTTACGACATGAACGGAAACATTCATTGCCCATGTGACTTCATTAACATCAACAACATCAGCAGATATGAAGAGTCAGTCAGTTCCACAAATACAGATCTGACCATATCACCACAATGTCAAAAATGTTTAATGGCTTCCTATTTTTTGCAGGTAATTTAGGGAGATATCTACCCCACGCATATGAAGACTTCTTTCAGCAGAATGGACAGATGAGAAAATTTTGCTCTACTGGCCATGAAGACAACAAAGGTGGCACTGTGGAGCTAAAGTTAAAGCACTAAAGAACTTGGTTAGACATCAGACACCAGTCATTTACTGCACTATGGACCACCACCAGACTTCCTAAGTTTTGTCGTGTCACTGGATTTTGATGACACTGGAAGAGAAAGAGTGAGGTTCAAGTCTTTGTGCAACCCTGCCTTATTAAATCCAATTCAACTGAAAGTTAGGAAATCACCCGTGATGTCATTGGTTTTCTACAAAAATGAAAGATATACAACAAGAATAAAATAAAATACAAATTCTGTAATCTGATGCTTAAAGTATTCTATAAAGTCTACCACAATCTGTCTCTCCATCTACCTTTTTCATCTTAGTTCACACTATTCTTCACATGAATATTCTCTCTTGCAGTCAACAGAAGATGGCATCTGTTCTGGACACAATACCTTCTATCTCCTGTATTTGAACCTTTCTTATCTCAACCCCACCAGCTTCTTTAAAATCACTACTTAAAAGCATGACCTTTACTTCTCCCTTGATATTAGTGAGTTTTCCCTTTTGAAATTATTTGTGTAACTTTCTAAACATCTTAGAATCACTTATTTATGTAAAATTGTATCCTTTCAGTATAATTTAAGCTTATTGTGGGTCAGACCTGCTTTTTACTCATCTTTATGTCTCCAGAATCTAACACAAGGATTTTGCACGGAATAGGTTTTTCATAAATATTGGTAGAATTGAATCAAACTTGTTAAATGAAAGAATAGCTCTGAGGTATAGTGTCCAGCTTCAAATGTAAGCCTTAATATTCTAGGTGAGAAAGAGATAAGGAAAAGAAGATGCTTTTAAAGACCTTGTGGGTCTTTAAGTGGATATGAAAGAATTGAATTTAAGGTTAAATCAGCACTTCTTAGGTACATTAAATGTTGAAAAATACCATGTATACTAATATGGGTAGAATATAAATATAAAGTAATATTATATATTATACTATATATTAGCTGGGGCAAAGTAGTTAATACCCTAGGAAAATAACTTAATAATGCAATTATGCTAAGGTATACCATTTTGAGGGAAGACTATTCAAATAAAATATTTAGATGATTACCTGCTCTTAATTGAATCTAGATTGTGAAGTTCTATGCCTTACTCTATGTCATCTCTATTAGATGTTCCAGGGATCTTTACTCAAATATTTCAAAAACATCTTCAAATGACCTAGATATCTGAAATTAAAACATTGCCCCATTCATACACACAACCTCTAGCCTCTCTGACAAATCCCTGCCACTTACACGTTCTTAACTAACTTTCTCCCCTTCCATGTTCACTATTTCCAACTTCCTTTCAAAAATAATTCAGAATATACTCTGATAGCAATGACTAAGGCTAGCTTCCATTCATGCCTACTATATTCATTACAAACAACAGTAAAATACTCTTTTTCCTTTAATAGCAAGGAGGTAACTACTAATTATCAATAGCTGAATAACACTCTTACTTTATACAGACAGCTGTCTGCCAAATGGATCCTTTATTGATTGATTGACTGCTTTCCAAGTCATGATTTCTCAGAATATAACAGAGGGACAGTACAGTATTAGAAAGAGTCCAGGGTTTGTAGTAAAAGGACTGAGAATATGTAAAACATCACTAACATTTTTAATTAACTAAAATAATAAACAATAAACTAAAACTAAAATACATTTAAATTTTAATCTTACCAGCCAAACAATCAGAAATACCATCAAAACTTGAAACCAGAAATAACAGAATAAAAAGCAATATGTGATTAAAAACATATAAAAGAGAAATCAAACTCAGGCAACCTAAGAGTTTGTGATGGGGGAGGAATTTATATTCTGAAATAATCCAATATACTGAGTGGTAGGCAATTTAGAGTCATTATCTCTCCCTATAGCCTTACATTTTTTTGATTCAAAAATAAAACAAGCTAAGAATATAGAATGTATCTACTTTTAAAACATTAAGAATAATAGTTCTACTGTGCATTTAATCATTGTATTTATAAAAATAAATCTTAAAAATCACACAATCTTAAAGTTGAACTTTTTCTCAAATATGATATTGTTCAACCCACATCTTAATAAGAATACCCTTTATGATATTCCAACAAGTGGTCTTCCAGTCTCCACTTTAAAATTTTAGTAAGATGGGACAACAAGGATGAGAGAGACAGTAGAGGCGGAAGCAGTGGTGGCAATGACAGTAGCTGCAGGTACATGTCAGGTCAAAAAGTAAGAAATATTGGAAGCCCACCAACCACCATTCGAAAGACAACAGGAAAGCAAAAACATCTCCAACAAAAACTACATACAGTGGCAGAACCAACAGAAGATATAAAGAAGTGTGCCCAGAAAAAAATACAAGGACAGTAGCGAGGATCAATCTCACTGGGTCACAAGAAGGAGTGCTGATCAAACCTCAATTAAACTCAGATATGATACAACATAAGCAGGAGAGGAAAGGGCACACTGAGCTTATTCTGGCCTCAATATAAGTCAGACACAATACAGTGCAAGCTGAAGACAAAAGAGAACAGTAAGCAGAAAGAGTGGAAATCAACACAGTATAGAAAAAGCAGCAGTGGGAGGAAAACAGGCCTGCATAGTGTGACTCAGCATAGGCAGCAATGAAAAGAGCTTAGCCCAACAAAATCCAAACTCACCTGGATTGGGCAGAACCCAACTCAAACCAGGTGAATTGAAAAGCTACAAACCCCCATGGAGCAGACAAAACAGACCTACTCTGCTGAGTACTCAATCCAAGACTGATACAGCTCAGCTGACCCTAAACACAGTACAAGTATGAGGCAGTTCTCCTTCTGTTTCCAGAATAGAGGTAAGTTTCTGCATATAAATAAAATAAATTCAAAAATAACCCCCAAATAAGCAAAAGACCAAAAAACAAAACAAAACCCTGATGCTAGAATAATATCTCAAAAAGAGAGATGACCAATAAAAGCTCAGAAGATGACACCAATACAAAAATGAAAACATGTGAAAGGTCAAGTCAATATTGAACTCCTGAAAAAGCTAAAAAAAATTTAAAAGATAAGAAACTTAGAAGAAGAAAAATGAGAAAAGGAGACAACAGTAAAAAAATCAACAGCTTAGAGCCAAAATTTATTGTAGGAAACAATTCTTGAAAAAAAAAAAAGAAATACAATATTTCAAACAGAAAATAAAACTCTCTAAGAAAGAAAGTAAAAAGAAAATGGCCCTATAAAAATAAAAATTGGAAAAACAAAAGCTAACAATTTCATGAGACAGTGTGAAACAAAACAAAAAAAATTAAATTGCTCTTTGAAAAAACAACTGGCTTTGAAATAGATCAAGATGGTGGCTTAGTACCAGTGAAAGCCTACATTCCTCTATAAGGGAGATCCAGGAACAAAACTTCTCACAGAGGAGTGCTGGCCTATGTTAAAAGAATATATAATTTGGATAGGGGGAAGCAAAGTAATACAGAGGGAAAAACATATAAATATTGAATTTATTTAACATAGAAGGGATGAAGGAAAGGGAAATGGGAATGGGTGAAATATGATTTTTTTAACCCACTAAATAAACAATATCTGACTTATAGTAGACTAAAACCTAAGTTATATAAAGGCAAGTCCAACAGGGGATCTCACAAAGAGTCTTTGGTGAGCCAGAAACAGGAATCCCAGGTATAATGTCCATAGATGTCCTAGCAGGGTAGACATCTTTTCCCCAGTGCAGCTATCTAGCAAGAAGACTGGGGATATTCTCTCACCACAGGTAGAAAATCCTCAAGGCCAGTTGTTTGATGGATGGGTTTCAAGATAATTCACATATACACCTGTCTCTTTCCTCTCTCAGGTCCAGAGTGTCAGTTGATAAACTGTCCCTAGGAATTCTGATCCAATTAAGCTCAGGAAGAGTTTTATCTCATGCCCTGTCAATCATTCTTGCACCCTGTAATTTCCCTCGCTATGGTTCCCCCTTTGCACAAATTTTAAATCATGTTGAAAACAGTATTTTGGCATCTGTGCACAAATTAACTTTATTTAACTAAAATATCTACCCTAAAATAACAAATAACCTACACTCAACTATCTTATCTAATACTATCCTATTCTAGGGATTTTATCAAGGAAAGGAAAAAAAAAGGAATTAAATTAAATTAAAAAGGAATTAAATAATGAAAAAAGTACAAATTCCAAAATACAGCTCAATCATATGCAAAAGCACAAGCAAATAACATCAAAAGCAAAAGATAAACACAACTTCCATGCAAACATTAAACTCATAAATACTACTGTTATCTACTAATACAAAACATACTACTACTATTGTAATGCATAACATTTAACTGATAGAAAAATTTTTGAAATTACAATAGACACAACATTGCATAAGTTTTATACAGAAATTAAACCAAAACATTCAACTCGCTAATGCAAACTACATGTAACAAATAGATAAAATTATACATAAGTGATCTATTTACATAAATTTTACCTAGATACATACATGCATACACAATATACACATGTATGCTATACATATAAACACATATACACTTTATATTTACACATATATTACATATATACATATACACACTATAATACAATTAATTTACAATCCTATTATACACACTGTTTACATATATTTACAATTTTGTGTGATATGTGATGTTATATGTCATTTGTGTTATGAAATGTATGTTGTTATGTACGTTATAATGTGAGTCAGTACCTTATCTTATTAATCTTAAATGTTAATCCTTATCTAACTAAACCCCTATCTTAATAAAATTATCCTGTCTACATATATTTCTATACTAAACTATCTACCTAAATTTTGTTAGTAACTAATTTACAACTACTTATAACATTGTTAGTACCCTAACTATTCATTGTTTCACTCATTCACATAGCAAATCAATGTAACTTAACCATGTTTATGTATTTGTGTTTTGTTATATTGTTATTTTTGCTATGTTATGTTGTTTTGCTAGTGTTAAGTTAGTGTTACTGTTATGTTAATATTATGTTACTGTTGCACATAATATACTTATCACTACTTCAGATTTTCTTTCTCTTATTTCATTTTGCTTGAAGAATTTTTCTTCTCCAACTCCATAGTAGCAAATATACTTAATAAGTTTGTAAATAAGTATTATGTTGTTTTGAGTTATAATACATTACCTGATTTTAATTAATTATTCCATTAATCCTGTGATCCTTTTCATTGCAAATTTCTCAGTTTTTATAAGTTTTCAGTCTTTTAACAATGTCCATTAATTTCCTGTATATTCCTCTTCATCTGCATTGTCCTCTTCCACTGGAATCGTCCTCTCCTTATTGACCTTTCTGACTGCAGATTCAATTTGAGTGATAATTCTCACTTTCTACTATTTATTCTTCTTCAGTTTCTTCTTCTTAAATTATTTGTACATTTTCATTATTTATACCGTGTGCTAACTTTATATGTGAACAATGATACCGTGATTCCTTACCCAAACCTTTTACTGAAGATGGAGATACTAACACAATGGTGTAAGGACCTACCCAACTCCCTTGTGTTGCTGATGTTTTAGCAAAAATTTTTAATATATACCACATCTCCTGATTTGAAATTATGGAGAGAATCATCCAATGGACCAGCTTGGATCAATATTCCCATATCATGGAATTCTTTAAGTCATTGTTGTAAAGCACTTAGGTAAGAAGCAAGTTGACAATCTCCTCCCAATAGAGATGTTTAGGCTGTCTTACAAGTCTTTGCCTGTAGTGGAACATGCCCAAAGAACATTTCATGGGATGATACATGTAAATCTGCTCTAATTGAGACTTGGAAAATAATTCTTTTCTTGAAGGAAAAAAGCACTGGGGGGGGGGGGGGAATCAGGTTAGATGCAGTAGAATTTAAAGTAAAATATTTTAAGGAAAATAATCAACTCAGTGTTAGAATAATGGTCTCCTCCACCACCCACTACACCTCCATTATGCTTCCCTGATTCATGCTGTTTGTCTCTCATTATAATGGAGATGTCATGTGAATTAGGTTGTATAATCCAGTCAGACCTTTTTTTTTTTCACAATAGATTGAGGAATGAAGATATAATATAGTTTCTAAGAACCAGTTCAAGAACCAACTACTTGTGCTCTTCTTCCCAAGTTACTTTATATTTAAAGACTCTCTCCTCTCTCTTTCTCTCTCTACTTCTCTCTCTTCTCTCTACTCTCTCCCTTCCTCCTTTCCTTTTCCTTTTTCTCTTTCCTCTCCCATATATGTTATATATACATATGCAATATGTACATCTTTATTAACATCCATATATATGCATATATACTTATTTGTTCTGTTAGAATGTAATATTCCTTAAGAATGAGAATGCTCTATTTTCTATATTTTCATTCCTAGTACCTAACATGTTGCCAAGCACAAAGTAGGAGGTTAATAAGTGTTTATTATGGATTATTTGTCTTGGAACTGTTGAAAAAAATCTTATCTTCCCGGTGTCTTCTATATCCCTTTGTCACTTTCCCTTAACATTTAATGACCATATCTCTCTACTCTGACAGTTAAATCTATTTTCTGCTGAAATCACTGTTATGATAACCAGGTCACACTAGCATGGAGAAAGGAAGAACTCATGGTAATCAAAGCACTATACACTTTTCAAAATAGAATCAAGATCCTCTCTTTCCATAATTTAGATATCACTCAGTTCATTGTCCATCTATATAGTGCCTGCCCATATGCATTGAATAATAAAATAAAAATTCAAAGAACAAATTATAAATCTTTTATTCTATCAGGAATTGAAATTCCTGAAATTTAGAGTTAGGGAGTAAGCATTTATATACCACCTCATATATGTCAGGTACTATATTAAAAACTTTACAAATATAATCTCATTTGACCCTTTTAGGGTCAGTACTATAATTAAGCCCATAGTTCACTTAAAACAACAGAGGCAAAGTGCCTTGTTTAGAATCTCATTGCTAATTAGTGTCAAAGGTTAGATTAGAACTCAAATAACCCATACTCCAATCCCATTGCTCTGTATAGTGTGTCATTCCCTAATGAAGAGGTCCCATTGTGAAAACATAATTTGGTTTAAGTTACAGTAGTTAGCATATAGAGAATGAGAAAGCAGAAAGAGAAGAATATACAAAAGGCACCCCAAAATAGCTTTTATTACTACTTTTATAGGCAACAAATAAAGTATTAATAACTCCAATTCATATGACCATTTTCAAATTTTAAAAAATTTTTGAGAATCTACACATACATCCAGGGCATTCTTAGGGAAGGTATCAGAAGGAAATCAGAAGGTTTTCTGAAGCTGTATTTCATAGAATACGATATCTTTTCCATCGTGCAATTGACTAAAAAATATAGAAAACAGAGGTTCCCCCCAAGGACTATTTATTATTTGTCAAATAACTCTAATGTTGGCAGAATACAAAAACACTCAATTTGGTTTGGCAACATGCTCCTTTAAAGGCCTTCTTCATTTCAAATATCAGTATTATTAAAATTTCTTGAAAGATATTACAGAAGATATAACTTCTCATCAGTCCTGTTATTATTCATCTCAAGTAAGGCAGTACAAAGAAGAGAGAAGAATTCCCATTTATTTGTATCATTCCTAGAACTATATGAGTGAGGAGAGGTTTTGACTGAACTAATTCAACTTGCAATTAACTTAAATATTAGTAAGAAATGCATTGGCTTTTATAGGGGTTTAACTATGTTTGAAGTTGAAGTTGAAGTTGAAAAGACCATTATTATAGAGTCTAGAGAAGAGAAAACTTGGGAATGACATAATAGTTATCTTTACTACATAAAAATTACCAGCATGTAGAATATATATTAAACTTGTTCTGTTGGAACTTAGAGCACAGGATTAGGAACAATGTGTGGGAATTGGAGAGAGTCCGATTTAGGCAACACATAAGGTAAAACTTCTTGGTAATTATTTCCAAAGAAGAATGAGTTGCTTCAAGTGAAAGTAAATTTTCAATCACTGAAGATTCTTGAAGATTGGTGGCAGCATGGCTGGTTATCAGTCAGTCAACTAGCATTTATTAAGCAAATACTATATTCCAGGCACTAAGATAAGCAGTTTACAAAAATGGGGGGAAAATGTATTCCCTGATCTCAAGGAACTCACATTCTATGTCTTAAGACAACATGCAATCAGTTATATTAAAACCAGATATATGAGCTAATTAGGGGTAATCTCAAAGGGAAAGCTTTAATATTAAAGAGAATTGGAGAAGTCTTCTTATAGAAGGTAGCATTTCAGCTGTAACTTCAATGGAAGACAAAAGTCCAGAAGGCTTTCTGTGGAGGGAAAGAGTTAAAGGCATGGAGGACAGTCAATAAAAATGAGCAGTTTAGGAGTGTCATGTTTGAAGAACATCAAAGAGGCCAGTATCACTGAATCAAATAGTCCACAAGGCTGAGGAGATGGGGAGTGAGATATAAAAACCCTGAGAAAGGTATTAAGAGGTCAGGTTATAAAGTCTTTAAATGTCAAACAGATGTTTTCATGTTTAATCATGAAGATGAAAGGAAACCACTAGAGTTTATTGAGTAGTGGGTTGTGGCATGGTAAGACCAGCTTTGGAAAAATTAATTTGAAAGCTGAGTAGGGGATGGATTACTGGGAGAAGATGTGTCAGGGACAATAACCAAGAGGCTACAGCAATAGAAGTAGAGTGATAAATGCCTACAATGGGGGTGTCAGTGTTACAGGAGAGAAGGTACAATGGAAACAGTACTCTATTTAGAATTGGAGGACATGGTTTTATATCAAGGCTATACTACTCATTCTCTGTGTAGTATTAGGCAAGTCACTTAATGATAATAACAATGAATAAATAACATTATTTAGCACTTATTTTGCACCAGGCACTAAACACTTTATAATTATCTCATTTGATCCTCACAACAATGCTGGGCATTCTGTGCTAGTGTTATCTCCATTTTACAGACAGGGAAATGGAAGCAAACAATGGCGAAATGTATTTCCCAAGATCACACAGCTATTAAGCACCTGATGTCAAATTTAAAGTTATGTCTTCCTGATTGCAGAACTGGTCTTCCTTTTCTTTAAGATGTGATTCAGGCACTATCTTCTTCATAAAGTCTTTCTGATATGCCCAGCTTCTAGTGCCCCATGCCAAAACACTTGTGTTTAATTATTTGCTGTATATTTGTATTTATTAACTTTATACTTCAAAGTCAATTCTTGTTTTTGCAGAACTCATACTAATTGGGAAGATAAGATAAAAACAACTATGGATAACTATGCTACATACAGGATAAACTGGAAATAACCAATAGAGGGAAGGTATTTGAATTGAGGGAATTTGGACTTGCTGGAAAAATTGAGATTTTAAGTGAGTCTTGAAAGAAACCCAGGAAACCAAGAAATGAAGATGATGCAACAAAACATTTCAAACATGAGCAATGGACAATGAAATTCTTGGTGTCAGGGAATGGAGTGACCTATTCAATGAACCACAGATACCAATGTTACTGAATCTCATGTGTGTGTGTGTGTGTGTGTGTGTGTGTGTGTGTGTGTGTGTACCATAATATGTAAGAAGATTAGGCAGGTAGGGAGACACACGTTATGAAGAACAGTTAAATGATTTATATGTAGGTCTGGAGGTAATAGGAATCTGCTAGAATTTGTTGAGTTGGAGATATGGGAGTGACATGGACATACCTGCTGTTTAGGAAAATCACTTTGGCAACTTAGTGGAGGATGTGTTGGAGAACTGCTGTGGGGCTGAGACTTGAAGCAAGTAGACCAACTAGCAAGTTATTGCAGAAGTACTCCAAGCATGACATGATGAGGGTTTGTAGAATTGGTGACAGTGCAAGAGCAGGAAAGCAAGTATATATGAAAAATATTACAAAGAAAAAACTAACAGGTCTTTGTAACAGAGTGAATAAGGGGAAAGAGAGGATAGAGGTGATTAAGGAGTCATGCAGTGCCTGGTCTACAGTAAAGATTTAATAAATGTTTGTTGACTGACTGATTTTTTTTTTATTTGCTATCTCACCCAGAGAGTATTAATTCCTTAAAATTAGGGATTATATCTTTATTTGTGCTTGTATTTTCAACACTTCAGGCAATGCCTGACAGGCACATAGTAAGTGTTTATTAAATATTTGTTGATTTATTGGTTGATTGATTCTCTCCTGTTGGATCTCATTCACATAAGCGCTATAATTACAGGTCCCTGAGAGAAGTGTAGCCAACTGTAAAGGAAGGAATATCTCTTAACTCTTCATGGACTCAGATGTGAAGTTTCCTTTTTTTCTCTTGTACCATCTAAATATAAAGAGCTACCTCTGCCAAGTCCCACTCAATCACCTCATGAGAGAGTAGAGGTGAACCTAAGTTATTAAGGTTTGTGCCAACAGAGCACAAACAGTAACCTCTTTAATACTGGAAAAAACTTAAGCATGTGCCTGCCAAAAATGGTGTCTACTTTCCTTACATAAGTCTAGCTAAGTGTGGATAGACTCAAGACCAGTAGGCTAATAATTTGACAGTTAATTATTTGGCAATAGAAACTATAGAAAAATTCAAAATGCAAAAGAGTCACATTTAGTCTCCTTCCATTTTTAGAGACACTGGGGAAAGTGACAAAAGGTAATCTAAGAAATATATTCTGTAAGCCTTAGTTTGCATTTTGAATCTCAAAATATGAAATATTTCTCCAATAACAATAAATGAACATACAATTGAAAAACTGGAATCATATAAATCTTGACTTTCTCAATCTAGGAAAACCTTTACTTAGACTAAGATTAAAAATATACAATTTAGATGAAATGAAAGTCCCCTCCATCGCTCATCTTACTATTACTATGGCTTTATGAGTTCAGAAATGTATCATTTCTGGACATAGGAATTTCTGCTTAAACCTCAGCATTAAATGGACTGTGATTTTTATGCCTCAGATGTCAAGGAAACCAAATCAATAATTAACTTGGAAAAAAGATCCTAATCCATGTAAAAGGAATATAATCTAACAAACACAAAATAAGTGTTACTCCCATCACTCCTAAAATCCTTAGATACTTATTTCTCCTCTTCCTATATTCAGGTTCAGTATTCTTGTTTTGCACCCATGAGTCCTTGTAATCTTAGAGTCTTTTAATTTTATTTAATTGCTTTTCATTCAGCTTCTCCATTGTTACATTGCAATAGAGAATTTCAAATAAAGCTAGGGGTGGTTCACTAATTCTCATTGGAAAGGAAAATAAAAGAATTTGTAAAATTTGTTTAATGTATGCCAAAACATATTTCTCAAATGTTTCATTTCATAAGCCAATTTACCATTTCATATTACAGTATTATGCATATATATGTATATGCATTTTAAGGATGAATATTTTAAAGACTATGATGAAAAAACTACCACTTATGGGGCATCATCTATTGCATATGAAAAAAGAAAAGTAATTATATAATGTTTGAAAGGATCTTCCAATTTAAATCAACATACATGTTGATGTTTTGTAATTTCATCATTAAGGGTTATGTAGCAGAGGATGATAAAATAATGTTTAAAGATATATTTCAGGAGTAAACAATTATAGAAGCCAAAGATCTGTAGGATACATAAAAAACTCATGACTTATGTCATGAATATTTTATTTGAACAAATGTGTTGGGGCTAGAAATTGAAAGCTTAAAAAATTTCATGAAATGGAATTTATTTTATTTCAACAGATAGGAAATTATTTTTTACTTATGTGGGAGTCATCACTGAATCAACCTTCTGTGTAATTTTTTTTTTAAATCGTCATCTTAAAGTGAAGAACAAAATTAGTAGAATACTAGAAAAATAAAACTAAAAAAGATATGTACATAATAGAAACAGTTCAGTTGTGACCTATTCAAACAAATTATTGATAGTAAAATTAGATAATAGAAAGATGAAATGACATAATTGTATATTAAAACTAAACCAATGAAAATACACTATCTTTATAAAGAAACCAAATGAGATTAAAAAACACCTCAGTAAGCAAACACTTAACTTAGTTGCCAAAGATAAGGTATTGGAAGCCAAAGATAACAATGATTTAAAGTAAATTATTTAAATGTAAAGTAAATGATTTAAAGTAAAAATAAGTTTGTGAGGTTTCACAGAGAAAGGTTGTAATAATATTTCATAAAGCAGAGGAAAAAGGGGGAACCAATTAAAAAAATAAATCTTAGTGTCAGGTACAAGTAAATAAAGACATTACAGGAAAATTAAATGAAGAAAGTTAGAGGACAACAAACAAGATAAATATAAAGTATTTGCAAAGATTTTTATATTAAACATGCTTTTCACCAGTGAAGACTTTGACAAAATATCTCAGTACTGGTAGTCCTTAGAGGAAATTATAATTGTCAGTAAAGAGACCTAAGACAACTAAAGGAGCATAGATGAAATATGCATTCATACGGGAGATTCATGATGGAGACAACACAGTTGTGTGGTCATTGAGAGATCAATTCAAAAGATACCTGAAGGAGAAAAGGCACCAAAATCATAAAGAGGAAATCTTAGATCATATTAATACTGAAAAAAGCTGACTAAGAGGAATAAGTACTTGTGTATATGCCTACTTTTGTATATTTGCAACATTTTATGAATATCCCCTATATGTGCCAACAATGTTATCCTCAATGACAGATCATGAGGGAATAGAGAGGTTTCCTCAAGCAATATTCTACAATAATCTAAAACTTTATTATCATATAACTGATTGAGAGGTGAGAAATAAGATCCTGCAATCAATAAGTCAATAAATATTTACAAAGCACCTCCTTGCCAGATACTGACAAGCACTGGGAATTCAAAGAAAGTCAAAAGAGAATACCAACTTTCTAGGGATTAATAACCTAATGGAATAGACTACCAACATGTAAACAAGTCTGTACAAATATTCTATACATAGGATAATTCAGAAACAATAGAGGGAAAGCATGAGAATTGAGAAAAATTAAGAAATATTTCCTATAGAAAAAGGCAGTTAGCGAGAACCTGAAGGAAGTCAGAAGGCAGAGATAAAGAGGCAGAGCATTTAGGGCACGGGGAACAGTAAAAAAATGCCTGCAACTGAGACATGCAGTATCATGTTTGAAGAGTAGCAAGGAGGCAATTGCTACTGGATCACCAAGTCCATGGCAGTATGAGGATGTAAGTTATAAGAAGACAGATATGTAGTGGACAGGTGGAAGTTGTAAAGGGTTTGAAAGTCATACATATGATTTTATATTTGATCCAAGAAGTGATAGAGAGTCATGAGCATTTACTGAGTAGAGAGGAATGGCAAGATTAGAGCTTTTCTTTCAGAAAATCACTCTTGGGGGCTGCATGAAGGATGAATTGGCCTAGTTTGAGATCCAAGGTAGGTATACCCACCAACAGGCTCCTGAAATAGTCTAGGCCTGAGGAAATGATGCCCTCTGTCAGGGTGCTGATAATACAAGAGGAGAAGCATATTCATAATAAACATAAAAAACATAAATCAATAGGCCTTCACAATAGATTAGATATGGATGCTGAAAGATAGTGACAAGTCCATGATGATGCCTACATTAGGAACTTGAGAGATGGGGAGTGTTGTGTAGCCCTTGAGAATAATAGGAAAACTTGGAAGGGGGAATATTATACAAGAAAAGAAAATGAGTGATTTCAGATAAACCAAATTTAAGATACATTTAAGATCTAGTTCAAGATGTGCAACATTCATTTGGAGATGCAAGTCTGAAAGTCAGCTCAGAGGTTAGGGTTAAATATGTAGATTTGAGAGTCTGCATCATAGAGATGATCCTTAAATCCATGGGAGCTGATATAATTACCAAGTGAAGAAGTATAAATGGAGAATTGAAGAAAGCTCAGGACAATGTCTTGTGTGCCACCAAATCCAATGAAGGAGCAGGCAAATAGAAGTAGAACCATAAGAGAGAGAGAGTGATATACTTTTCTTTTTGGTGATTGTAGGAAAAAAAGTGAATTTTGTTGGTGAAAAACAAAACTATCACCTGAAAGGTTTTCTTCTAACAAAGTAAGTCCAATCCATCAAAATTATTCAAAATTATCTTATAACTACAGAAATAATCTTATGTGAAATTCAACTGATTAAAAATATCTGTTGAAGGTCAAATAAGAAGATTTATCCTTAAAAGTGAATTCATAACTATGATTAAGTAGATACAATGCAGAGACCAAATGGAGTAGGGTTCATTGTAGATAATGACATGATCTAGATTTTCCTATTTGTACATAATGATCATTATTTCAAGGGCAGGATATTTCATCCCTAATGAAAATGGTCCACAATTATTCAACTGAGTTTTGTCTAATCATTCATTCATTTATTCACATGTATATATATACATATATATACATACATATTTGTATACACACAAACACACACACACTAAAATAAGTAGATAAAAATTGTATTTTGATGAAATGATGACAATCAGTTTGAGGCATTATTTGTAGAACATTTCTGTGAGTATATGTAAGTACATATGTACATATATGTCTGTGTACTGAAAGTACAAATGAATACATTGAGTACAGAATTCAATGGAAATGACTTGAATAACTCTGAGAAAAATTTGAAACCCATTTACTGGCCCCAAAATACTGCAAAAAGACCTAAATTCTTACTACTCCAGCATTTAATAACTTGGAGAAATGGAACAAGACAGTCTGAAATATTGAGAATTAAAAGTATCACTGAGGAAAAGCAACTGCTTGACTATAGAGGTTGAGGGGACATGTCTGAGGAGAGACTCTAAATGAACACTCTAATGCAAATACCAACAACATGGAAATGGGTTTGAATCAAGAACACATGTGGTACTCAGTAGGATCGCGCGTCGGCTATGGGAGAGGTGGTGGGATGGGGGCGGGGGAGGAAAAGAAAATGATCTTTGTCTCCAATGATTAATGTTTGGAAATGACCAAATAAAATAATGTAAAAAAAAATGGCTGACTAGTTAGGTGAGAGGGTGAGAGATGCCAGATGTATAGTCTAAAATTTCTATGTTATCCTTGTATATGGAAAAAAGAAATAACCCTGGTTTATAAGATAGACCTATTGTGATGAACTTAAAGGAAATCCATAGCAAGATACAACCCAGAATTGGCAAGTATACATAGTTTGATATCTTTGTCACTGAAGAGAATATCTAAATCAAAGAAAGCATAGATTTACTGTAGTATTAGAGAATGTTCATAAGACATGAGAGCCTAAATGCTAATAAAAAGAGCTGTTGATTATTCTTTATTATACCAGAGTTCCTAGGTGCCACTTTGATTAAGGCAAAAGATCTCATAAATGGTACATAAATTAAATATGTCCAAAGTGTATCTCTGACAGAAAGATAAATCCAATGCATGTAGAATTATATATATATAGAGAGAGAGAGACTCACATAATTGCAAGTTTTAGCTCTTTACTAGTTGGTATTATAGTAATATATATTGACCTCAGAGAAACTTAGAAACATGAAGAGAAGTTTCAGATAGACATTTATTTTTCATGTGAAAAAAATCTTCCTAATAAATAGAGCTGCCCTTAAATGGAATGGACTGATTCTTTCTGGAGGTAATCAAGTGAAAGAGTGCTAACCACTAGTCAGGCATATTATGGGGAAAATTCACATTCAGATATAACTACAACTGATGTCCTTTCCCATTCTGAGTTGCTCTGATTCAGTAATTGTAGTTCTATATTATTTTTGAATGTGTTACATATAAGTAACTATAGTAATATAAAGTAAATAATATATAGATTATATTTGACATGTGTATGTGATGCATGCTTGTATTGATCTGTTCATATAAAAGTTAATATATGAAAAATATCCAATTAAATAATTTTAACTATTAATATAAAATATGAATAACACAATGTTTTTCATGATAATTTAATAGTGAGATAGTTGCTGAAAAAGAAACCATGGTTCTGCCATTGCCAAAAGATAATTCCTGCAATAATTCAATCATTATCATTAAATTTCTTGTCTTTCATTAGAAACTTTCCATAATACAGTCTCAGGCTTCAAGTGACATGGTTCAATCTAGAGGAAAATGAAAATCATATACTAAAGAAATATATAATTCATCATTGTTCAGTAATATAAAAAACTGCTGATTTACTAGTCATTTTAAAAATGATTTGGAAGATGGGGGGGTAATTGATCAGCTTTCATCTAATAACTTGATAGCAAAGTCTATGTAGATGAAGGAGAAAGAGGGCATGGAAGAATGTTAGTAACAAAAAATAAGTACTGATTAATGAGGCAGTCTGGTCCCCTGGACAGATTCATTAAATCAGAAGTTGGAAAATCTGACTTCTGTTTTAGCCACTAACACTGACTTCCTTTACAACCTTGACCCTAAGACATTAAACTTCTCTTCATCTTAATTTCCTCATGTGTAAAATTTTAATAAGATCTTGCTTGAACAGCTGACTCCTAAAGGAAAGTGCTTTCTACATGTGATTGAAGAGGTTTTTTTTGTTTTTTTTTTGTTTTGTTTTGTTTTGTTTGTTTTTGTATCTCCAAGATTAAAAAAAATCACTTCCCTCACACAGTCAGCATTTGATAGACTGGCACCAAGGTCCTTCCTGCATTTCTTATGCTTGGGTAGCATTATACTTCAATTTAAGAAGTTAGCCATTTAACAGTGTTCCAAGACCCACTTGTTTTGGTTGAAGCTTACAAATCACATCACCATACAAGCTATTCAATCATTCGCAAGCATTTTGTAATCACTTATGTCCCAGAGACTGAACTAATAATTCGGAATACTAAGAAAGTGAAAAAAAATGTTTCCAGCCCACAAGAAACTCACATTTGCATGGAAGAGAATATACAAACACTATATGCCTATGAGAGGCTAGATAGAGATGTTGTAAGTGGAAGCTAATCTCAATGGAAAGACATTAGACATCAGCACAGTGGTGGGGCAAGAAAAGCCTCTGACAGAAGGTAGGATTTCAGCTTGGTCTTGAAGGAATCCATGGAAGCCAGGAAGAGACCCAATTCAAAAGAAGGAAGATGAGACAGTGAAAATGTAAAGTAAGTATACGAATGGCTTGTGGGAGGAACCAAAAAGAGGACTTGTAGCTGGATTTAAAAGTACATGGAGATGAATAAAATTTAAGAATATTAGAAGGCAGAAAGGGATCAAATAGTAAGGGACTTTAAAAAGTCAATTATAAGATTTATCTTTGATCTTAGAACTAATAGGAAGCCACTGGACTTTACTGAGTATGAGAATAATATTGTTAGATATGAACTTTAGGAAGATCATTCTAAATGAGTGGAGGAGGAAAGGAGAGAGTTAAGGCAAGAAAATATATCAGAACACTATTATAATATATCATGGATGAAGTCCATAGTGGTGATTGTGGAAGAGTGAGAATGAAATGTATACCAGAGATGTTGTGAAGGAAGAAATGAAAGACTATGGAAACAGATTGGATATGTGACTTGAGTGAACATGAGGAGTATAAGTTGACACATGTATTTGCAAACCTGCCTGACTAGGATAATAGTAGTAACACCCAAGACAAATAGAGATATTCACAAGAGGGGGAACTTAGTGGAGAAGGAAAATGGTTTTTTATTTTGTTTTAAACATATTGACTTTCAGATGAATATGACATAACAAGTATATATATATATATATATATATATATATATATATATATATCCAATAAATAGTTGGTAAAATGAGACAAGTCATCTCTTCCTCCTTTCTATCTAGAAGTGGGGAGCTACTAGGATGTAATATTGCATGCATTGTCCAAAGCATTCATGGATCAGATGCTACTACTTAAATACTATTTAAATACTATTTTGGGGATTCCAGAGAGGGTTAAATTAGAGGAATGGGGGGAAATCCACATAGAAAGAAAAGTCATCAATACATTTATTTAAATGAAATCATCTGCTATGGTTTATATTTCAGTGCTTCAAAACATTTCTGATCTAATCAACACATTCCTTTAGATAAATCCTAATCAATCCATATTTTTTCATTTTGTACAATTTTGTGCATATTTGATAGATACTATGGAAGTAGGCTCTATATATCCCAAGTCTCTACTCACCTTCCTAAGTGTATCCATTTTTAATTATGAACCATCTCATAATGACCAGATCACATCCATTTCCAAAATACATTTCCTTAATAATATTGCTTACATAAATTCCTGTTCTGATCTGATCTAATCAACACATTCCTTTAGATAAATCCTAATCAATCCATATTTTTTCATTTTGTACAATTTTGTGCATATTTGATAGATACTATGGAAGTAGGCTCTATATATCCCAAGTCTCTACTCACCTTCCTAAGTGTATCCATTTTTAATTATGAATCATCTCATAATGACCAGATCACATCCATTTCCAAAATACATTTCCTTAATAATATTGCTTACATAAATTCCTGTAAGTCATATTTGGAGATGTACTGCAGCCAACTTGCTTACATGGCATAAGAATGTCACCCATCCTCGGAGATTAATTTTACTTAAAATCACCATCATCCTGCAAAGCTGGATTTTTAAATATTTAGCAAAGAAAAATGTATATTTATTTTTAAAATAGAAAGTTTAATATTGATGGGAAAAAGTCTTATAATTTCTTGACCGTCATTTATCTTACTATCTTTATTCTTTTCAACTGTAGATTTGGTTCATCAGACATTGAAATAGAGGAAATAGATATTCTTCATTCATTTTGCCTTTTTGGTTTGGATGAATAGTTCAAACTCTTTGGTAATTACAGATCTCTTTCAGGAGTCTTTGCTGTATCCCAGGATTTAATGCAATCAGCACAATATCATCAGTAAATTCTAAGTTTCACCTGGAGGCACCTTTTCAATAATAAACAACTTATTATTATTATTACATGGCAGAAAGTCCTAGAATGCTTCATCTTCAGAATAAAGGAAAGTAACAAATTACTTAATTAAAATACTTTTCTACATATACCACATGTCAAACACTTTGCTAAGCAATGGCAATACAAATAAAAAAAAACAGACCTTTATCTTGGCAGGTTAGATTTAATGAGGGAAACGTACATAGATGACTGGTAGCCTGGGAGGGGAACTGTTTGGAAAAGTAATAGAAAAAATGAATGGGCTACAGGATACTAACTTAATATAACCTATTCAGAAACAATAAGATAATTTTATCATGGTTCATGTTTTCACAAATAAATGTAAGGAGGATGGTAAAAGAGTTGGAGAGAATATAAAAGAGATGACTAGAAAGTGAAGAGTAATATGAAGGTTTGTAACTAAGACTTTTGTAAATAAAGGTAATCAGCTATCTGGACAGCAGACTTCTAGGAGGGAAGTTTCTCTAAGGAACAAAAGCAATTGTTGAGCCTATGATAACACAAAGATCCAATCTGTTAGGAGGAGCAAGGTTACCCATTCCGATGACATTGATTGGAAGTGGCTAGGAAGAACTAAAGATGAGTATTATGAAGAAAGAAATTGAGAGGCACATGGTGAGTATAAGTAGGCTGAAAAGCATAATCAGTGAGGAATTCTCAAGACTACTGATAAATGATATCATCAAGACACTGAGTGGCAGAAAAATAAGATGATTTTGTGCTTCAGCAAAAGCAAGACATAACAGAGATATCTAGAATTATCTTGAGATAATTGGAGATAGGTAGAAAGGACTCTAAAATGTTGAGTAGATCATCAATGGCAAATTTTGGGAGAGCTTATCCATGAATATAAGAGGATGGGCAGGTATGGAAGGGAAGTCATACCCTGGTTGCAATCTGCATCATTGTTTTGAACTCATAAATTATTGAGATCACAAATCTACTTGAATATTATATATGTATGTACATATACACAAATACATAAATACATAAAATATTAAATTATTAAATATATGTCTATGCTATGTGCCTGTATGTTTATATATAACATGTGGGATGTATCTATATAGATACATTAGTATTATATATTTTAGTAATTATTATATTTTAACATAAGATTTGCTTTGTAAGCTTCATTTTATTTATTTTCTCTATTAAAATAGTTTGAGAAACAATAAAATTCACTAAACTGAGAGTTTTCCATGACAAAAGATGTTAAGGACCCATACAATTTAATCAGCATAATATCACCTAAAGGAAAAGTTAGGTAACTGTGTGAATTTTAAAAAGTCTCCATCTTGGTCTAGCACCCAAAAAAATTGTGCACACCCACACTACACGGGCATGTGCTAGTCAATGACAAAGCAGAAATAACTAACTGCCCACCTGGGCTGTCCTAAGCCAAGCTAGAGCCAACCATTGGATTTTGTGAGACACAGGAAGTGAGGTAGGGAACAGCCTCTGGAATTCGCTCACTTCCTGTGGGGAGAGCGAGACGGGAGTTGGTGTTAGTGGGGGTTGGTGTGAGGAGCTTGGACAGAGAGGACGCCCGCAGACAGCTTTCCTTCAGATCGGTCATGTGAGTAAAGGACTGATTCTTTCCACCTGGGCCTTTGGGCCTAAAACTCCCTCTGCCTTGGTCAGAGGTTGAGTAGCCCCTTTCCCTTTTTCTCTTCTCTCCTTCTCTCCCTATCCTTTTCCCTACTCCCAGTGTGATTAAACCTCCATAAACTTCATTCTGACTTGAGTGTTTCATTTTTTAGGAATTTCATAAGTAAATTCCTTGGCGGCCATTGTTTAATATTACATAAATCCTGTAGCCACATTCTTAACCATTACAATATTATAACCTCTCCCATCTCCCCTAAATTTCCACCATTACAACTGACAACCGAAAGATTTTTGCTATCTACAGTGAAACCTTCTATTTGTTACCCTGTTTAGAATATTCTCTATAACAACTGACATCACCTTTGTTAAGCATAGGGATCTCTATATTCTTCCTTGTTTGACATGAATGGAGATGCCTATTTGCGAGTACATTTATAAAAATGAAATCTTGTTGGAAGAGAGTCTTTACTATTTAATTTTGCTTTACTGAAGCAAATGCTTATTTATATACTCAATAGTGAAGGTAGTAAGAGCTTGTGTTTTCTTTATGTCTATACATAATTGCACTATGTTAAATATGTGTTCTGATTTGTAATATGAATTACAAAAGATTGTTTCTTTTCTTCTCAGTAAAATAACTTCAATCATATCATGTGTAAATACTTGTAATAAAAAATGCATAGGAATGAGAACATAGGTATGAGGGTTCATAGTTATGTACTATTTAGATAGTTACTGGGAGGCATCATGGAGGTATGTGTATTGGATTTAGCAAAATCCAGCTTCAAATCCTGCCTCAGTTGGCTTACTATCTCTTTGACCCTGAACAAACTGTTAAAGTTCTTTGTTCTTCCTGTTCCTTACTGTAGCCGCCAGCAGCCACAAATTAATATTCATGGGTGGACACCTGAGAAGGGAAGTTAGAAACTGAGGGAAAATGGGTGAAGGGGTTTAAGATAGAGAGGGAACACAATAAAGGAAGAAAGACTCATAGACTGTACATAATCATTGTTTTACCCAGCTTTAATTAAAAGCTATAATAATCTCTTAAATTCTATATAATAGTATAATTATTTATAAATGACATAAATGCATATTAATAACAGTAAGCAAAGACACAATTAGCTGATTTATTTCATCACTACCTAGTATGGATAGAGGTTAGGTAAAAGCTTGGCATCATGATTAAAATAAAAAATTAAAACCAGAGTGAGGTGAAAATTATTATCATTATGTAATCTGTTCTTTATTCATTTTTCATAGATAGCTATGCCTGCTAAAGATAAATAAAAAACTAACTTATTTACTTTGTGAAATGTGAATTTCAAGTGTATCACATTTTATTACCATTTATTATACATATATAACAAAATATATAACCTAGCAATAATTTATACATATGATTATTTATAGATATTAAATTATATTAAATATGCTCATTCAAATTCTCAAATAACCTATGTCCAAAAATCTGTCTCATTCTTTATTTCCCTCTCCCTCCCATTCCTTCACTTCTCTTTCATTCTTTTCCCCCCTCCACAAAAAGACAGGTAATAATGATGTGATAAATTTTATCAATATGTTGCCTTTTCCTGTAAATAACTCTGTCAGTGGAAGAAAAGGAAGATTGAAGATATTTTCAAGAAATGCTTTAATCCTTTACATTCCAAAGTATGGTGGCAAGTTCTACTAACATCTAAGTGATAAAAGTAAAATAGCAAGAGAAATCAAAGTACTGATCAGCACTTGGTAAGTTTAAGCTCCATTTTGCTAACTTTGTTACTTGAAAGTTTTGTGTTTTTATGAAATAGAATAAAGTAAGCATCTATTAAACTCTAAGAGCTAGAGATAAAAATTTAAATGAGGTAGTCCTGCCCCTAAGGAAGTTTCTATTCCAATTGGGAAAGACAACATATAGGAGAGTTGTCAGGGAAGGGACTTTTTGCCTAGAAAGACAGAGATCATGAGTGAAATCAGTGTTGAATATTCTTACACTTTTTCCATTAGCAATGTTATTACTGATGTGATAAACCTACAGTACAAGAGCAAGTATAATGTAGGGTATATGTGCAACAATATGACAAATAGTAAGATGCCATATTAACAAACCCCAGTTTCCTGGTGAAAGACTTACATGGGATATAAGGGTTGGTCTTAGGCCAATTAGATATGGTGAGTGGTCTTTCATTAGCCTGCTAATTTGAAAAGGCCATTTGGAAAGATAAGTTTTCCACATACCATTCTTGAAATTGATAAATATTTTTTCTATTATGCGACTAAAAAGATGTGGTCCTACTATAAGCCTATCCAAGAAGTCTTCCTCTTTCTTTCATATATTTTCAAGGAATGCTACCTTACTGTCTATATTAAAAATTCAGATACACATTAGCCCAAAAGTCTTATTAAGCTTTAGTAATTTTTAGAAATACAATACAAAACAAAATAAATAAAACTATATATCAAAATATACTATGTACACTAATGCTAACAAAATTGAGAACTCAAAAAGAATTTTGAAGACTGGATTTAGCTCTCCCCTGATTTTAACAATGAATATACTTAGCTCTTTCTTTCTTGAAAAGATAAAATTGTAATTTCCTATTGTAACAATGAAGATACTTAGCTCTTTCTTTATAGTGAAGTTGGAATTGTAAGCTATAATCTATTTTTAGAATTAACCACACGAAGGTGTTAAGTAACTACAAAAGGTGAACTTAGAAAAGAGGTGTTAAGTAAACCAAAAATGTATAATCTAACCAGAGAAGGTGAGAACTGAAGACTGGGTCTTCAGTCCTGGAGAAAATCTAACCAAATAAAGTGAGAACTAAATATGTGCGGTCCTGGAGAAAAGTGTCTGCTGTGATTGGTAGATGTGAAATTTAGGGGAGGTGACACAAGAGAAAAAGAACTTTAAAAAGAGGATGAAAAGGCAGAAGGAGATCATTCCAATCATTTGGAATCATTGGGATTCGGATCATTCATTTGGATTCGGATCAATCATTTGGATTCAGACATTTTGACAGTTGTTCAGAGATTCAGGCACTGACTCAGAGGAGTGACTGGAAGACAGACCCTTGAAGAGTGACCAGAAGGCAGACACCCAGACTTCTTTTAGACTGTCACTGTTGATGAGTGAAAATCTGACTTAGTGACTCCTTTCGGGAGGTGTGAAGCTTCCAGGTAAGGCCCATCTTCTTGAGACTCTCTACCCCTGGCTTGGGCTTAGAAATTCTAACTGGTATCAGAAGAAACCAGAGTTTTCTCCCTCTCACTCATTCCTTAATATCTTCCTTCTATTTTAAATATTGTAAACAAACTACCATAATTTCCATTTACTTTAGTAATTCATTTTGGGATTTAAAAATTGAATCTTTATTACCTAATAAAACCACCAAATTAATTAATATATTTGAGTCCAACCACAATTAATTCTAACAGAATAAAGGTGTTTCTTCAACAACATTGCAAAACTAACAGAAGGAAAAATAAGAATCTGAAATAATCCAAACCCAGAAAATAAAAAGAACTGGTTGTAAAAGAATGATCAAAGAAAAATATGGGAATCTCATGAATTCACAAAATAGTTATTTCAAACTTTAAAGAACAATTAGCACTAATATTAGTCAAATGGTTCTTAAAAATTGAGAAGTCATATTAATTTTATGAGAGTAATACAATCCTATCATTTAAACATGAGAAGAATAAAGCCTAAGATAACTATTCTCATTAATGGATACTGATTCAAAAATTATAAATAAAATCTTGTCATACTACAGTGATTTTATCAATTGTGCAAGAATGATTAAACATTAGGAAAGCAATCAGGATAATTAATTATATAAAAATAAATACCTTAAACTACATGATCGTATTAATAGATATGGAATAAAGCCTTTGGGAAAGGCTAAAAGCTCTAGAAAGATTAAGCATAGAGGGCCTTTCCATAATATCACAAAAATGTTTTTATCTAAAACCAAAAGCAAGTATCATATGCAAAAATCTTCATATATTGGAACCTTTCCATTAAATAGACGAGTAAAACAAGGACGGCCACTTTTCTCCATTAGTGATAGTAGTAGAAATGCTAGCAACAGAAATATGTAAAAGAAAAAAAAACCAAGGCATCAAGATAAATAAAGAAGAGAAAAAAACTATTCCAATTGACAATGGTTCATTATTTAAGTGATGGTCTACTCTACTTAGAAAATCCTAGTGACTCAGTAAAGATACATACAAGAATATTTAGTAGCTTCAGTAAACTTGCAGGTTTAACAACAAACCCATAAAAAAGTACTCCACAACTAAAATATGAATCTTTTGACCTTGAAGTTTCCCCAAATGACAATAAGATGATTTGAGATATTCAAGGGAAAAATAGCCTTTCAAAATCATCATTGCCATTATCCATTGTATTAAGTTTCTGAAACTACTGAAAGTTTAATCACCAAAGAAAAGTTTGGAGATTGTCACAATTTTGGCAAAACTATTATCTATGCAAAGTTGGAGAGGGGTCACCCAGCCTCCCATAGGGAGATTTCTGGGAGAAGGCAAGAGAGAAGGATAGGTCAGTGGATGGCATTGCTTAGGTAGGTTGCCTCCATGACCTCACCATTGTAATCATTGCTACATAGTACCTGCACCAAAGCTTGCATATGGTAGCCCTGCTTCCACTTTGATACCCAGCTTTTGATCTCGGTCAATGGTGCAGTCTCTTCTTGAATTTAGCAGCCAGTGTGAAGAATGAGTAGAGATTGGACACATCTTGAGACATCATTGTGATCTCCAGCTTGTGCTCTGTCTTGAAGTACTCAAAGAATTGCTTGAGGATCATCTCCTGACCTCTAAGGTAGAGGTCCTTGACCTCAAAGCTATCCCAAAGTGTCTACTAATATACTCATGGTCATAATAATTGTGATGGGTGCTACAATGGGCTCTGAGAAGTCAAAGAAGGGCTGGGAAAGATTAAGAAATCCATTCTTGTAAGCCTCAAGCCCTTCATGACCCTGTAATACCTTGTACAGTTCTAGGCACATGTGGCCAACCACAGTACCAGTGTTTGTGGAAATGGCCAGGATGATTTCCTTGTGATCAGCTTGTTCTTCTGCCTGTCAACAGGGGAAATATCTTAGCTTTCAGCCTGAAGGTTGGAGGCTGCCATCATGAAATCAATGTGGAAGTTATTGTCATCATCCTTCTCAAAATTGGCGGGGTATATCTTGAATCCAGACAGCTTCTCTGGACTGGGTAGTGTTGTCTTTCATCAACAGAGGAGTTGTCACTCTGTACATCTTGGTCAGAGATGGAGATCTTGAAGTGAAACTTGAGGGAAAATCCTGGAATGTGCAGTCTGGAGAAATATAGCCACAGCTATACTATCCAGAGGGTCCACCATCCCATACATCTTGCCAAGCTGGTTGGCAGCCACCATGATGAAATCCAGTTACAGGGGATTGTGGACATCAAAGGTGAGACTGTGAGTACATCACTTCAGTCCAGAACAGAAGGAAGAACCAGAGCTTATCAGTTTTTCTAGAGGAAAGTTATGCATCAGTTGATGGATATTGTTGGCAACTGTGAATTGACAGTGGAGGCAAGCCATGCTAGACAACACAGTTACATAGGCACTAAAATAGCATAAATCAACACATAATAATATATCAGTTCAGCTGCACTGACTTTATAAATAACTAAGTCTCTCTTTCCATTATTTTGTTAAGAGCACATCCAAACACAATATATCATCTTTGTCTTTGAATTGGGTCTCTTAGTATTTAACTCTTTTTAAAAGAAATTTATGAGGTTCTATTGTAGGATTCATTTTGTCTTCTAAATATTCTAATCAATCAGAAAGATGACATTAATACTTAGGTTAACACTGAAGAATATAAAGAAAAATATATACTCAATGTTGTTGGTTAAAAATTAACTAAAGGACTAATGGTTTTGTATTAACCCAGTTTTCCTGGAACCACTTTATAATCAGTATCAATTAATCAAGTGCTATTTGTTGATTGCCCAGCATGATGTAAGCCTTAATTTAACAAAGACAACCTAGTTAAATATAGGAGCATTTGTGCTATTTTAAGTTCCTTTTCTCATTTCTCTCCTTTTTCCATTCTAATAATGGCCCTCATGAGAGGCCTACAAAGATAAACAAGTCAAGAATTCTTATAAACATTTTTAAAGTACCTAGAAAGCAGAATATTTTAAGAAGGAAAATGTATGAGTAATGTAAACCTCAAAATTTCTCAGACTTATGAATGTTAGGGGTTTCCCCCATTGGGGAATCTACTACTTAAAAAAATTCCCTAGCAGATGGTGAGAACTCTACTTGAGTGTGGGGGCTCCTAGCTATGGGAGTGTCCCTGCTCCACCCTACTTAAGACTGCTTTAGGACAGAAAACTGCTAAACAATGAAAGTACTTTGATCCATGCTTATGGAAGGGACAGGAAGTTCTTTGAGTCATGACTGTTTTATAATTGATACAATAGGATACTAAGTACCTATAAAGGTGGGGCAACTTGTAAACTACTTAAACCCTAAAGGGTGATAACTTACTCAGAGGTTTTTTCTTAATGAAATTTGTCAACACAGCAGCATTTTTTTCCTGACTTACTAAAGAGATTACAACTACTCAGCTGTGAATTCAAAATGGGCGGTCCTTTAGAAACATCTACAGTGATTGGTAGATGTAAGGACTTAGGGGAGGTGACAGAGGAGATTTTGCCCTTAAAAATAAGAGCTCAGAGAAGAGAAGAAAGGATCTAGATTTCTGATTCTCATTCTGGAGGATCTCATTCTGAAGGAGAGCTCCTTGAGGAGCTCCTCTGAGGTGTTCTGTCCCTCTGGGGTAGGAGCTCTGGAGGCTCTTGAGAGAGGCCCTTTGAAAAGAGGCCCTTTGAAACAATCTCTGGCTGGAAGACTCTTTGAGGAAGGATGCTGGCCTGGTGTCACTAGTATCCTTGTTTAGTCAGACCTTGTGGTGAGTGTTAAAAAAAACTGACTGATTTCTCTTTTAAGACTCAGGTCTAGGCCATATTGGCTTGAGGCCCTTCATACTTATTCCTTTCTTACTCTCTCTCTCTTTCTTTGATTACTCATTGTATTGTTAATTAAAATCTCTATAAAACCCAATTGACTTGGGTATTTGAATAATTGGGAATATTTCCCTGGCGACAACCTTATATTTGATTTTAAAACCCAAGACACTGTAGTGAAACATATTTCTGTGGTCAAATTTACTCACCTTCTCTTATATCTATCACAATTTATATCTTCCACTATTTTAATCACTACAGTTTAAGACCTCAACCATTTTAAATCTCACAGTAAGAAGTCAGAGCAAGGCACTGTATGTGAATTTTAGATTTGCTCTACCCTGCTTAGTCTTTAGAATTTTGGCAACCAGGAATGTATACACCCCCCTTCCCCATGTAAGGATTAACTGTGGGGGAGGATGGTCTATGACCCGCATATGCTAGCAAGTGACAAATCAGAATAACTGACTGACCACCCTGGGCTGTCCAAAGCCAAGTTTAAGCCACCATTGATACATGTGAGACAGGAAGTGATGGAAAGAACTGCCTTTATATTTTTCATCGCTTCCTGTGAGGGGGGCTTTTTGATGGTGGAACGTGACTTAGAACTCAAGCATGGGACATCAGATGGCTTCCCTGAGACAACCACATGGTGAGTTATAAATATGACTCCCCTTTTCCTTGGCTTTTTCTGGAGGCACTAGCCTCCAAGGAGGCCCCTCATCTTGGAGGATAGATAGTGGATGGAAGCTGAGCTAGATTTAATTTTCTGGGAAGGCCCCTTGGCTGAGGCCTATGAACTCCCCTTGGCTCAGACCAAGCTGGAACAGATCTTCCCCTTTCTCTTTCTCTCTCCTTCATTTAATTTCTTCCTTCTATTGTAAATAAATGACAATAAAAATCCATTCTGACTTGAGTATTTTATCGGGATTTAGAATTTAAATCCCTGGTGACCACTAAAATTATATTCAGTCTCAACCCTAAAAATTTACCCTTAACATGTATTGGCCTCTGAAGGTAATAGATAAAGGAGCTGGTAAGATAAAGTATGCTATGTCTCTTGGATTTCTGTTATTTTTTTGTTGTTGATTTTCAAAGAGAAGCAATGATATCACAGAGTAATGACTTGACTTGTCTTTACCCTCATTCTATCCTCCAGTTATCAAAATCCAAAGGCAAAACAAAAGTCAGGATGACTCCTGTTGGCTCTGGATGTAGTAGATGACCTTGGCATCTTCAATGTGTAATCAAGCTCTAAACATTTCATAGCACCTACTTCAGCTGCCTTCAGGGCCCTTGAAATGAATTGTTCCCATTCACCCCTTCCACCAAGGGAAGTCTTTTCATTTTAAGGTAGTCACTCCTATAACTTACCAGCAGGTTTGAAGGCCATCAATTTTCATCAGACTGGTTTGGCCTGCCTGTTGAGATGGTTTATCAAGAGTTTTCTAATGTGCATGCTATGTCTCAGAACCACAGGTTACAGTTGAGTGCTGGTTGGATGAGCAGCCCTGAAAAGGTCTTGTCAAGCCCTCACATCAGATGTTCTACCAATCTTTAAACACCCCCACATTGACATTAAGGGTCAATTACATAAATAATTGCTTCATTTTTTTGTGATATACTCTCAAACCCATATTTGTGGGTTTCCTTAATGGTGTCTCCATTATTATAATTGCCTGGAAAAAGTTAAGCAGTGATGAAAAGAAAACCATTTATTTCCTGCCTACCTAAATCAAAAGAACCAATGTATTAGAAATATTGAAGGTAATCCTCATACAATTAGATTTTACTGAAGTGCTGCAGATTCCAAATTGAAAGCACTTTACATCACTTTTTTGGTTGATTCTGAATTTCTTATTCCAGTACAACTATGGTTCCTTACAGCAGCTTCATGATATGAATTTGAACTTTAGTTAATTGAACATAATCTATGAAATAACAAATTTATGTAATCTCTTGTTATATTAAAAATCACAGGAGGAAAACTTCATTTTCATAGCTATGACATGATAATGTTCATCATTTTATTTAACATTCATTGACAACACCCCCTAAAAATTAGAATAGACAAGGCAAAGTCAAGATGGCAATGTAGAGGCAGCAAAAGTTTAGACCTCTGAAAATTTTTCCTTACCGGTTAAAACTAAATGCTCCCAGAGGTCTGAAAATCAAACCTAACAACAAAATAGAGCCAAGGAACCCCCTGCTGGACTCAACTTAAAAGGTACACCCCCAAAAGCCAGACTTTGAGAACACTCAGGTTTGAGGAGAAGGAGGAAGGAAGGTCCCAGGACCCCTCCCCCACCTACAGCACTAAGCCTCCATTGGCAGTTGGATCATCTGAGTGGTCAAAGGTGCTGGTCTGGAGGGAGTACCTTACAGGAAAAGCTATGCCAGGCTCAATGTGTCCAACACAGGCAATGCGGAAGCAGTTAGAGAAGAAACACAGAGCACAGAGAATAAGGCATAGTTGCAGCAGCTGAGACACTCCATATTACGCCCCCCTTTCCTGAGGTTTGTGCCTCAGGGCACATTCAGCAACCCAGCTGGACTTAATCCCATCAAAGCTTTCAGAGGACAGGGAAGCTCAAGCTCTGAAACACATCCCCCACAGACTGCTGGACTTAACTCCATAAAAGCCTCCAAGAAGGCAGGGAAGCTCTAGCTCCAACAACCCTCCCCCATAAACTGCACTGAGAGATTTACTGAAAAACTCCAAGGGAGAAGGCAGAAAGAAAAACCCAAAATCACATACACACACATAAAAGAGAGGAGCAAGAGCTCAGGCAACAGCATGGAGTAAGAAGAGGAAAATATGAGCAAACAATAAAAAAAGAAAAAATAAATTATAATCTACAGCTTCTATACAGGCAATGAACAAAGAGCAAATGGATCAGAGAAGGATGAGGGAACACTAAGCAAAAAACAAAAAAAACAAACAAACAAAAAAGAAACCCCAGTGAATTGGATACAGTCTCTTGAAGGACATAAAATACAATTAAAAATGCAATTAAGAGAAGCTGAAGATATAATATTGGGGTTAGTAGTTCTTTGAATGTTTGATAGAATTCATTTGTGAATACATCTGGACATGGGGATTTTTTCTTAGGGAGTTCTTTGATGGCTTGTTCAATTTCTTTTTCTGATATGGGGTTGTTTAGGCAATTTATTTCTTCCTCCAATTAATTTTTGATTTACCTCTCCATGTACCCTTACTATTATTTTCATTGCATTGTGTTCTGAGAAGGTTGCATTATTATTTCTGCTCTTTTGCACTTGTTTGAAATGTTTTTATGACTTAATACATGGTCAATTTTTGTGAATGTACCATGTGCTGCTAAAAAGAAGGTGTATTCCTTTTCATCCCTATTTATTTTTCTCTACATGTCTACTAACTCTGATTTTTCCAAGATTTCTTTCACTTCTTTTAGCTCTTTATGATTTATTTTTTCCTTTGATTTATCTAGTTCTGATAGAGGAAGGTTCAGGTTTCCCACTAGTATAGTTTTTTATATCTATTTTGTGCTTGAGTTCCACAAGTTTCTCTATTAAAAATTTGGATGCTATGCCATCTGGTGCATACATGTTGAGTACAGATATTTAGTCATTGTCTATACTGCCTTTTATTAGAATGTAATTACCTTCCCTATCTCTTTTAACTAGATTAATTTTACTTTGGCTTTGTCAGATATCATGATTGTGACGCCTGCCTTCTTTTTATCAGTTGATGCCCAATAGATTTGGCTCCATCCTCTTACTTTCACCCTGTGCATATTTACCTTCCTCATCTGCGTTTCTTGTAGACAGCATATGGTAGGGTTTTGGATTTTAATCCACTCTGCTATTCGCTTGTGATTTATGGGTGAGTACATTCCATTCACATTCAGAGTTATGATTACTAGATGTGTATTTTCCAGCATTTTAATTTCTAGCAAATACATTTTATGACACATTGTATTGATTCTGAAGCTATGCAGGTCAAAAACAGAAAAGGAAAACTATAGACCAATCTCCTTAATGAATATAGATGAAAAATCTTAAATAAGATACTAGCAAAAAGTCTCCAGCAAGTGATCACAAGGAATATTCACTATGACCAGATAGGATTCATAACAAGAATGCAAGGATGGTTCAATATTAGGAAGACCATCTGCATAATTGCTATATTAACAACAAACTGACAAAAATCACATGACTATCTCAAGAGATGCAGAAAAAGCCTTTGATAAAATACAACACCCATTCCTATTGAAAACACTAGAAAGCATAGAATAGAAGAACCTTTCCTAAAAATAATTAACAGTATATATTTTAAATGATCAGCAAACTTCTTTTGCAATGGGGATAAACTATAAGTTTCCCTAATAAGATGAGGAGTGAAACAAGGATGCCTATTATCACCTCTATTATTTAACATTGTAGTAGAAACACTAGCAGTAGCAATTAGAGAAGAAGAAAAAATTGAACGTATTAAAATTGGCAATGAGGAGACCAAGCTATCACTCTTTGGGGATATGATGGATTACTTAAAGAATCCTAGAGAATCAACCAAAAAGCTAGTTGAAACAATCAAAAACTTTAGCAAAGTTGCAGGATACAAAATAAAGTCACATAAGTCATCAGTATTTCTATATATCTCCAACCCAGTTCAGCAGCAAGAATTATAAAGAGAAATTCCACTTAAAATTACCCTAGACAATATAAAATACTTAGGAATCTATCTCCCGAGACAAACACAAGAATTATATGAACACAACTACAAAACACGCTCCACACAATTAAAAAGAGATCTAAACAATTGGAAAAAACATTGATTGCTCATGGATAGGATGAGATACCATAAAAAATGACAATCCTACCCAAATTAATCTACTTATTTAGTGCCATACCCATTGAATTACCAAAAAACTTTTTTACTGAATTAAAAAAAAAAACCTTAAAGTTCATTTGGAAGAACAAAAGATCAAGGATATTCAGGGGAATCATGAAAAAATGCAAAGGAAGGAAGACTTGCAGCCCCAGATCTCAAACTATACTATAAAGCAGTGGTCATCAAAACAATTTGGTACTGGCTAAGAGACAGAAAGGAGGATCAGTGGAATAGACTTGGGGTAAATGACCTCAGCAAGACAGCCTATGATAAGCCCAAAATCCCAGCTTTGGTACCAAAAACCACTCTTGTAAAGGGTGAAATTATGGTTGAGACTGAAAAAATATCTAAATTTCTGTGGTCGCCAAGGGAAATCCCAAATAATAAAATACTCAAGTCAGCTTCCAAATTTTATGGTGATTTAATTGATATAGTAGAAAAGATTTTAAGAAGAAGGAGGAAGGAAAGGCCTAGTACCAGGTAGGAAGAAAGGAGATCTAGAAAGTAAGGTTTTGAGTGTTAATGAGGAAAGAAGGAGGAAAGCTGACCTCCAAAGAGACTTAGCTAAAATGACCGAACCTGAAATCAGCTCCAGGGCAAAACTCACCACCCAACACTGCAAGATGTCAGAACACTTAGCACACTGCCAGCCAGAGTCAGCTCTCCAGGGAAAGAGAAAGAGGCAGAAACTGATGTGCCTTATATGGACATTTTTACATCACTTTTCTGCATCTCATCTGTACCAATGAGGACTTAGCTTGACTTAGGACAGCATAGAGGTCTGTCCTTTTTTTGCACATATCTGTTGAAGGCCATCTCCTCAGATAATTAAATCTTGAGTTTGATGCAGACCTTTCAAAATCTGGTTAAACTGAGTAGGGTGGAGAATGTGGAGTTTCCAAGACCTGATTCTGTTAATCCAAGTATCTCCATTATTATTGATCAGGAAATAGCTAAATCAGATCTTCTAAAGAATGGTCTGATTAGGGTGGAATAGTGTTAAAAATTCACACTATTTGATAAAAACTGCTGGGAAAATTGGAAGACAGTATAGGAGAGATTAGGTTTGGATCAACATCTCACACCCTACATCAAGATAAATTCAAAATGGGTGAATGACCTGAATATAAAGAAGGAAACTATAATAAAATTAGGCTAACAAAGAACAGTATACATGTCAGATCTGTGGGAAATGAAAGACTTTAAAACTAAGAAAGAGCTAGAAAAAGTCACAAAATGTAAAATCAATAATTTTGATTACATCAAATTAGAAAGATTTTGTACAAACAAAATTAATGCATTCAAAATTAGAAGGGAAGCAACAAATTGGGAAACAATCTTCATTATAAAAACCTCTGACAAAGGTCTAATTACTCAAATTTATAAAGAGCTAAATCAATGGTACAAAAAGGTAAGCCATTCTCTAATTGATAAATGGGAAAGATACATGAATAGGCAATTTTCAGTTAAAGAAATCAAAACTATTAATAAACACATGAAAAAATGTTCTAAATCTCTTATAATCAGAGAAATGCATATAAAAACAATCCTGAGGTATCACCTCACACCTAGTAGATTGGCTAACATGACAGCAAAGGAAAGTAATGAATGTTGGAGGGGATGTGGCAAAGTTGGGACATTAATGCATTGCTGGTGGAGTTGTGAATTGATCCTACCATTCTGGAGGGCAATTTGGAACTATGCCCAAAGGGAGATAAAAGACTGTCTGTCCTTTGTTCCAGCCATAGCACTGCTGGGTTTGTACTCCAAAGAAATAATAAGGAAAAAGACATGTACAAAGATATTTATAGCTGTGCTCTTTGTGGTGGCAAAAAATTGGAAAATGAGGTGATTCCCTTCAATTGGGGAATGGCTGAACAAAATTTGTATATGTTGGTGTTGGAATAGTATTGTACTCAGAAGAATAATAAAGTGGAGGAATTCGTTGGGAACTGGAATGACCTTCAGGAACTGATGCAGAGCAAAAGAAGCAGAACCAGGAGAACATTGTAGACAGAGACCGGTACACTGTGGTACAATCAAAAGTAATGGACTTCTCCATTAGTGGCAATGCAGTGATCCTGAACAACTTGGAGGGATCAATAAGAAAAACCACTATCCACATTCAGAGGAAAAACTGTGGGATTAGAAACACAGAAGAAAAACAACTGCTTGAATATATGGGTCAAGGGGATATGATTGAGAATGTAGACTCTAAATGAACATCCTAATGCAAACATCAACAATAAGCTAGAAATAAGTTCTGATGAAGGACACAAGTGATACCCAATAAAATTGAGCATTGGCTGTGGGGAAGGGTGGGTGAAGAGGAGGGAGGAAATAATGTGATTATTGTAACCAAGGAATACTGTTCTAAATGGACTAAATAGACTAATTCAAATGGAAAAAATTAAAAAATTAAAATAATTTTTAAAAAAGAGAGGCTGAAGAAAACTTAGAAAAGAAATTTAAAAACTAAGATTAGTCATCTGGAAACTTGACCTAAAACAAGAAAATTGTGTCTTGAAAGTCAAAATCAACCAGCTTGAAAATGAGGCAAAGGAGATGAAAGATGACCACCAAAGAAAATTAGACCAGAATGAGAAGGATGACTAAAAAGCCAGGGATGAAATCCAGTCTTTAAGAACCAGAACACCTAGCAAAAAAGCAACTTCACAAGGGAGCAGGACACTATAAAAATCAAAAGAATGAAAAAATTGAGGAAAATATGAAGCACCTAATTCACAAAAAAGATTTAGAAAATTGTTTCAGGAGAACCAACTCAAGAATAATTGGTCTGCCAGAAGACCATGACAAAAGAAAAAGCATGGACATTATCCTACAGGAAATTATCCAAGAAAACTGCCCCAACATTCTACAACAAGAGGGAAAATTGGGGATGGAAAGAATCCACAGATCACATCCTGTACTTAATACACAACTGAAAAGACCCAGGAATGTTATAGACAAATTCAAGAACTATCAGACCAAGGAAAAAATATTACAAGCTGCTAAGAAAATGTCATTCAAATACCCTGGAACCACAATGAGGATAACACAGGATCTGGCTGCATCTACACTGAAGGAAAAAAAATGTATGGTATATGATATTCCAGAAAGCAAGGGAACTAGGTCTACAACTAACAATCAATTACCCAGCAAACATCACTACATTCTTACAGGGGAAAGAATGGTCATTTAACAAAATAGAAGAATTCCAAGCATTTGTAAAGACCAGACATGAACAGAAAATTTGATGCCCAAACACAGAAGATAAGAGAATCATCAAAAGGTAATTAAGAAAGAAGGAAAAAAAGAAAAACAAAACAAAACAAAAAACCAACTTTTTTAAAGAGACCCAATAAGTTAAAATGATATATTTCCCTATAAGAAAAGAGGTCACTTGTAAGTCTTAAAAATCATATTATCACTGGGCAGCTAGAAAAAATTACACTTAGAGGGAACAGTAAAAAAATGTATGGGATAAAATGCCATGACATAAATATGTATACAGATATTTGCATGCATAAATACAAATATAAGTATATATATGTATATATATATATATTTAACTAAAGCTAAAAAAGTGTGTAATACTAAAAGAAATGTGTGAAAGAAACAAAAGGAGCTAAATTTATATGATACAAAGAAGGTCCTGGGGAGAGGAGAATAAAATGGAGATTTGAACCCCTGACTTCAATTCCCAGGAGTCAGTCCTTGGTAGCTCCCAGAAATCCCTCTAATCTCCCTGAGTCCTCACCTGGGCCAAGAGCAAAAGTGGTATTTAAATTGACTGTACACGAGGCTCTCGCTCAGCTTCTGCTTCTAGGGACACAAGGCTCTCTACCTAGCTGACAAGATGTAGGTTTCACTGCTTTCTTATTTGTATTTTCTTTATTTATTAATCTTTAATACACCTCTAGAAATATAATACCTTTAACATAGCAGCTAATTTTAATCTTAACTAATTTTTAATCTTAACAGGGGAGAGAACATCAATACACTGGAAGGGTAAAGAGGTTATAGATAAAAATACTCAACTCTAACATGCATTGAAATTGACTCAAAGAGGGCAGAACAATCAAATCCATTGGGGCAGAGAATAGATTTGCGCCCAGAGAAGTAGAAGGGTAACAAATGGACTGGTGAGGAGGGGAAAAGTACAAGGTAGGAAGAGGGTAGAGGTAGTTTAAAGAGAGGGGAAAGAAAATAAGGGAGGGGAATAAAATGGGGGGATAGAAATGGAAGTAATATAGGTGTGGGAACTAGGGGGACTGATTAAAAACAAAACATTGGTATAAAAGGAAATAGTGAAAGAAGAAAAGGCAAGACTAGAAGTGGAAATTAAAATGCTGTGAATACACAGCTGGTAATCATAACTCTGAAGGTGATTGCAATGAACTCAGCCATAAAACACAAGAGAATAGCAGAGAGGATTAGAATCCAAAACCCTACCATATGCTGTCTACAAGAAACACATATGAGGAAGGTAGACACACATAGGGTAAAAGTAAGAGGATGGAGCCAAATCTATTGGGCATCAACCAATAAAATGAAGGATGGAGTCCCAATAATGATTTCTGACAAAGCCAAAGAAAAAATAGATTTAGTTAAAATAGATAGAGAAGCTAATTACATTCTGATAAAAGGCAGTATAGAGAATTGTGAAATATCAGTACTCCATATCTATGCACCAAATGGCATAGCATCCAAATTTCTAAAGGAGGAAATAGTGGAACTCAAGGATGAAATATATAGAAAAACTATACTAGTGGGAGACCTGAACCTCCCTCTATCAGAACTAGATAAATCAAACCAAAAAATAAATAAGAAAGAGGTAAGAGAAGTGAATGAAATCTTAGAAAATTTAGAGTTAGTAGATATGTGGGGAAAAATAAATAGGGACAAAAAGAGTACACCTTCTTTTCAGCAGCTCATGGTACATTCACAAAGATTGACCATATATTAGGGCTTAAAATATTTCAAACAAGTGCAAAAGAGTAGAAATAATAAATACAACCTTCTCAAATCAGAATACAATGAAAATAATAATTATTAAGATTAATGGAGAGGCAAATAAAAAATTAATTGGAAATTAAACAATGTGATTCTCCAAAATTGGTTAGTTAAAGAACAAATCATAGGAACAATTAATAACTTCATAGAAGAAAATTACAATGATGAGACATCCTTTCAAAATCTATGGGATGCAGCCAAAGTAGTACTTAGGGAGAAATTCATGTTCTTGAGTTCATATATTAACAAATTAGAGAGGGCAGAGGTCAATGACTTAGGCATGCAAAATCAAAAACAAGGGAAAAAATTAAAAATTATCAGATCAAGCATAAATTATAGATCCTTAGAATCAAATGAGAATTTAATAAAATTGAAAGTCAAAGAACTATTGATTTGATAAATAAGACTAGAAGCTGGTACCTTGAAAAAAAAAACAAATAAAATAGAGAAAGTATTGGTTAATCTAATTTTAAAAAGGAAAGAAGAAAACCAAATTGACAGTATCGAAGATGAAAAGGGAGACCTCACCTCTAATGAAGAGGAAATTAAGGCAATCATTAAAAATTACTATTTCCAAATATACAGCAATAAATATGGCAATCTAGGTGATATGGATGAACATTTACAAAAATATAAATTGACTTTACTAACAGAGGAAGACATATACTACCTAAACAACCCCATATCAGAAAAAGAAATTTAAAAAGCCATCAAAGAACTCCCTAAAAAATATTCCACAGGTCCAAATGGATTCACAAATGAATTCTATTAAACATTCAAAGAACAACTCATCCCAATATTATATAAAATATTTGACAGAATAAGCAAAAAAGGAGTGCTACCAAATTCCTTTCATGACACAAATATTATATTGATTCCAAAGCCAGGCAGGTCAAAAACAGAGAAAGAAATCTCTAGCCCAATCACTTTAATGAATATAGATGCAAAAATCTTAAATAAGGTACTAGGAAAAAGAATCCAGCAAGTGATCACAAGGAATATTCACTATGACCAGGTAGGAATCATAACAGGAATGCAAGGATTGTTCAATATTAGGAAAACCATCCACATAATTGGCCATATTAACAAGCAATCTGACAAAAATCACATGATTATCTCAGAAGCAAAAAAAAAAAGCCTTTGACACAATACAACACTCATTCCTATTGAAAACACTAGAAAACACAGGAATATAAGGGCCCTTCCTAAAAATAATACACAGTATATACCTCAAATGGTCAACAAACATCATCTGCAATGGGGACAAACTAGAAGCCTTCCCAACAAGATGAGAAGTGAAACAAGGATGCTCTTTACACCTCTATTATTTAACATTGTACTAGAAATAGTAGCTATAGCAATTAAAGAAAAAGAAAATGAAGGTATTAAAATAGTCAATGAAAAGATCAACCTATCACTCTTTCCAGATGGTCTACTTAAAGAACCCCAGAGAATCAATCAAAAAGCTAGTTGAAATAATCAACAACTTTAGTAAAATCAGAGGATACAAAATAAAATCGCTTAAGTCATCAACATTTTTATATATCTCCAACACATTTTAGGAGCAAGGATTAGAAAGGGAAATTCCACTTAAAATTACCTAGACAAACACAGGAACTATATGAACACAACTACAAAACACGCTCACACAAATAAAACTGTATCTAAACCATTGGAGAAACATTGACTGCTCATGGGTAGGATGATCTAACGTAATAAAAATGACAATCCTCCCCAAATTAATTTACTCATTTAGTGCCATACCCATTGAACTACCAAAAAACATTTTTACTTAATTAGAAAAAAAACATAATAAAGTTCATTTGAAAGAATAAAAATCAAAGATATCCAGGGGAATTATGAAAAAAAAAATGTGAAGGAGAGAGGTCTTGCAGTCCCAAATCTCAAACTGTAATATAGTAGTGGTCATCAAAACAATTTGGATTTGACTATAAAGAAGGAAACTATAAGCAAATTAGGTAAACAGAGAATAGCATACATGTCAGATCTTTGCAAAAGGAAAGACTTTAAAACCAAGCAAAAGCTAGAAAAACTCACAAAATGTAAAATCAATAATTTTGATTACATCAAATTAAAAAGTTTTTGTACAAATAAAATCAATGCATCCATAATTAGAAGGGAAACAACAAATTGAGAAACAATCTTCATAACAAAAACCTCTGACAAAGGCCTAATTACTCAAATTTATTAAAAGCTAAACTAATTGTACAAAAATCTAGCCATTCTCCAATTAATAAATGGGCAAGGGACAGGAATAGGAAATTTTCATTTAAAGAAATTAAAACTCTTAATAAGCACATTAAAAAGTATTCTAAATCTCTTATAATCAGAGAGATCCAAATCAAAACAACTCTGAGGTATCACCTCACAACTAGAAGATTAGCTAACATGTGTGACAAGGGAATCACTTTAAAAGACTGATATATATTAATTTAAGGTCGCCAAGGAATCAGCTATGTAATTCCTAAATGAAAAACTCAAGTCAGCCGTCAGCCTTTTTTGGAGTTTAATTACAATAGGAGCAAGAAAGGAATTAGAGATATATATAGAGAGAGAAAGGGGAGAGAAGGGAATAGGGCTTAAATACCCCTTCTGTTTAGGCTGGGCCAAAAGGCCCAAGCCCTATTTAGATAGCTGGGGCAAAGAAAAGAGATCAGTCCCTATTACTCACGTGTCCAAAATGGAGAAACAGTCTCAGAGGCCCCCACCTTCAGCTTCCTTCAGAGCAAGCTTCCTCAGAGCCCAGGAACCACACCCACCAAAAAATCAACCCCCTCCTCGAGTCTCCAGACCCTCCTATCTTTAAGGACACCATCCAAGTTGCCTCCCCTCAGTCCTCACATCTACCAATCACTCTTCATCAATTTCCCTGTCAATGGAGGCTCTCGCTTAACCCAGGACCGCCCAGAGGTTTCTGGCTTTTGCACATGTCTGTTGAAGGTCATATTTTTCAAATGATTAAATCTATACTCCTTTGCTACAGCCCTTTCTAAATCCTGTTAGGACTGAATAGGGTGGAGTATCTCCATTGTATCAATTCTAAAATCAATCAAGACTCAAAGAAATTCCTGTTCTATGCTCAAGCATAGGTCAAAGTCCTTTCCATTGTTCAGCAAAGGGTTTCTGTCCTAAAGTAATCTTAAGAAGGGAAGAGAAGGAACCTCCCATGCCAATGGGATTCCCATTCCAATAGACTATCAGTAAGAAATTTTCCAAGTATGAAATATCCCAATGGTGAAATTTCCAACATTTATAAGTCTAAGGAAATTTGAGGTTTACACATGACAGCAAGGGTTAAGTTATGAATGCTAGAGGGGATGTGGCAAAGTCGGGACATTAATGTATTGCTGGTAGCACTGTGAATTGATGCAACCATTCTGGAATGAAATTTGGAACTATGCCCAAAGGCACTAAAAGACTATCTGCCCTTTAATCCAGCCATAATGCTGCTGGGTTTGTACCCCAAATAGATAATAAGGAAAAAGACTTGTACAAGATTGTTCATAGCTGCACTCTTTGTTGTGGTAAAAAATTGGAAAAATGAGGGGATGCCCTTCAATTGGGGAATGGCTGAACAAAATTTGTATATGTTGGTGTTGGAATAGTATTGTACTCAGAAGAATAATAAAGTGGAGGAATCCCATTGGAACTCAGATGACCTCCAGGAATTGATGCAGAGTGAAAGGAGCAGAACCAGGAGAACATTGTACACAGAGACCGATACACTGTGGTACAATCAAATATAATGGACTTCTCCATTATTGGCAATGCAGTGATCCTGAGCAACTTGGAGGGATATAAGGATTAAAAACACTATCCATTTTCAGAGGAAAAACTGTGGGAGTAGTAACACAGAAGAAAAACAACTGCTTGAATACAGGGGTTAAGGGGATATGATTGGGGATGTAGCTTCTAAATGAATATCCTAATGCAAACACCAATATGGAAATAGGTTCTGATCAAGGACACATGTAATACCCAATGAAATTGTATGTTGGTTGGGGGAATGGTTGGCCATGTGGAGGGAAGGAAATAATGTAACTCTTGTAACCAAGGAATAATTTTCCAAATTAACTAAATAAATTAATTTTAAAAACTTAGAAAAATATATATCTTCCAAGTGTTCCAGAAAGTAGAGATCACTAAACTACATGAATGAATTTTGGTTTATTCTATTCATCTATTTTAATTAATCAATAGCACTGAGTTTGTGTTTATTGATTTCATGTGGGATATACTTTGAAATATCAATGTTGTAGCTTGATAATATCATCCCCTTTGTACAAAACTGAAAAACTAAAATTATATTTTCTAATTTAGAAATCCAGAGGATGTGTGAAAAATAATAACTGGATTTAGATGATGTCTTTCTGTATGAACACTGAAAACATAAAAGTGCAGTTTTAATTTTACTTGATTAAAACTATGAGACCAATCCATTTTTTTTGGGGGGGAAGAGAGGAGGTATATAACCTTGGTGGAAATTAAACATATCTATACATGTGGCATCATTGTGGTGACTATCTTTCCAACAATAAGAATACTTTTTTATTCAAAGAAATTTTCATCACTATTAACACCAAATAGAATATTAAATATGTATCACTTTAAATATTAGGGGATATTGTGTCCTGACTTCACACATTATAATCTTTGTGGATTTCCTATTCATCATCAAAATCTACCTTGCTTGTTTGAGCTATTTCTCTCTTGTTTTGTCCTCATTGAATCAGTCACAGTGTAAAGATTAAAATTTAGGGGAGATGGGGAGACTGAGGCAGGTAGAAATTAGTTTCTCTCTGCAAGGAGTATTATATTTTTTAGAGATTTATTAAGGGTTAAAGATTAAAGAATATACAAGTAAGAAACATGTGCCTAGGCCAGAGGCCTAGACAAAATAACCTCACATCACACAAGAGACTGCCTGCTCCAAAACGGAAGTCCAAAAAGAGCCAAGAGAGCCCTCAAAAGCCTTTGAATCAGCTTAAATACCTTCTCAATCTCGGCCCAGGTGAGATTACAAGGCATTCTGGGGAAGTGGAGCAAAGGCTCGTGGGGATTGTAGTCCTGTATTCGATTCTATTATTTATATCCCCAGAATGATCATTTTTGGAAAAATTAATTTTTCCCCTAAAGGATCATAAAAACATAATAAACTTAAAAGATTACAATAGTGTGAGGATAAGAGAAAAAAGAATAAAACCAATAATTGCTGGACACATTGACAAAAAGCCGTTAGGGGGCAGTCCCCTTTGGCATAAAAGTATACATACAAATAAATGTTCAATCAAACACACCCAAAGTTCAATTTTGTGCAACTTGTGGTCTGGAGGCTTTTTCATGGTGGCTTCTCCAACAGTTCAGTTCTGGATTCAGAGAGGTAGCATCTTCTTTACCTAAAATTCTTCTCAAAAGGAATTTAAACTTTGCAATTTAAATAATGATATTTTTTTTTACATTCCCCCATGTTGTGGGTGATTGGAAGATTCAGAATCAGTTAGGGATGCATGGTTGAGGTATGAGGTATATGAATCAATTGGCAAGAGATATTAAAAAGACATCAGAAAATCCAAAAGAAAAATTTCTGGATGAAAATATAGACTATCAAAGTCTTATGTGTAAAAATTCCAAGTAGAAGAAAAATAAATCTATAACAGGTCCTTCAATCAGGGCCCAATCAAAATGATCTAAGTAATGATGCATTTACCCAATCAGTGCCAGGACTACAGAAAGGTACCACACTATGAGAGGCAGAAAAAGGGACCAGATTATAGGAGCCAAGGTTTTGGGGATACTCGTCTGTGAGTATTTTCAGGGTGAGTGTGGATACAAGGAAAGCTTATGTCTTAACACATGTTAAACATAGTAACCTCGAGTCTTCACACTAGGTTCAAGACCTTTGTATTGGCCTAGAAGTGCATCAATCCATCCTAGATTGGCCTTTCTTTGGCCCTATGAAATGGCTCTTGTGTGTATCTCTTGTCCTGGAATCAGACAGAATCATTAAGCAAAGTCCCATAATTTATTTAAATAATTAGTGGCATCATTTTTATAGTCACAAGCCTTTTAGGGCATGTATTAGCAAATATATATTAAACTTAAAAATCAAAAGGTTAAAGAAAATCTTAATACTGGTGACGTGCTTCAAATATAAAAAGGAGAGAACAAATAATTAAAAAACTGAAAAAGTATATTGCACGTGCAAGAAAAATATAATAATAAAAGAGCTTTAAAAATTCAAAAATATAGCTTATAACCATTGACACTCTGTGTCAGTTAAGAAAATATAAAATGCAAGGCTTTCTCACCAAAAACTGAGATCCATTTCCTCTTTGTATCTGGCATGATCACTGTGAGTAGAAGGCAAATGAATTGAACAAGGTTAACAATTTTTTCATCTTTAAAAATACAGTAGTACAAATATGTAGTTATCAAAATCCCCAAAATTCTCAATAGCCCAATTAATTACAATAGCAAACAAACACACTTTCATATTTCACATAAGTTGCTGTATGACATTTTTGAAACCTATGAATTGATGGACATTTGTCACAATTTTTACAAACATAGCAATCCTTCAACCTTGGTATTTAAACATATTTTTTAAAACAAAGTAAAACTCATCTTGGGTTTAGAACATAATCAAGAAATCTATATATCATTCTGGTAGAAGTAAAATAGTGAGCTGAAGAGCATAAATAAAGGGGTGCTCCTTTTGGAGGCTTTTTAAGGGTATAAATGCCCTGAAATTAACTGCCCAACTTCCATTCACATGTGGGAAGGTTGGGGGTTATAAAATGTATTTCACTTCAGCTACTAGAATGGGCCTTACCTTGTGGTAGGGGCAGGCAAAAATAACCAGATTATTAAAAAAAATTTCCAAAAATCATATTTAAAAAACCCTTAAAATCAAATCATTTGAGGTATTTAGCACATTAAATTTCCAAGGTTGTTAATACAATTATAACCACTTCTGAAGTCCATCTATCCTCAGCAAAATAGAAAAAAGCTGTTTTTTCATATATGGGCTTATTCACAATAATATTTGTTCAATAGTTACAGGGGAAAAACAACAGAATTTCAAAACTCAGTACATTGAAAATAAATTCAATCAACCTTCAGTTCACAGAATAATATTCAATCCAGTAATATATGAACTTAAAATCACAAAGTTATATCTTAAACAAAACAATGCAATAGAATACAGAGATTTTTTTATAAACCATTGGAGTCTGAAATACCTTAGAATATAGCCTTTAGTCTCTTCAAAGTTCCTTTGGTTTTTTGTTTGTTTGTTTGTTTTTAATTATCCATTTAAATGTCTATTGTCCGAAGGTAAAGTAGTAAAGGCTAGGCTATGGGGTTCAAGGGATCCATCCAGGGCCCCATAGCTGGGAAGCATGGGAGGCCAGATTTTAACTAGAGACCTCTCGTCTCTGGGCCTGGCTTCCAGTTCGCTGGGCCACCCATTTTCCTTCCCAAAGTTAAAGTTGAATCTTTGGGCTGAGTCTGCTCCCAGACAGGCAGTTAAAATCAATGAAATTGCCAGAAGAGTCAAAAATCCTTTTAAACCCATTGCTTTTTAGGTTTCTGTTTTAAAAGTCTGTTTCTTCTCTCTAGTCTTTTCTCTCTCCAATCTCTGATACCCCTGTGGTCAATACCCCCATCCACATGGAGGCTTAGCCTAAGGGAAAATTTCCAAGTCTCCTTTCCCTCTCTTCTCTCCCCTCCACCCACCTGGCCAATACTGTTACCAGCTGGTCCCAATGAGTCCTGAGCGATCTGCTCCAAGGATCTGGGTGATGAGCCAACTGGGGTTGTGCTCTAGGGTCTGGGGCACAGAAATAGGCAGGCAGCGGGCTGGTGAGAGGCCAGGAGCAGGAGCGGCTATGGGCTTGGGCAAGGCCGGGACCAGGTACCAGGTGAGGAGGATCAGGGCTGCAGGCTGCAGGTAGGAAGCGGCAGGGCCGAGCCAGGTGGGGTGGGCAGCAGGTCCGGAGCCTGTAGCAGCTTTGCGAGGGTAGAAAACCTTGGCCAGAGAGATATGGCTCAAAAAAAAAATTATTTCTAGGTACTAGATATTAAAGATTAAATCAGAAGATTGAGAGTTTTTTTTTTCTCCCGAAGTGGTTACGCCAACTGTAAAGATTAAAATTTAGGGGAGATGGGGAGACTGAGGCAGGTAGAAATTAGTTTCTCTCTGCAAGGAGTATTATATTTTTTAGAGATTTATTAAGGGTTAAAGATTAAAGAATATACAAGTAAGAAACATGTGCCTAGGCCAGAGGCCTAGACAAAATAACCTCACATCACGCAAGAGACTGCCTGCTCCAAAACGGAAGTCCAAAAAGAGCCAAGAGAGCCCTCAAAAGCCTTTGAATCAGCTTAAATACCTTCTCAATCTCGGCCCAGGTGAGATTACAAGGCATTCTGGGGAAGTGGAGCAAAGGCTCGTGGGGATTGTAGTCCTGTATTCGAGTCTATTATTTACAACAGGTAAAGCAGTAATGCCAGTGTGTTTATCCTAATTTTTTTTAATGCCAGGGAAAACTGGCTCCATCTGTCAATATGTTAACTTATTCTTAACAAATAACTTCAGTGTTAATTACCACATTTCAGTTTATATGAAAACCAGCAGATGTAGAACACTGAACAGCTTAATATTTATGAAATGCTATTTTCTATAAATATTGAAATTTGTTAGTGAGACTAGACATTAAATTTAAAAATGGTTATTATGTTTTCTTTGGCAATTTATTAAACACTGTGCATTCCTATAGAGCAAATAATTTATTGCTGATGTTAAATAAAGCTTTTAAAATTATTTAATTCTGGAGGGATACATGGTAGAGCATAGGGATTATCTTTTATAATTCATAGTCTGAAACATAAGTGGGGAAGCAATTGGGGCTTTTTCTCAGGGTACCAAACTTAGATTGTATTGACAGACTTTGGAGTCTTTCAACAATTTAAAAACCATAAGCCTAATTCCTTTTTAGCATGGAAATTTAGAAATTTAGAAGAAGCAACTATTTTTTAGGCTGAGATGAACTCCCCTTCTCTACCTCTTCTTTTCATCTATGCAATGAAACCTACCAAAGACTTTGTGACAGTGTGTCAGCATTTTCACCTTCCAATTTACCATGCCCAAGGAGAACACATTCCATGTTATAATCTCAAAGGGAGATTTGTGGTGCAAATTTTTGAGGCACAGAAAATACAACATATGCTATATATCAATTATATTTCAAGTATGACAAGTGATATGAGCTCGTATAATAAAGAGGTATAATAATGATATATATGTATGTCACTTGTTATACATAGGTAATATGACATGTAAAGAATGATATACATCAATAATATGTATGAAAAGATAATGAAACTGGGAGTCTATTTGTGTTTATATGTATGTATACATTATCTTTGCATGTTTATATAAATACATCCAAATCTACATCTATATCTCATTATGTATGATATAGAGCATATTCATATACATGTGCTATATATAATCCTATAACTTGAAAGAATGGCAAGATACCCTGCAAAAATATATATTTTATAGTTATTGGGTAGAGATTCCAATGCTGCCTCTGTGACTTACTTTTTGACCCTGGGAAGGGCATTTTACCTTTGCAAATCTTAAATTCTTCATCTTTAAAAATAAAAGGGTGACATTTCGTGGTCCCTAAAAAGCCTCTTTTAACACTGTATCATCTTATGAAAGAAGAAATATACTAGCAAATTAACAATATAAATATATAAGTATAGATAAATGAAGAAGAATATTATTTTTATTAAAGCACAACATTGTGGGATTTAGAGCTTGAAGGGAATTTAAAAATTATTTCCATCCCTTCATTCTTGGAGGAAGATAATTGAACCTTGGACCATAGCATAAAAAAGAGAAGGAATGTACTGCAAATCCATCAGGGACTCTTGAAAATAATTCTATCTATTTATGTATATTGACTCACTTCTTTACAACATTAGGAAATGTGACCTTGACCATGTATACACTCTTCTTTAACACTTCACAGTCAATTATAATAGCTGATTATTGTAAATATGAAATATTAGTATCAGTGTGATGAGTAAACTTTTAAATCTCAACAAACATTTAACTTAATTTACTCATTTTAAATGGAAGATTCCAGCATTGATTTATAATTCATAGTTGGAACATAAAGTTTAAGAAGAGTACATAAATAATAATAATTTCATGGAATTAAATTTTTAAACAATGGTCTCTTTTCAAAACTTACCCCTTACACAAAATGGAATTTTTTCCTCAGGATTCTGCTGAAAGAGATAGGATGGAGAAGTGGGAGTAGGAAGAAGAAAAACAAAAGGGAAAGAAAAAGGAGGAGAAGAATTTAAAGAGGAAAAGAAGGAAGAGGAGGAGAAAGAGAAGGAAAAATAGGAGGAGAGGAAACAGGAGGAGGAAGAGAATGAAGAAGAGGATGAGGATGAGAATAAGAACAAGAAGAACAATATCAAGAACAATAGGCACAAAAAAACCCAACAACATAGAAATGACATTAAGTATCTCCTAAATATAAAAGGCAAATATTTTAAAATTTCTGCAATGACTTTGGGTAATTCGTCAATTTGTACACAAAGCAGCTAGGGTTGATAACTAGCTATACCTACATGTATTCCTAATGAAGGACTGATTAGTTAAGCAGTTTAAATAAAATTGATATTAAAAGGAAACAAGGGGCAGCTGGGTAATAGAGTGAATTGAGAACTAGAACCAGAGTTCAGAGTCTGAGCTTCAAAGCTTGTTTTAGATACTTTCTAGTTGTGTGACCATCAGCAAGTCACTTAATCCCATGTCTAGCCCATGTCCATCTGTCTTTGAGTTGTTTCAAAGACAGAAAGCAAGAGTTAAAAAAAAGAATGAAAATTTCTATACAATCCTTTCTCTTTGTAGAGAAAAAAAAAAACCTAAAAAGTTTTTAGAGGCAGTTAGTTTGCACAGTGGATAGAAAGTTATGCCTGGAAATGGGAAGTGCTGGGTTCAAAACTAGACCCAGACTTTTCCTAGTTTTGTGACCCTGGGTAAATTACTTAATCCTAATTGCTTACTCCTTACCATTTTTCTGCTTTGGAATTTAATATAAATTCTAATATGGAAGATAAGGTTAAAAATTTTTTGAACAATCAGAGACATGACTATAAATGATGCCATTAAAAGTTTCCAATCTTTATAATTCCAACAGGTCAAGTTTCAGATGGTCTTGGAGAACAAATTCTATTAGGATGTGTCTTTGGGGGAAATATGGAAAATAAAAGATATTTTAATATACACCAAGAAGAGATAAAATGTTCCAAATAACTATTTTATATAATTTTTGAATAGCAAAAATCTTCTTCATATGGGGTTAGAAAAATCATAAAATTTGATAAGACTTTGAAAGATCAATTATTAAGCCTCTCCTATGTGCAAGTCATTATATTAGGATGCAAAAATTAAAAAAAAAAAAGTCAAACCTTGCGTTTTAGGAGCTAACCTCCTACTAGGGGTGACTCCCATGGTAGAGAACCTCACAGAATAGCCGGCTCCGGAGGCCCTTTTGCCTGCCCTGAGGTTCCTGCTGCTGCCTCGGATTCAGTGCTCTGCGTTGGGAGGGATGGGTCCTGGGACCTTCCTTTTGCCTACCCCTTAGATCCAAGTGATCTCGGGTTCTGACTTTTGGGAGGCCGTTCCTTTTGATCCAGGTCCAGGAGGAGTGTTCCCAGGGTCTATTCTGTTGTTTGTTTTGACTTCCGGTGCCCTAGGGGCATTCAGTTTGAGATCGGTAAGGAAGGGTTTCTGGAGCTCTGAACTTTAGCTTTCTCTAAGCTGCCATCTTGACCGGAAGTCCCATGCACCTGACTTCTGCAAAAGATCTTACCTATCTTTTCCTTCTTTCGTTCCAAATGGGATCCAAGCAATCAGTTACAGAATCAATTAGCATTCTGACTCCACCTGCAAATTTTTTATATCTGCTCTCTATTTTACTTCTCAAATTGAATCTGATACAGAGACCTGACTATGGTTCATTAGATAAAGATGGAATGCTGGAAGCAAAGAATAATTACATTATTGACTATAAATGTATTGTTTATTGCTTCAGAGCATAAGAATTGTTTAAACACAAACACTTATGCAAAGTTAACATCTCTTCAAATAATACTCCATGAATGAAAAACAAAAGATAAGGGCATTCTTTAAAGCAGAGTCCTCTGATCATAGTGGGAAGCCTACTTGTTTTCCTTGAGTTATGTCAGCCAATCATGAGCCCTGGTCAGTACTACCAAGACAGCAAAGTATGGTCATTGTACTTTCTCTCTTGATAACCTCCAATTTATCCTGCATCTGTTTCATATATGGCTACACATTTGCATATGAAATAGGTAAATATAATGGACTGAGGGGTTTGTACACTTGAGGTTTCACAGTTTGGTAGTTACTCAACAACTAGGCCTTCAGGCCTGCAAAGGCCTGAGAAGCAGCTTGCAAGTTTAAGTGCTATCTGACTCTTTCGAAAACCAGTAACTTATGTTTATTTATATCCAGGTAAAGAGGAAATGAAGAGAACCAGGAAAAAGGAATCCCTAAGATTAATATTATTGATTCTCCACCCAAAAGCCTCTAAGGGTCCTCATGGACCATCTTAATAGATCTTTAGGTTACACTATTTCTACACTGTCTCACTATACCAAGCCAACTAACTAACTACCCTGATCTAATAGTCCTCAAATTTTTGAGTAGATAAGTAATCATTTCATCAGGATAAGATAGCTTTAACTTTGAAGAGCTCACCCTTGTAGGCCAGAGGCCAATGGCCAAGATGGCTGGGCTGTTCTCACTGGCAGGTTTAGTGAGTCTTGGCAGCTCTCTCTCTCTCACACACACACACACACACATTCAGGATCTCTGAAGAACACAGAAGCTCACAGGATAAAGGGGAGATGGCAACTGGAGACAAGGGTGGAAAGAATCTCAGAAAACTCTCTTAGATAGCAGGAAACACAGGAACCTCCAGGTTTCATTGGGAAAGGTAAATCATTTCCTTCAGGCAGAGACAAAACAGCCAATAGGAAGAAACCTATCCACTCTGCTTGGTGTACAGGAACAGTGAATATCCAACCGCCTCAGGTTCTCGGTTTTATCCCTTCCCCAAATTCTACAACAGTTCTTTTAGTTCTCTGTGTGTGACCACACCCTCTTGCAAAACTTTGCCTTTTATTTTTGCAGTCATGTTTTTGCAAACTTTTGCTTTCCTTCATTTTCTCCCTTACACATATCTCCTCTATTAGGATGTGAATACTTTTATTTTAAGAGACTAATACCTTTTTTAATATCTACATTTTAGTTTAAAGCCTGGCATACATAGATGACACTTAATAAATTATTTTTCATTTGACTTGTTGCCCTAAATTATACCTACCCTTTGAGAAACAGCCTTTCTCAGAATCTCAACATGAGGCTGATGATATATTTTTGGCCCTAGTGACTAAAAGCTTTCTACTAAGGCTCAGAGCACTTAGAGAAAATATGATTTCAATTAATAGCAATGTCCCCATGGCAAAAAGCACAGATGCTTGAAGTAATAAATGCAGTATTGGACATTTCAGAAATTATTCATTCACATATGAATTATATGTAATCAGAATTCTCCCTAATAAAGCTCCGGGTACATAAAAACTAGGTTTAAGCCTACAGTTTGACATGGAGGGCCAGATTCTCTCTTGTAACCACAAAAAATATGGGTTTCAAGACTGTGAATTGCCAAAACTGTAAAGATAATTTTTATTGTCTTGATTTAAATCAAAAATAAGTGGTCACCTTGGGAAAAATTCCCAAATATGAAAATATTCATCAGCTGGGTTTTATGGAGATTTTAGTTAATACAAATGAAGGAATTAAGGAAAGAGTATGAAGGGTCTAGGCCAAATGGCCTAGGCCTGAGCCTTAAGAGAGACTAGTCAGTCTTTAATCACTTACTACAAGATCATCTTAAAGCAAAACTCCAGTCCTTCACTGAAATCCTGAACTCCTGAACTGAGTTCAGAGACCCAGCTCCTCCAACTAACTCCAAACTCCCAACTAAGTTCAGAGAGCTCCTTTTAAAGAGAAATTTCTCTTATGTCACCTCCCCTAAATTTTCACATCTACCAATCACAGTAGACATTTTCCTCAGGACTATCCATTCTTAGTTCACATCTTCTTTTGTTACCACCTTCTCTGATGAGATTATATCTTCTGAGTATTTCACATCTCTTTGCTAAGCTTGTCCTTTGTAAGTTGCTTGACCTTTTTAGTGATTAATTTAACCTTCATAGGTACTTAGCACCCTTTTGTATTAGATCTAAAAATAGACCTAGCTTAAGGTTTTAGCTTCACTATAAGTATGAGTTAGGAACTTTTCATTGTTCAGTAAGGAGTTTACAACTTTATTTTCCCCTAAGGCACTGTCATGAGTAGGGTGGAGTAATTTTAACATCCCCAATACATTCCTGATCAAGTACCTCAATTTGTTTCAATAGGGGAATAGCTTAACCAAATCTTCTAAGGTACAGTCTGAGCAGTAAGATTTACACTCTTTGTCTAATTGTATGCACCTGAAGGAAATCCACAAAAATCTTCAAAATAAAGATTAGATATAACACTTGTCTAGGTTTCCCCAACTATCATTAAAGGAATTCCAAATCCTACACTGTACAATATAGTTATTGGGCATTGTGAAGGGTTAAATTTTGGGCTGAGAATTTGAACAAAAGACAGTGCTCAGTTTATTAAACACAAACCACTTAGTTTATTATTAAGAAATATAGATAGATAGGAAATAGGAAGGAGGAAAGTGAAAGTAATCTTATAATATCTTGTAACTATACCCTAGATCCCAATCCTAAATAAATTTCTCTAAAAAACCCTAAATCTATCTACCTCATAGGGCAGTATTTTCTTCTAGGCTGAAGCCCTCATCTACTCTTTTACTCTCACTATCTTAAATATAACCACTATCTATCTACCTATCTAACTAAGTTATTGATAATCAATAAGGCTTTTAAGGCCTTAATTCTATTCTCTGTCTCCAATCAGAGAGAGTGCTAGCAGTACAATCTCTCCCCAGGAGACCCAGAGACCAAAAAACCCTTTGCAACTCTCTTCAACTGACTAACTCCCCTTGGCCACACCCTTCTAACTATCACTAACTAACAACCTGCACAGCAGGGGTTCTCTTACTGAAAAATATTATTGTTCCTTTTCCTCTTAAATATAGAAGAAGGAGAAATTAATTAATTAGAAATTAATTAAAACTCTCTGAATTTGGTGTTGCTCTTGGGGCAACTCTTTGTCACTCCAACGAATCCTTTCCAAAAAAGTCCTACATAGGGTTGCCTTGTGGTTTCACCTCCCAATCCCCAAAGAGTAACACAGTTTTGAGACTATATATCACAGAAACTATATAGTAGGTAAACAGACTTCATTACCCTAACAGCCTGGTTCCAAGTTTCTATCCTTCAAAACTATGCCTCTCATGCTATCTCATTTCTGAATTCCTCAGTTCCTGGGTCACTTTAAAATATTCAATAAACCTGCAGCTTTCTCCTCCAGGAATATCCCTTTGGGAATGTCTGTCCCACTTTGTTTTCCTAATTATGAATTCTACTTGAGGCCTCTTTTGAAGGTAGGATCAGACTGGTCAACTTTTGGTTCCTCTCCCAGCTCTGCTTCTTTCTGACTTTCCAGACAAACCACACCAAAAACATCTCTTCTCTATTCCAACACCCAATTTTCAATTCTTTTTTGTTTGCTATCTTGTCTCATTAAACTTTCTTTTGCTTCTGTTTCTATCCTTTGCCCTTGGCACAGCATCTGACATATAGTAAGTTCCTATTAGATATCTATTTCCTTCCTATCCAAAAGTAATTTTTCTTTCTCTAAGAAGTATACTTCATATTGAAAACCCTAGAGGAGCTAGAATTCACAAGCATTTTTCTTAAGTGCTCTCTTGGGTCATACAGGTGTACAGATTTGCCACTGTCAAGTGTTTTCTTCATAACTTATTATTATTACTAGCAGCATTAAAGAAAACCATTCTCTTTCACATTCTGGATTCTAGAAAAACGTGCAAAGGAAAATGCAAATGATCAAAAAAAAACAAATGAAGAAAATTAAAAGAGATGAGTTGAACTTCACAACTCAGTTTTATGTATTACAATGAGATTCAAAGGATAAAACTTGCACATGTGTAAGTAATTTAAATTGTGACACATACAGATTTGATTACATATATTTAGTTAGGTCCAACAAACTTCCTATCTACCTTCTGTCACCTTGAAATCTGGGAACACTCTGGTTTTGCCCCTATCTCTTGGGAAAATACCTTGGGCAGGGGGATGCCAGACTGATTTTGTTTCAGATTGAACAGTAGACCTTAGGGTACTTAATGATCCCAATTTAGGGACTAGTGGATATAATAAAATGTTAAACACCCTTTTTGTCTTAGTAATTTCTCCCATTGTATCAAAGTCCTCTCCTAGGAAGTCCCGCTATTGGCTAGACTCATTCTTTGGTATACATTGTAAAGCATTAGCCTCTTCCTAATACTCCTGTCTTATATTTCTCATTTCCTTGTAGTCATTGTAAAGCCAATCAATCATACTTCCCTGTCCTTAGTTTCCCCAAAAGGTATATAAGTTCCCAAGTTATATTATTCTTTGGAGAATCATCTAACATGGTGATTCTTTCAGAGACACTGTCCCTAGAGTCCCTGGTTCATCTCTGTGTGGTATTTAGCCATTGGCTCTGTGCGGCAGGAAAATATTAATGAACTTTTCTGTTTCCTGATTAAAGATTTGGTTTCGCTGACTACCTTAGTGGTTCTATTTTTTTTTTCAAGTTGATACTTCTTACATGCTTTTGGAACCTTACAATGTAAATTGAGTTATTCTGTGATAGAATACAAATTTGATTATTATTTTAATGCTGCTAATGAAAACAAATTGCTATAGAAAGATCAACAGATCTGATTTTTTAAAATCTCTCATTTCATTCATAAATATCTAATTAACATTAAATTATATGATTTAGATAAACAATAAATCCAGCTTCTTTTCAGGCTGATTATTTTTCTTTTGATGTCTTTTTTTCTTATATCATGAACTAATATTATTTTTAAACATCAAGCCTTTGTAATGTTTTACAAATAAACATGTTCAAAATCATTATTAACCTTGACTTCCTTGTTCCTCCATTTGACAAAAAAACAATTGCTTAGGTAGTTTTGGGATCCCTTTAAACTCACTGTGGAAAATACTTTTGTACCACTTTTTATTTTCTAAGAAATGTTAAGTCAATATCTTTACTTTCCTCTCTATTTTCCATTAAAATGAACAACAACAACAATAGGTGGAGCTAGGTGTTGCAATGGATTGAGTGCGAAGCCTAGAATTTGGAGGAATGGAGTTCAAATCTGTCCTCATAAATCTCCTACCTTCCTGACCCTGGTTAAGTTATTCAACCATATTTGCCTAGTCCTGGTCCTTATAGAAAGTAGGGATTTAAAACAAACAAACTAAAAAAAAAAGCCTCATTTGATAGGTAGAATTAGAGAAATATATTTGTATCTTTTCTCCTAAATTTTTTATTGGTTTTATCCTGATTTCCATTGACTTTTAAGTGTACACAGATAGCATATTCTTAAATTACCTTCACATTTCAAATCAGTTTCCTCTCTGTTATTAAAGGAATCTTCATTTTTATGACTTTGCTTAGAAATCTCTACCTACAGGAATTTCTGACCTTCTTTCTTTATGTATGTGATAGTCTATGAACCTTTGACATCTTTCATTACTTTAAAGAAATTTACCAGAATAATTTTCACTCTGCTTTCCACTGCTGACTTCTACACTGAAGTCTTTGAAGGTAAAAAAGTGTTAATTTAGAAAAGCTTAAAGTTTATATGAAAATATCTATTCTCTTTTTCATCAGTTGTTTCAAGTGTTCGTACTTAAATTGCAAAAAGTTTCATGGTAGTCTGTTTGCTTAAGCTTTCAAGACAAAATGTCCAAATATCCACTGAAATAAGTTTTCCAACTTTAGGAAGAGAATAGGACCACTACTTTCCATACCTCTGATACTCTCTTTCAGGGGGCTCCAAACTACGGCCCATAAGCCACATGTGGCCCCCCATATAACCTAACCCTAACCCTTATAATAGAAGCCATTATATTGTGCATCTGGAGGAATATAGGGCCTTGTACTGTGTAGTAATGTGGGAAAAGACTTTTGGGCAAAGGGAAGTTATAGGGGTCATTATGTTGTGCATCTAGGGGAATATGGTTGCCATTGTACTATGTGAGGGAAGTGAGGCATGTGTTTTTCATATTACAATCTATAATTACAGATCCATAAATACAGACTACAAGAGGACACATACTAGTGTCATGCCTTCTTTTTTCCTACCATGGAATCTGATTGCATGGACTTACCCATGCGATCAGTTTCCTACGTGAGTTCACAGATCGCAGTGTGGTTCACACAAAGGATTGAAGAAATGGGGACAATTTGCATCAGCATTTTCAAAACTCCACAAGAAAACTCTCCTATTTTATCTTGGCACTCGGCAAGAGCAATGATGTTCATGATTCTGCACAACTTTTAATTTTTATTAGTGGGATGAATGACAATTTCAAAGTCACAGAAGAGCTTGCTACACTGCAAAACATCAAAGGAACAACCACAGGAGAGGATATCTATGAAAAGGTTTTCCAAACTATGAAGGATTTGGAGCTGGACAGGGCTAAACTAGTCAGTGTGACAACTAATGGTGCTCCTAGCATGATAGGGTCTAAGAAAGAAGTAATTGTTTGCATTAACCAAGAGATGGACAAACATAACCGTTCTCATCCAATAGCCAGACATTGCCACATCCACCAAGTGCTGCTATATAATAAATCACTGAAGTGGGACTCTTATGAAAATTGTGGTATTTTATGTTAACTTCATTAGAGCTAATGCACTAAGCCACAGAAAATTTCAGGAATTTCTGTCTGAGCTAAATGTTGCCTATGAAGATGTTCTATACAATACAGAAATCTGTTGGCTGAGTTGAGGGAGAGTTTTGAGACATTTCTATGACTTACTTCCACAGATTGCAGCTTTTATGTTTTCAAAAAACAAAGAAGTACCAGAGCTCAATGATGCAGAATGGAAATGGAACCCAGCCTTTCTGACAGATGTAACAGAGCTACTCAACAGTTTCAATGTACAACTTCAAGGAAAAGGGAAGCTCATATGTGATATGCAATCACATGTGAAAACATTTGAAGTAAAATTAGGCCTCCTTATCAAACAAGTAAAGGAGGAAAATTTCTGCCATCTCCCCTTAACTCAAAATCTGTTAGAGGAAAAACCCTTGATTGCATTCCCAAAAGAAACAAGGGTGGATTCACTGGAAAAGTTGCAAAAGGGGTTCCAATTCAGATTTAAAGAGTTTCATCTCCACAAACAGAATATACAGCTTTTCTGAAACCCATATTCTATTGACATTGGAAATGTGGATACAATTTACCAAATGGAACTGGCTGAACTTCAGCATTGTGACTCTCTGAAAGATGCATTCAATTTAAGCAGCTTGCCTAATTTCTATGCATCTCTCCTCTCTGAGACATATCCTAATCTCAGGAACCATGCACTCAAAATGGCAACCATCTTTGACAGCACTTATGTCTGTGAACAGACATTTTTTCAGAATGAAACATCTGAAATCTCCAACCAGATCTAGACTAACTGATGCACACTTACATCATTTTTTATGGCTAGCAATGACAAATATCGAACTGGACATTGACCATTAGCCAAAAGCAGGCCCATAGTTCCCATTGAAATACTGGTCAGTTTGTTGATTTAAATTTACTTGTTCTTTATTTTAAATATTGTATTTGTTCCTTTTTTTACTTTAAAATAAGATATGTGCAGTATGCATAGGGATTTGTTCATAGCTTTTTTTTTATAGTCCAGCCCTCCAGTAGTCTGAGGGACAGTGAACTGGCCCCATGTGTAAAACGTTTGGGGACCCCTGCTCTCTTTGAATAGAATATTGTATTAGAGGGTTGGTTTGGGTATAATGGAGAAAAATTTGATGATAAAAGCCCAGAAGGTAGAAGGAGGGTGAGTTGGATTCCCCCCTTCAGTCTTCCTCAAATATGTCTCCCCACTAACCCTGCCTTTACTCCCCTCTAATAACTGATTTTAATTGGTGAACCTCTTCCCTTGGGGAAAGAGAGAAATCATCTATCTCCCTCTTCCATTATGACAAAGAAGTCAATTTAAGATAACTGACAACTTTTATTCTAACAAATTTTGGTTAGGGGTTAGATAAACAAGATGTCTACAGGTTGGGGTCTATAGGAAAGAGGGTAAAGGAAGTCCCTGTCTCTCTAAAATCTCCCTTTCCCTCCCTCCAAAGTTGAGATACTCAGACTTGCCAGCCTGGTCTCTGAAATGTTCAGGGTTTTGTGACCCCTGGTCTTTATCACAGCAGAGTCAATATCCAGACCCAGGGTGTCACAGGAGCTGTGTGAGATCTTGTTATGCTGTTTTTATTCTTATCAGGTATCTGCCACACTTCTTGGTATCTTGTGGGGGAAATGGTGGTTAAATTCAATGAGGAATTTTTTTTTTTTATGGCTCAGGATACAATCTGTGATCAGACCTGCACCTTTGCTGTCTCAAGAGAGAGAGAGAGAGAGAGAGAGAGAGAGAGAGAGAGAGAGAGAGAGAGAGAGAGAGAGAGAGATCAACTGCCTCTCCTTGGAATCTCCTCTTCCCTCAAGATTCTAAGCCTCCTCAACCATCCCCCACTATAGTAGCCTTTGCATTTCTTCCAGGCTCTGTCATTCAAAAGTCTCTGAATTATTCCTCTATCACAACTCCTCCATTTTGTCTTGTTAGTGTGGAGTCAACCTGATTCCACATTCCTTACTTACTTTAAATCATTCCTAATGTAATCTATCTATTCTATTTACTACCCCCCTTCCCAAAATAACAAATCTTGTCTTGATCTGTTACTCTAACATCCTTACTCATGCTAAATAAAGACTGAGTAGTGGGAAGGAGAGTTAGGGTCATACATGTTATAAGGGTTCATACAATGAAACAGAACAATTTGTAGTAAGTCAAGTTTGTAACTATTAATATACTACTTATTCCTATTTCAAACAATATAACTTTTGACTATTGAGTAAAAATAAATTGTTATGTCTTTTATACAGATATATAATGCTTATTAAAATATAACAATTTCATCAGTATTAGGGGTTTGGTTTGGGTATAATGGAGAATGAGTTGATGACAAAAGTCCTATCACAACATGTAAGCATTCTTTCCACTTAAAATTTCTCAATTTCATGTAACTTCACATAGATAGAATATTGATATAGCTTTAATTGGTTTCTTTCAGAAATGTATCAACTCACTGGCTGTTGAATAAAAGTCAAATATTCTAAGTATCAAGAGTTCAATGCAATTTCAAGATGTAATAAAATTATAAAAAGCTTCTCTCTTTTAATTAGTCATTTATTCATTTGTTCATGCATTCACTTTCCCAATCTTCTGCTGCCATATAGGCCACACAAGACTGAGTGCTATTTTGTTTTGCATTTTTACTTGTTTTATGGGATAAAATAGCAAAGACTTTGCCAAGTAGTAGTCAAATTTCCAGTAATGAATTTTCTTGACTTTATCCACCCTGATCTTCATTCAGCAAACAAATTATCCTGGCTGGTATTCAAAGCCCTTTGAATCTATTAGAACTTATCCAGACATGAACTTTTTTGGAATACCCTAGATTCTAGAAAGAAACATGAATTACCATATAACATCATGGGACATCAGAAACAAACTTTTGGGAAAAAATGATTTCCCATGGGCAAGAAAACATAATATTATTAACTAATTTTAAAAGGTCTTCAGCAGTATTGCTGACCTCATATTCCACCAGGACTCAGGGTTACCATTATAATAGAAAGCCACCTGAAGTACTCATCCTATCCTGTTACTCCAGTTGAAAACACCCCTACCTGGCTCTCTGTAGCAAAAAAAGTAGGAAAGTAAAACTTATATTTGGTTATCATTAGCGAGATTAGATGATAAAGGTCCCTCAAATATATACATCACACTTTTATAGAATTATTTTATAACATCTGAAATATTTCTACCAAATTATCAAATTATTCCAATGACAAATTCTTCTTGTCGCAGTATTTCACTTAAAGGCATGCTCTCCTCCCACCCCAATCAATTAATAGAAGTAGTCCTTTTTAATTGAAGATACATGAACAATATTTTATCTTTAATTTTAAGCAAATATTTTAAGTAAGCCTAGTTTACATCTCTTCATCAGTTCTTTCTGTCTTCCTAATTTTAAGATGTCTAAACAGACTATAGGTGTAGTTTGGGGCTGGCTGGAAGAAATCAAAATTTATTTAGTAAAAAAGAATATTTGTTACTTGAACCTGATATAGACATATAGACATAGACATATATAGACATAATAGATATATTATGCATGTGAGAGAAAAATCCCCTAACCCCTTACATGAAGATTAGATTTTAGTATTAGCAGCATCAGTCACGATTTTAATAGGTTTTTTGTGATTATTTTAGTATAAGTTTTAAAGGAAGATAATTGCTTGAATATAGTTAGTCATTGTTACCATAGGCCTCAGTTTTGGCCTTATCCTTCAAAATTGCTGTATCATGCAATCTCAGCAATCCTGGTCTTTAACTTCTGACTTGGCCTTCATTAGCATAGAGGCTTTTTTTCTCAGTTAGAAGCCTTGTGACACTCCTTCACTTTGTATACACCTCATACATCATCAGGCTTTTGCCTACTTCAAGGTCTGACACCTCCTCCTTACTCTAGTCATCTTAGTATACATCATTCTTGACATCATCAAGTTTAGAAAGTAGGGTTCAGTCACCCTCACTCCCCCCCTTTTCTATCAAGTGACTTCTACCACCAATGAGAAGTATTTCCTGATCCTTTCAACCAATCCACATGTCTCTATTTTTATCACTGTCTTGGATTATTTATAACTTGGTATATAAATTGTCATATTCTTTGGGGTATATAGGAAGGTCTCCCACAGAGCTGGACATCTTTTGTTCTTGACCAAAAGTCTGACTTTATTGAGAGACTGGCACTCTCTGAATAAAACTATTTCTTTATGACTTAGGGACATTGATTTGCTTTCTTGTGGCTAGAAATGATACAACATGTGGAGAACTGAGTGTTAAGATATATATTACTCATACTTTTTTGATTAGTTTTAATTCTAAAGGAGAAAGGAGAGGCAGAGAAATGAAAGGAAAAAGTGGGGGAAAGGAGGAACTTTCTCATACCTATTACTTATTATTATTACTACTTCTACTAATGTAGAATACATAATATACCTAGGTACATATTTTATTGTAATATTGTTGAAATAATTGGCTTCATTTTATGCCAACATATTCAAAATCTACAGAATTTACAAGTTGTACTGATACATATATTTTCAGAAAAAAGGCTTTCTTTTAAAACATAGGAATTAGATGAGCAATATACTTAATAAACAAAACATGAGCAAAAATATCAGTTGAAATAGAACAATCCTATGCAAGTGCTTCAAAAATATTTTCAATTATGTCTTTTGATGAATATTTAATATAGAAGTGCATTAATAAGGTACTCTTGAATTGATTAAAGGAAAACATTAAATGTTACCTTTGGGGCTAAATGTGTAATATTTCAACAGAATGGATATTCAATTTTATTCTAAAATATTAAAATTTTTCTTCTTAATATTCAATTTATATTGATTGTTACTTTTTCTTTGGTTCTAATAAATATCTAGCTTTCTCACCCATCATTTTGAGAATATTGATGTATGGGGCACTTGCCGAAGAAAGATGGAAAAAATTGTTGGCAATAAAAATGACATTTTTACAGAATGTGTCAGGAAGATAATAAGATTCAATTTTTACATAATAGATCAAGACCAAGGTCATTCTGAACAACAAAAAGGGTATTTTCATCAAAATGGAAATTGAAGACTTACCCTACTGAGCTGCATGAGATAAAGAAATTCTAGGATGTCTTAATTTCATAGGACCTAGGGAAATTATCAAACTCAGCAACAACACAAGCAGAAAAGAGGCAAACCCCAGGAGGAAATCCTGAGCAGGTTTCTTAGTCACTTCTCACCCTATGGAAGTTAGAAAAACAGGTTCTTAAAATTAGGAGCTCAATTAGCACATAATTGAACTTTATATTTTTAAAGCACATTTTAATTGTTAGGCTATACATGAACTTTGCAGTCAGGGTAGCAGAAAGATTTGCATCTTGTATCAATGTCCACAATCACTTTTCTTCTGCACAACTGATATTTGGGTAGAAATAGCATTCAGTAAAAACAGGATACCAACAAACATTTTTGTTTAAAATTTTCTCAAACTATTAAAATTGGAAGGCTAAGCATAAGGATCTTGAGTCTATAAAGAAGTAATATATAGTTTTGAACACCTTTATGGGTACTTCACTTAATGAAGGCAACCTGCTCTTAAGAAATAGTCTCACTAGGTAGCTAGAAAAGAGACCTCCCAAGGCTTAAAAACTATAATTAAAATCAGCTGATGAGGTGAGATACTTGGAACTGCCTGTGAAGCACTTAAAGAATCAAAGAAGCACAAGAAACCTTAAAGTGAGTGCTATTGAATACTTTAAGAAAAAAAACTCAATTTTTTATTCAAATGAGAAAGAAAATATAACTGTAACCATTTCATTTAGGAAGGAAAGGTTTTCTAGTTGTTCAATATAATATTTATTCAAAAGCTGAACTCCATACCCCTCAAAAAATATGAACCAAGATTCCTTCTCTTTTGCTGATATTTATTTGTGGATTTGGAGTTACAATAAGCAAGTGTTTTATAAACCTTCCAGCACCATTTAAATGTTTATCCTTATTTTAATTGTTATTGTAGAAACTAGGAAAATATTTTCATTATCCACTCAACAATTATTAACTGAGCACCCAGATGCAAAATTCTAAGCACTATGAGAAATATGAAAATGAAAAAGATCTTATATTTATTTTCAAGAAACTTACAACTGAATAAGAAAGAGGAGAGGAGTAACAATAAGCATTTGTAAATTTGGTATAAATCCCTTAAGAAATACTTAAAATCATTTCATAGGATAACTAGAGTTCAGTTCTTTAGCAAGAGTTGATGTACTATTTGTATTCCTGTGCATAATTTTATTTTCTCACACAAGCCTGTATTTTCCTATTGCATGTACAAATGTCTTGAGTTTATGGAGCAGAAACAAGAAAGAGCCATCACAAACAAAAATTTGCTAAAACTATAAATGTAAATGCCAAAAAGACACATATAATTACATCATAATCTTCAGCTAAGGAGTAGAGAGGAAAAAAAGTCATATGTTTCCTTTGATGTTGTTTTCTGAAAGTGCTTTCCTTTTTTTTCTCTGAAAAACATTTATTCATAGTTGAGTACTGTAAGGGTAATTTTAGGATTGTGACTTAATCTAAATTAATTTGGTTGCCAGAGAAAATTACAAATAAAATACCCAAGGCATTTGGAAATTTATGGTGATTTAAAATAATATAGAGGGAAGGAATTAAGGAGGAGAGAAAGAGAGAGAGAGAGAGAGAGAGAGAGAGAGAGAGAGAGAGAGAGAGAGAGAGAGAGAGAGAAAGAGAGAGAGAGAGTGAGTGTGTGTATAGGATTTCTCCCGCCTGACATTTTCCCAGGGGAGTTCAGAGACCTGCTCCACAAGGTCTTTGAAGAAGATTAGAGGCTTTCCCAAGAGGATAGTGTTTGGAAGGTAAAGGAGAAAAGAATTAGCCTAAACTCTGAGAGAGCTCAGTGAAGATGCCTCACCTGAATGAGGCTACTAAGCTTCTCCCAGTATAATATCAAGGAAAACTCACCACCAATCCCGGACAATAGCTTCCGCCATGCCAAGATGCTGAGACACTCAGCAAGCTGCTACCAGGGCCACCTCTCTGTGGAAAGAAGCTGGAGAGAGGAAGTGATGCCAAATATATAGACCATTTTTACATCACTTTCCTGCATCTCACATGTACCAATGGTAGCTTAAGCTTGACATAGGACAGCCCAGAGGTCTGTCAGTTGTTTCTGATTTGTCATTTGTTAGCACATGTTTGTCATAGGCCATCCTTCTCGATACTTAATCCTTAAGTAGGGGTGTAGACATTCCTCTTTTGCTAGACTAAGCAGGGTGGAGTAAATCTAAAATTACAGTACCTAGTTTTCATTTAACAAACAATTATTAAAAATCAGTGGCATCCAATATGCTGGGCTAAGATCTGGAAGAACTAGAGAGAGAAATATAACAAGAAACTTTGCCCCAAGGTAAGGCAAATTGATTAGGAATAAGACATGCACAAAAGATTTAGTGCAGAATTATAATATAATACATGCATTAAAAAGTACAAATCAACATACTTGCTAGTGATTGTGAAGACAGATCCTAAATGATTTAAGCTTGGATTGGATAAATGGGTAAGATTCCACCTGGCAATAAAGCAATGATATCATTGATTTCTATTAACATCAAAGAGATCAAAGAAATGGTATAAGGACCCATATGTACAAATATATTTATAGCAGGTTTTTATGGAGTGACAAAGAATGGGAAACTTGGTGGGTGTCCACTCAACTGAGTAATTATTGAACAAATTGTGGTATACTGATAGAATAATACTATATTGTAAGAAATTATGAAGGGGTTGGTGTCAGAATAATTTAGGAAGACTTGCATAAATGGATAGAGATTGAAATGAGCAGAGCCATCAAAACAATCTATACCATAACTACAATATTGTAAAGACAACTTTTAGATATGAGGGTAATGTGGCTGGCAATCTCTGAAAGAATATTTTCAGTATGATGGTGGGAGAAAAAATTAAGATTGCAGGAAATGGAGGAGATAGAATATTTTTTTAAATCCTTATCTTTTGTCTTAGAATTGATACTAAATTATTAGTTCCAAGGTAGAAGAACTGTAAGCATGAGGCAATTAGGGTTAAGTGACTTGCCAAGAGTTATTCACAGCTAGAAAGTATCCACCTAGCTGCCCCATACAGTGAGAAGATATTAAGAAAGATACAGAATGTAAATGTGAAAAGTGTCCCATTGTCAGTTCATGGGAATGACAATTCATGGTCTTTTTTAGGCCAGTACATCTATAAAGGAGAGAAGAGAGATCGGGGATATATGGCATGGAACAGGAAATTTGGAAAGAGGCAGCATGAAACTGTAGAAAAACTTGGAATCTTGGAAAAGACAAGCATGACTAGGAGTCAATGGATGTAGTTCATATATGCTACCTTTGTTATCCTGAGCAAATTATTTAATATATTCAAGCCTCATGGTCCTCTATAAAATCAGAAGATTGGACTAAGTGATCTCTACAGTTTCTCCCAACTCTAAATATATGCTACTATGATTTGTGGGGAATTCAGTTATAAAGAGGACAACATCCTTGCCCTCAAGGTGCTTAAATTTAAGTCTAATGGGTGATATAGAAATGACATACAATATTAGGTTAGGTTAGGATTTTCAGTTTAAAATGAAATAATAAGATTTTTAAAACTTGAGATTTTCCTATAAAAGAAGTGATTGCAAAACATTTTGTACTTAGTGTGCTTTATGAATATTTAATTACTGGTTTTAGAATTACATTTCATTCAAAGACAAAATCTTCTCTGTTGTTCTTCCCCTAAGGATTGCTGCTTAGTATGAAAGCCAATTTAAACTATGTAAAACGTTGTTTCATTTTATTTAAAAGGTTAACGCAACTTAAATAAGATTCCTTTACTAAGCATTTTTTCTTTATCCAAATATAGATATGATATTCTTTTATGCAAGTATGTATTAGAGTCATAATATATGAACCACTTAGCACTCTTTTTGTGCAGGGGAAGAATGCTAAAGATAGAGAAAGCATGCATATCTTGAATACTGAAATTTATAAATTAACATCCTCAGGAAACAAAGTTGTAAAGCTAATATCAGCAATAAAAATATAGAGTAGTAACCGAGTAGTCTTCTCAGTCAGTAAATGCCTTTACCCTGATTACCACCTCTCAATGTCAGGTCTACCTTTTCATGAGAGGATCCAGCCATACTAAAATCACTCTTGGCTTGCCTCTTTGCCATCAATCTTTCTTTTCAATCTCTTTCCACTTACACCTCCCTTTTATGTATCATATGTATCACATTCTCTAATTAGACTGTAAACTTCTAGCACAGAATGATTTTCTAATGTGCTTGTGTTTATATCCCCAATTCTGAGAGCTGAGCTTGTCACATGGTAAGTGTTTAATAAATGACATATATATATATATATATATATATATATATATATATTTCTCTATCCACCCATCTATTTATATAAATGAAATTGGATTTCATACCCATTACTATGGAACTTTCAGTTCATTGGTAGAAGGCAACGGGCTTGGTGAGGAGAAATGCATTGACCTCCACTGTTGAGGTGAGAGTCCCAAACCAATGGACTTTGAGATTTGTAAGGGTTAAATTTAATGGGTGAACTTAAATTATATGAAATAACATGGTTGTTGAAATTATTATATCTCAAGTCAGAAATGTATTTACCAAAATAGAGGGGAAACAATAAAGTAGAGAAATGTGAAAGAGGTTAGAGAAAATGCCTAAACTAGTCCTCAGCCAGGAGGTCTAGAAGTGAATAACCATGTGGCCTCCTCCAAGATGGAAGCTAGTCTCTTAGGAAACTAAGAAGGGAGTCAGCCTTTTCACTCACCCAACAAAGTAGTCCAGCGGTCAGAGTCTAAGTTGAAGTCATGATCCATTTTGCAGTCTCCAGTGAAGTTCCCTCGAAAACTTTTCTCCAGGAGAAACTCTCCAGGAGACTCAATTTCACAAGACTGCCCTAGCCTAAGGATTTCATGGCTTTTATGGTGGTTTCCTGTCTTTGCCCATTTTCACATGGATCATCACAGTTTCCAAATTGCCCAGCACTTACCAGGGGTAGTGTGGGTGGGATTGACTTCTCATCTCTAAAGGTATTAACTCTCCTCCTAGGAGTCACAGGTTTCTGAGTTGTCACCTTTGGATTTGCATCTTTCTGAGTATTTGAACTCTTAAAAGAATTCAAAAGTTTCTGGCTGTTTGAATTAGAAAAAAAGGGTGGAGCTCTCCAAGTATCTTATTAGCTTTTCATCTAGTTCTAAGTAGGGTGTGAATTCACTAAATGTTTTTTGAGCTCCTCCACCTAGTTAAAGCTTGTATTTATTCAATCAAAAGTTAGACAAAAGAGAGTTAATCCTGTCTTCACAACCTAGTGAGGTACTTAAGTTAGTGTTAATCAAAGTTTTAATTCCAACTAGGCAAAGAGAATAAGGGATTCCCTTATCACAAGTGTAAACTCAGAATAGACAGAGAACCAAGATTTTTCTTTCACAGATTTGAGTTACATAAATGAAGAAAAGAAATTGATACAGATCTTATGATCTCTCTCTCTCTCTCTCTCACACACACACACACACACAACACGATTATGAACATATCTCATTTCATTCTTAAAATAAACCTGGAAGAAATTTAATGCTTTTTGCTTTTTTTAATCACAATCATTTTTGGAAAATGCCTACCCTTTCTTCCCACTTACACCCAAATAAAATGAATTCTTCTTTCTAACAGAAAAAAACTACATAAAATAATCATGCTTGATAATGAATTCAACAATTGTGCCAAGAGAAGGGAATATGTTAGTGATTTTTCACTTGCTCAACACATCAGTTTCCTTGTAGTGATCCTTTCATCTACAATTTTGTAATGAATATATATTCCTTTCCTTCTGTTTATTTCAGTCTTCTCTATATTTGCATTGGAGTAAGAGAGTGATAATTCACTCTCCAAAGTGAGAATAGAAATATAGAGCTTGGGAATCTTCCTTCCCATAAAAATTGACAAAGTAATCAGAAGAAAGCTTGAACACAATCATATCTCAGACTAACAGTGCATAAAAAGCAGATATATAATATTATTATATTATTATGTGTATATAATATATATTACACATTATATTATATATTATATTTTTTCTATACTAGTACTACTTACATTCTGAGGCAAGCAGAACAGTCTTTGGCCCCAACTTCCTTCTTCCCCTCCTAACTGGAATGAAAGTCTTACTTGGAGAAGGGCAAGGAGAGCCACAGAATAACAGGCCTTCCCCATACATGGACCTCTTTCTCTTCATTTGGAAAAGGGAGGACAAAGGAAAGAGAAGAAAATAAAGGAAGGAACAAAGGAAGAAGGGATATTGTAGGTTATGTCATTGTGAAAGGGCAACGTGTTCAAGCTTTATTCTGATTGTTTTGTCAATTTTAATGGGAAGAAAAAAACCCAAACCCTTCATTTGCATTGAATTAAGAAAGTGATAGTTCACTCTATGAAGTGAAAATGAATTGATATAGACTGAAATAAATAGAAAGTTTTTTGAACTTTTCTGTTATTTCCTTTTTCTGTTTGTATTTTTTTCTGATGATATTTCTTCTCTTTTTTTATTCCATTAAATCTTTGCCTTGGTATTCTCTATCATGTTCCCCCACCCACCCCTTTCCTTCATGGATTATTCTACATAAATATATCTTCTTGACAACTGGTAGCTCATTTTCTCTAACTTATTTTTAACTAACCCTGTATCTTGTGAATAAGGTTTTCCTTTTCAGAGCCATAGTGTTTTCATGGATTTTATCCTATCCTGTTTCAGTGGCAACTATGATTTCAACTTTTCTTTTACAACTCATCTGGGGAATTACTCATAATTCTCAACCAGCAGATTCCAGCCACTGCAAATAATTCATAGAGCTATTTCTTTACTTTACATCAAAATTGCCCTCTGAGTTACTATTGACCTTATTCTGTGGGTCCCAAGTGGCATCTAGGCATTTTGAGGTTGCTGGTAAAGGATAATATTTTCATTGTGGTTTAATCGACACAATAGGCATTGAGGTGATACAGTATGTGATCTGGAGTTAGGAAGATCTGAGTTCATATTCTGCCTTAGACATTTACAAGCAGTGTGATATTGGGAAAATCACTTAAATTCTACCTATCTCAGCTTTTTTACAAGTAAAATGAAAATAGTAACTACTAAAAACCAGGTTTGTAGTAAGAGTACAGTGTTTGGTAAACCTTAAGTGCTATAAAAATGTCAGGGATTTATATGGGAGGATAGGTAGTAAAGTAGATAGAATCCTGGTCAGGAAGGCTTATCTTTCTAAGTTCAAATCTGTCTTCAGACATTGGATGTGTGACCCTGGGTAATTTGCATAACCTTGTTTGCCTCAGTTTCCTCATCTGTAAAATGAGATGGAGAATGAAATGGAAAAACACTTCAGTTTGTTAGCTGAGAAAACCCCAGATGAGATCATGAAGAAATCAGATATAACTGGCAATTATTAATATTTTATCATCATCATCTCAGATTTTATGTTACTGGTAGCATAGAGTTAACTATATTGTAGGTTTTATGTTTCTATTGTATAACCTTTTTCCTTGTAAAGTAGACTATCCAGACTATTGACAAGTGAATATCTCCAGTTTATGTGTTCCTTGGCTTAGCCCGATACTCCATAGAACTTGGCTCTAGGGATACCACTAGCCAGTTTATTCAGCCCAACACACAAAAATACTGGTTTTAGCAGTATATATAAGATCATTTGGAGAAAGCAAAGCTACAAAGGATAACCAGCAAAGTATGGCCCTGGGAGGTAGGAAATACTGGTGCCAGTTTTCAAAAGGAAAAGGGTGTAATTGTATCATTTCCTAGGAATAAAGGTAATTTCCTAAAGATGTTAGCACCAGAATCCACTATAAAATGATACTTACATACACAATAAAGAAAAAGACTTTAGTCAAGTTAAGTCACAATGCCTATGGAAATATTCAAGCACAATTTGCTTCCATAAATAGACTTTCTTCATACCAAATATTTTGTAAATTCATATCTGTAGTGTATGTCTATGGCATTAGAATATATTTTTCATTCTTTAAAACAAGCATTTGATAGTCTTCTGCAATCATATATAATATTCATTGTTTCAGTCTAATTTTATCTATTTTGTGAATTTTAAAATTCCATCTTGCTGATTATTATCCAAGTTAGTTATACAGTATGACAATCTCTATTATTCATTTCCTTTATAGTGATGATGGGAGAAAAGCTTTGTGATGATACTTTATCTTATTACTTATTATTACTTATTATTCAAAACAAGCTTTTCTAGTGAAAGATGGAAAGGAAGACATAGATAGATAGATAGATAAAGACATAATTTATAGATATATACATATATGGATATATAGTTATTTAAGAACTAATATTAAAAAGTATTCAAGAAGCAAAATTCTATAAAGGAAGCTGAGCTGTGCAGTCCTAGGAGGAGCACGCTGTCTTCTGAAGTCTGAGGACCTGGACTGAAAATTCACTTACCACTTTTGTGTCCTTGGTTAAGTAAATTTACCTCCAGAAACCTTAGATTCCTTAATTGAGTTAACTCAGTTTCCAAAATGAGACAGTGAAACTCACTGACCTTTAAGATATCTTTTTTATTCTAGATCTATGATCCTAAGTACATCTCCATAGTAAATGCAGAGTCTGCTGTTCTCATAATGCACTTTGAGCTAGATCATTAGCCCAAGTGTCACCTCAGGATTTTAGTGTTCATTAGGGAAGAATGTGATGAGGTTGCAGTACAACTTAGTAGAACATCTGGTTGTATAACCTCTAGTTGTTGTTGTTGTTGTTGTTGTTGTTTTTAGAATACTCATCTTGGAGTCAAGATTTTTGTGTTTGAGTCTCAGCTCTGAGGTTAATGACTCTAATATCCAAGGTAAAACATTTAGCTGCTGTGTTTCTTTTTCTCATTTGCAAAATTAGGATAAAAATACTTGGACCAGTTATGCAGAAGGAAGTGACATGTAAAACTTAAAGAGTTTTATGAATGGAAGTTATTAGGATTTTTTGGCTATTGCTACTTTTATTATTAAGTGTGTGGGATCATATGTGTGGCATGATGCAAGAATATATGAGTTTTACAAGGAAGAAAGGGACTAACTTCGAGAGTTTGTTGTTTCATGTATGTGTATGTATCATTTGAAGAATTTACATGGAATAAATCATATTACCCTTGATAATGGAAAGAAAAAAATAATAAATACTTATATACCACTAAAGCCCTTTTTTTGCAAATCTGATTTCATTTTACATCAGAAATATCAGCATATATATCATATAGCATAAAAATGTGAACTTAATAATTTTCATGTTATAGATGGACCCTGCATGATATTGTACATGCATAATACACCATTTATTGTATAGGCATATTATATGACATGTAATATATGAGAGAGGGAGAGAGAGAAAGATAGAGCAGTAGAGGGATGGCTCCTGGGGTAGCCTTTGATTCTTTTTTTATTCAGAGGCTTTGGGAATAATTGTTTATACTGCCTCTGAGATATCAGAGGGTTCTGAAATTATATCTAACTAATAATATCATATTACCAAAGCTGAGATATACATATAGACAAATAAAAAGAGTTATGTAACATACAATGTGTGCTACATATAACATATGTGTATCCTTTTACATAAAGAGAATGAAGTATTTTAAACTCTAAAGAGCAGATATGTAATAAATATCACCTATTATATATAGCATAAATAATGCCAGCTCAAGTAATACATGTAGCAAGTGATACATCAAAATGTGAATGTGTCCTTTATTATGCATGGATAATATACTGTATGATTCTTGAATGATACATGTAAGCAGCACACATGAATAAATTACTGACTTAATAGATCAGAAAAGAAATTGAAGAAGCCATCAATGAATTCCCTAAGAAAAAGTCCCCAGGGCTAGATAGATTCAAAAGGGAATTTGACAAAATGTTAAATCAATCATGATTTCTAATATTACATACATTTTTTGGGAAAATAACTAAAGGAGGAATTATACTCAATTCATTTTATGACATAAATATGGTGTCAATGGAAGAGAAAAAAGGGAAAATGATGGATCAAGTAATATTTATTCCTAAATTTAAAATAAAATAGTAGCAAGGAGATCCCATCAATATGTCACAAGGATAATACACTACGGTCAGGTAGATTTCATACCAGGAATGTAGAGATGATGCAATATTAGGAAAACTATCAGCATAACTTATCATTTCAATAAACATAACAGAAACCATATGATTATTTCAATGGACTCAGAAAAAACTTTTGACAAAATACACCTATTCCTATTAAAACCCAAGGGAATATTGTAATAAATGAAACATTCCTCAAATGATAAATAACATCTACCTAAATCCATTAGCGTATTCTGTAATGGAGAAAAGCTAGAAACTTCCCTAATAAGATGAGGAGTGAAATAAGGATGTCCATTATCATCACTTCTATTCAATATTTTACTAGAAATGAAAGCTAAAGTTGAAGAAATTAGAATTGGCAATGAAGAAGTAAATTTATGAGTCTTCATATATGATATAATGGCATGCTTACAGAATCCTAGAAAATCAACCAAAAACTAATTGAAACAATTAATTTTATCAAAGTTGCTGAATAAAAAATAAACCCACATAAATCATCAGAATTTCTCTATGCTACCAATAAAGTCCAACAACAAAAGTTAGGAAGAGAAGTTCCACTTAAAATAACTCTAAACAGAGACAGCTGGGTATCTCAGAGGATTGAGAGCCAGGACTAGAAACAGGAGGTCCTAAGTTCAAACCTGACCTCCGATGCTTCCTAGCTGTGTGACCCTGGGCAAGTCGCTTAATGCCCATTGCCTAACTCTTACCACTCTTCTGCCTTGGAAGCAAAACATAGTATTGATTCTGAGGCAGAAGGTCAAGGTTGAAAAATAAAATAAAATAAATAACTGTAGTCAAAATAAAGCACCTGAGGTTCTACCTGCCAAGACAAACCAAGGAACTTTATGAACACAACTACCAGACACTTTCCACACAAATAAAGTAAGATTGAAGCAAGTAGAAAAAATATTATTTGCTTATGGGCTAGGTGAATCCCTAATAAAAATAACAATCCTTCTAAATTAATTTACATATACAGTGTCATATACAAAAAAATCTGAAAGAATGTGGTCTAGCTAAACAACCTGGTACTGGCTAAGAAATAGAGTAGTTGATCAATGGAAGAGGTTATGTAGTCAACACATAGTAGCAAATGACCATAGTAACCTATTATTTGACAAATTCAAAGATCCAAGCTTTTGGAAGAACTCACTCTGACAAAAAATGCTGAGGAAACTTAAAAACAGTATGACAGAAATGAATACCTCATGTCATACACTAAAATAAAGGCAAAGTAGATACATGATAAAGGGTGATACCATTAACAAGTTAAAAGAATGCAAAATAGTTTACCTGTCAGATCTATAGATAAGACAAGAATTTATGTCCAAACAAGACCCAGATAACATGATGAAATATAAAATAGATAATTTTGGCTGCATTAAATTAAAAAAAGAATTTGCACAAAATAAACCAATGTAATCAATATTGGAAAGGAAACAAAAATCTTGAGAAAGTGCATAGCAAATATCTCTGACAAATATCTAATTTCTCACATAGATAGAGAACTGAGTAAAATTAATAAAATATTAATCATTTCCCAGTTCAGAGCTGAACATTTTTTGTTCAAATAGATTAATACCCTTTATTTCTATGTCTTCCCAGTAAATACATTGCACTATTAGGCTGGGAAGACATAGAAATAAAATAAAGAAATAAAGGGTATGTAAAGTATTATGATCATTTGGAAATATTTCAAAATTATTCTCCAGAGTGGTTGAACCAGCTCAGAACTCTACCAACAGTGCATTCATGTACCTATTTTCAACTCATCCTCCAGAAATTTTCATTTTCCTTTTGTGTCATGTTAGCTAAACTGTTAGGAATGAGGTGAAATCTCATAGTTGTTTTAATTTGCATTTCTCCCTTCAACAGTGATTTTGAGCATTATTTCATATGACATTAGATAGTTTTTTATTTGTTCTTCTGAAAACTCCCTAATCATATCCTTTCCATCAGAGAATGACTTTATAAATTTGCCTCAGTTTCCCATATAGTTTATCAGACAAACTAGCTTTAAAAATGTCCCCAGTTTCCTGTTTTCCTTCTCATTTTTTTAAACTGTCCTGTGCTTTACATTTTGATTTTTTAATTTACTTTTCATTTCAGTATTCAATTCAGTATATTAAGTTGTCACTTTGTAGTATAGGCTTCAGCAGCAGTTTTTAATTTGTGACCATTTCACACCATTTTTACTGCCCCCTCCCACAAACGTTTCTATTTGTATAGAACAAAGAAGATAGTCAACTTACACCACAATTCTTTCTTCATTCAAATATCATTTTTTTTTGTTTTGTAAGTAGAGTTGGTAGAACTATAGGAGGATCTACCTCAATCAAAGCAAATGAATAAAAGAATCAATGAGTTTCTGAATATAATTTAACAGATAGTTATTAAGATTCAAAGGATAAGAGAGTTTAGCTGAATAAAATTGAGTTGCTAACAGAAAATGAAAACAGAAAAAGTCTAAAAGATTTAAAAGGGAATTCCTGCTTTAACCTTGACCTCTTTAATATAAAGAAGATAAGGGGAAATTTAGGAAAAAGACATAATAGTTATAAGTGACTAAATAATTAATTACTTATATTCAAATATAAGCAGATGACATGTATACCTTCTAAACTCTGTCATCTTCAGGTTTCATAATGGGAGTCTAATTATGCAACATAAGAAGACACTGAGGCTGATGAGCAGAAAAAATGGTTACAGAATATTATCTTACATAATAAGGGTTTACAAGTAGGCTTCTATACAGAGAAGGGAGTGCGTGTATTGTGAGGGTCAGGAGATTTGGCTGACAGTTGAATCTCACTCTCATCTAAACTAGTCAAAGGAGAAAATAATTTGTGCACACAAAAAGTAGGTAAAAGAATGGATTTGACTCAACTAGGAAATAGGAAGGAAAGGGGGAAAGAGGGAATTAGGAAAAGGGAGAGGAAAGGAGGAGTTAGTCCTAATCAAAACAAGTTACACTTTTACAATGTAAAAATTTAATACATTACATTTTTAGATGTGGTAGGTCATTGTGTTGATCAAAGTTATTACATTTTCCAAAGTTAATTGACTTGAGAATATTGCTATTACTATGTAAAGAGTTCTGTTGATTCCTCTCACTTCACTTTGCATTTGTTTATAAAAGTGTCCATAGGTTTTTCTGAAACTATTCCTTCCAATATTTTCAAATAATAATATTATATAATATGCATATACTCTAACTTGTTTAGCCATTTCCCAGTTAACAGGCAACTTTTAGGTTTCCAATTCTTCTACACCAAAAAAAAAAAGGCTTTAAATACTTTTTTACATATAAGCCATTTTTCTTTTTCTGAGATCTTCTTGGGAACATAGTCCTAGTAGTGATATTGATGATTGAAGGGAGAGGTGATTCTTGAAAGACAAGTGGTAAAATATGCAATTCTCAGATGAAAAAATTAAACTATCTTTAATCAGATAAAAATGTTATTAATCACTATTAGTTAGAGAAATGCAGATTAAAACAATTATGAGATATAATTTCATACCTATCAGACTGATTAATATGATAAAAAGAAAGGATAGTAATAAATGGAGGTGATGTAGAAAGTGGAACAGTAATATACAATTTGTGGAACTGTGAACTAATATAACCATTCTGTAGAGAATTTAGAAGCATGCCCAAAAGGCCATCAAACTGTATATGTCCTTTGACTCAAGAATATCATAACTAGGTCTGTATTCCAAAGAGTTTAAAGGTATGGAAAAGAGCTACTTGTACAAAAATAATAAAACAGATATTTTTGTGGGGGCAAAGACCTGGAAATTAAAGGTTTGCCCATAAATTAGGGAATGGCTGAACAAATGATTTTAATGGAAAACAATTGCACCATTAGAAATGAGGAACACAATGATCACCAAAAAACTTGGACAGACATAAAGGAAGTGGTACAAAGTGAAATGACTGGAACAAAGAGTATATTACACATAGAAATAGCAATAAAGTATGATTATCAACTGCAAATGGCAACTATTAACAAAATAAAATGATTCAGGATCCCTCCAAATGACTCATGAAGAAAAAGACTATCCACTGCTCTAGGAGCAACTGACAAAAATCTGAATCCAGATTGAAGCATGCCATTCTTTACTCATTTCCTCCATGTATTTTTCTATAGTATAAGGGCTATATGTCTTCTTTCACAATGTGATAAGCAAGGAAAAAGATATTAGAAGAAAGGATATATGCAGTTTAATTACCTATGGGCATAGTAGCAAATTGTCTTCCAGAATGATTGGACTAGTTCACAGCTCCATCAATAGTACCTTATTTATTTTTCCACATTCCATACATTTGCCATTTTCCTTTTCTTATATATTATTATTCACTAATGTGACGAGGTATTTCTGGGTTCTTTTAACATGCATTTCTCCAATTATAAGTGAATTAGAGAATTTTTATGTTAATATTGATAGCTTTGAATTTTTCCTCTCAAAATGACCTATTCATTTGGTCATTTATCAGTTGGGGAATGCCTTTTATTCTGGTAAATTTGATTCAGTTCACTATATATATTTTAGAGATGTGATGTTTATCATAAAAATTTCCTAGAATGACCTTCCACAAACTATTTATTGTTTTCTTTTCATTTAAAATTCATTAATTTTAGTGCAAAAATACTGAAATTTCATATAGTCAAATTTATCCATTTTACCTCCAATTAACATAGGCATGAAATATTTATCAATAGATCTGACAGGTAATTGCATTCCTGTTCCACTAGATTACTGATAACATGACCCTTTATGTCTAAATCATCTGTCCATTTTTGGTATACAAGTGAAATGTTTGGTTTAGGCCTATTTATGTTGGAAATAAAAACAAATTGTTAGATATTTACCACTCCATTGTAAAGTTTGAGATCTGATACTGATAGTCCCCTATTTTCCATTGATTCCATTTATATTCTTGAGTTTTACTTCTTCCAGATGAATTTTGTTATTTTTCTAACTCCATGAAAATAGTTATTTCATAGATGAATTGCTATGGAATCAAAAAAAGAAATTTAAGTAGTATCATCATTTTCTTACATTGACTTGGCCTTCCCACAACTAATTACTATTTCTTCACATGTTTAAACCTATATTTGAAATTACATTCATAATTTATATCATAAATGCTTGCAAGCTTTTTATCAAATATCCTTACCCTCCATAGAATTATAATCACTTTTGATGGATAGGTTATTCTCCTTTAGCAATTGACTTGAAATATATTTCAAAGCCTTTCTCCTTCTCCCTCCCTCAGAAAGTGAGCAGTTTGGTCTAACTTATACATTGTTAGATTTAAAATGGTTGAGGTCTTAAACTGTAGTGATTAAAATAGTGGAAGATATAAATTGTGATAGATATAAGAGAGGGTGAGTAAATTTGACCACAGAAAATATGTTTCACTACAGTGTCTTGGTTTTTAAATCAAATATAAGGTTGTTACCAGGGAAATATTCCCAATTATTCAAATACCCAAGTCAACTGGGTTTTATAGAGATTTTAATTAATACAAATGTGGAATTAAAGAAAAGAGAGAAAGAGAGAAAAAGGAAATAAGTATGAAGGGCCTTAAGCCAACATGGCCTAGACCTGAGTCTTAAGAGAGAGAGATGAGTCAGTCAGTCTTTTAACACTCACCCACAAGGTCTGCCTAAGCAAGGATTCTAGTGACACCAGCCCAGCATCATCTCAGCTGCTTTCACAAGCTCCCTCCTCCATCTGAATGTTTCAGAATCAGTCCTTCCTCAATCTGAATGTTTCAGAATGAGTCCTCCTCAATTGGAATGTTTCAGAAAGACCTTAGCTCTTCTCTGAGCTCTTATTTTTAAGGGCAAAATCTCCTATGTCACCTCCCCTAAGTTCTTCCATCTACCAATCACTGTAGATGTTTTCCAAAAGACAGCCCATTTTGAATTCACAGCTGAGTAAATTAATCTCTATAGTAAGTCAGAAAAAAATGCTTCATTAAGAGAAAACCTCTGAGTAAGTTTTCACCTTTTAGGTCTAAGTAGTTTACAAGTTGCCCCACCTTTATAGGCACCTAGCATCCCATTGTATCAATTCCAAAAACAGGCATGGCTCAAAGAAACCTTTTCTTTATAAGTATGGTTTTCAAGTATTTTCATTGTTTAGCAAGGGGTTTTCTGCCCTAAAGCAGTCTTAAGTACGGGTGGAATTGAGGTCCTCCCATAGCAAGGAGTTTTCTCCCCTAAAGCAGCCTTAAGTAAGGGTGGAGTAGGAATACTCCCATAGCAAGGAGTTTTTACATTCAAGTAGAGTTCTCACTATCTGGTAGGGAATTATTTCAAGTAGGGAATTGGAGGATTCCTCAATGTGGAGTAAAATTTTTAACATTCATAAGTCTGTGAAATTTTATGGTTTATGTTAGATTTAAAATAGTTTTGTGCGTCAAATAGTTGTAGATAAGAGAGTGGGAGTCATAAACTGTGATAATTAAAATGTTTTGGGAGCAAGGGAAATATATAACAATTATGACCACTGAAATATGTTTCTACTGTGTCTTGGTTTTATATAAATATAAGATGGTCACCAGGGAATATATTTGCAATTTATGAATATGCCCAAGACAACTGGGTTTTATAGAGAAATTTAATTTATAATACACTGATTAATCAATAGAAAAAGAGAGGAAGTAAGAAAGGAATAAGAATGAATAAATCAGTCAGTTGGTTTTGTCACTCACCCAAGATCTCTCTAGGTAAGGCTTCTCATGCCAACCTCAGGCTCCACCTTCAAGAGAGCCTCCTTTCAAGAAATGTTTCCAGAGAATTCTCCTCCTTCAGAGCCAGCCTTCTCTCCTGGTCCTTCCACAGAGCAACCTCCTCAGAGCAAAAAAAAAAAACCTCTTCTCTCTCTCCTCAGACGCCTCTATCTTTAAGGAAACCATCTAAGTTCCCTCCCCTCAGTTCTCACATCTACCAATCACTGTCAATGTCTCCCCTGTGCCAATGGTGGCTCTAGTTTAACCAAGGACCGCCCAGAGGTCTGTGGCTTTGCACATGTCTGTTGAAGGTCATATTCTCAAATAATTAAATCTTGATCCATTGCTGCAGCCCTTCCTAAATCCTGTTACTCTGAGTAAGGTGGAGATTGGAAGTTCCAAGACCTGGTTCTGTCATTCCAAGTATCTCTATTGTATCAATTCTAAAATCAATCATGACTCAAAGAACTTCCTATTCTATGCTTAAGCATAGGTCAAAGTCTTTTCCATTGTTTAGCAAAAGGTTTCTGTCCTAAAGTAGTCTTAAGTAGGGAGGAGAAGGATCCTCCCATGCCAAGGGGTTCACATTTCAATAGAGTTCTTACTATCAGTAGGAAATTTTTTCCAAGTATGAAATTTTCCAATGGTGAAATTTCCAACATTCATAAGTCTAAGAAATTTTAAGGTTTACATTTACAACATGCAAAACATGTTTTACTTTGGTCATGCTGTGGAAGAAAAAAACAAGAACAAAAAAACATAAAGAAAATAAATTGAAAAATAGTTTATTTCATCTGCATTCAGACATCATCAGTTCTTTCTCTAAAAATGTATGGCATTTTTCTTCATCTGTTATTTGGAATTTTCTTGGATCACTGCATTGCTGAAAATAGCTAAGTCATTCATAGTTGATCATTATACAATACTGCTGTTAATTGCATGCTCTTTCTGAGCACTTCATTTCATATCAATTCATATTGGCCTTTACTGTTGTTTTTTTTTTTTCTGAAATCACTCTATTCGTGATTTCTTTTAGTAAAATACTATTCCATTACAATCATGTACCACAACTATTTTGGCCACTGACCAGTTGATGGAAAGCCTCTCAATTTCCAATTCTTGGCCAACACAAAAAGAGTTGCTATAAAATTTTTGTACAAATTGGTCCTTTTGTCTTTTTAAAAATCTCTTTGAAATGTAGACTAAGTAGGGGCATTGTTGTATCAATGGGTATATAGTGTTTTAAAGACCTTTGAGCATAGTTCCAAGTTGCTCTCTAGAAGGCTTTAATCAGTTTCCAACTACCAACAGTACATTAGTGTCTCAATTTTCCTCAACACCCTCAAAATTTTATCATTTTTCTGTTCTGTCTTATTAGTCGATGTGATAGGTGTGAAGTGGTACCTGAATTTTCTTAATTTGCCTTTCTTTAATTAAGAGTGACAGCATTTTTCATGTGAATATATACATATAGCCTTGACTTCTTTATCTGAAAACTGCTATTCATATTCTTCAACCATTTATCATTTGAGAAATTACTTGTATTCTTATAAATTTGACTTTAGTCTCTATAATATTTTAGAAATAAGGTCTTTTCCATAAATGATTGCTGTAATTTTTTCTTGCTTTCTGCTTTTCTACTAATCTTAGTTTTATAATATATATTAGATCATTTTATTCACAAAATGTTTTGATTTAAAATAATGAAACAAAAATCTGTTTCATATCCTACAATGCTAAAATTCTTTCCTTAGTCAAAGATTTTACAGGTAAACTATTCTATGGTCTTCTAATTTGCTTATGATAATTGCATTTATATCTAAATAATATATCCATTTTAACCTTATCTTGGCATACAGTGTGATATGTAGGTCTAACCTCAGTCTCTGCCATACCTTCTGGTTTTAAGAGCATTTTATGTTTGACATATAATGATGTCTTGTTGACAAAGCTTGGATCTTTATAAAATACTAAGTAGCTACGTTATTTGCTATTGTGTATTGTATAGTTAATCTATTTCCTTGATTCACCACTCTATTTCTTAGCCAACCCATCTTCTTTCACCTTTTTTTCACTGAATTCTTTGATATTCTTGAATTTTACTTCTTCCAGATGAATTTTGTTGCTACTTTTTTCTATCTCTTTAAATATTTCATGGCAATTCAAATAGTATGACACTGAATAAGTAGATTAACTTAGGTAGAGTTGTCATTTTTATTATTTTGGCTTGGCCAACCCATAATCAATTCATATTTTTCCATTATTTAGATATGACTTCATTTGTGTGAAAATATTTTTTAATTTTAATTGTATAATTCCTATGTTTATATTGGCAGGTAGTTGCCCAAGTATTTTGCATTATTTAGAGTTAACTTAGATGCAATTTCTTTTTGTATCTTTTTTTTTATTTTGCTGTTAGGCTTCTTTGGAATATAAAGAAATCCTGAGAATTCATGTGGGTTTATTTTCTATCCTGAAACTTTGCTGAAGTTGTTAATTATTTTAATTAATTTTTAGTCAAATCTTTAGAATTCACTGATTAAATGAATGCATTTCCATTTAATCTTTACTCTATCTTTACATGGCCTTTTATTGAATGTATTTTTTAAATTATCATTTGAAAACGGTGTTTAGTATTTCTGCTTTTCTTCATTTGATTGGAAGGTTTTTATATCCTAATACATGGTCAATTTTGTGTAAACGTTTTTTGAGGAAAAGTTTTGTTCTATTTGATTCCCATTTAATTTTATCCAGAGCTCGATCATATTTAACTTTTCTAAGATTCTTTTTACCTCCTTATTTACTTTCTGATTTACTTTTTAGTTAAATCTATCTGAGTGGAGAAAATTGACATTCCTCACTAATATAATTATACTGTATTTTTCCTCTTGTAAATCATTTAAATTCTCCTTTAAAAATTTGGATGCTATTCCACTTGATGCATACATCTTTAGTACTGATATAAATTCATTGTCTATAGTGCCTCATAACAACATAAAATTTCCTTCCTTGACTTTTTAAATAATATTTTTCCTAAATAATACTTAAAAAATTAAACATTTTTTAAGTTTGAGCCAAATTTTGATCCTCCACTTCTCCCCACTCCCTGAGTTGGCAAGCAATCTGATATAGATTTTCTGTTATAGTGTAAAGAATTTTTCTATATTAGTCATTTTGTGAAAGAGAACTCAGAGAAAAGAAAAATGAAGAAATAAATTGAAATATGGTGTCTGCATGTGAATTCTGGCTCCATCAATCAGTTATTTTTCTCTAGAGGCAGATAGCCTGTCACCATAAGAACTTGAGTACTGTCTTGGATCAGTGTATTGCTAAGAATAGCTAAGTCATTCATAAATGTCCATTGTATACTATACTAGCTATTGTTTATAGTGTTCTTTTGGTTCTGATCCCTTCGCATTGCATCACTTCATATAGTCTTTCCAGGTTTTTTTGTGATCATCTAGTTTTCATTTCTTCTAACACAATAGTATTCCATTATAATATTTCACAACTTGTTCTGTCTTTTCCCAATTCATTTCTTGAAATAAAATACATAGAATCATTTTATTTGTTCTTGGCTCTAAGGGAGGACAAAGATTATTAAATTATCTCTCCTCAATATGTTATCTAGGCCAATTGTTTTTCTTTGAGGTATTTCATGTTTCCTCCATTTTTCTCTATTTTAATTTTGTTTTATTATTTTACATGATTTTTTCTCAATAATTTGTGTTACTTTTTGCAAAGCTGTTTATTCAACTATTTTCCCATTTTTCTTCTAATGTTCATGTTGGTTTTTTAAAAGTTTCACCTCTTTCATATGTATATTGTTAACTCCTCTATATTAGCATTGTGTCTCTTCAACATATTTCTTTGAAACTTTCCTTTTTGTTGTTAGTGCTGCTCATTGGTTCCAGACATGTCTGATCCTTAGTGATCCCATTTGGAGTTTTTTTCACAGTGATACTGAAGTGAAAGATACTTTTCTTTCTCCAGTTCATATTACAGATGAGGAAACTGAGTCATACAATGCTAAGTAACTTGCCCAGTTGCACCCAGCTTATAAGTAACCACAACTGATTTTCAAGTCAGATGTCCCAGACTCCAGGCCCAGTGTCCTATGCTTTGTACCACATAGATGATTAATGCTTATAGATATTTTCTAGTCATTGTCTTCTCTCTTTGTTTATTGAAATTCCCTTTTAACATAGTAGTTCTTCATTGTTGAATTATTTTTGTTAGCTCATTTTTTTACCTATATTTTCAATTTGGACATCATATTAAATACTGGGTACTGTTCACTTCTGGTGGGGTTTTGGTAATATCTGGTTTAAGCTTTTTTTAAATGTCCTTCTGCTCTTCTCATAATCCATTCTGAGGGCTGGCAAGTTTTGGTATTTCCAAAATGGTATGGTCTGGGGCCAAGTTTGTTTAGTGCCCTGCTGAGATCTGATCTGAAAATTCTTGACCCAGACCCTTACCTATTGTTTGGAATTGCTACTAAGGATCAGTTCCAGGACAGAAGAACAGTAAAGGCTAAACAACTGTGTTGCTTCTTGGTTCCTTCTTGTTAAAACACTTTCAAATTTTCAAATCACTTTGATCATTAAAATTCTTTGAAATAAATAGAATAAGTATGTTATCCTCATTTTTACAGAAAAAAGTCAACAAAAATTTCTATGCATTTACTACATACCATACAGAAGCCAGATTCCAACTTGTCCTTAGGTAATTTCTATATGAACTTTGTTGAAAAAAGAGAAACATATGAAGAAACAGATATATTGATATGTATCAATGTGTGTAGATGGTGATATAGATAATAGACAACAGGGGAATAGTCAATAATAGTCTAGTCCACACTGACATCTATTAAGTCTAATTCAAAGCAAAATTGATGAAAGATTGCTCTGTTTGCTTATAGTATTTGGGAGGAATTTTGTGGTTGGCTATTAAGCCAGAACTGAGGTACATACAAAAAGCTACAATGAAAGGGCCTTTGCCCTTTGTTTTTTCCTGATGACCATTCAAATGAAGAGAATGAAAGTACTGTGGGCCTCTGGCCTTCTCTCACCTGCCATGGGTTTGGTGAGCACATGACCTCCTAGAAACTCTTTTTCTGGGATACAGATAATTTCAATTCGTTTGTCCTTTCCCTTTGTTTATGTGACTTCTAAAGGATAAAGGTGCAGAATTCCAGGAATGGGAACCCGTAATAGAATTTCCCAGCTTCATGGCAGGTTTGCATAATAGAACACTGAAGTCCTTTATGTGAAAACCCACAGTAATTAAGTATACACACATATGATATATATGTAGATTTGTGTACTTACAGGTCAACTCCCTCATTTGAATGTAAGCTCCTATGGAGGCAGATGGATGACTCAGTGGACTGAGACCCAGGCCAAGAGATGAAAAGTCCTAGTTTCCAATCAGGCCTCAGATACTTCTTAGATGTATGACCTTGAGCAAGTCACTATTAAATTTAATTGTGGTTGGACGCTGAATATATTAATTAGGTGGTCACCAGGGATTTAATTTCTAAATCCCAAAATGAATTACTAAGGTAAATGGAATTTATAGTAGTTTATTTACAATACAGGGAAGATATTAAGGAATGAGAGAGAGAGGAAACTCCAGCTTCTTCTGAGGCCCCAATCAGGGAAAAGAGTCTCAAGACAATGTGCCTTTCTTGGAGGTTTACACCTCCAAGAAAGGCAGAATCCCTAAGTCAGCCTTTCACTCACCAATGGTGACCATCTAAAAGGGATAGCAGTCTGAAGTGTCCTGCACAATTTCCCCCAGGGGTCAAGTTCCTCCAGTCCAACTCTGAGTCAGAGAACCCTCCATCCAACTCAAATCTCAACTCTGAATCTCTTCTTCTGGCCTCTGATTCTCTTTTTTAAAAATCTTTTTCTCTTGTGTCACCTCCCCTAAATTTCAAGTCTACCAATCACAGCAGACACTTTTCTACAGGTCTTCACACTCTTTAGTTCACAGCTTCTTTGGTTAGATTATATCTTTTGGGTTACTTAACATCTTTTTTGGTTAGTTCACATTTTGTAGTTACTTAATACCTTTTTATAGTTAAAATGGGCAGATGTACCTAAAATACTGAGTTATCATCTTTTAGGGATTAAAATCTAAAAATAGATTGTGGATTTCAATTCAATCTTCTCAATAAAGGAAGAGCTAAGAACCTTCATTGTTACAATCAGGGGATTACAATTTAATCTTCACAATAAAGGAAGAATTAAGTATCTTCATTGTTAAAATCAGGAGATAGCTAAATCCAATCTTCACATCACTTAACCCCTGTTGCCTAACCCTTACCACTCTTATGCCTTGGAACCAATACCAAGTATTGATTCTAAGACAGAAAAGTATTTTTTAAAAAATAATGTAATATCCTTGAGAGTATGGACTGTATTTTTCCTTTCTTTTTCTTTATATCTCAAATGAATAGCATAATATCAGATATATTGTAGAAGCTTACTAAATGCTTGGTGATCAGTTGATTGAAAAATGATATAACAGTGATCATAAAAAAATACAAAATAACTACAAAAAGTAGTTATTTTATGCAACACAATGGTAGTTTAAGGAATAATAAATAGAGAATTATAATAGCAGGATAGCTATCTGTTCTGTGATGTTTCATTCTGAATTCCACTGGAAAAAATACAATGAATGAATTATAAAAATAACACTAACAACAACTGCAAATAATTTTATCACTGTTATACTTCAAATTATTAGCTCCTAACTAAAAATAAAAAAAAATACTTTAAGTAGATTGTGCAAGGAGTGCAATCTCCGTTTTTTGACAAAGGAACAGAAGATCATACATTTTGATTAATTTAATTAGCATTACAGTGCTGGTTAAATGGCAGAGCTAAACCCTTAATCTGGTCATTTGATTACAAATCCAATCTTCTTTCCTTGACATCAGATTGTCTTTACTATAGCTAATATATGCATAGTGTAATAATGAAGGTACTAGAGAGGATTGAAGATAATTGACAGGTACAGGGGATAAGGAAGAGTTTGTAACAGGGAATCAAGGAGTTAAAGGGATAGAGGGAATATGGCTGCTGGTGAGGTAAAAGGAGAGACATACCCCCTGCTGAGGAATTGTCTGTAAAATTTCCTCTCTTCTCTCAACACACAAGAGAGGTACCACTGGTTAAGGTTAGGTTCAGGATGATAGGACCAGTGTCCTTGAGAGAACTTCTGGGTACTAGTGGAGATTACTTAGCAAGACTTGATTAATAGTTAAACCCCAGGGATTTCCCTCATCTGGCAAACAGACCATTACTGTTTTCTCTCATTGTTTTGTCTAGGCTAATGACTATCTTAGCCCCAGCCTCTCATTCTTTGTTCTCCCTTCAATATAAATCTGACTGTGATTTTCAATTTCTCAAGTATTTTAATAATTTTAATAAATAAAGAAAGGGGAGAGTTTTGAAGGAAGAGGAGACCCAACTAGGTTTCTGGTTTTCTTCAGGTGAGCCAAGATGGCTCAGCTGCAATTTATCTATCTTCTTATCTAATAATGTCTCTCTTCTACCTTAACAAGTGACAAGTGTCCTTCTTGGGAAGGTCAAGGGATAGAAAGGGTGACCCCCTGAAGTTAAGGGATCATCCCCTTCTCAATAGCTGTTGTTTGTTCTTCCTCTAATGGATGATTTCAAACATACAGAAACCTTCTTTTTCTTCTGGGTAAGGGAAATGGAGTCAAGGTTTTCCACAGGCTGGGATCTAGATTTCCAGGTCTTTGCTCTACACTTGACAGAGTTCAGAGGGCAAAGACCCTTATGTTAGCAGTTTTTCCCACAATCCACTTCTCTCACTCCAACTGTCACTCTCCCTCCCATCACATTCCAACTACTTTCTGCTCCACCTTAGTGGGCAGAAATGCCAAAGCTTGGTTCACAGTTTTCCTTCCCACAATTGCAATTTTAAGAAATGTTTTCATTTTATTCCCATATCAATAATATGAAGTGGGTGTTGTGAATATTATCATCTCAATTTTCAAAATGAGGAAATGAAAATTCAGAATGATTAAGAGACCCAACCATGGTCACACTTCTTAGAAGCTTTGCAGAAGGATTGAAAGGCATATAGATCTGTCATCACTCTGTATCTAGTGTCATGTCATCTATACTTTTACTTGGCATGAGAATATACCTTAAAAGAAGTTCTAAATTGTATGTGGAAGACCATTCAGCTAATGCCCTGGATTAATAATTTTCCATATTTCATATATTGTAATAGAAAAAAAAAGCTGGAATAACTTTTAAAATTAAATGTAGCAAGGTATAATTATACACACCTATAAACTCAGCTCCCCAGAAGGCTGGTTATCTGAGGTTGGTGATCACAGAAGTTTTGAGCCACAGTGAAATAAGCTGACTAGGTGTCTACACCCTTTGGAATTTTAAAATTAAGTCACTGAAATCTAAGGGCCACAAGGTTGCCAAAAGAGGAAAAAACCATCCCAGATTTTAAATATAGCAATTAAGACCTTCTGTGACAATCCAGGATCAATAAGAAGCCACTGTCCTTCAGGGAATAAGAGATTGGGTAACTCAGTTTATAAGAAAAATCTTTGAGAAGACATAACACAATTTTAATACCTGTCACAATTTAAAAATTATTACACCAATCATTTTATTTGGCTTTATTACCTTTTTTCTCTTTTCAAAGCTATCATTTAAGTCATCTATAGACTTGATGTGGAAATGTCCCATATATCTTTTTTTTTTTTGACTGGGATTAAGCAACATGACAGAGCAAAAAGGAAAGGAAAAAAAAACTGAACTATCAGTATTTTTAATCACTAGTTTATCAGTGGCCCCCTAAATTTTCTATGATAAGGTGATATATTTATATAGGATTCACTAATAACAATGGCTCTCTTTGTAATGTCAAAGAACTGGAAATTGTAGGCATCAATTCCCTTCAAAGATGCCTTCAATTTTCAATATTTTGCCACCACAAAGAAAGCTGCTATTATTTACTTTAGGGCATAGAGGTTATTTTCCTTTTTCTGATCATCTTGGGAAATAGGCCCAGTAGTTGTATTACTTGGTATAAAGGTATACACTGTTTTATAAACTTTAAACCCTAATTTCAGATTTCTTGTTACTCTATTTTCTTTATTGACTATGTGACATTGGAAAGATTACTTTCCATTTCTGTGCATTGCTTCCCTCATTTGTAAAAAAAGGAAGATCTTAGATTTTCAGAATAAGAAAAGAGAACATGAACTATATCATCCAACCCATATGTAAAAGAAACTCCCCAGCATATCATACCCCAAATATAGTCATTAAGTGAGGCTTCAGAAAAGGGAAATTCCCCATCTCTGAGATAGTCCATTCTACTTTTGGACAGGCCTAATCATTAGGAAATATCTCCTAACATTAAAACTAAATTTAACAAGTTATAACTTCTCTCCACCTTTCCTGATTCTTCCCTCTGGAGGAAAACAGAACAAGTTTATTTTCTCTTCCAGGTGACAGTCTCTCAAATACTTTAAGACAGGTTCAGTGAATTTTTTTCATATCTGCGATAAATATGTCTAGTTCTTTGGACCTAGTAATATATAACTTGAACTCAAAGGCTTTCAACATCCTGGTTATCCTCCCTTCCACACTTCCTAGCTTATAAATGTCCTTAAACTTTAGCACCCAGAAGTGAATACAGTATTCAAATTGTGGTTTATATGGACAAAATACAAAACAGTTACCTATTTTTTTCTTGAAAACTATTCCTTTCTTAATGAATCCCAAGGCAAAAATACTTTTTTTTTCAGTCTTCCATATCACTTTCTGACTCATATTGATTGATTTTCTAGTCCACAGAATCCCTATATTATTTTTACAAACTGGTGTCTTACAGTGGCTGGGAATTGAATAAGATGATGTATTTGAAAATGCTTGGAAAAACCAACAAATTCATACTTGCTAGGGACACATCAAGGTGTAATTAGAGACGATCACTATGGACCAGTAGTAACATTATTGTTTTCCGAAGCAGGGCAGGGAGAATAGAGGATGACTCATATTTTATTCTAATGAGTTATCTTAGTGAGGAAGTGGATAACAGATAGTAGAGAGTTACTCATGGGAATATTAATTCCTTGACATGCTCTAAATGATCACAATGATCTGCTTAATGTATTCTTGCCTAAAGGACCCTGAAGGCAGCATACAATCAACCCCAAGAAGCAACAAATATCATCCACTTGTATGCAAGTAGAGTTTTTCTGTCTAGGTCTTACAGAAATACTTTATTTATGCAGTAAGAAGTTAAGCAAAAAGTTGCTAGGATGCCTTCCCAGGGCTACCAGAATATAATCAAAATTTCTTAATTCCTTGTGATTTATAATATCACTCAGTATAATATCAATTGTTTATATATTTTTAAACTATCATTTTTTTAATTTAACATTTTAGAATTATTCTTAAAATTTTGTTTTTTTAATTTTCAATTCCAAATTCTCTCCTTCATCATTCCCAATCTTCCAGAAAGCTAACATTTGATATTGATTATATCTGTGAAGTCCTGCAAAATATATTTCCATATTATTCATGTTACACAAGAAAACACACAGAAAATATAGTAATTAAAGGGGAAATGGTATTATTATTACTTCTAAATTTAGAGTTCTTCAGTTCTCTCTGGAGGTGGATAGTATACTTTCATCATGGATCCTTTGGAATTGTCTTGGGTTATTGCTGTGATCTGCGTAGCTTAGTCTTTCATATTGTTCTATCTTAGAATATTGATATTACTGGGTACAATGCTTTCCAGGTTCTGTTCACTTCACTTTTCAAGATTTCATATAAATCTTACCAGGTTTTTCTCTTTTTAAAAAAATTATTATATATTTAGTAACCATCACCAAAAGCATTTAAATAAATAAAAATGATATGCATAACCATGGGCTCCACATTGTTTAATATTTGCTTAAAATACATAAATTAAATATGTATACTAATATAAACATTCTCTGCTTCCCTTTGGATTTGTTTTACTTGTATACTTTTTTCTTGATTTTATGACTTTTATTTTATAAATATACTTATATTACATATCATTCTTATTCTCTTTTCTTCTCTTTTCATCTCTTCATATATTTCCCTTATTTTCTTCATATTTTCACTATTTTTCATTCCTAAAAAGAATATAGTGGAGTACATAAATATCACAGTCTGTTCAGTCATTTCTTCCATTTATTGCTTTTGTGTTATGTTTTACTTTGTCATTGCAAATGTATAATTGAAAATTATACACAAATAAGTTTTCCTTGAATATTTTTCATATGAATGCAGGTTTTTAATTCTCTTAATAATGTCCTTGGAACCAAACCCTAGCAATGGAATACCTGGTTCAGTAAGAATGAACAGCTTTACAACTCAAAATATATTTTCATCTTGTTTTCTAAAAAAAAAACAATTCACTGCTGCTCTTACAGTGTAATATTAGGCCTGTTTCACCATGTTCCTAATAGCATTTAATTTGATTAACTTAACCCATCTGGTTATCAGTTAACATACATTACCAAAGTCATATTTAACTAGACTGGTTCTTAAGCAACAGATACCATTGTATGTCAGGACTATACTCCTTCCAGAGTCAAGTCTTCCCAGCTTGGTCATTGCCAGTGGAACTTTTGATTGAATACCACAACTCCTCAGGAATGCAGGATGTAAGGGGTAGAATTGAACTGTTGAGGGGTTTAGTGGGGTGTATACATTTGTGGTGATTAAATCTAAAAGTAGACAGGGGAGAGTTAATGTAATCTTCACAAGGATTACCTGCATAATATGAGGAGTGTTAAAGTAAGACTTTTGCAGAATATTTATGCTCTCTAAACTATTACCCCATCCACTAGAAACTATGTTTGGACAATGTGTATACTTTCACTTAGATCTACTATTAGCCTCATGCATTTGTGTTGGGGCTCTCTAGCTATCCATCATATTTAATTTATCTAAGGTTCTATTCAACTCCTTAATTTCTTATTTTTTTATTAGATTTATCTAGTTCTGAGAGGGAAAAATTAAATTCCACAAATATTACTATTTTATTATCTATTTCCACCTATATCTCAGTTTTTCCTTTAAAAACCTGGATGTTATAACTTTTGGTGCATATAGGTCTATTATGCATGGTATCTTCTTTTTTTTTTAATTTTAAACATTATTTTATTTGGTCATTTCCAAACATTATGCACTGAAAATAAAGATCATTTTCTTTTACTCCCTGTCCTCCCTCCCACCACCTTTCCCTCTCCCATAGCCGACGCACAATTCCATTGGTTATCACATGTGTTCTTGACTTTAACCCATTTCCCTGTTGTTGGTATTTGCATTAGAGTGTTCATTTAGAGTCTCTCCTCAGTCATATCCCCTCCACCACTGTAGTCAAGCAGTTGCTTTTCATCGGTGTTTTTACTCCCACAGTTTATACTCTACTTGTGGATAGTTTTTTTTAGATCCCTGCAGATTGTTCAGGGACATTGCATTGACACTAATGGAGAAGTCCATTACCTTCGATTGTACCACAGTGTATCAGTCTCTGTGTACAATGTTTTCCTGGTTCTGCTCCTTTCGCTCTGCATCACATCCTGGAGGTTGTCCCAGTCTCCATGGAATTCCTCTACTTTATTATTCCTTTTAGCACAATAGTACTCCATCACCAACATATACCACAATTTCATCAGCCATTCCCCAATTGATGGGCATCCCCTCATTTCCCAATTGTTGGCCACAACAAAGAGTGCAGCTATGAATACTCTTGTACAAGTCTTTTTACTTATTATTTCTTTAGGGTACAAACCCAGCAGTGCTATGGCTGGATCAAAGGGCAGACAGTCTTTTATTGCCCTTTGGGCATAATTCCAAATTACCCTCCAGAATTCACAATTCCACCAACAATGAATTACTGTCCCCACTTTGCCACATCCCCTCCAGCATTTATTACTTTCCATAGCTGTCATGTTAGCCAATCTGCTAGGTGTGAGTTGATACCTCAGAGTTGTTTTGATTTGCATCTCTCTGATTATAAGAGATGTGGAGCACTTTTTCATGTGCTTATTAATAGTTTTGATTTCTTTGGCTGAGAACTGCCTGTTCATGTCCCTTGCCCATTTGTCAATTGGAGAATAGCTTAATTTTTTGTACAATTGATTTAGTTCTTTGTAAATTTGAGTAATTAGGCCTTTGTCAGAGGTTTTTATGAAGATTGCTTCCCAATTTGTTGTTCCCCTCTGATTTTGGTTACATTGGTTTTCTTTGTACAAAAACATTTTAATTTGATGTATTCCAGATTATTTATTTTGCATTTTGTAACTTTTTCTAAGTCTTGCTTGGTTTTGAAGTCTTTCCCTTCCCAAAGGTCTGACATGTATGCTATTCTGTGGTCACATAATTTATTCATAGTTTCCTTCTTTATGTTCAAGTCATTCACCCATTCTGAGTTTATCTTGGTGTAGGATGTGAGGTGTTGATACAAGCCTAATCTTTCCCACACTGTCCTCTAATTTTCCCAGCAGTTTTTATGAAATAGTGGATTTTTGTCCCAAAAGCTGGGATCTTTGGGTTTGTCATATACTGTCTTGCTGAGGTCGCTTGCCCCCAGTCTATTCCACTGATCCTCCTTTCTGTCTCTTAGCCAGTACCAGATTGTTTTGGTGACCGCTGCTTTATAATATAGTCTGAGATCTGGGACTGCAAGGCCCCCTTCCTTTGTATTTTTTTCATTATTTCCCTGGATATCCTTGATCTTTTGTTCTTCCAAATGAACTTTGTTATGGTTTTTTCTAAATCAGTAAAAATTTTTTTTGGAAGTTCCTTGGGTATGGCACTAAATAGATAGATGAGTTTGAGTAGGATGGTCATTTTTATTATATTGGCTCATCCTACGCATGAGCAGTTAATGTTCTTCCAATTGTTCAAGTCTAGTTTTAGTTGTGTGGAAAGTGTTTTGTATTGTGTTCATATAGCTCCTGTGTTTGTTTCGGGAGATAGATTCCTAAGTATTTTATTTTGTCTAAGGTAATTTTGAATGGGATTTCTCTTTCTAGTTCTTGCTGCTGAGCTGTGTTGGAATTATATAGAAAAGCTGATGACTTATGTGGGTTTATTTTGTATCCTGCAACTTTGCTAAAGTTGTTGATTATTTCGATTAGCTTTTTGGTTGAATCTCTAGGATTCTTTAAGTAGACCATTATATCATCCACAAAGAGTGATAACTTAGTCTCCTCCTTGCCTATTTTAATGCCTTCAATTTCTTTTTCTTCTCTAATTGCTACTGCTAGTATTTCTAATACAATGTCAAATAATAGAGGTGATAATGGGCATCCTTGTTTCACTCCTGATCTTAATGGGAATGGATTTAGTTTATCCCCATTGCAGATGATATTAGTTGATGGTTTTAGATATATACTGTTTATTATTTTTAGGAACCACCCTTCTATTCCTATGCTTTCTAGTGTTTTTAGTAGGAATGGGTGTTGTATTTTATCAAAGGCTTTTTCTGCATCTATTGAGATAATCATGTGGTTCTTGTTGGTTTGCTTGTTGATGTGGTCAATTATGTGGATAGTTTTCCTAATATTGAACCAGCCCTGCATCCCTGGTATAAATCCTACTTGATCATGGTGAATGACCCTTCTGGTCACTTGCTGGAGTCTTTTTGCTAGTATCCTATTTAAGATTTTTGCATCTATATTCATTAGGTAGATTGGTCTATAATTTTCTTTCTCTGCTTTTGGCCTGCCTGGCTTTGGAATTAGTACCATGTTTGAGTTATAAAAGGAGTTTGGTAGAACTCCCTCTTTGCTTATTATGTCAAATAGTTTGTATAGTATTGGAGTTAGCTGGTCTTTGAATGTTTTATAGAATTCACTGGTGAATCCATCAGGCCCTGGGGATTTTTTCTTAGGATGTTCTTTGATGGCCTGTTGGATTTCTTTTTCTGATATGGGATTATTTAAGAAAACTATTTCTTCTTCTGTTAGTCTAGGCAATTTATATTTTTGTAAATATTCATCCATATCACCTAGGTTGGTATATTTATTGCCATATAGTTGGGCAAAGTAGTTTTAAATGATTGCCTTAATTTCCTCTTCATTGGAGGTGAGATCCCCCTTTTCATCCTTGATGCTGTTAATTTGCCTTTCTTCTTTCCTTTTTTTAATTAGATTGACCAGTACTTTGTGTATTTTGTCTGTTTTTTTTTCAAAGCACCAGCTTCTAGTCTTGTTTATTAGCTCAATAATTCTGTTGCTTTAGATTTTATTAATTTTGCCCTTAATTTTTAGGATCTCTACTTTGGTTTTCTTCTGGGGGTTTTAATTCGTTCTTTCTCAACTTTTTTGATTTGCATTTCCAATTCCTTGATATTTGTCCTCCCTAATTCGTTAATATATGCACTCCGGGATATGAATTTTCCTCTAAGTACTGCCTTGTCTGCATCCCATAATGTTTGAAAGGATGTCTCACCATTGCCATTTTCCTCAACAAAATTATTAATTGTTTCTATGATTTCTTCTCTAACTAGCCGATTTTGGAGTATCATATTATTTAATTTCCAATTAATTTTTGATTTGGCTCTCCATGTACCCTTACCGATCAATATTTTTATTGCCTTCTGATCTGAAAAGGCTGCATTTATTATTTCTGCTTTTCTGCATTTGAGTGCCATGTTTCTGTGACCTAGTGTATGATCTATTTTTTTGAATGTGCCATGTGGTGCTGAAAAGAAGGTGTATTCCTTTTTGTCCCTATTTATTTTTCTCCATATGTCTATTAACTCTAATTATTCTAAGATTTCATTCACCTCTTTTACCTCCTTCTTGTTTATTTTTTGGTTTGATTTATCTAAATTTTATCCTGGTTGGTTCAAGTCTCCCACTAATATGGTTTTACTGTCTATTTTCTCCTTCAATTCTCCTAGTTTCTCTACTAAAAATTTGGATGCTATACCATTTGGTGCATACATGTTGATTAGTGATATTTCCTCATTGTCTATATTCCCTTTTAAGAGAATATATTTACTTTCCCTATCCCTTTTGATCAGGTCTATTTTTACTTTGGCTTTGTCAGATATCATGATTGCAACTCCTGCCTTCTTTCTATCAGTTGAGGCCCAAAAGGTCTTACTCCAACCTTTAATTCTAACCTTGTGAGTGTCAACCTGCCTCATATGTGTTTCTTGAAGACAACAAATGGTAGAGTTTTGGGTTCTAATCCAATCTGCTATTTGTCTACTTTTTATGGATGAGTTCATCCCATTCACGTTCAAAGTTATGATTGTCATTTGTGGATTCGCTGGCATTTTGATATCTTCCCCTAGTTCTGACCTTTCTGCCCTAGCTATATCCTTTTGAATCAGTGACTTACTTTAGGTCAGTCCCCCTAGTCCCCTCCCTTGATATGTTTCCCTTTCTAGTCCCTCCCTTTTTATGCTCCCTTCCCCTCCCCCCTCTCCTTCCCTCCCTTTTAATACTCCCTTCCCCCTCCCCCTCCTTGATTTTCCTTTCTTTCTTGCCCTGTTGGATGAGATAGAATTCAGGATCCCACTGGATCTAGATGTTCTTCCTCTCAGATTTGATTTCACTGAGAGTAAGGTTTAAGTAATTCCACTTCACGCTCTCTTCCTCTCCTTCTCATATGAGAGTTCTTCCCTTCCCCTTCCCATGTGTATCTTTATATGGGAAAGATTATTCTATTAAGTCCCCCCCCCATTTCTTGAAGTAAATCTTAGTGTTGTCGATGGTTCCCCACCTCCCTTTTCCTTTCTTTGCCCCCACTTTCCCCAAATCTTCTTAATGCCCCAATCTTTCCCTATGCATGTTTCTTCTAACTATTCTTATGATGCATACAATTTTTGAGTTACACAAAACATTTTCCCCACGTATTAATATATATAATTTGATGTGAATGTAGTCCTTATAGAAGAGAGTTTGACTTAATGAAAAAGATAAGATTTATCTCCTTTTTCCCTTTCTTTCATATTTACCTTTTCATATATCTCTTGCTTTCTGTGCTTGGATATCAAATTTTCCACCAAGTTCTGGTCTTTTCTTAGCAAATGCTTGGAAATCTATTTTGTTGAATGCCCATACTTTCCCCTGGAAGTATATAGTCAGTTTTGCTGGGTAGTTGATTCTTGGTTGGAGACCCAGCTCTCTTGCCTTTCTAAATATCGTGTTCCATGCTTTGCGGTCTCTTAGTGTGTTAGCCGCTAAGTCATGTGTGATCCTTATGGGAGCCCCCTTATATATGAAGCTCCTCTTTTTGGCTTCTTATAGGATTTTCTCCTTTTCTTAGAAGCTCTTGAATTTGGCAATTACATTCCTAGGGTTTGTCTTTTGGGGATTTAGTATAGAGGGTGTTCTATGAACCCTTTCTATTTCTATTTTGCCCCCTTGCTCCAGAATGTGGGGGCAATTTCCTTTTATAATCTCCTGTAGAATAACATCGAGTTTAGTTCTCTGTTTTTTCTAGGAGACCTATAATTCTGAGGTTGTCTCTTCTTCCTCTGTTTTCTAAGTCTGTGACCTTTTCAGTGAGATATTTTATGTTTTCTTCCAATTCATTAATTTTTTGAGTTAGCTTTATTGATTTTTTCTGTTTTATGATCTAACTTTCTTTGAGTTGCTTAATTCTGGTTGTTACGAACTGGATTTGCTTTTCAGCTTTGTCTGCCCTTCTATTGGATGCTTCGAGCTCTTTTTCCAATTGAGCAGTCTTATCTGTTAGACTACTGATCTCTTTCTCCCATTTTTCTTTCCAGGTTTCCATCTTTTGGGTAAGTTCCAATTTGAGATCTTCCAGAGCTTATTGATAGTTTCCATTTTGGGAGGCATGTTCTGATTTTTTTTTTGGATTTCATCCTCATTCTCTTCTTTTCCTTGGGTACTTCCACCATAAAAGTTTTCAATAGTCACCTTTTCCCCTTTCCTCCTGGAGGCTTGATTTTGGGCCATGTGTGCCATCCCTTTGGTGATTTTATTCCCCTTTCCTTTTTGGTCTGTGGTCTGAGTGATATGGGTGGGTTTTCTGTGAATTTAGGTTGCCTCAGACTAGTTCTTCCCAGCCTCTGAGGTTTCTTAGAGTGCTGGGCCCCTGATCATAGCCAAACTGCCCAGGTGTTCAGCTGCGCCCAGATAATCAGCGCGTGGTCCACCCCTGATGTTTAGCTCTGCCCAGATGCTCAGCGCAACTGCCCTGAGTACATCTCCCTGGGCCCCCTGTGCTCAGCACAGGATTCTCCCATGAAAGCGCCCTGAGATGTTTTTTCCTGGCAGTCCCCAGATCCCAAGGACCCTGGAGTTCCCCCCTAGATAGAGACGTTCCCCATTCACTCGCTGTCCCAGTGAGCGCTCCGGTAGTTCACTCTGGTTTGGTGGGAGAGGCGGGGGCAGGGGGGGAAAGGGTGGCTCAGTTCACGTTTCTGTGCAAGCTTTCCCTCCTTCTTATTATAGTGTGGAAATGTTCAAACCCCAAGTACCTTCGCCTCTGTGGGGTACTGGGGAGTACTGGGGAATCCTTCTGTTCCTCCAAAGGTGATTTTTATGCTCCCTTAATGTAGTCTATTTCGTTCGGTGCCGGGGAGAGAAGCGTGTGGTGTCTAGATTGCAGCCATGATTACCCGGAAGTCCCCCTTACTTTTTAATCTGCATTGTATCTTCTAATATAATATAGTTGCCTGTTCATCTCTTCCAGATCTGTCCATCTTAGCCACAACTCTGTCAGAGATCATAAGTACTACCTCTTCTTTCTCTGGATTAGCTGAGGCATAATATAGTTTGTTCTAGGCTTTAACATTAACTCTATCTGTGACTCTCATTTCATTTTGTTTCTTATAAATAGCACTTATTGAGCTCTATTTTTTATCCTTTCTCCTCTCCATTTTTTTCCCATGGTGAATTCATCCTGTTTACTTTCAATGACATAGTTACTAATTTTGTATTTCTAGCCCCTCCATTCTTCCTCACTTTTTTATCCCTTTCTTCCTTTTTTATTCCACAAATCCCTCCTTAGATGTCCAATTTCCTTTGACCTATACCTCTTCAATTTATACCTCTTCCCCCTAATTGTCCCTTTTCCTCTCCCTTGTCCTCTGTGTGAATTCAAAATTTGGTTGCTAAAAAATCAACCAGATCCCAGAAGACTGTGAAGATAGGATTAATTCTCCCCTTGTCTATTTTTAGCTAAGCAAATCAAGAACTTAAAATACCCCTACTTACCATTAAGTATGAGAGTTTACAAGTCACTTACTAGAGTAAGCTCACACCTCCAAAGGCCACTGCCCCCAACCCTATCTTGGGCAGTGCTAGGCAAATTTAAAGGCTGTAATTGCTTTCTGTGAAGAGGAGGAGAGGCAGGAAGTAACATGGAAAAAAGGAGTATAAGAAGAGATTAATATGGTCTGGGGGAGGATTCCTTTCCTGGCATTTGGAGTCAGTCACTAAGATCCCTACCTTGGCTTTGGAGGAGAGTATGTTGGAACTGTGGCTGAAAACCCCCCTCAAGACTTCTGGCTTAGGATTACCAGGAAATCTACATGGTGATTGGACTTGGGGAAGTCCTTGCCTGGCAGTGCTCAGCTGGACTTACCTGGAGAAGAGCTGGTAGGCTTGTTAGGAATCTGTCTCTCTATCTACATTTTACACTTTCACTCTTTCCACCTCTTTGTAAATAAAAGCTGCTAATAGTTATTTTGACTTAAGCTGTAACATTTTTAAATCAGCCACCATGGTATTACTTTATAACTCTCTTATTTAGGAAAAACAACCCAAATTTAAACCTTATAGGAGTCATGTGTCTTAATTTGCCAGCATGGCAGGTGAGATTTATGACCTGTGCTAGTCAAAGGTTGTGAAGCTTAGGGATTTATTCCCTAAGTGAAACCCTTTTCAATTAGAAAATCTTAGGGGAAAAGTTCAGACTGGGCTTAAAAATCTAAAAGGAAGTGGGCTGCCTCTCTGCCACTGGGAGGGGGGGATGGGGAAGAAGCTTGTCAAAGGAGCTTTCTCACTGTGCAGCCAGCATCTTATTTATGTACACCGCCTCTGACAAGTGGCACAGCAGGGGCCAGCCACTAGTTCCCTGTAAGCATGGGAGTCCCCAGCATCAATATGTCAGAGTCAGTCCACTGGAGAGAGGAGCGAGTAGAATTTGAAGAGAGAGTTTGGGAAGAAATGTGATCCTTTTGGCTTCTCGGCATCTGCTCCCTCTGCATTTTAACTTTTCTAGCCATGACTGTCAAACCTTGGCCTGAACCAGATAAATGGAGAATCTATCCCTAAAGTTAGAATGACTGAGACCTCTCTCTCTCTACCTCTATCAATTTCTCTCTCTTTACCAAAAAATGCTCATAAATCTGGTAATAAGCCTCCAGATTAATTTTTATTTATAACATAGTTGTGAAGCAGCAACTAGTCCTGTATCAATTTCTAAAGGCATCTTTCTGACAAATTGCTAGATCTCTTAACTGTCTCTAGGTTGAGAAACCCAAATTTGCTGCTGCTTCTGTCACTACCAACTAGTCCCAGAGATGATGTTTCATATGCAGAGGCTCTGGACCAGCCTCCACACCTGTCACAGATCTCTATTTCTGACCCCCCAAGTTATCTTGGGCTAGAAGAATACCACATCCTCATCTTTTGTTGGTGCTAACACTCTAAAATTTAACTTAAGTTGTTATTTTAAAGTTGTATGGAGAAGAATGTCAGGAGGGCTCAACTGAGTACTTTCTCTACTCCTCCATTTTAGAAATTGGAAAAGGGGAGAAATTTCTCAAGGGGGAACTTTCCTAATAACTATGCTATTCTTAGTCCTTGGACCTAACACTAAAGTGCAATAGCTAGTGAGTTAAAATTTCAAATTCACTGTTGATTTCACATTCAATAGCAGTAATTCAGATTCATGTAGTATTACATAGTGTACAAAAGTCTTCAAAATAGTCAAGTGTGATCAATATTGCAAACATTAGTTCTATTTTCAAGATGAGAAAAGTTGAAGCTCATCTAATTAGGAATTCACCTATAATCAGAAGGACAGTTTAAGTAGATTATCTTTGATTCTAAGTCAAGTTAACTAATTCTTTTAACCTTATGTCCCAATGCTAATAAAAGAAACTAAAATATACCAAGAACTTTACTAGATACCTTTAGTTAAAGGTATTTAATTGATTCATTGTTTGTATAGTTTGCCAATAAGCAATAGAAAAAAATATGAGTTATTCTCATTTAGAGGGAGTAAAAGCTATATGTGTGGTTAGGAGACGTGGAGACTTATCCTAACTCTGACACCCACTAGTTATCTAACTATGGCAAAAACACTATATCTGACTGAGCCAATTTCCTGCTCTTTGAAATGGGGATCAGTGTACTCTGCTAAATACTTCCCAAGGTTGTTGTACAGAAAGATCTTTGTAAACCTTGAAGTGATAAAGGGATGGTAGCTATTTTTTCCCCTGAATTTCATCAATATAAGTTCCTTACTGCTACTACAGAGGATGAATATGAATTGTCTACTATCCTGGTACATAAAAAATAGCAAAACAATTCCATATATTTCTTCATGCCAAAATATTGTAGCCAATGAAGTCCAGCAAATTAATCTGGATTGAATAGCCTTTAAAGTTTATGAAGGGTAATAGTGGAGGATGTTTTAATATTAAATATAAATATTTAACATATTAAAAATCCAAATCAATAGAATTGATATAAATAAACTTGGACAATAATATAGATGAATGGAGTGATGAATTAGTTTAGATGGACATTTCATTGAATATATTACATATACTAAATGTTAAATTATGTACATATATCTTCATGCATGTATTTGGGTGTGTGTCTATCTATCTAACTATCTATCTATCTATCTATCTATCTATCTATCTATCTATCTATCAATGTATCTATCTTGCATCCAAGTAAAGGAGTGTATAGAATGCTAGACCTGGAGTCAGGAAGACCTTAGTTTAATTATTTCTCTAGGAACTACTTGTGTGACCTTGGATAAGTAACTTAACTTCTCTCTGCCTATAAAATGGGTATAATAATACCTACCTCTTGGGTTTTCTATAAGCATAAAATGAGATAATATTTGTAAAGGAGTTTGAAAATCTTAAAATGCCATATAATTGGTACTTATTATAATACACAAGACATATATTTATATATGTATGTAAATATAACAAAATAACATGAAAAATGAAGAATGAATAATGATCTTGGTTTAATTGCAAGGAAATCAATATTCATCAAGTAAATAAATATATATGATTTATTGGTGACAAAAGTAATAAATGCAATTATATAAAATATGTGAAGATTTTATATTTTAAAGGTAATATCTATGTGAAACTATTCATAGCTAATCTATAATGGCAAAAAACTACAAACTGTGCAATAATTAGAATCATATATTACTAATAAAATATAGCAATATTATCAAAATGATAAATATAAAGTATACAATAAATATGGAAAGCTCTATAGAATCTAAATTGGAAGCAAAATCAATGCAACAAGAACTATGTATTCTATCATTTGTTTTATTATATTAATTTAATTTTCCCAATTATATATGAAACAGTTTTCAACATTTTCTAGAGACTCAAATTCTCTCTCCCCACATCCCCCCCAATGAGATGGCATGCAATTTGATATGGATTTTACATGTACTATCACATTTTTCCATATTAATCATTTTGAGGAAGAAAACTCAAAAAAAGAAAAAAAAGAAAAAAGGTTGCTTTGGTTTGGATTCAGTATTCATTAGTACTTTCTCTGAAATCAGATGGCATTTTTTATCATGAGGCCTTTGAGATTTTTTTGAATCACTGTATTTCTGAGAATAGCAAAGTTATGCACAATTGTTTGTTGTACAATGTTGCTGTCAGTGTGTATAATGTTCTCCTTGATTTCACTTATTTCAGTCTGTTTCAGTTCATGTATGTCTTTCTAACTTTTTTTCTAAGCTTCTCATTTTTGTCAATTCTTATAATACCACGTTATTCCATTACAACCATACACTCTAATTTACTCAGACAAACTTCTTTATAAAACCTTATGAAGAATTATGATTTGACTGTGAGCCAAATAGCCTCATAAGCAGTAGAGGGAAACCAGTTTTAATAAAGGTTGGCATGACATTTAACTGAAAAAAGTGGTCCTAAACATATTTAAGGATGAAAATGATAGAGCAAAAAAGAAGAAAATGTAAAAGATATGTAATTATTTTCATAAAAAAGTCATCATAACACACAATATAGTTACCAAACTTGTATTCTAACATCTTAGTCACATGCATATTTTTATAGAACATTTAAAAATTTTAATAAAATAGAACATAGATGAAGAATTCTGTTAGATTTGATAAAATATGAAAAGAAGAAATAAGTAGTAATAATGACTTAACTATTAGATTATTGTGGAATCAATTCACAGAGTAGATAAAGGATACCAAAAGCATGGAAAAAAATAAATATTGGATATTATCAATATAGGAAAAGGTAACTGAAAAGTAGTAATAATTATTTACATATACACCTACATAAATAAAATCCTTATGAGACTCATATGTATGTACACAAAATAAGGCAAAGTATAGGTAGGAAAAAAAAAAGTAGCTCTTTATAACCTGGTCCCTTAAACTTGTCCATTCTTCTTACATATTTCTTCCTGCCACATATTCTTCAATTCGATGATATTGGCCTCTGATTCTATCAAAAGCACAATGTTCAGTCTCTAGTTTAATAGCATTTTCTCTGACTTGACTGGAATGTTATTCCTCTTCAACTCTACCCACCTGCCTCTCTAAGTCCCACCTAAAATCTCTTCCTCTAAAGGAAGCATTTCCCAACCTAATCCCAATTCCTTTCCTTTGTTAATTATTTCTACTCTCCCGGCCTATATCTTGTTTGCAGTTATTTATTAGTTGGTTGGTTGTCTCTGTCATTTGATTATAAATGCCCTGAGGGTGGGGACTGGCTTTTGCCTCTTTTTTTTTTGTCACAACCTTTAGGATAGAGCCTAGTATGTACTAGACATTTAATAAATAACTGGCTTTTTATTGATGGATGGGCTAGTCACATAGTAGGAGCAAGGGATGATAGATGGAAAAACCTGAGTGCTCTCCTAGTATCTTGTCAATAGAAAGCAACAGTCCTTTAACATAATGACTGGATTCTATATTGAAAATTTGGGGGAGGTCATGAATAAGTCCCAAAGTGGACCATCAAGAAGTACTAATAAGTTTTGATTTTTTTTTCCCACAGGCGAAAACATCAAAATCTATGGAAATTATTTGAATATTCATAAAAATTTCAAGTGCTCTATTATGAGTATGATTTCACTAAGTTCTCCCACAGACATAAGAGATATTTTTTACTGCATCTTTGAAATCTTAATGGAATGTTGTAGAAAATCCAGTTTGGACTCGTAGATTGAAGTTATAATTCAGTTATAATTTTCTTTCTATAAAATGTTTCTCCTTATGGAATTGTAGAGAATATGTGTGGGGTAATATTTATATATGAAGATATATGAAAAGCATGTGGAACAGAAAGAGAAAAAAGGTAGAGAAAAAAACTTCAGTCCTTATAGAATAATCTTTATGGTTATTTTGTGAAGAAACACTATAAAAATAAATTCAATGGGGAATTGCCATTTCATGGATCATTCTGGAGAGACTGTTTTCAGTGATGACTGAAGAAAGTGAAAAAAGTTACTAAAATAATTTATTCCCTGAGAGCCTGAATTTAACTTTTATATTTAGGGAAAATATGAAGAGAAATACTGAGAGATTTCAAACAGCATCTTTTGTGAAATGGTTAGTGAAATTTTATTTCTAGAATCTGCCTAAGATCTTTCTTACACCCAAAATATTGTTGTTTTATAACTTAGTCTCTGGTTAAAATTATACATTAAATAGCTTTATTATTTATTGAATCATACTATCAAGTGATTTAATATAGAGAGATTTGAATAACTTTTGGGAAAGACATTTCTCTCAGGGTATTCAATAAATAATATCAAATAAATGAAGACAAGATGGTTGGGAAGACCATTAATTAATTAATTCTCAATAATTAATTGTGAGAAAATGATGCAGTTCATTAATTAGTCAATAAGAAGGGATCCAAATATTCACATGAATTTCTCTAGATCTCAGAATGATAATAAATACAGAAAGGAATTCATTTATATTCTGATAGGCTGATTGATAATGTACAAGTGAGTGTGACTAATTCTATCAATCTTATTGGGCTAATTTGCATTTCAGTTGATACTTAGGCATACAATTGTTTTATGTAAACTAAGTTAGTGTTATAAATTTGCCTATCCTTTTGTTAACCATTAATAATAAAGATTTAATATTAGAATTTTGCTTGTCATTAATAGTGACAAGTTTATAAGCATCAAAGCTCTCAAAATTCTGGATGTTTTAAAAACTGTTTTATATTAACCTTTTAGCACATTCTCTCATGCCTTCTGATCATATCCTCAATTTTCTACATTTAAAATTAGTACCTTAATCCCTTTTCAAAAATCTCTTTTTAAATAATTTTAATCATTTTTCCTACCTGAACAAATAAAGCATTGTACTTTTATAATATTCTGAAATTCATATATTGTGGAATAATAAATGATGAGCAGGATAATTTCAGAAAAACCTGGAAAGACCTAAATGAACAAATATGAAGTGAAGTGAGCAGAACCAGGAGGATATTGTACACAGTAACAGCAATACTATATGATGATCAACTGTGAATGACAACTATCCTCCCCAATATAAAGATCCAAGACCATTAAAAAGAAAGGACTCATGATGAAAACTCTATCTACCTCCAGAGAAAGAACTGATAAAATCTAAATGCAGATCAAATCACATAACCTTTTTTACTTTATTTTTTCATCTTTTTGTCTGAGTTTTTGTTCCAAATATGACTAATATCAAAATAAATTTTGCTTAATTGTATGTATATAATCTATTGCCTGTCTTTTCAATGGGGGGGGAGGTAGAAGGAGGCAAAGGAGAGAATTTGTAATGTCATATTTGTTCAAATGTTTTAAGTTGATTCAGCCAACATAAAAAGATGTCTTAAGCCCATGATAGAACCAGGATAAATTGCTGATGTAAGAGAAGATAGATCACCTATTTGGTTACATAAAATATAGGTCATATAAAAACTGAAAGAGACAAACTTCTGCTTTCAGTAGAATGTAGATTGTGAATATTAAAGATTGTTGTGTTGTGATCTGCATAGCATAAAATAACTGAATAAATTATCAGCTGTGATATAGACACAATATATAGACTTCCTGAGGTGCCAAAAAAAAGTGGGAGATGGTAGATCAATGCTTTGAATTTCTTTTTTTTTCTCTTTTACAAAAATCCTTATCTTTTGTCTTAAAATCAATACTATGAGTTGGTTCCAAGGCAGAAGAGTGATAAGGGCTAAGCAATGAAGATTAAGTGACTTGCCCAGGGTTGTACAGCTAGGACATGTCTGAGGCCAGATTTGAATCCAGGAACTCTCATCTCTAGCTTTGACTTAGGTACAGTTACCTAACTACACTGCACCCTTATTTTGAATTTCAAATGTTGATCAGGTAAAGTTTTTGAAAGTGTATTACTAACCACTAACTAATTACTAACAATTATTTTTCTGGGAAAGAAGGTAGTAGCAGAATTCAAAACTTCCCAAGATTTCTTGGTATCTTGTCTCAGATTCAATACTACAGAGGATAGAAGTAATGGGATAATTCTAATAAGATTAAGGATAGATGAAATGGGCAAAAAATATTATTTACTATGTGCCAAGCACTGACCTCAGTGTTAAAAATACAAATTCAAGACAAACTCTATTCTCAAAGGGCATTCACATTCTAATGGGGCATGGCAGTACATAAAAGAGATGTGACAGGTAGGAAACCCAAGTAGTACTTAGTTCCTGACAGGAATATTAACCAGTGCAAATGAGGATCTTAGGAATCAAGGGAAAAGCATATGATTTCTAATCAAAAGAATAGTCCAAATGTCAGAATGTGGTGGGATTCTAGGAGGCAGGATCTAACTGACAGTGAACATCCTGGGCCGGAGCTCTTTTTGCAATGAGTCTTAATAGAATGAGATGCGTAACTTGAATATGGCTGTTCTAATACCAACAAAAAAGGAGAAAGGATGGGTAGCCATTCATATTAAGAAGAGAAGTATATGTGAAGAAATCCAGGAACAAAAGTTAGGAAGCATGTGAAGGGAGATATAGATGAAGATCAATTGCAAAAAACAAAACAAAACAAAAATAAAAGTAGTATTATCAGAGTAGATTATGCGCCCCCTTGACAAAAGAAGAAACAGGTAAAGTGTATAAGAAGTCAATCACAAGCAGTCTCAGAGTCATGATAAAGAAATTGTGGGGAATTAAATTATCAAGCTATTCAATTCGTTTCCTCTTTGCCTCAAGCAGAGTATCTAGCAATTTCTAGAATTAATTATAATTTCATCCTTTAATATATGACTGAACCAGTTAGGGAAATTGATATTGTGGACCTTATTCCTACCCACAAAAAGAAAATAATTGTTACTGTGGGAATGAAAGGAAACTGGAAAAATGTAAGATTCTGTCTTGGAACTTGTGATAAAGGAATAGGATGCTGAGGATACATAGACATGGATCATAGATTTTTGAACTACAGATTTGAAAGCATTCTGAGAATGACTAAGTGGGCTGCTATGGACTAACAATTAATAGGGAAAATCATCTCAGGAGGGAATGGAAGCTCTCAAAAATAAACTTTTGAAAATGAAAATAGATCATTCCTAAAAAAAGGAAAAGGGGAAGATGTTTAAAGATAAAAATGTAGATGCACAAAAAATTCATCATCCACCTTAATCTCATAAAATACATGTGAAATATAAATGAAGCTAGGATGAGCAAAGAGTATGCCATCATCTCATAGAAACAGTTTTGGGGGTGTCAAATATCAAGAGAAAGGGAAAAGAACTTATATATTCTAAAATATATCTAATAGTTCTCTTTGTAATAGCAAAGCTCATCAATTAGGGAATGACTAGACAAATTGTGGCATATGATTTTGATGGAATACTACTATGCAGTGAGAAATGACAAGCAAGTTAATTTTGGGGGAAAAATGGAAAGACTTACATGAAATTATCAACAATCAAATGAGCAGAATCAAGAGAACATTTTATACAGCAACTGAAATATTATTTGAAGAATGACTTGTGCATATCCACCTCCAGAGTAGATAACAGGAAATATGTAAGACATAATTTTACATATATATATATATTTTGTCAAATGATGCCTTCTCTAATGGAGAGGAAGAGAAGAAGTTAACTGGGTACTTTCATGTAACAAAATAAATTTAAATTTAAAAGTGAAAAAGGATAAGTATTATTTTTTTTAAATAATAAGGCAATGTACTCTATAGTTAATGATAATCCAGAAAGCTTGACTTTCATTACTGGAACCTTTATAATGAATTTTTAAGGGAAATATGAAGAAAAAGGACACAGTTCCCAAGAATAAACATTCTTTCATGAAGAGCGTTGGAGCTAAGGTTTCTAAGCAGAAGAGATGAGGAGGGAGTCTAAGCATGTGAGTACATTTGCAAAGACATTAGGTACAAGGAATAGAAACACAACTCAATCTATATACTTTTACAATCGACAAGGATGAAATCTAATGTCTATGAGAGGGATAGATTTAGGGTGGACAGAAAGCCATATTTTTGTAGACAGTAATAGAAAGAATTTTGCTTGAATTTACATATTTTGTGAGATTATTTTATTTTACTAGGTAGGGAGAAAAAGTAGATTTATCTTAATTTATTGAAAAAAAGACAGATGCTAGGGGTTGCTATGAATGTAAAATGTTACATAAACTTCCAGACAAGGTGATTGCATTATTAGATTCACTTTCTTATTTTATTTGGTTATAAGATACTTCTCAGAGTAGAATCTGTAAATGTATATAATGTAAAAAACAAAGCACATCAAAAAATTATAAAGGAACAACAACAAAAATATTTGTGTAAATGCACATGTGTGTATGCATCTATCTGCTTTTGTTTTTAATTGTGGATATTTGGACCTATTTTTTCCCCATTACCATGTATTTCACTCACAGGTTTCTAGTGCTATCTTGTTCACTTCATTTAGCATGTCATTTGGACAGAAATACTTAATATCCTTAAGACCCTTAATTTCTTGGGTCCTTAGGTCTCCTTAGGTCAGTACTTATCATAATGGCAAACATTTCAGGTATGCCTAGTATTTTTACCTATTTAGTGCAATACAGCAACCTTTATTTAAATGATTTCTTTTAAATGAGCTTAAGAAGAATAACAAAATCTATCATTTTTACACTAGACATTTATGTGAAATCTTGTCAAAATTTAACACAACTTTGCAAATACTGTCAATGATCCCAATTATGAATGTTTCTGGAGGAACTAATTTGCTGTTAGAAATTTTACATGAAGTTTAGGACTGACATCTAAAGGTCAGGATTGCTAATTCATGCTTCCAATAATTCAATCAAACCAAATTCAAACCAAGTCAGTTAGAAAAAAACTAGTCTTTTGAATGTAGAGTGTCATGCTTTAAAACAGATACAAGATGAGAATAAGAACACACATCCTGATCATATTTCATATTCCTGTCTTTGATTATAGTTTTTATACATGTTGAGAGAGCTTGATATATCTGCATGTAAGATGGTATTTGTAACATATAAACTAGAACCTGAAAGAGAAATATGGAGGATTTGGAAAAGATGGCAAATCATGAGTATGGAGTAGTATCATTAATGAATAGTATATCATCACTATCATATACCACAATTTGTCCAGCCATTCCCCAATTGAGGGACATCCCATTAGTTTCCAATTCTTTGCCACAACAAAAAGAGCAGCTACAAATATTTTTGTACAAATAGGTCCTTTCCCATTTTTTTTATCTCTTTGGAACACAGATCTACTAGTGGTGTTGATGAATCAAAGTGTATACAAAGTCTTATAGCCCTTTGGGCATGATTCCAAATTGCCTTCTGGAATGATTGGATCAATTCACAAGTTCACCAGCATCAGTGTCCCATTTTTGCCACATACCTTCCCAACATTTATTATTTTCCTTTAATGTCATATTTGCCAATCTGCTAGGTATAAGAGGTACCTCGGAGTTGTTTTAATTTGCATTTCTCTAATCCAGTGGGATTTAGAACATTTTATATGATTATTGATAGCTTTTATTTCTTCATCTGAAAACTTCCAGTTCATTTCCTTTGACAATCAGTTGGGGAATAACTTGGATTCTTATAAATTTGACTTAGTTCTTTATATTTTTGAGAATTGAGATCCTTATCAGAAAAATATTTTATGAAATGTTTTTTTTTCCAGTTTGTTGTTTCTCTTCTAATCTTGGTTGCATTGGTTTTGTTTTGTATAAAACCCTTTTAATTTAATATAATCAAAATTATTCATTTTATATCTTGCAGTGTTGTTTGGTAATAAATTCTTCCTTTATCCATAGATCTGATAGGTAAACCATACTCATTTTTGACCTATCTTTGTATAAGGTGTGAGATATTGATTAAAACCTAATTTTTGCCATACTCTTTTCCAATTTCTCCAGCAGTTTTTGTCAAATAGTGAGTTCTTATATCCAAAACTGGGATCTTTGGGTTATTCAAACACTAGATTGCTGAGGTATTGTACCCATAATCTATTTAATTGATCCACCCTTCTATTTCTTAGCCACTACTAAATTGTTTTGATGATTACTGCTTTATAGTACAGTTTAAGGTCTAGTACTACAAGGCCACAAACCTTCAATTTTTTTTCATTAGTTCCTTTGTTATTCTTGACCCTTTGTTCTTCCAAATGAGTTTTGTTAGAATTTTTTCTAGTTCAATAAAATAGTTTTTGGGTAGTTTTATTGGTGTGGCACTGAATAAGTAAATTAATTTAGGTTCATATGAACTTTTTCTCAGTATCTTGAATCAAAAAAGTCCTTATATAAGAAATACATCAGGCCCTAGGAGATTTGTATAAAAATTAAATATATCCTTTTTTAAAAAAACTGTATACCTCTTAGGCTCCTTCATGTTTCTAAGACTTTTAGCATCATTTTGCAGCAAAAATATTAAGAGTTTCTCAGTCACTTTTTTTAAAGGAATATCTCAGCATCCTACCAATATGGTAATCCTTTTTTATTGTAAGTTCGTTAAGGAATTCTGTCTTAGTTAGCTTTTCAGCTTCTTTCAATATCTAGTACATTATTGACTTCGTGGGTACATAATGAATATTTCTGGAATTGCATTGAATTAAATGAGTTCTTCTCAACTAATGGCCTGAAAAATGGGGGTGGTGAGAATGAAATGAAAGTCTTTTTTCCATGTTCTATTTTTTGCTCTACTCCTATCCCCTAAGGCAAGACATAAATACTTGAGGAGTATGTTGTCCTATGATTATTTTCCCATCAAAAGAATACAGATTCTAATTCCTCTAAACATAAAAAGAAATAGTAATCTACCAACAGACTTATAGTTATTTCTAAAATATAACTGAAAGACACATATACTTCCTTAATAGCTGCTTAAAATTCCTTGAAATTTTTCTTTTCTACCCCTGCAAGAATTATTCTTACATTCTTGTTACATGGGACCTTGATATTCTTCACTCTTGTTAGATTTAAAACTATTAAATTATTTTATTTTCATTTTTATATCTTGTAAACTAAAAGCTACTAAAACTATTGAAAACTAAATTCAAAATAAAACTAGGGTTAGAGCTTTTGAAGGTGGTTTTAAAGTCTAAAATATAATATTTTGAATATATTTGAAGCAAAGACCTTACTCCTGAAAGACATTCTTCCTTTTGAGCTTAATTTTTAATACATAAAATCCTGAAATCATTCTGAATGTTTACATGTAGGTTGTTTTTTACTCTTATTTGTGAAATTTTAGATAAAATTCTTGGGGTTTTGATTATGTGTACCTGGTTAGTATAGGAAGAAGATAGCACTGGCATCATATAGAAAATACAATAAAGAATATTCACTAGAAGGGAATCTAGAGATCATACAATCTAATTTCACCTTTTAAAGATGATGAAACTCAAGTATAGAGAATATATGAGATTCTCTGAAGTGTACAGCACTAGTAGCATATAACCAGATACTCTGTCAAGAGATTACCATTGGACACCTAGTACAAATTTTACTGATTTTTTTTATCATCTGGAATTGGTCTTGTGGTGTGCTGTGACAAATTCTTTGTTGAAATGAAGTTCAGTCCACATTAACTTCTGAAAGAGAAAGAGTAAAGAAGAATGAAGAAATGAGAAAGTGTTTTCGATATAAATTTGAGGGTGTCTTATTTGTTTGGAAAAAAAAAGTTATAGAAATGAAAAAAAAAGTCTGAGGAATATGAAAGAATACATAAATACCAGAACTGGGAACTTCTGAGTACTCCTGTGTGACCTTTATAAAATAAATCATTTAGTCTTTATGTCTTAATGAAATCAATTGCATTATAATGCCACATCAACTATCTATGAACATCACAGTGATATTGGTATGAAGAATTTGTTGCTTGGAAAAGGATGAAAATGCGATATTTCATTTTTTAGGGCCAGTGTTAACCTAGATAAATAAAAATCAATTCCTCAAATTTCTGCATTGCAGTAACCTTCATCAAGCACAAATTCACAGGTCTTTCCTGTGAGGTAATTCCTCTTTAAAATCTTAACAAAGCACTGATCCTTAATTCATTAAGGTTAATTCATAAGCCATAAGTTAAAACAAACAAAATGAAAACACATTTCAAAAAGATTCTTCTCAGCTTTCGCTAATTAGCTGATAAATAAATTGACAATAGCTAGGATTATTGTCATTTTTCTCATCAACTATATCATTAAGTGTGCATAATATTTTAGACATGATAGTAATATTAATACATGTCTTGAAAACAAATATATTTTTTCTGCAGGAATATAATTTTGAAACTATTATATAAGTGAATACAAAAAGCAGATTTTTATACTACTCCATCTCTTAACTTTTCTGGTTCCAAGTCAATAACTTTAATAACAACAGCAAAAAAAGATACTTAAAATCTTCGAAAAAGGAACATATGGCTCGTTATCTTGTATTTTGATGCTTTTTAAAAAATTTACACTTATCTTTCCTACATTAACATCTTCCAGGTCAGTAAAACTATGTCACATTTTGTTAATTAGGGAAACACAGAATCCACCTTCTAGTCTGTCCTCTAGGATTTAATCGGAGGCCTTTAATTGATAAAAGCAAGAGACATCTCAAAAATCACCCTGAATGTAAAATTGCAAGTGTTGGCTATAGTTGCCAAAGCCTAGGAGAGAGCCTATGGCCTCTGGGTAAAATTGATTTGTGTTTTGTTAAAAAAAATAGAGTCAATTATAGACATAGAACACACTCTGTGCACAACCTGCTACACAATCACTTTTGATGATGGTTACTTTTTTCTCCATAGATTTCCTTCTTCCCTTCCAGCCAAGAAATTACTCCCATTGCTGTTTAAACTCCTCAGAAAGTAGCTTCCTTAGCTAATTTCCTTTCTTTCCTTCATGATATTCTCTTGGAACTCCATAAAATGAACGCTTTAACTTTTCCATTTCCTCCTTTACATGCATCCTATAGCCTAATCAGTCAGTTAACAAGTATTTATTAAGCAGCTATTGAATGTTAAGCAGTGTACCTCAATGGTGTTATGAAGAAAAAAACTATTTGGTCCATATCCTGGGAGAGAAAAAATAAAAACAAGAGATTGGATGAATTGAAGGATACTAGGTGCTTGAATGATCCATTTTTGGGGCAGCCATGTATGTAATTTACAAGATTACTAAGCAATTCTTGGAATTACAAGTCCCATGTCATCAACCACTGGATGGTTAGCTGTGAATAATCCTACTGGTCATGTGATTCTCTCACTGGAATAATGTTCACAACAATAGAGATGGTAAAATTCATCTTCATCATTTCTGCCCTAAGCTATATATGCCAAAGCTACCTGAAATAGTCTTATTTGAATACTGTCCCAAATTATGTTGGCTGTTTCCTATTCTATCTCGCAGCAAGCTCCACTCAACTTGGAGGGAGAGAATCTTAGTTGCTATAATGCTGCTATGGACAGAAGGAAGGGGAGTAACCACACAATCTCACTTTCTCTCCATAAACTGAGTTTGATGGACAATTTATTGATAGTTCACAGAACCAGGGAGAAATAATATCTGTAGCATAATGATAAAAGAAACTTAGGAAGTGGGGCCAGCTAGCAAATTAGAGGGATTTGGGAGAACACATGTTTTCCAATCCAACCTACTCATGTCATAAGACATAGAAAGCCCTTTGGAATCCTATTCCTTATAACCTTTCTACCCATGTTCTCCAAGATATGCCTTCATTGGGCTCCTCTTTCTTTTAAAATAGATAAAGCATAGAAATGAAAGAATAAGAGAAAAGCAAACATTCTAGGAAAATTTTGAAGTAAACCCCCTGTTCTTCCAGACAACTATCCTGTCTCTTTCCTCCTCTTAGATTCTAAATCCTCGTTCCAGTTCATCTATACAGTGTCATAAATTCTCCAATCCCTTGGCCTTTCATCTTATTGTTACTCAGAATTTACCTAAACCCAATCCTGAGTTACCTAACATCTACTGCCATGTACTTTTCCACTAACATTGCTGAACACTATGGAAAACTGTGAAAAATGTCCACTAAAATTTTAAGTTATTTGTTATCCATTGGTCTCCCTCACTGGGGTAATAATATCTTGGAATCAACTCTCATTGCCTGAAAAGATAAATTATTAAATTTTCAATGTGAGAACTTATATCTCAGAGATAAGCAACTGTGATATTGGCCTATATCGCCTCATACCTGGACTATTGCAATAGTTGGTTGGTGCATCTGCTTATCTCAAACCTCCCCACTTCAACTCATCTTTCGCTCAGTCACCAAAGTGATTTCTTCTAAAGTTCATACCTGACTATATCACACCCACACCCACACCCACACTCAACAAAATCCACTGTCTCCTTATTGCCTCCAGGGTCAGATAAAAACATTTCTGCTTGCCATTAATAAGTCCTTTGTAACTAACCCCTCCTACCTTTTTAATATCCTTTTATTTTTCTCTCTGACATATATTCTTCAATCCAATGACAATGGCCTCCTTGCTTTTACCTAAATAAGACCCATTTGGACATTTCCTCTAAATGTTCACCATGCCTGGAATACTTTTCCTTCTCAATTAAACCTACTGGTTTCCCTGTTTTCCTTCAAGTCCCATCTAATATAGTATCTTCTATGGGTAGCCTTCACTAATTTCCTCTTCATTCTAGAGCCTTCTGTTTCTTTTTTACTTCCCATTTATCCATTTGTAGCTTATTGGCATATATTTATTTGCTTGTCTCTCCCATTAGACTACGCTTCTTAAGGGCAGGGACTCTTTTCTCCTTCACTTTGCATGCTGTGTTTAATACACAGTAGGTACTTAGTAAATACTAATTAAATAATATTTTCTAGACAAAATAATGGAGAAAATGTTAATGTAGAGTTAATTGAAAAGTGTCGCATATATGTATGTGTGTATATGTATACATAAATATATCCATCCATATGTCTTTACTTATAAAAATCTATATGTATCTATCTATATATGTATGTAAGTGCATGTGTGTGTATATATGTGTATGTTTATCAGGATGCTTCTAGTTGTTACATATTTGCTAGCACACCACTGCCCTGGAGTACAGCCAACTGTTTTAGTAGTCCCTGACTGGAACTCCCTTAGGGCTGATCAAATTTACTATTCTCTCCTCAGATTTCCAACATCTCTTCTCTTCTTTCTTTCAGCACATAAAATTTGAGGAAGAACCTTGTAGTAGAAAAGGAACCCAGAAAGCTACCTGTCACATCCCCTCAGCTTCTGCTCTCATAGGGACTTAAGGGATATAGTCTGTTTGATATCCCTTGAAAAAAGAGAAAGAGGAATTCATCTCTCCTTCTTGCTGGAGTTTATTTCACACACCTGCTCCTATTCACCCTAGGGAGGGATAGATCTTGCCATCTTTCCCTCTCTCAATAGAGTTTACCTCATCCCCTGTTTCCCTGATCACTTGGACCTTTCACCTTACCCACTTGTATTACATCTTAATCAATGAAACCAACTAACCAAACCTTTATTAAAAAAGATTCCCCCTTCTTTTTTACAACTTTCTACACTATTTCATGTTCCCATACCTTTTCCTAGGCTCTCCTTGCCCTGAAAGGACCTTTATCCTCACCTTTACTTCTTAGAAGTTCAAAACGTCATTCTACACTCAGTTCATGCTACATCTTCTACGGGTAACCTTTATTTATCCCCTTAGTTATTGGTCTTCTCACTTTCCTCTTCAAATTAATGAATATAAATATATTTGACCACTGTAATTATAAGTTGTAATCTCTTGAGGGAAAAAAAAAAAACTACCTTTTTTCCATTTTACTCTCATATTCCCCACGTCTGCCATATTCACATCTCATAGACCCTTATTAAACGATTATTGGAATAGATTAAACTGTTGGGATTTCAGAAAGTGTAAGATTGATTTGTATTTTTCAGGGTGGGGGTGGTTAAGATAACGCCTATGATCTTTGCTAGCTTTCTAGTCTTGGGCAAGTCATTTAACCTACCTCTGTCTCAGTTTCCAGCCCTGTAAGACAAGAATAACAGTACCAATACCATCTATTTCACAAGTTGTAAGATTCACACAAGATGAAGTACAAAAAGTACCTTATTCAATTCATTCATTCATTCATTCAATAAACATTAACACCTAATATGTACTAGACACCTTGCTAAGAGCTAGCAAACTTCAGAAAGCTTTAAAACACTATAAAAATATCAATGATTATAGAGCAAGTCATATAATCAATATATACTTCATTTTTCATATTTATAAAATGAAGATCCTAAACTAAATATTTGTGCAACTCACTAGCCAATGAATCTCTGAGATATATTAATAGCTTTAATACTTATTCTATTTATATTTAATATTTTTATTTATTTAAATTGTGTTTGTAAAATATAAATTATATAAAATTTATATTTAAAATGTATTTATTACATATATGCAATGTATATATATATGTATAATATTTTACTTGTGATTTATTTCATTGATAAGAAGAACTATCTGCTGTGGATATCCAAGGCAGGTAACATCTCCAAAAACTTTGGTCATAAAAATTGACTGGGATACTGAGTACCTAACTTGTCCATGGTCTGAAAGCAGGTATGTATCAAAGGTAGAATTTGAATGTGAGTGTCTTGCAAAGCAGGAGTTGTTTTATTCATTGCATCTGTATCTCCATTTTGAGCACAGAGCACAGCACATAGTAAATGCTTAATAAATATGTGATAGATTGATTGATTGAACCCTGGTGTTTCAGACACCAAGGCTGCCTTTCTGTTCATTAGACTGCCATTCATATGTGAACCTAGAGTAGGGCACAGTGGTTCATGCAAATTTATGCAAAAGCATGCAAATAATCTATTTTCTATTTCAATTCTAAATAGTGCATGATTGGCTACATCTCCAAAATGAGAAATCACACCCTGAAAATTAGAATGTGAAATCTTCAGTCTGTCACAGCAAAATAAATAATTGGCTGAACAGCACACCACAGGGCAAAGGCCCTTTGAAATTGATGGCTTGTTCTTCATATAGTCATGATCTTCTATATGCAGATTATTTCATTTAAAATCTTAAATGTTTAACTTGAGTCTAGTTTATTGCTTTTTTTGCTTTGCTGAATTATGTCAATAGCCTTTTTACTCCTTGAATTACTTTCAGGGTTGTAAGTTTAAGTCTATAAATCTAGATTATTGTGTTAGTATTTGTGCAGTTTTCTACCTGAGGCCAGGCATTGTATGTTGAGAATGATTTGTTAAATTCCATACACATTTTACTTGTTTGTCTCCAGACTGACTTTGAATGGCTTGTTGCTCTGAAACAGTGTCATTTTGTTACAACATGAAATATTTTCTCAAAATAAAATTCAGTGCATGGAAAAAGAATGAGCATGGTTGGGGGAAACATCTTGAAAACACAGATATTCCTAATGAAGACAATTTCTTCTAAAAGGTAGTAGAGTAGAAACAAATAGATGATTTTTATAATTATGTGGAAGGAAAATAATTCTACATAGTAAAACAGTATAAGATATTTATTCAGAAAAACAAAAGGCAATACGTTCTCCTGAAACATTATAAAATACTTTTGTATTATTTTGCATTTTCTTATAATTTTCTGAGTCAAACAACACAAGCATCTGATATGGAATAAACAATGATTTTGGATTCAGTTTGCTTGCTGTGAATTCAAGTTTAATGTCATTTTGTTTTTAAAAACCAAATCACAGGGCAAAAGCAATAATTGTGGTGGCCCTAGTCCTGTGAGAAAGCCTCTGTGGTGTCAGTGCTGAGCTCTGTGAAAGAAGTTGGTAGAAATTTGTCAGTTCCAGGCCATGCTAGGACACAAGACTGTTAGTGTAAATTGACACTTACACATGATCTGCAGCAGGGATAAATTCAGTCAGAGCATCATGAGGCAGATCTTCTCCCAAGTCATCTGCAGCCATTTAAGTACTGTATGATATACTAGCATTGCATGAGATGAGATTCTTCCATCCCTTAATTAAGAAAAACTTCATTCTTCCTGAAGAAATCAATCAAGAGATCAAAATGACAAAAATAATAATTGAAGATGAGGGGAAAGAAGATATGAAAAAATATATGTATACACATTCTTTTTATATCTTTAGGAAATTTGGAGAAAGGGGCTGAAAATTCTGGTGGCAAAGAAAAAAGAGCTCATCAGACTCTGGGTCTGAAGAAGGTGTGGATACAAAAGGAAATGCATCTAGTTCACAGTAAAACTTCCAGAAGCAATCAGTAATCCCTCCTTTCTAAGTGTAGCCAAACATCAGATGTGGTAGATAGTTTTTAATAACTTAGAGGAGAATAAGAAAAAAATAAAAAGAATGTTGCTGATGTTTAATTAGTGGAAGGAATTTTTGACAAGTTTTTAATTAAATGTCTCAAATTATTCAGGGATATTTGTCATCTTTGCTAAACATTGGGGGGAAAAAAGATTAGTGTGAGTAAAGAAAAAGAGAAGTATATCTATACTTGCTAGAAATACAGTTTGAATAATGAAGAGAATCTAGCTTAATTTAGTGGTTGTAGGATGTTTGTTGAGTATTTTGGCTGAGTTCTCATATTTCTCCAAAGTTAAATGGTAAGTTTTCTAATGTAAACTTAAGGAAATTTGTAATGAGACAGAGATACAGAGAGAGAGATTTTGTAGGGTGTAATTTTGTATGTTTTTGAAGTCAAAACTGATTTCTTAGAGATGTGCTAATTCATTGGGTTGTTACAAGTTTTCCTTCATTCAGTATCTGAAACCAGTTGTATGATCAAATAACTTTTACCTTAATAAAGAAATACCAGAAAGAACTAAGGAGATAATTCAAATGTGCCCTCTTTCTGGAGAAAAAAAATCACCATATACGAAGCAAAGTATAGCCATCATAAACATAACTCTGAGGTAAGATCAGTAAACTTATAAGTCAACATTGGTTTCTATGTCAGAAAAAAAGTTTGAATTTTCTACCTATTGAAGAACACATAAGATCTCTCGTTGGAGATTTCAGTCAAACCCGTTCACAAAAGGTCACGTAGGGACTGTAAACATTTTCTCACTGAGTGCTTCATAAATCAAAGGTCTAAACTGAATTGCTTTCTAGTGTCACAAAATGTAATAGACCTTCTCTTGATCCCCGAGAGACCAAGAATTGGATGTTTTGCCTCATTCATGTGTAATGTATATAATGGGTTCAGTATTTCATTATTTAATTTTTAAGAAAAACATTTTAGTAGTGTCTTTTAAGGATATAATATTGCATAAGTTTAATCTTGTGTTGTATTTTTTCTTAGAAATTTGTTTTAAGGTAATGACTATTTTGAGATACTTGGTGAGGAAGTGGCACACAGACCAAATAAATGACAATTTTGTGAGCAGGAAACTTAAACTGTTAAACTGGATTTGAGTATGGCACAAAATGTTTATTTGAAATAAACTCTCATTTGTTGGATAAAAAGTACAAAACCTTTTTTTTTATCTTTTTTTTTTAATTTTTATTTGGTCAATTTCAAACATTATTCCTTGGTTACAAAAGTCATATTCTATTCCTCCCTCCCCTCCACCCCTCCCATAGCCAACACACAATTCCACTGGGTATTAAATGTGTCCTTGATCAGAACCCATTTCCATGATGTTGGTGTTTGCTTTACAATGTTCATTCAGAATCTACATTCCTAATCATATCCCCCTTGACCCATGTATTCAAGCAGATTTTTTTCTTCCTTGCTTCTACTCCCATTGTTTTTCCTCTGAATGTGGATAATTTTCTTTCTCATACATCCCTCCTGGTTGTTCAGGTACACTGCATTGACACTACTGGAGAAGTCCATTACCTTCGATTGTACCACAGTGTATCAGTCTCTGTACAATGTTTTCCTGGTTCTGCTCCTCTCACTCTGCATCACTTCCTGGAGGTTGTTCCAGTCCCCATGGAATTCCTCCACTTTATTATTCCTTTGAGCACAATAGTATTCCATCACCAACATATACCAAAATGTGTTCAGCCATTCCCCAATTGAAGGGCATCCCCTCATTTTCCAATTTTTTGCCACCACAAAGAGCGCAGATATGAATATTCTTCTATAAGTCTATTTCCTTATTATCTCTTTGGGGTACAAGCCCAGCTGTGCTATGGCTGGGTCAAAAGGTAGGCAGTCTTTTAGTGACCTTTGGGCATAATTTCAAATTGCCCACTAGAATGGTTGGATCAATTCACAATTTCACCAGCAATGAATTAATGTCCCAACTTTGCCACATCCCCTCCAGCATTCATTACTTTCCTTTGCTGTCATGTTAGCCAATCTGCTAGGTGTGAGGTGATACCTCAGAGTTGTTTTGATTTGCATATCTCTGGTTTTAAGAGATTTAGAACACTTTTTCATGTGCTTATTAATGGTTTTGATTTCTTTGACTTAAATTGCCTATTCATGTCCCTTGCCCATTTATCAATTGGAGAATGGCTTGATTTTGTGTACAATTGATTTAGTTCTTTGTAAATTTGAGTAATTAGACCTTTGTCAGAGGTTTTTTTATAAAGATTGTTTCCCAATTTGTTGCTTCCCTTCTAATTTTGGTTACATTAGTTTTGTTTGTTGTTACAGATGAAAGAGTGATTGCCTTAAACTGTGATCACAGAAATATGGTTTCAAATCAAAAATATAGTGGTCACCATGGGAAAATTCCCAAATATTAAATATACCCAAGTCAGCTGGGTTTTATGGAGATTTTAATTAATACAAATTAAGGAATTAATGAAAGGGAGAGAGAGTAAGAGGAAATAATGAGAAAAGGGCTAGGCCAGCCTAGGCTTAAGCCTTAAGATAGAGATCAGTCAGTCTTTAATCCACTCACCACAAGATTTGTCCCAAGCAAGATTCTAGTGTTCAGAGAGACCCACCAGTTCAGCTCCTAAGCTCCACTTCAACTTCCAAGGCTCAATTCCCTTTTAGCCACCAAGAGACAGACCAGCCTCCAATTCAGCTCCATCACTGAATCTACCTTTTAGAGGCCTTTCTGACCTCATTTTAAAGAGAATTTTCTCCTATGTCACCTCCCCTAAGTTTTCACATCTACCAATAACAGTAGATGTTTTCACAGGACTGATCATTCTTAATTCACAGCTTCTTTAGTTCTCAACTTCTCTGGGTAGACTAAAACTTCACACTTCTTTTGTTAAGCTTGTCCCTTGTAAGTTTGCAAGTTGCCTGACCTTTTAGTAATTAATTTGACTTTTATAGGTACTTAGCACCCTTTTGTATTAGATCTAAAAATAGACCTAGCTTAAGGGTTTTAGCTTTATTTTAAGTATGGGTTAAGTACATTTCATTGTTCAGTAAGGAGTTTAAAACTTTATCTTCCCCTAAAGTATGCTTAAGTATGGGTGGAGTAATGTTAGAGTTCTCACATTCCTGATCAAGTACCTTCATTGTTTAAAATGAGGAATGGTCTTAACCAAATGTTCTAAGGTAGAGTCTGAGAAATTTTAAGATTCACATTATACAAGAACTTTTTAGTTTGATGTAATCAAAATTGTTTATTATACTTTTTCTGACTCTTTCTAAGTCTTGCCTGTTTTTAAAAACTTTCCCTTCCCAAAGGTCTGACATGTATACTATTCTGTGGTCACATAATTTATTCATAGTTTCCTTCTTTATGTTCAAGTCATTCACCCATTCTGAGTTTATCTTGGTGTAGGATGTGAGGTGTTGATACAAGCCTAATCTCTCCCACACTGTCTTCCAATTTTCCCAGCAGGTTTTATTAAATAGTGGATTTTTGTCCCAAAAGTTGGGATCTTTGGTCTTGTCATAGACTGTCTTGCTGAGGTCACTTACTCCAAGTCTATTTCACTGATCCTCCTTTCTCTCTCTTAGCCAGTATCAAATTGTTTTCTTGATCACTGCTTTATAGTATAGTTTGAGATCTGGTTCTGCAAGTCCACCTTCCTTCGTATTTTTTTTCATTATTTCCCTGGATATCTTTGATTTTTTATTCTTCCAAATGTAATTTGTTATGGGTTTTTTTTCTAATTCAGTAAAAAATGTTTTGGAAGTTTGATGGGTATGGCAATAAATAAATAAGTTTGGGTAGGATGGTCATTTTTATTATGTTAGTTCGTCCTACCCATAAGCAGTTAATGTTTTTCCAATTGTTTAGATCTAGTTTTAATTGTGTGGAAAGTGTTTTGTAGTTGTATTCATATAGCTCCTATCTTTGTCTCATCAGATAGATTCCTAAGTATTTTTTATTGTCTAGGGTGATTATAAATGGAATTTCTCTTTCCAATTCTTGCTGCTTAGATGTATTGGAGATATATAGAAATGCTGATGACTTATGTGAGTTTATTTTGTATCCTGCAACTTTGCTAAAGTTGTTGATTATTTCCACCAGCTTTCTAGTTGATTCTCTAGGATTCTTTAAGTAGACCATCATATCATATGCACAGAGTGATAGTTTGGTCTCTTCATTGCCTATTTTAATACCTTCAATTTCTTTTTCTTCTCTAATTTCTACTACTACTGTTTCTAATACAATGTTAAGTAATAAAGGTGATAATGGGCATCCTTGTTTCACTCCTGATCTTATTGGGAATGCATCTAGTTTATTCCCATTGCAGATGATGTTGCCAGATGGTTTTAGATAGATACTGTTTATTATTTTTAGGAAAGACCCTTCTATTCTTATACTTTCTGGTCTTTTTAATAGGAATGAGTGTTGTATTTTGTCAAAGGCTTTTTCTGCATCTATTGAGATAATCATGTGATTTTGTCAGTTTGCTTGCTAATATTGTCAATTATGTGGATGGTTTTCTTAATATTGAACCATCCTTTCATTCCTGGTATAAATCCACCTGACCATAGTGAATAACCCTCTTGATCACTTGTTGGAGTATTTTTGCTAGTATCTTATTTAAGATTTTTGCATCTATTTTCATTAAGGAGATTGTTCTGTAATTTTCTTTCTCCATTTTTAACCTGCCTGGCATTGGAATCAGTACAATATTTCTGTCATAAAATGAAATTGGCTTATTATGTCAAATAGTTTATATAGTATTGGGTTTAGCTATTCTTTGAATGTTTGATAGAATTCACTTGTGAATCCATAAGGCCCTGGGGATTTTTTCTTAGGGAGTTCTTTGATGGCCTGTTCAATTTCTTTTTCTGATATGGTATTATTTAAGAATTCTATTTCTTCTTCTATTAATCTAGGCAATTTATATTTTTGTAGATATTCATCCATATCACCTAGATTGCCATATTTACTGCCATATAATTGTGCAAAACAGTTGTTAATGATTTCCTTAATTTCCTCTACGTTGGAAGTGAACTCTCCCTTTTCTTCTATGATAGTATTAATTTGGTTTTCTTCTTTCCTTTGTTTTATTAGATTGACCAGTACTTTGTCTATTTTGTTTTTTTTTCAAAATACCAACTTCTAGTCTTATTGATTAGTTCAATAGTTCTTTCACTTTTCATTTATTTTTTATTTCTCCCTTAATTTTTAGGATCTCTAATTTAGTTTTCTTCTGGGGATTTTTAATTTGTTAGCTTTCAAGATTTTTTGATTTGCATGTCCAATTCATTGACCTCTGCCCTTCCTAATTTGTTAATATATGAACTCAAAGATATAATTTTCCCCCTGAGTACTGCTTTGGCTGTATCCCATAGAGTTTGAAAGGATGTCTCATCATTGTCATTTTCTTCAATGAAATTATTAATTGTTTCTATGATTTGTTCTCTAACTAACTGATTTTGGAGAATCATATTATTTAATTTCGAATTAATTTTTGATTTGCCTCTCCATGTTTTTGATAAGCTCCAATTTATATTCTTCCAGAGCTTGTGGACAATTTTCATTTTTTGGAAGGTTTTGGTTTCATTTGAATTTCCTCCTCTACTTCCTCTGTAGCCTAGGTTTTTCCTCCATAAAAATTTTTGAGGGTCAATGTCTTTTTGGTTTTTTAATGCTTTTCTTGGAGGGTGTTTGTTACTCCTGGGTACAATTTGCCATCACGGTGGAGGTTTTTCCTTCCCTTTTTAGTCAGAATTCTGAGTGATATGGGCAGGCTCTCTGTGTATAGAGTTAAGGAGCAAGGATTTTGCCTGAGGTAAGCTCTAGAATCTCCGCAGCCTCTGCTGTTTGCTGCTCTTCTCTTTGCTACCTTCCCATGAGAGTGTTCCCAAGCCTGTTGGGGTTTCAGGTGTAGCTGCTCTCAGGGGTAGGTCTTTGGTGGTCTTAGTCAGCTCCTAAGGACTTAGAGGTGCTCGTTGCTCGTTCTAGAAATGCTCCTCACTCACTCATTGATTCTGGTGTGTGCTGGCTCTGACTCTGACTCCATAGATGGGGTTGGGGAGGGTAGATCAGCTCACATTTTGGTGGGAGCTTTTTCATCCCCTTATATTGTGTAAATGCCCAAATCCCATATACTGTCAATGCTGTGCCCTACTGTAGAGTCCCTTCATTCTTATGGATTTGGGTCTTTTGGTCTTTTGATGTAGTCTATATTGGTGGGTGCTGAGGAGAGGAAGTGTGTCATGTCTAGACTGCTGCCATGCTTATCCAGAAGTCCCACAAAACCTTTTTAATAAACAAGGCTCAATTTTTTTTTAGAGAAAAGACATTTCTATAATATTTCCAAAGGGGAAAAATTCATAAAATATATTCATATATACTTCTCTTTATCATATTTAAATATATATATATATATATATATATATATATATAGCCTTGAAAATAAATGGGATTTATTACTAAAAGAAAATAGAACAAGCTCATAAGCTCTTGAAATATAAATAGAGATACATACTCATGATTTATACATTTTGAGAAAATGGAGAAACCTTGTAGCAGAAGGCACCTGAGCTGCTAGAGCCTCCCAGAGACAGAGGTGAAACAAAGAGAACTCTTTGTGTATGAGCAACAGTCTATACTAGAGCACTGAGATACGAGATGGAATTTCATTTAGAAGGAATAGCAAGTAGCCCAGTTTGGCATATGCAGTGAGTTATGTGGAGAAATGGAAAATGGAAAATGAACCTATTTTTTCCTTTCCTTTTTACTGACAATGAAGTTCTTTCTCATTCTCTTTTGCTGGATCTTTCTCTAGGTCATACCTGCTAACTTCAGGTATCTGTCAACACTCAATTTTGGGCCCTTTTTTCTTCTTTTATTTTATTTCCCTATGTGAAGTCATCAATTGTCAAGGATTCTATTATCATCTCTAAATATTTGATTGTCAGATTCATTTATCCAGTTGTATCCTCTCCCCTGATATTCAATCGAGCATGTCCAACTGAATAACCAGCTACATATTGCAGCATTAGAGCACAGGTCCTGGAATCAGGAACTCAGACACTTCTCAGCTATATGACCTTGGGCATATCACTTAACCTTTGTCTACCCCAGCTTTTTCAACTGTAAAATGGAGATAGTTATAGCATCTTTCAATATTGTTATGAGAAAATTACGTTTGTTGAGGCTTTAGCACTGTATCTGGGATATAGGAGATGATGAATGTTTCTTGACTTCTTGCCCTTTTGTATTTCTTAAATTAGATGTGAGATGAGTATCTTAAACTCAACATTTATGAAACTGAATTTATTTCTCTTCAAAAATTTCTTCCTAATCTCTCTGTTACTGTTAATAATACCACCATTTCCTAGTCACTCAGGCTTAAAACCTTGATGTTTTCTTTGCCACACTCTCCTATCCCCTATTCCATCTACTTATAGGTCCTGAGGATTCCACATTTGTAACATCTCTTGAATATATTTCCTTCTTTGTACTCACATACCTGCCAGCCTGGTGTTGAACATCATTGCTTCATGCCTGAACTACAATAAAGAACTTCTGGTTGGTCTCCTTATCTCACATTTCTCATCATTTTATTCTATTTCCTACTCCTTTGCCAGAAAAAAAATATCATTTCTTTCTTTGATATTTTTGGTTTAGAGATATAATAGTGACATTTCTAGGTTAATAGATATTTAGAGATTAACACTTTTTGAGTATATTTCCAAATTGTATTTCAGAATGGCTGTACCAAGCCACATCTCTACTAATAGCATATTAATACATCTATTTTCTCATAGCCCATGCCTAGCCTACACTGTGGAAGCTGCTCCATTCCCCCTCTTCCCAGCACTTGAGGACATTTTTTTTGCCAGCCCAACTGTCCAGATGCCCAAAGCAAGCACTTTCTCCCTTTTCTTTCTGTGGCAATACTGGGGGCTCACAGACAATTTGAAGTTGCAGTTTGGGCATGCAAACTTAAAAACCTTTGCCAATGTTGTCATAGCCTCTAAAACATTGGTTTATTTTAATTGTTTTTTTCAAATTTATTTCTGTATCAGTAGAAATAGCAAAAGTTGTTTTAATTCACATTTCTAAAATCAATAGTGACTTGTAGCAGTTTTAAAAATCTTCATTATTATTGGTAGCTTGGAATTCTTCTGCCATTTCATATCCTTCGATCATTTATCAAATTTGAACAATTACTTGTTTTTACATATTTGTTTGTAATGGAAAACTATTGTGTTGTAACAAAAGAAGGGGTCAGTGTTACAGAAATCCAAAAGGAATTGTATGAACTGATTGAAGGAGGGAAAAAGAAAACTAGGAGAGCATTTTTATACAATAGGAATAACAGTAAAACTGAAAAACTTTGAAAAAGTCTTACGTGCTCTGATTAATGCAACCATTATTCCCTGAAGATCTTGTAGTTTGGTAATCTCTCTTGTGGTATTATTTGTCTTGCATAAGGTGTTTCCTCTGTCTTTTGTTCATTTTGCAGGCTTTTATTTTTCCTTGATTATTTCTATATATCAAAGTTTATCTCTGTTCCTGAAATGTAGGTAGTAGCTTCCTATGATTATATTGTGTCGGGATGTGTTTAGTTAGCAGAGGTAGCCTGGATGGGCTGCTGTGTTGGGGCTTGTAGCTGATTAGTTCAACTGGTTCAAATTGGGTTCTGCCAAATCCTGCTGATAGTGGACCTTGTTGAGCTAAATTCCTCCCACTGCTGCCTGAGGTTGGTCACACAAGCCTCTATTCTGGCTGGATTATGTAGGACCACTTTTCTCCCACTGCTATTTTTTCCATAAGGCACTCACTGGTTTCTGTTCTTACCCTGCTGAGACTTGACTGAGGCAACTGTGATTTTTTCTCTGGCTAATTGTGCTATATATCACATCCAAGTTCTCCTGAGTCTAGACTGAACCTACTGTGCTCTTTCCCCTGCCCGCTCGTGCTAGACTACATCTAAGTTCTCTTGAGGCTTGTTCAGGATTCTCTCCTCATACTCCAATGAGATAAATCTTTTTTGCTGACTCTCCACACTATTCTGGGCCAAAGCTCCGCTTCACCCCTCTTTTGTTGGTACTACTGCTCCAGTATTCATTTTGAGGCATTTTTATTTTACTGTCATCATTTGGCAGTCTGGATTTGATTATTTATTAACATCATCATCTTGGCCTAATCTCTTCAGTATTCTCTCTAAACAAGATTTTAGAAAATAACTTCACGAGTTCTACATGCTATTATTGACAAAGTTCTATATGCTATTCTTGTAGTAAAAATTGAGAGACATGAAATATATAAGCCATTACCAAAGTCTAAGTAAATCATTGTTTGAATTGCTCAATGGCTTTTTAGCAGTACCTAGGAAAAGGTCATTTGTGGATCTACATGAAACTCAGTAAGCCATTGTGTGCATGTGCAGACTTGAGTGAAAACTGGCAAAAATTTGAGGTATTGAAAATGAAATGAACAATGATTAACTAAGTATGAAGTAATTATTACCAGCAATGCAAGGAATTATGATGAAAAAATCTATTTACTGTCATACAAGGAAATAGAATTGACAGAATTTGAATACAGATTGAAGCATACAATTCTTGAATTTATTTCCTACATGAATTTTTCTCTGGTATAAGTAATATGTGTCTTCTTTCATAAGGTGATGGATATGAAAACATATTTTCTATGAAAACCAAAATCATATTACTTGTCCTCTGAGGAAAGGAGGAGTAATTAGAGAGAGGGAAAGAACATGGATCACATGATGTCAGAAAATGATTATTAAAAGCTGTATTGAATTGTAAAAAGATTTTTTAATAGTTGATATGGGCCACTTAAGGAAGAAATGAAATTAATTCCTACTTGTAGGTATAAAAGGCCTCAGTTATATTCCATATGAGGAATTCTGTGAAAATTACTCATACTTTTTTTAAAAAAAATATTTTAAACCCTTACCTTTTGTCTTGGAGTCAATACTATGTATTGACTCTAAGGCAGAAGAGTGGTAAGGGCTAGGCAATGGGGGTCATGTGACTTGCCCAGGGTCACACAGCTGAAAAATTAAATGTCTAAGGAAAGCTAGGTGTCTCAGTGGATTTTTTAAAAGATATTTTATTTTCCCAATTACATGTAATAACATTTTCCCACATACATTTTATGAAGTTATAAGATCCAAATTGTCTCCTTCCTTCCCTTCCCTCCCTACTCCCAAAGATAGTAAGCAATTTTATCTCTGTTAACATATATCATCATGCAAAGTATATTTCAATATTGTTTGTTGTTGTAAGAGAATACACATATAAAACCAAAGCTCCTAAAAAAAGAACACAAATAAACTGAAGTAAAAAATAGTATGCTATGAACTTCATTCCAATGCAACAGTTCTTTCTCTGTAACTGGAGAGCATTTTTTGTCATAAGTACTTCAGAATTATCCTGGATCATTGGATTGCTAACAGTAGTAGTAGTCTTTCATAGTTGATCATCATACAATTCTGCTGGTACTCTTTACTATGGTCTTCTGGTTCTTCCTAGTTCATTCTGCATCAATTCATATAGATCTTTCCAGCTCTTTCCAAAATTAGAATAGTCATCATTTCTTACAGTACAATAGTGTTCCATCACCAACCTATACCACAATTTGTTCAATCATTCCCCAATTGATGGGTATCCCTTAAATTTCTAATTCTTTGCCAACACAAAAAGTACTGCTATAAATATTTTTGTACAAGTCATTTCCCCCTTTTTTGATCTCTAAAGTATAAAGGTAATAGTGGTTTTTTACTAAATCTATAGGTATGCCTTTTTATAGCTCTTCGGAAATAGTTCAAAATTGCTCTCCAGAATAGTGTGATCAGTTCATAATTCTACCAACAGTACATTAGTATCCAAATTTTGCCACGTCCCCAGAAACATTTATCATTTTCCTTCACTGTCATATTGGTAAATATTATAGGTAGGAGGTGGTATGTCAGAATTGTTTTAATTTGCATTTATCTAATCAAGATTTATTTAGGACATTTTTTCATATGATTACTCATAGCTTTGATTTTTTCATCTGAAAACTCTTTGTTCATATCTTTCAACTGTCAATTGGGAAATGGCTTAAATTATTATAAACTTGGCTTATTTCTCTATTTATTTGAAAAAATAGACCTTTTTCAGTGAAATTTATAATAAACTGTTTTCCCAGGTTGTTGTTTCCCTTTCTAATTTTGGTCATATTGGTTTTATTTGTACAGATATTTTGATTTAATTTAGAGAAAATTATTCATTTTGCATCTAGAAATGCTCTCCATTTCTTGTTAGATCATAAATTCTTCCCTTCTCCAAAGATTTGGTACATGAACTCTTTTATATTCCCCTTTTTTACTTATGGCATCACCCTTTGTATCTAAATAAAATAATCATTTTGAGATAATGGTGTATACTGACTTTCTGTCATACTGTTTCCCAGTAGTTTTTGTCAAATAGTGAGTATTCATTCCAAAAGCTGGACTCTGGGTTTTTTAAATGCTACATTACTGAGGTCACATATGCTTGTATATTTGGTATCTAATCTATTCTATGGTTTAGTGGATTGAGAGCCAGGCTTAGAGAATCGAGGTCCTGGGTTCAAATTTGACCTCAGATGCTTCCAAACTGTGTGATCTGAGAAAGTCACTTGACCCCCATTCCATCACCCCTACCACTCTTCCTCCTTAGAAAAAATACATCACATTAATTCTAAAATGACAGGCAAATGTTTAAAAATTAAGAGAAAAATTAAACTTCAAATCAATTAGGATATGAACTCCTTGTGAGCAGGCATCTTATTTTCTACCTTTCATTATATCTCCCAGGCATAGTGCCTAGCATATAGTAAGTGCTTAATAAATCTCTATTGATTAACTAAATTGTAGGTTGTGTTGTAGCTGAGAATTTTGGTCACAATTATTTACCCTTTCAATGTCCTCAGCAATTTGATTTTCAAATACTTCACTGTCTAGAAAAAATCACAAAGTACCTAAACTATAACAATATCCCAAAGTAACACCTATAGAGTGGGAAATACTTTAGGATTTTGGAAGGGAAAGAGATGAGTATGATAGTAAAAGTTTTCAAAAAGTCTTTCATTGATTAAGTAAAAATCAAGGGTTGGTTTATTCTTCATATTTTTTGCTATGTTCTGAATCTAACAAAATAGTCTGGATATCATCTTTCATATATTTATATATCTCTACATGTAACAGTTTTTCAAAAAAGAAGGTTTGAGATTATAGGAGTGCAATGGATATTGGGGGTGATAGAATAGGATTGAACTGCCATAACAAAGGAAACTGGACAAATGCCCTAATAACTAGCTCACAAAGAAAAATGTAGAGAGAGAAGGAAGGAAAGACAGACAGAAATAAAGACATAGGGAGAAGAGACAGTGTTCCCATTGATGAAAAGCCATTTTACTTCATCTTTATAGGACTAGTACTCATAGCAAAAATATGAAAAGTTCACTTTTCATCCCAGTCTTCTTGGTAAATGTTAACAACAGACTGTCACTCATTTTGCATCCAGCAGGAAAGCAAAAAGGTAAGTAAAAGAGGCCACAGCCAATATCTCAGATGCTAAAGTGACAAAAGAATATTTTCTAGCTCTGCTGGATACAACACGGTAAGCTCCTGATGTGATGTATCTGGGAAGAAAACTGCTGTAGTTCACAATTACAGTAAGGATTATTTATTATAGTACTGACTTAGTAATGTGAAGGACAGCAGGGGGAATAAGCAGAGGCTTGCTCTTAGAACTACATTTTTCAGCTTTTATTAAGGTAGAAATGTGTATCATTTATCTTACCAACTTTTTAGAAAGAGCTTAAGGTACATTTCTTAGAAATTAACCCAGGAAGATAACAGTGGTTCACTAGGGAATGTGCAGGAATAGGAAGTTCAAAAAACATCAAGTGGGTCACGAAATTTATGTGTAATCCTTATTATTTATGCATGGGGATGAGATAAGCCACCATTTTCCAATGGTTATGTAAACTATTTTTAAAAACAAAGGTTCATTTAAGTTAATGCCTATAAACAGAAAACAGAGTAAATACAGTAATTATAAATGCATTCGTTACAAATATTATCCCACTTGATCTTTACAGAAACTCTGAGAAGTAGGTACAATTATAGTCAACTTACAGATGAGAAAAGTGAGGATCAAATTTTTCCCATTTTTTAGATAAAGAGACAATGGTTAAATGACACATAAGAAAAATATGTCCAATTGATCACAAAGCAGTTTGAGAAAAGGGGCACTTATTTTTGTGTGTGTATCTTCAGTGCCTTGATAAATACCTATACCTAACAGAAAATTGGCAAATGCTTATAGAATTCAATTTAATTGAGCTTCTACTTGTATGCTAATGTATTAATTAAAAATGTTTCTACATATATATTTGATGCTAATAACATATAATAACAATATTCTTATCCCAACTTCTTAAATGAAGAAAATGAAAGTCAGTTTTGATAAACCCACTCAACACTGAGATGAACACAACTTTCAAAACTTATAAATCATGCTATCAAGATCATAGAAGTTAGAGCTAGAGGCCTCCTTGGAGTTCATCCAGTCCCACCTGCAAATTATAGATCAGAAAACTGAAGCATAAATCACTCTTCACTGATCAGTTATTTGTTCTAGGTCAATGGTTCTTACCCTGAAATCTATGAACTTCTTTTTATTAGTATTTTAATAAATGTATTTTTATATGATCAGTTTTCTTTTTAACACCATGCATTTTATTTTAAGCATTTAAAATTATTTTCAGAAGCAGTCCATTTTTATGGCAAAGAGGTCCATAACAAAACAAAATGAAAAACCCATATTATAGACAACCTAGGAGAGAGAGAAAATATATGACATGATGCCTACCCTGACACAAAACAGCTACAAAATATATAAACAATTATAAAACTAAGTACTGAATTATTTTCTATGAATATTTATCTAAGTAGATGTTCTTAGAATGGGGAGATGAATGATGCATGGAATGAAAAGGAAGAAGTAGATTCTGATTCAGAATGAGTTGGCACAGATACACTTGAAATCTCTAATGCTGAGATTCTGGGACTTTAACAAGGTCCTAGGATAGAAAGTAATACTTCTGATATTCAACTTCAGCTCCTCTGATCCCCAAATCAATGCTTGACTCAAGATAAGGCCAGTTTCCTTATAATATTACATCTTAATCAGCTATTACCATTTAATACCTTTTTTTTACTTAATTTTATTTTTTTTACATTTCAATACAATTTTTAAATACTTATTCTCTGACTTTTTGCAATCTGTATTCTGTCCCTCCTGCCCAAAGCACCCCTCTCCTTAAAAAGAAAGGTAATATGATATAGATTATAGATATATTTTCAAAAAATCATATTTCCATGTTCATCATGTTGTGAAGCAAGACATAGATTGTTTGAACTAGAGAAAAATTAAAGGAGGACATAAAGTAAAGAATTATATGCTTCAATTTGCATCCATACCCCATCTGTTTCTTCTATGGTGGTAGGTATCTTTTTCATCATGAGTTCCTTGGAGTTGTCTTAGATCCTTGCCTCATTGATTAGTTAAATCATCACAAATTATCATAATACATTATTGTAGTAACCATGTACCACATTAACCTGGTTTACCAACTTCACTTTGCATCACTTTATATGTCATTCCAGTGTTTTAATATTATCTTATTTGTCATTTCTTATGGCAAAATGATATTCTAACACAAGCACATGCCACAACTTATTTATCCTTTCTCCAATTGAAAGACACATCTCAGTTTCTAGTTCTTTGCCACCACAAAAAGAGTTGCAATAAATATTTTTGAACAGGTAGGTTTTTTTCTCCTATCTTTAATTTCCCTGAAATAGATCTAATAGTGTTGCTGAGTAAAAGGCTATGCACAATTTTATCATGCTTTGGGCATGGTTCCAGATTGCTCTCCAGAATGTTTGTTTAACTTCATTGCAATACCAGCAGTATATTAGTGTCCTGATTTCTCCACATCCCCTCAAACATTTATCATTTTCCTTTTATTACCCCTGTTAGTTTGTTGGGTAAGAATTGATACCTAAGAATTGTTTTAATTCACATTCCCCAGGCCTGGAGATATCTAATCTCTATCCACAGAGATACCTAGCTGAGTCTTGACTAAAATTTTTTACTTTCTTCATATGAGAATTGCTCATCCATTGCTTTTAGCCATTTGTCAGGTGTGGAATGCTTTGTATTCTTAGAAATTTGACTCCAGTCTCTATATATTTGAGAAATGAAGATTTTGTCAGAGATATTTGCTATAAAGATTCTTTTCTCTGCTTGCATTTTACTATTGAACAAGTTTACTAAAGTTGTTAATTATTCTGATTATTTTTATTGATTCTCTAGCTATACCACTATACCATCTACAGAGTGATAACTTTATTTTCTCATTGCCTATTCTACTTCCTTCAATTTCATCTCCTCTTATTGTTATAGATAGCATTTTTAGTACAAAACTGAACTGTAGTGGTGATTATCAGCATTGTTATTTCACTCCTGACCTTATTGGGAAGGCTTTTAGCTTATCCCCATTACATTAAATGCTTGCTGATGGTTTTAGATAGATGCTATTTATCATTTTGAGGAATCTGAGGAATGCTCCACATATTTTAGTGTTCCCTTGTGTATTTAATAGGAATGCCAAAAGCTTTTTCTGCATCTACTGAAATAATCATATGGTTTCTATTGAAATTGTTATTGATATGGTTAATTTAACTGATACTCTTATTAATATTAACTTGTAGAATTCCAAGCATATTCACATCTATGAATCATAAATGATTGTATGGTTACTGTGTCTCCAAGCATAAGGTTATACCAATGATGTTTGTGAATGTAACCTTGACCTGGCCATGCGGCCCTTGCCTAGGACAAACTCATTAACATGATCGGAGTCACAGTTCCCCAGGAAAGCACGGTTTGTAATCTACACGCCCAAAGGTGTTCCCTCTACATTGCCACCCAATCTTAATTGTCTATCCCCTGTGATGTGATTGCTACGTGATTGGAAACACTTCCCTGCTCCCTCATCAATAAAAGCAAAGGCAACCTTATGATAGATCCTTTTGAACTTCCTCTTGGACTTCCTCTCCCCTTTTGTGGAGCTCTGCTCTGCTCCTGATACTCTTCCTCTTTCTCTCTCCCTTTCTGAATCTCTTCCTCCCCGAGGCTCCAGCCCCTGTTGGCTTACATTCTCTACCTTAATCTTCTCCTCTACCTGGTATTCCATTGATCCTCATATTTTCCTCCCAAGGGGAAAATCATAGGGGTTTGACTCCCCTATTCAATCACTGACTTGTCCATGTCTGCCATTCTTCACCCTGGTTCCGCGATTCCCTACTTCCCCTCGGGTCCCTATAACAAAAGACAACTCCCTCTTGTAGACCCCGCTTATCGGGCTCTACGTAACTATTCCTACACTTCTGATAAAAAAAAGAACATAGTGACCATAGTGTATGATCTTTGTTATATATCTCAATGATATATTGTTTAGTATTTTATTTAAGATTTTTGTATCAACATTTACCAAAAAGATTGGTCTATTGTTTCCTCACTCTGTTTTTTCTCTTTTCCTGGTTTAGGTATAAAAACCATGGTACAGTTCCTTCCTCAAATATTTTCCAAAAAAAAATAGCCTTCTTTAAATGGTTAGTAGAATTTATTTGTGAATTTATCTAGTCCTGGAGCCTTTTTCCTTAGGGAATTCAATGATGACTTCTTTAATTTCTTTTTCTGAGATGGGATTAAGTATTCTATGTCTTCTTTTGTTAATATTGGCATTTTATATTTCTTTAAATTATCATTTATTTCACTTAGATTGTCAGATTTATTGGCATTTAATTGGACAAAATAACACCTACTAATTACTTTAATTTCCTCTTTGGTTGTATTTTTATTTTTCATTTTTAAAACTGGTGATTTGGTTTTCTTTCTTTTTTTTATCAAATTAACCAATAAATTTGTATTTTTCCATAAAACCAACTACTAGTATTATTTATTACTTCAGTGGCTTTCTTATTTTTAATTTTATTAACCTCTCATTTGAGTTCAGGATTTCTAATTTGGTGTTCAATTGGAAGTTTTTAATTAATTCTTTTTCTATTGCTTTAGTTGCATGCCAAATTCATTGATCTACTCTTTCTCTGTTTCATTGATGTAACCATTTATAGATATAAATTTCCCAGTAAGTACTCCTTTGGCTGCATCCCAAAAATTTAGGTATGTTACCTCCTTGTCATCACTTTCATGGAATTGTTGATCATTTCTATGATTTGTTCTTTCAACCACTCATTTTTTTTAATATAAGGTTATTTAGTGTCCAATTATGTTTTAGTAATTTACAAGCCTTTTGTTCAGCATAGTTTCATAGCAATATGGTATGAAAAGAATGCATTTAGTATTTCTGATTTTCTGCATTTGGTTGTGAGGCTTTTAAGTCTTATTTTATGATCAATTTTTGTGAAAATGCCAGGTACTATTAAGAAAAAAATATATTGCTTTCTATTTTCATTCTTTTTCTCTAGAGGTTTATCAAGTGTTTATTTGTCTAAAATTTTATTCATCATCATTTTTTTTCCTTTTAGGGGAGGAGTTGGCTTGATTGATCTAATTCTGAGAGAGGAAGGTTAATGTCCCCTATTGTTATAGTTTTGTTGTTTTGTACAATTTACAAATTGTTTTTTTAATATTTCCTCTTATAACATATAATTTCTCTTTTAGGAATTTGGATAATATGCCATTTTGTTCATAATGTTCAATATTGATATTACTTCATTTTCTATGTTTTCATTCATCACTATGAGATTTCCTTCCTTAGATCTTTTAATTAGGTGAATTTTCACTTTTCCTTTGTCTGAGATCATGATCACTATCTCTGATTTTTCTTTTTTTACATTAACTGAAACAGTGGATTATGCCTCAGTGCTTTTCCTTTACTCTCTATGTGTCTCTTTGTTTTAAATGTTTCTTGTTGCTAGCATGTCATAGGATTCTAATTTTTAATCTACCTTGTTATCTGCTTCCATTTTATGGGTGAAATCATCCCATTCACATTTGAAGTTATGATTATTAACTATGTGTTTCTCTCTCTTATTTTTCCCTTTTCTTCTTTTTTTCTCATTCTAGCCTTTCCCTGTTTACAAATGATTTTGCTTATGTTTACCCACCACTATGAGTTCCCTCTTCCTTTTCCCTGCCACTGTTTTCTTGTTTCTCCCTCCCCTTCTTACTTTATTATTGGATAAGATAGATTTATATACCTGAATATGGTCACTTTGTGCCAATTCTAATGAGAATAACATTCACTCAATACCTGTCACCCTCCCATCTTCCCATTTTATTGATTTTCCATGCCTCCTTATGTGAAATAATTTACTCTCAACTTCCTCTCCTTTTCTCTTTTCCCAATATATTCCTCTTTATGTCACTTGATTTTTAAAGTACCGTCCCATCATATTAATCTTACTCTCTGTTCTCTGTCTATATATGCTCTTATTCATTGCCCTAACAGTAATTGTTATTAAGTATCTTAAGTACCTTAAGTATCATAAGTACTTTAGATATCATACTTTTAATATCATAGATATCTTAAGCATTTTATTTATCACCATCTTACTAGCAATGTAACCAGTTTACTCCATCATTTCCCTTAATTACTTTAAAATATCTTCAATATTTTAACCAAGTCTTATAACATAAGTATTTAAGTATTCTAATTATTATTTTCCCATGGAAGAAATATATGAGTTTAACTCCATGTTTTTCTTGAGTACCTTGAATATATGAAGTACTTTAGATATCTCTCTTACCATAGAAATCATAAGTAACCTACTTAACACTTTCCCATGCACTGTCCCAAGCATTATCTTCACTGATTCCCTCTGAGTTTTGTTCATTTACTTTTCTATATTTCCTCTGTGTTCATAATTTAATCATTAAATTTCCTTTCTACCTCTGGCTATTTCTTTAGAAATGCTTACAATTTCCTATTTAACTAAATTTCCATTTTTTTTCTTTGAAATATTATGCTCAGTTTTCCTGGATAGTTAATTTTTGGTTGTAGTCCTAGATCTTTTGCTTTGCCAAATAATATATTTCATATCTTCCAGTTTATTAATGTAGAAGCTGTATAATCATGATTGTGATTCTACAATATTTGAATTTTTTGATACTTTTATTATTTTATCCTTGACTTGGTCATTATGTAATTTGTTTATAATAATCCTAGGATTTTTTAATTTGGTATTTCTTTCAGAAGGTTAGGGGTAGAATTTTTGTTTTTTCCCTTATTGTTCAAGAATTAGAGAAGTTTCCCCTCATAACATTATTCAATATGATATCCTGATTCTCTTTTTGAATATGGCTTTCAAGCAATCTAGTGATTCTCAAATTATCTCTACTGGATCTATTTTCCATATCAGTTTTTTTTCCCCAGGGAGATATTTTAAATTTTCTTTTATTTAATTCCTTTGAATCTGTTTTATTATTTACTTATCTCTTATGAAGTTGTTAGCATCCATTTGTACAATTTATATTTGCAGGAGAGTCATTTTCTTTGAGATTTTTATACTTTCTCTCCTAAGGAGTTATTTTCCTAAGTTATTGTATTTCCCTTTTTAGGAGACTATTTTCTTCAGTGTTTCATTTTCTAACTTGTTGAATTTTCCTATCATTTTCTTTTCTATATTTTCTGCTAAGTCTCTCTTTTTTCTTTTTCTCTCCTTTTTTGAAGTTGTTCCAGGAGTTCATTTTGGGTTTGGTATTCTTCCACATTTTACTTTGAAGATTCATACATTTTCATGCTTATGTTATCATCCTTTTCTGGGCTCAAATTTTGGTCATGACTCTTTTTGAAATATTTTTCTAGCACTGGACTTTTTCTCTGTCTACTGCTCATTTGGGGATTTGTTCTTCTTTAATTTTCTCTTTATGCTGAAGCTTAGTGCTATTTGGGGGGGTGAGGGTAGTACTATCCTATATCTATAGTGTGCCTCAGATTTGCTCAGGTGTCTTGGTCTGAGATTGAGCACATTTCATAGGCAGAAAGATTGACCCACTTTGTTGAGGTTTGAAGCTGCTCAGTTCAGTTGGTTCCATTTGGGTTCTACCCAATCCTACTGAAGCTGGACCTTGTTTGGTAAAGTTCCTATTACTGTTACCCATGCTTGATGATTCCTAGCATCTAATTCAGCTTGACTGTGCAGGGTCAGTTCCTTCCCCTCTCCTTCCCCAACCCCTGCCCACTGCTGCCTATTCTGTATTGTATTAGTTTCTACTCTTCCTCTACTGAGACTGGACCAAGCTGACTGTGATCTTTCCTCTGTTACTTGTGCTCTAGATTTTTCAGTGCTATCTCCTTATACTCAAGTGAGATGAATCCTCCTTATGTCTCTCTCCAGTATTCTGGAGAAGAACACTACTTTACCCTTCTCTTGGTTCTGCAACTACAGAATTCATGCTGAGATAGTTTCTTTTCTTCTCTGGTCATTTGGAATGTGTTTTGAGGACTCACAGTGTTTCTTACTCTACCATCTTGACAACCAGAAGTTCAAAACTCTGTCTTGTTTTGACTTAAATTCTTTCTTTATCCATAATTCTGACAGGTAAACTATTTTATGTTTCTCTAATTTGTCTGTGGTATTGACTTTTATTTTTACTCCTACTCCTGCCCTTTCTTCTTTCACTATTTCCTTCTACACCAGTGTTTTGTTTTTAATCAGTCCACCTAATTCCCACTCTTATTTTACTTCCCTTTTCTACCCCTTCCCTTCTTATTCACCTCTTATTTTCTTTACAGTATTTTAAAACTACCCCTCTCTCTTGTATTGCTTCCCAACCCACTAGTCCATTTGTGACCCTTCTACTTCTCTATAGGGTGCAAATCAATTCTCTGCCCCAAGGGATCTTATTGTTCTTCCCACTTTGAGTCAATTTCAATACCCATAAGTATTAAGTATTTTCTGTCTCCAACCTCTTTATCCTTCCTGTTGTGGAAAGGAGAGAAATTACAAGGCATGAAAAAAGACAAGAAGCAATGGCTGCAGTTTGATCAGCTATCAATCAAAGGAAGATTCCATTTGGAATGTTACTGGGAAACAGTTGAAGGCAAGAGCCAACTGCTGACTGATTTTCTGGGCTTCTTGGCTGATGGTGGTGACTTTGAGGGAAGAAGCTGGGTCTATATCTGGGACTTTGAATAATCAATTTGGAGGTGGCCTGGCTGATTTGAAGGCAGAAGGACAATATTCCATATATCTCTCTCTGACTTTCTCTGTTGCATGGTAGTGACTGAATTGCAATTTCTCTCAATATCCTCCAATCTAAGACAGACTGGAGACAATAGGGAAACCTCCAACCCTCTCAACTTCATCCTCCATCTTTTCCTCCATCTGTTTTCCTCAATAAACATCTACTTGAGATAAAGAAGAGAAAAGATTATTACCTCTGAAACATCATAGCTCACCCTGAATGATTTAGAAGGAGGCTGAAGAAGAAAGGGGGAGGAGAAGAAGAGAGAGGCTGAAGAAGAGGCTGGAAGAGGGAGAAAGGGAGATATACAGGGAGGAGGATATGCAAAAGAAGATAACTACCTGATCCATTAATTATCATTTATTCATCAAATATACCCCCTCCAATATTAATATTATCTATTATACTGTGTACTGGTATTCTCCCCCACTCCCACCATGTGCTTCTTTATGACATAAATTTACCACATTTTGTCTCTTTTCCCATTTCTCTTAGTATCAATCTCCTTTTTTCACCTCTAGTTACACACACACACACACACACACACACACACACACACACACACACACACGTGTCTGTCTATCTATCTATCTATCTATCTATCTATCTATCTATCTATATGTATGTATGTCTTAGCATTTCATTCTATACAGTTTGTCACTGTTCCCTCTAAGCATAATTCTTATAGCTACCCAGGTGATAATAACAATTTTTAAGAGTTGCCAATATCCTCTTTTCTTGTAGGGATACCAATCATTTTAACTTATTGGATCCCTTTAAAAAGTTTGTTTGTTGTTTTCTGTTGTTGTTGTTTGTATTTGTTTTGTCCCCCTTTCTTAATTACCTTTTGATGATTCTCTTGAGTTCTGTGTTTGGGAATCAAATTTTCTGTTCAAGTCCAGTCTTTTCTTTATGAATGCTTGGACGTCTTCTATTTTATTAAATGACCACACTTTCCCCTGAAGGAATATAGTCAGTTTTGCTAGGTAGTTGATTCTTGATTATAGACCTAGTTCCCTTACTTTTAGGAATATCATATTCCATGCCTTTTGGTCCTTCAATGTAGATGCAGCCAGATCCTGTGTCATCCTAACTGTGGTTCCATGGTATCTGAATGACTTCTTCCTAGCAGCTTGTAATATTTTTTCTTGGTCTGGTAGTTCTTGAATTTGGCAATAACATTCCTGGGTGTTGTCAATTGAGGATTAAGTACAGGAGGTGATCTGTGGATTCTTTCAATCTCCACTTTTCCCTGTTGTTCTAGAATTTGGGGGCAGTATTCTGGGATAATTTCCTGTAGAATGATGTCCAGGCTTTTTCTTTTGTCATGATCTTCTGGTAGTCCAATGATTCTTAAGTTGTCTCTCCTGGATCTGTTTTCTATGTCTTCCATTTTGTGGATGAGGTGTTTCATTTTTCCCTCAATTTTTTTCACTTTTTATTTTGTTTTATAAATTCCTGCTGCCTTGTGAAGTAATTTGCTTCTAGTTGTTGGATTCTAGTTTTAAAGACTGAATTTCATTCCTGGTTTTTTGGTCATCCTTCTCCTTCTGATATTTCATCTTTTTTGCCTCTTTTTCAATCTCATTAATTTTGGTTTTCAAAACACTGTTTTCTCATTTTTGTTCAAGTGCCTCTGTTTCCAGATGACTTGTCTTGCTTTTTAAGATCTTTTCCAACTTGTCTTCAACCTCTCTTAATGTTTTTAATTATATTTTGAGTTCTTACAAAGCCTGTGTCCAATTTCCTATAGTTTCTGTGTTTTTGCTTAATGTTCCTTGATACCCCTTTGTTCAATTGATCCTCCTGTGTTCATTTCCTGGATAAAAGCTATTGATTGTAATTTATTTTTTCTTTTTCTATTATTTGCTCATTTCCCTTTCTTTCCTTCCTGTAGTTGCCTATCTTCTTGCTACTCTTATTATGTGTTAGATCAATGGATTTGGGCTGTTCTGTCCTTAAGGAATTTCTTCTCTATTCTACTGATTGATCAGTTTAGTCAGATCTTCCCCAGCTGACAGCAGAAACTGAGAAGGAGCTGGGCTTCCCTCCCTGTTGTCCAGGTTGTTGCCTGTAGTTTGTTTCTGTCTTTAAACCTTGAAGTTTAGTCAACAAGGCTCTCAGATCAGTCTGTGGGGGAGGAATATTGGAGCTTGAGATTCCCTTTCCTCTAAAGGCTACTTATCTGCCCTATTGATGAGATTGAATCAGGTTGATCTGCAAAGCTGGATGTGCCCTGAGGCCAAAACCTTGAGTTGGGTGGGAGGGGAGCAAGATGGAGTATCATGGCTGCAAATAGCCTGCCTGCTCTTCTCTTCTCCTCCAGCTGCCTCTATGCTGCCTGTGTTCAACACCCTGTGCCTGGCACAGCTGTGACAGCAAGGTACTCCCTCTGGACTAGCACCCTTACTTGCTCAGAGATTCTAGCCACTGCTGAAGGCTCAACAGTGTAGGTGGATGAGGGGACCTGGGACTTTCCTTCCCCATATACCCATGTGTTCTTGAATTCTGTATTTTTTGGGAGGCCTACCTTTTAATTTGGGTCTAGGAGGAAGGTTTCCTAGCTTTGTACAATTGTTAGATTTGGTTTTCAGTCCTGTAAAATCATTGTGTTTTTGATTAGTGAGGAAGGGTTTGCAGGAGGTCTGAGCTGTTGCTGTCTGTAATGTTGTAGGTACTCAAATATTCAAGCTTTAAGGGCTTCAATAAGGTCAAATTATTGATATTCCTATATGAAAAATAATGTTCTTTGTAACTCTCAAAAATTTGATTCACTATTATAGTAATTAGAAGAATTATTCATAGGTAGAGGTTGGGGTACTAAATGATCTAAGATGATATGCAAAAAAAGGTGTGGGGAATAGAAAATGGCACCAAGAGAAACTTGAAGGAATTTTAAAAATAGCATAATCTATACCACAAAGAGAGGCACAAGGGAGGGGGAGGGAAATAATACTATTATAAGAAGGAGAAGAAAAGAGTGCTAATTGGCAATACTCAAACATTACTCTCAGTGGAATAAACTCTGAGAGGGAAGAACATTTAGATCTATTTAATTATTGAATTCTATCTTACCCTACAGGTAAATTGAGAAGGAAAAACAAAGAAGGGTAGTGTGGTGGGGAGTTCAAAAAGAGAGATAGAGAGGGGAGAGGGAATTTAATAGACTCTAAAACAAAAATAAGAGGAGAATTAAAAGTGAGGGGGAGGAAAGGGAAGTAAAATAAGGGTGGGAATTAAGGGGATTGATTAAAAGCAAACTACTGGTTTAAAAAAATAGTGAAAGAGGCATAAAACATTGCAAACAAGTGCAAAAGAGCAGAAATAATAAATGCAACCTATTCAGATCACAATGCAATAAAAATAATAATTAGTAAGGGTACATGGTGAGGCAAACCAAAATTTAATTGGAAATTAAATAATATGATTTTCTAAAATTGCTTAAAGAAGAAATCATAGAAGCAATTAATCATTTCACTGAAGAGAATGACAACAATGTGACATCCTATCAAAATCTATGGGGTGCAGTCAAAGCAGTAGTCAGGGGGAAATTTATATCCTTAAATGCATATATTAACAAATTAGGGAGGGCAAAGAACGAATTAAAAATCCCCAGATGAAGACTAAATTGGAAAGCCTAAAAATTAAAAGAGAAATTAATAGAATTGAAAGTGAAAAAAAAACCTATTGAATTAATAAATAAAACTAGAAGCTGATACTTTGAAAAAACAAATAAAATAGACAAAGTTATGGTCAATCTAACTTTAAAAAACAAAAGAAGAGAACTGAATTAATAGTATCAAAAATGAAAAGGGAGATCTCACCTTTACTAAAGAGTAAATTAAGGCAATCATTAAAATTATTTTACCCAATTATATGGTAATAAATATAGGAATCTAGTTGATGTGGATGAATATTTACAAAAATATAAATTGCCTAGACTAACACAGGAATAAATAGATTACCTAAACAATCCATATCAGAAAAAGAAATTGAACAAGCCATCAAAGAACTCCCTAAGAAAAAATCCCCAGGTACAGATGGATTCACAAATGAATTCTATCAAACATTCAAAGAACAATTAACCCCAATATTATACAAACTATTCAACATAATAAGCAAAGAAGGAGTTCTACTAAATTCCTTTTACATCACAAATACAGTTCTGATTCCAAAGACAGGACAATTTAAAAAAGAGAAAGAAAACTATCAACCAAATCTCCTTAATGAACACAGATGCAAAAAATCTTCAGTAGAATGCTAGCAAAAAGACTCCAGCAAGTGATGTGGAAAGGAAAACTGAAGGATGCTTTGGACTTTCTGTCACTCAGGTGAAACAAACAGCAGTTGTAATGTTAGAGAGAAGATATTGGCAAGAATGACACTTGGTGGGGGGAGGGGACTCAGAATGACAGTGAGTGTGGGGAGTCTTCCTGGCCCTCAGACTGGAAGAAGCCTCTCTCCCTGTCTCAGGATAGAAATACCTCTATTCTTGATTTTACCAATTGTGTTCTCTACCTGGATTCCTGTGATTGTGTCATTGAACAAAAGGATTTAAGGGGAGCGGTTTGAACTGTAAGACCTGTCTTTTGGGCCATCAGCCCAAAGACACAGGCCCAACCAGCTCTGAAAGTCAGAACCTTTTCTTCCTCTTGCTGTCTACTGCTAAAGACTTTGTACTTAAGAAAGCTAGCACAGATTAGCATAGACAGGAATAAAAGAAAGCCTCCCCTAGCCTGTGAGGCCTGGCCTCAGCTCCAAAGCTTAGAGAGACTCAAACCCAATCTAGGGAAATCCTGATTCCGTCTTCCCTAATATCGTCCCAATCTAAACTTTTTATTAAATTCATCTTCAGTTAAATAACCTGCAGTCAGACAGGAAGACGATCATTTCAGGGGGACATAGTGGGAGCAGAACCTAAGGACAGCCATTCAACCACAAACAGTCATTTTTGTATCCCTGTTGGATGACCTTGGTCTGGGGGGAGGGTTGTCCCTCAGAAGGGTCTGTGATTACCTGCTCTGAGGTATCTTCCACATTAATCAATAGAGAAGACATCCTCTCAGGCTATCACAGGTGGCCCATTTCTTGGGAACGCCAATCTTTAAAGATAGCCTCTCAGCAGGGGTATCTCCTTTTACCTCACTGGCAGCCATATTCACTCTATCCCTTCAACCCCTCCCCCTGTTAAAAAATCTTCCTTATCCCTTGTACCTTCTTCAACCCTACAATCCCTTTAACTATTACAGTGATCATGAGTGTTATTCATTATGATCAGTTTGGATTTATACCAGGAATGCAAGGATGGTTCAATATTAGGAAAACCATCCACATAATTGACCATATTAACAAATAAATCAACAAATAGCACATGATTATCTCAATATAAGTAGACAAAATACAAGACTCATTCCTAGAAACACTAGAAAGCATAGGAATAGAAGAGCCTTTCCTAAAAATAATAAACAGTATATATTTAAAACCATAAGCAAGCATCATCTGCAATGAGGATAAATTAGAAGCATTCTCAATAAGATCAGGAGTGAAACAAGGATGCCCATTATCACTTCTATTATTTAACTTTGTACTAGATACACTAGCAGTAGCAATTAGAAAAGAAAATGAAATTGAAGGTATTAAAATAGGCTATGAGGAGACCAAGGTATCAATCTTTGCAGATGATATGATGATCTATTTAAAGAGTCCTAAAGAATCAACCTAAAAGCTCGTAGAAATAATCAACAACTTTAGCAAAGTTGCAGGATACAAAATAAACCCATGTAAATCATCAGTATTTCTATATATTTCCAACACATCCTGGCAGCAAGAGTTAGAAAGAGAAATTCCATTTAAAATCACCCTAGACAGTATAAAATTCTTAGGAATCTATTTGACAAGACAAACACAAGAATTATATGAACACAACTACAAAACACTTTCCAGACTATTAAAAATAGATCTAAACAATTGGAAAAACATTAATTGCTCATGGATAGGATGAGCTAACATAATAAAAATGACAATTCTTCCCAGATTATTTTACTTATTCAGTGCTATACCTATCAAACTACCAAGAAACTTTTTACTGAATTAAAAAAAAAACAGTAACAAAGTTCATTTGGTAGAATATAAGATAAAAAATATAAAGGAAAAATAATGAAAAAAATGTGAAGAAAGGTGGTCTAGCAGTACCAGATCTTAAACCGTAGTATAAATCAGTTGTTATCAAAACAATATGGTACCAGGTAAGAGACAGAAGAGAGGATCAGTGGAATAGACTTGGGGTAAATGACCTCAGCAAGACAATATATGACAAACCTTTGGGATCTCAGCTTTTGGGACAAAAATCCATTGCTGGGAAAATTGGAAAAAAATTAAGGGAGAGATTAGGTTTAGATCAACATCTCACAATCTACACCAAGATAAATTCAGAATGGGAGAATGACTTTAATATAAAGTAGGAAACTATAAGTAAATTAGGTGAACACAGAATATACCTGTCAGATCTTTGTGAAAGGAAAGATTTTGAAGCCAAGCAAGAGTTAGAAAAAAATTACAAAATGTAAAATAAATAATTCTGACCACATTTAATTAAAAAGGGTTTCTACAAACAAAACCAATGTAACCAAAATTAGAAGGTAGGGCAACAAATTGGGAAAAAATCTTTATAACACAGTCCTCTCTCAAAGATCAGTCTAAATACTCAAATATGTAAGGAGCTAAATCAATTGTATAAAAAAATCAAGCCATTCCTCAATTAATAAATGGGGAAAAGAAATGGGCAATTTTCTGATAAAGAAGTAAAAACTATCAATAACTACATGAAAAAAGTATTCTGAATCTCTTATAATTAGAGAAATGCAAATGAAAACAACTCTGAGGTACCACTTGTGCACATCTAGTAGATTGGCTAACATGACAGCAAAGGAAAGTAATAAATGTTGCAGGAGTGTGGCAAAATAGGGGTATTAATGCTTTGCTGGTGAAGTTATGAATTAATCCAAATATTCTGGATGGCAATTTGGAACTATGCCAAGGGCTTTAAAAGACTTCCTGGGGAGGCAGCTGGGTAGCTCAGTGGATTGAGAGCCAGGCCTAAAGATGGGAGGTCCTGGGTTCAAATTTGACCTCAGACACTTCCTAGCTGTGTGACCCTGGGCAAGTCATTTGATCCCCATTGCCTAAACCTTACCACTCTTCTGCCTTGGAACCAATACAAAGTATTGATTCCAAGACTTACAGTAAGTGTTGTAAAAAAATAAAAAAATAAAATAAAAAACCTTCCTGCCCTTTTATCCAGCCATACCACTGCTGGGTTTATACACCAAAGAGATCATAAGGAAAAAGTCTTTTACAATAATATTTAGAGAGGTACTCTTTTTTTGTGGCAAAAAAAATTGGAAAATGAGGGGATGCCCTTCGATTGGGGAATGGCTAAACAAATTGTGGTATATGTTGGTGATGGAATACTATTGTGCTCAAAGTAATAATGAACTGGAGGAATTCCATGTGAACTAGAACAATCTCCAGGAATTGGTGCAGAGTGAAAGAGCAGAAGCAGGAGAACCTTATACTCAGAGATGGATACACTGTGGTACAATTGAATGTAATGGACTTCTCTTCTAGCAGCAATGCAATGATCCAGGACAATTCTAAAGGACTTATGAGAAAGAATGTTATCCACACCCAGAGAAAGAACTGTGGGAGCAGAAACACAAAATAAGAACAACTGCTTGAACACACAATGGTGATGTGATTGGGGATATATACTCTAAACAATCATTCCAGTACAAATATAAATAATATGGAAATAGGTCTTGATCAATGACACATGTAAAACTCAATGGAACTGCTCATTGGCTATGGGAGGGAGATGGGAGGAAGAAAGGGAAAGAATGTAAATCATGCAGCCATGGAAAAATTATCTTAAGTAATCAATTAAATAAAATTTAACAATATTTATAAATACAAAAAGGGCAAAATAACAAGAGACAGTTTAATATAGAGAGAACTAACTTTAGAATCAGGAAGAATGAGTTCAAGTTTTCTCTGACAAGTATTGACTATGTATATACATACACATACATTTACACATATGAATACATATCAATATAACATGCAATGAATCAATGCAATATATTCAATATATACATACATGGGTACAAACAATAAACATATATAATCATATATATGTGTATATATACATATACAATATATATACATATATTCATGCATAAAAATATCAAAAGCAGAAGGACCCCAAACTGACTTAAAAAGTTACATTTAATCTATTTTCTTTTTATTTTTTGTTCATTTGTTTTTATTTTGTCAAATACAAAATATTTACATAGAAAAAAAGCAAAGTTTATCTGATATTTGAGTTAACTACATTTCAACTCACTGATTATATCTATGATGAAGAAACAACTTGGTTTATTGCAAAATGTCCTAGAAGCAGGATTTAAATACTTGCTCTTATTCTAATTTGTTGGTAAGTCTCTACTCCTATTCACTCTAAGATTGGCCTTTGTGTTGCTCTTCAAAAATAACCTCTCTTTTTTTTCTCTCTATGTCTTTGCAGTCTGTTCTCCATGCCTGGAATATATTACATTCTATACTCTACCTTTTTTGATTTATTGTTGTTCTTTAATCTTTTCTGTTTTGTCCAAGTCCTTGTGACCCCATTTGGGGTTTTCTTGACAAAGATATCAAAATGGTTTGCCATTTCCTTCTCTAGTTTATTTTACATATGAAGAAACTGAGACAATTAAGTTTAAGTAATTTGCCATTGTCACAAAGCTATTAAGTGTCTGAGGCCAGATTTGACCTCAAGTATTCTCCATTCAAGACTTTGGACTAATTACTGTGCCACCTAGCTTCCTGCAAAGTTCAACATCTTTATGAAGACTTTAAATTCATCTCAGATCATAGTGTCTTCCTGTTGATAGTACCTCTCACTGTGAGCTGGTGTGCAAATCGAATGAGAACATTTTTGTAAAACTTATAGCCCTAGAAAAATGATAGCTACCTTAACAATTTAAAAAATTGGTTTAAGATGAAATTCAAATTGAAACGCATGCAAAGAAGTTTAGCTACTAAAATATAAAAACAAGTTATCCATAAGCAGAGCAATGAGTAGTCAATCCTGAAATTAGGTCAAATTTATTAGGAGAATAACAGTCCACATTTGAATGGGAATAGAGATGGGATTTTGGAAGAAAAAAAGGCCATGTGGTAATTGTACTCTCAGTTTTCTGAAGACCACAAGCCATTTCTAGGGCAGAACCTCTTTCTCTCAGTACATAGTTTGTGTCACAAGATGAATTCTATGTATTTGATTATGTGAAGACATTATATTTGAGTAGAGTATAGGTACTTTGACATTTGTAACAATTAAGACAGGTAATGAAATTATCATAATTTCATTATTGATGAAATAATAATGTGACCTTCAAATTATAATGTATATATATGTATATATATGTATTTTCTTACAAGCACACATATATTAACATCTAAAGTTAACATAGAGAAGGGAAGCAATAGACACAATTATTGTACTGCAACAAGAAACTTCATTTTTGCCAAGATTTATGTTAAGTACAATTAAAAGTAGATAAATAGATTCAGAATATAATTAGAATAAACCTTCTAGACACAGTTTTATGTGTGCTTGTAAAGTAATGTGGTTTTAGTTGGGATTATGAAAAGTACTTGTCTTCTAGTTCTTGCATTTTCCTATTGTTTAGATAGATTCAAAAACTCTATCTCATACCATTTTAAAGTTCATATATCAAGTTAAAAGAAGACATGGATTCAGATATTTACAGGAAATATATTCTCAAATTGATGCAAGAGCTTTATTATTCAGTGCATGAAGTATGCAAAAATATATAAATACAATATATATAGCAGTAAAAACAGAGCTGTCCTCAAGACTACAAGAAACTCACTCAGCATAATAGAGAGGGATTTATATCAGGAAAGGCATCACATTTAGAGACTGGGTTCAGGTGGCAAAATTAATAATGGACTTGTTTGGAAAAATATAAACAGAACCTGATATAAGATGAGGCATTCCTAATCAGACCCAGGTGAGGTGGAGAACTTCTCAATGTCACTTATCGATACCATTCTTAAGTGAGACTCAGATAGGGGGATTTTATTTATTGAGAATATAAAGTGGGAGAGGATCTAATTTTAACTAAGGCAACTGGAGGAGCATCAGAGTACCCATTCAGATGGTCAAGAGTTTCATCTAATCAAAGCTGCAAGAATAATCTACTTTTATAGAAATAACATCAATATCAATATCAGTAGAAATGTAAAAATTGTGTCTTTGCCTATATGCCTTATGGCATTAGGAATGACTTAAGCTAAGTGACTTCATTCTTGTCTTAACATTATAAATAAAACACTATGCAATATAAAGTTTAAATTGTCACATTGTCTTTAGAGCTTCCTAGGTTTCCTGAGAGAAAGAATCTTGATTCAGGATTTACCAAATACAAATTATTCCATGAAAAGAGAGGGAAAAAAAGACCTGATTATTTTCCTCCTAAAAGTAAACTTAATCTATTTCATAAATATTTTATAATTTCAATATTTTAATATTTCCATATCTCAAATCATGTTCAATGGATAATATGTAAAGTATGAATGAGTTGCATTTTTCAAAGAATCATCCCTTTATGATGCTCTTCCAAGATGCATGGGTGTGCATTTCAAGATCTATTAATAAGTAAAATATTATATATGCATATAATATATTTTAATATATTCACCTATACATATATATACACAGATGCATGTATAAAATGTCTTCATAAGCATGCATGTGTGTGTATCTATGTATGTATACTAGTGCTAAATCCCAGTATTTTCTTTCCATTTTAAGTCTAAGCTGCCATTTAAAAGATAAGCCAAGCAGGTTATAAGGCCATGGAATAAGGGGATGGGATAGAAAACACATTTGTACTAAATTTTTGTCATTTCTGTTACCTGTCATTCCGTCTTCTCAAAAGCTGTTTACCTTGCTAGAAAGCAATCTGATAGTTGTTGATAAATATGCTACTCTTATTTTTTTAACTCACATTTTCTTATCTTCAAGATTATTTTCAAAGTTTGCTTATAGCTTTTTTCCATTTCAGGAATTATAACATGAAAGGCAAGCATTATTTTATGCTTGCCTTTTCTTATGATTTTCTTATGAATTAAGTTGATTAAAATATCATTAGTTATGGAAATAAAATATTTTCATCATAGAGACAATCAGGAAGGAGGAAAATATTTTCCTTTGAACAGAATGTCAGTCTACATATATATGTGTGTATACTTTAAAGAGTAATTACTAGGTATATTTACTGGCTACACATTCATATAATAAATACAGTGTAAAACAAAAAGACTGAACGATTGTATCACTTTGAAAGCTGATGTGGCTTGAGATCTTTTCATATGACAATCAGAATAGAAATCAAGATATATTTAGCTTAGGAAAGAGATGATTTAGGGGGAAATGATTTCTATATTCATTGGTCTAAAGGATTGCCATGTGTATGAGAGATTAGAATTACTCTAATTGGCCTCCAAAGGAAGAACTAAAAATAATGGCTGGCAAAAGCCAATCACTGTCATAGAAGGAACTGAGGGAGTCTGAATGCATATTTATAATATTTTTCTTCTTTTGCAACATGATAAATGTGGAAATATGAATTGCATAATAGCAAATGTATAACCTATATCACTTAACTTGCAATATTGTGGAAGGGGGGGGAGGAAGGTGACATAAATCAAAAAATATCAGAAAATTAATTATTAAAAATTGTATCTACAGGTAATTGGGGAAAATATAATAATACTAAACCAATGGCTGAAAGTCACAGAGAGGATGATTATAGTGTAGGAATTTTCCCCTAATAATTATAGCTTTATCAAAGTGGAAAGAATCAATTTTAGGGTTAGCTAATAGGGGTTAGCTAGGTGGTGCAGTAGATTGAGGGCCAAGCCTAGAGATGGGAGGTTATGTTCAAATCTGGGCTTAGACATTTCCTTCTTGTGTAATCATGGGCAACTCATTTTACACTGTTGTCTAGCCCTTACCACTCTTTTGTCCAGGAACAAATACATAGTATTGATTCTAAGATGGAAGATAAGGATTTTTTAATAAAGGATCTCATTGATCACTGACTAAAAGAGATCCCAAAATGTTAACTCCAAGGAATATCATAGCCAAATTCCAGAACCCCAAGTTCAAGGAGAAAATATTGCAAGCTGCAAACAAACAAACAAGCATAACAAAACAACCTTATTCCAATATCACAGAGCCACAAAACACAGCAGCTTCTACATTAAAAGATCAACATTTCTGGAATAAACTATTCGGAAGGGCAAAAGATCTAGAACTACAACCCTGAATCACCTACTCCAAATTTGAGAGTAAATCTTTGGACAAGAGAAAGCATTCAATAAAATAAAGAACTTTCAAGCATTATTGATGAAAAGACTAAACCTTATTAGAAAATTTGACTCTCAAAGTCAAGACTCAAGAGGAGCATAAAAAGACAAACAAGAAGGAGAAATTATAAAAAGATTCAATAAAATTATACTGTTTACAACACTAGATGGGAAAATTGTACTTCTAACTCCTAATATTATTATTAAAGCAATTGGAGTATACATAGACATTGGTAGTAAGGGGTGTGATAAATATAATGGGATGATAGCTAAAAAATTAAAATAAAGTGAGAAAAGAATGCATTGGGAGAAGGGGAAGGGAAAAGGAGACTGGAGCAAATATGCTCACATAAAAGAGGCACAAAAGAGCTTTTACATGGAGGGAATGATGGGGGAAGTGTGGATGACATTGGTTCAACCTTACTCTGAGAAGAATTGGCTCAAAGAAGAAAGAATCTACATGTAGATTTGGTATAGTAATCTATCTCACCCTGTGGGAAAGTATGAGGAAAAGAGGATAAGAGAGTTGAGGTGCTGACAAAAGAAAAAGCAAATTGAAGTAAGCTGTGGTCAAAGCAAAATACATTTGAGGATGGACAGGAGGACAGGAGAGAGAATAGGATAAACAGGGTCTGGTAAATAGGATGAAGAATAATACAAAACTATCATAATAAACAAGATAATAAAATTTATAATCCTGTCTAATAAAATCCTTAAGTCTTTACTTTTTTGTTTCTAATTTTCTTCCATGAAAAGAGTAAATGAAAAAAAAATCTAACTACACATGTAAAATCTATATGAAATTACTCATCATCTCAGCAAGTGGGGAGAGGAGGGAGATTGGGAGAGAATTTGGGACTCAACATTTTTATGTTAAATTGTATTTATATATAATTGGGGAAATAAAATATCAAAAGGTTGCCAGTTTAAAAAAAAAAAGATGTAATGCATAAATCATCCATCACTCAAGAACTTCACATAAAAACTAGATCATTACCATTGGAGGGTATGGAAGGGATTTCATTCCAATATAGTTTAGATGAGGATCCTCTGAACCCTTTCTAAAGCTGACATTTTGTGAGTGCTAGGTTTAGAGTCTAGAAATACTGAAATTAGATTCTCTTCTCTGGCACTTTCTAGCTGATAGAGGTATGGGCAAATTACAACTTCTATCAGCATCAGTTTTTATGTTTCATACTTCACTCAGAAACTTTTGACTGTCATTGCATATAACTTTTAAATTTCTTTTTAAATATGATTCTATTTTATTTTAACAAGTTATACATATATTGTCATATAATACATATTTCCATGTTCACGTGAAATATTAATTTCCTTTTTCAAACCTTTTTCCTAATATAATTTTAACCATCTACCCCATGCCACTCAATGTTGTTCTGAGTAACAGATGAGTGCAAAATGAGTCATGGAGTATTAACCAGAAGATTCCAGTCCTGAGAACATTTTCAGTATGCTCTGCTTGCTGTCATGCCACATTGATGCATGGGAATTTGCTTTTGGAAATGTTTGATATTGTGTAATGGAGGGGCCCTCTTTCTGAGTCAAAGTCTGTTATTGCTTTCTATATAATTACTCTGGTGAAATAAAAAGCTTTTATTCAATTCCTGAAGTGGAATTAGTTGTGCAGGGACTCTCAAAAAGCTTACCTTCTAAAAGAAGATAACACATAAAAGAGAGCTTAAGTGGGGGCGGGTAGGTAGGTTTGGACTGAACCTGGCTGATGTGGACATTTCCTAACATGGATATTTTAGGATACACTTGCCAATCTGAATGGGAGACTTTAAAGGTCAACTTGGTGCCAACACAAAGAAGGCCACAGAGGCAAAGGCTAAGAAGGAGTCTGGGGAGTCACAGAATGAAGTTTTTTGAAGTGAAAAGGAAATATCCTATCCTTAACTTCCTTACTGGGATCTAGCAAATAATTGTTAAATCTTTGGGTGAGGACAAGGGTAGCCTATTTTACCCACCTGACCATGAGTACAAATTGCCTTTGTCTGCATCTTTATGTGTTATGTTTTGCTCTTAATTGAATGTGTATCAAGTTTCAATGAACAAGAATGTGATTTTTTGACCTTCAGAAGATGGGAGGAACCATCAGAAGTCCAGTGATGGGAGACTGATATCACTGCATCAAAGCCAGGTGAGGAAAAAATGGAGCACCAAGAAGTACCCAGCACTGAATCTAACATTCAGACTTTCTATGCAAGCAAAAGGTTCACCTAGTGGTTATGCCATACTCAAAAATTGCTGTTTCGTAGTAACCACTTTAAATATGACCTCACTTCCCTCCGGAAGAGAAGAGAATATCTCAGGACTTATACTTCTTTTCTTTTTATTTTTCCTCAATGAATGTTCCTTTGTACAAGCTAATTGAGGGTAATTATCAGTGATATTGAGGAGTTATCAATTGATTTAATGATACGGGGAAGTTCTAATAGGGATTGATAGGTATCTTAGGGTAATAGTCACTGATGACTGATGTTCAGGAGAATATGCCAGAGGAGAGCCAAGCCTGATAGCATTAGAAAAATCCCCCTTCCTCTCCATGTATCTCTACAACCTTAAGAAGGAAATGTAGCCAGGCCCACTGAGGGCATCTAGTCCTCTATAACTCCTTTGAGTTTCGAGAGTAACACAGTAACAGTTCAGAACCTACAATGCTTTTCTAAAGTTAAAGCAAGAGGCAGCTAGGTGGCTCAGTAGATTGAGAGCCAAGCTTAGAGTTTGGAGGACCTGTATGCAAATATGACCTTAGACTCTTCCTAGCTGTTTAATCTTGCGCAAATAAAATAACCCCCATTGCCTAGCCCTTATTGCTCTTCTGCCTTAGAACCAAAACTTAGTATAAAAACTGAGTTAAAGCACATACAAATTAAACTATTATTACTAAAATGGTGGCTTGGGTGCTAGTAGTATTTAACAGTGACTTTCTGTATTTGTTGTTTGGTTATTTCAGCCTGGCACTTAGAAAGTACTTGATGAATGCTCTTTGGTTGCTTAACTAATCTAGGTTCAAATCTAGCCTCAGACACTTCCTAGCTGTGTGACCCTGGGCAAGTCACTTAACCTAGATGAATTCAGCTTGGCATATTTATAAAGATTTAAAAGGAAGCATAGTGACTTATGGATGAAATGCTGTATTTGGAGTCACTGGGACTGCGTTCAGATTCTTATCTCTGATGCCCATGTAGGCTTGATCATTTCACAACCAACACCTTTGGGAAATGGATTTTCATATTTATAAAATAAGATGATTAGATTTGATGATCTTTAAGATCTACTCAAGATCTAAATCTTACATAGACATTTGAGCACATACATATCCACCCAAATATATTTATTTATTTAAAGAAAAAACTTTTCCCTCCATCTTAGAATCAACATTAGGTATTGGTTTCAAGGCAAACGAGCAGTAAAGGCTAGGCAATGAGAGCCAAGTGACTTGACCAAGGTTACCCAGCTAGGAAGTAAATGAAGCCAGATTGAAACCCCGGACTTCCTATCTCTAGGCTGGCTCTCAATCCATTAAACCACTTCAGTGCCTGCACACATGCATTTATAAAAGTCAGGATACTATAATGAAAGGAGTCCCTAAAGCATTTTGAGGGAGAATCAGTGTTCAAGGAACTCTGTAAAAGTGTAAATTCCAAGAAGGGTCATTCCTAAAAATAATAAACAGTATATATCTAAAACCAACAGCTAATATCATCTGCAATGGGGATAAACTAGATGCATTCCCAATAAGATCAGGAGTGAAACAAGGATGCCCATTATCACCTCTACTATTTGACATTGTACTAGAAACACTAGCAGTAGCAATTAGAGAAGATAAAGAAATTGAAGGCATCAGAATAGGCAAGGAGGAGACCAAGTTATCACTCTTTGCGGATGACATGATGGTCTACTTAAAGAATCCTAGAGATTCAACCAAAAAGCTAATTGAAATAATCAACAACTTTAGCAAAGTTGCAGGATACAAAATAAACCCACATAAATCATCAGCTTTTCTATATATCTCCAACACAGCTCAGCAGCAAGAACTAGAAAGAGAAATCCCATTCAAAATCACCTTAGACAAAATAAAATACCTAGGAATCTATCTCCCAAGACAAACACAGGAACTATATGAACACAACTACAAAACACTCGCCACACAACTAAAACTAGACTTGAACAATTGGAAAAACATTAACTGCTCATGGATAGGACGAGCCAATATAATAAAAATGACCATCCTACCCAAACTTATTTATCTATTTAGTGCCATACCCATTGAACTACCAAAATACTTCTTCACTGATTTAGAAAAAGCCATAACAAAGTTCATTTGGAAGAACAAAAGATCAAGGATATCCAGGGAAATAATGAAAAAAAACACATATGATGGGGGCCTTGCAGTCCCAGACCTCAAACTATATTACAAAGCAGCAGTCATCAAAACAATTTGGTACTGGCTAAGAAACAGAAAGGAAGATCAGTGGAATAGACTGGGGGAAAACGACCTCAGCAAGACAGTATACGATAAACCCAAAGATCCCAGCTTTTGGGACAAAAATCCACTATTCGATAAAAACTGCTGGGAAAATTGGAAGACAGTGTGGGAGAGACTAGGAATAGATCAACACCTCACACCCTACACCAAGATAAATTCAAAATGGGTGAGTGACTTAAACATAAAGAAGGAAACCATAAGTAAATTGGGTAAACACAGAATAGTATACATGTCAGACCTTTGGGAGGGGAAAGGCTTTAAAACCAAGCAAGATATAGAAAGAATCACAAAATCTAAAATAAATAATTTTGACTACATCAAACTAAAAAGCTTTTGTACAAACAAAACCAATATAACTAAAATCAGAAGGGAAACAACAAATTGGGAAAAAATCTTCATAGAAACCTCTGACAAAGGTTTAATTACTCATATTTATAATGAGCTAAATCAATTGTACAAAAAATCAAGCCATTCTCCAATTGATAAATGGGCAAGGGAAATGGATAGGCAGTTCTCAGATAAAGAAATCAAAACTATTAACAAGCACATGAAGAAGTGTTCTACATCTCTTATAATCAGAGAGATGCAAATCAAAACAACTCTGAGGTATCACCTCACACCTAGCAGATTGGCTAACATAACAGCAAAGGAAAGTAATGAATGCTGGAGGGGATGTGGCAAAGTAGGGACATTAATTCATTGCTGGTGGAGTTGTGAACTGATCCAGCCATTCTGGAGGGCAATTTGGAACTATGCCCAAAGGGCGACAAAAGAATATCTACCCTTTGACCCAGCCATAGCACTGCTGGGTCTGTACCCCAAAGAGATAATGGACACAAAGACTTGTACAAAAATATTCATAGCTGCGCTCTTTGTGGTGGCCCAAAACTGGAAAACGAGGGGATGCCCATCAATTGGGGAATGGCTGAACAAACTGTGGTATATGTTGGTGATGGAATACTATTGTGCTCAAAGGAATAATAAAGTGGAGAAGTTCCATGGAGACTGGAACAACCTCCAGGAAGTGATGCAGAGCGAGAGGAGCAGAACCAGGAGAACATTGTACACAGAGACTAATACACTGTGGTATAATCGAACGTAATGGACTTCTCCATTAGGGGCGGTGTAATGTCCCTGAACAACTTTCAGGGATCCAGGAGAAAAAAAACACCATTCATAAGCAAAGGATAAACTATGGGAGTGGAAACACCGAGAAAAAGCAACTGCCTGAATACAGAGGTTGAGGGGACATGACAGAGGATAGACTTTAAATGAACACTCTAATGCAAATACTATCAACAAAGCAATGGATTCAAATCAAGAAAACATCTAATGCCCAGTGGACTTACGCGTCGGCTATGGGGGGTGGGGGGGAGGAAAAGAAAATGATCTATGTCTTTAACGAATAATGCTTGGAAATGATCAAATAAAATATATTTTAAAAAAAAGTGTAAATTCCAGCATAATTTTCTAACTACTTTGGTAGAGGGAATTCTTTGCAACAGTGAAATAACAGATCTGATTGATAATGTGCACACACATATGTGTGTGTGCATGTCTACATGGTGGTGAACATAATTTAATCTTGGTAATAAACTGGTACAAAAATGTACTAAAAGAATTACAATTCACTGGCTTGTTTGAGGTTTATAAGAAACTATATGTCTGCAAAATGAAGTGACTTTCCATGCTGAATCAGCACTACTGGCAATTAGAATCATCTCACTTTTTTCTTAGAAATACAGACAATAAAATTCACTACAATATTTGATAACCATATTATAAGCCCTTTAATTCTTCCTAATCCACCAGTAACTTCTAAAGGAGCCATTTGCTATAAGAATAAGGTAACATATAACTGAGATGATGAAGATTTATTATACATTTAATCTGTTACACAAGTGAAAGGTCATAGTCATTATTATACTATTTAAATGTCTAATAAAACTGTTCAACTACTGTTTTATTTTATTGGCTAGGTCATAGAGTTCATGCATTAAAGTCAGCGAAAAGCTATATCTCTTTCAAATAAAGGTATATTTCTGGTATCTTACCTGAAATGTAATAAAGTTGGCTAGAATATAACTGGCTGGACTGCTCATTTAGTGTAAAATTTACAGACACTAATCAAAGCTAATAAATGTCATCACAAAGACTGCTGAACAATATGCATTCATTAATCCTAATATTTTTGTTCAAGGAAATGCTGAAATTTGAATGAGACTTTTCTCTCATCTGACTTAAGCCCTTCAGCTTCTATAGGTTCCCATTTTCTGCTATGATGATTTTTTACCAAGGACTAATTTCAGTTATTTAACAACATGGAAAAAAAGCTTTCAAAACTTTGCTTTTAATGTCTTCTGCCTTCTATTGATTGAGACACAACTACTAGAGATGGGGAAAGGTACAGAAATCAAAAGCCAGCAACATAATATTGCTAAAAGGGCAAAAATGGGAGAAAGGAGACGAAAGTGATAACCAAATTTTCTTTGTCTATCAATCAGCAACTTTTAATTTAATCAACCCAAACCTGAAAACATCCCTACTTAACACTTTGTTAACCAACAAGAGAATTCAAAAGTCACTTACTTAAAGAGTTTACACCCTCAGAAACTCAAGATCAGGAACTTGTGAATCCTTTAGATAAGAATTTATACCTTCAGAGGATGAGAGGTACGAATCCCACAGACAATGCTTCCCTGGATAGTGTTAGGCAATTTGGAAGCCGTGATTGGCCCCTGAGAAGAGGAAGGAACAAAAAGACTATAAAATCTTCTTTAGCTAGAGAGTCATCATCTTCAGTTTGAGTCTTTGGAGCACTGGAGCAATATTTAGTGTGATAGTGTAGACATCTTCTCTACCTACCTTCTTTTTGTATTTCTCTACTTTCCCTTTTTCCATCTCTTTGTAAATAAAAGCAAAAGTCATTTTGTCTTGAGCTATAATGTTTTAAATTGGTGACCACAAGATGATTTTAGAATACTCACATATTTTGTCAAACCCTTAAATTTAATTCCTTATGGAGAGTACCAAAAAAAAATATCTTAAAATGTCAGAGTCTAGGGCAGCACTTGCAACTGTTTCAAGACTGAGTATTCAAACTGCAACGTCAAGCTGTCTCTGAGCTCACCTCAACAATTACCCCAGATAGCAGAGGGAGGAAGTGCTCAAATTCGGCAGCTGGACAAAGGGGAGGGGTATGCAGAAAATGTCCTAAGGTACTGTGGACAGGTGGAACACTTCACCATGATGGGTCTAGGGGAAAAGGGTTGGAACTAGTAACTAGGTAGTGAACAAAGAGAAGGAAAGAGGTATGTGATGGCACATTGAAACAGAAAGCATAGAAATCTGAGATACCTACTAGTGTATGACAATGTTGTAGCTAAGTTTTATGTTTGAAAAGTCAGGTAGACACCAAATGTGACAAACTTTTGTTGGTTAGAATCTCCTTGAGCCTTAGGAAAGGAGGTCTGGATAACTTGCTTGCTTGCTCTCTCTTATAGTTTTATAAATTTAATGATGAGTATATACAAGTATACATATGATTATACATATATGCATTCTTATCTATTTCTAAATAGTCAATTTGGGGAGCTCAGGATCAGACACAAATGAGTTCCTATCTGCAGTTAACCATATGATTTTTTTTCTACCCAGAATTTCAATGAGATCACGGAATAAGTCAAAATTAGAAATAATACCATTTAGTCTGATCTGAACTAGTATGACAATCCTTTCTACAACACCTCCAAAATGTGATCATCTAGCTCCACTTTAAAGACCTCAAATGATAAGGAGTTCAGCACTTCCTAAGACTCCCCATGTGCCATGGGATAATTCTAATTGTCAAGAAAGGCATCTTTATAACAAACTGAAATCAATTTCTCTGTAATTTTTATCCATTAGCCTGAATTCTCTACTCTGGGTCTAAGTAATCCTTAGAGTAAAGAGCAAGTCTAATCTGTCTTCCAAAAATAGCCCTTTGAGTACTTCGAGGAAACTATTATTTGTCTTCTTTTCTCAAGACTAAATATTGAGCTTCTAACTCTCTCACCATCTTATATGGCCTCCCTTCTGAACTTTATTTAGTTTGCTGTAATCTTTCTTAAAATATAGCAAACAGAATTGAACACAAGACCCGAACTTACTGTGGATTAGTCATATTATGTCCAAAGTTATTCTGAAATAGTTAGCAGTTGCTAACCCCCTTCTGATTTTCTTTTATGCTCAACATTATTATGAGTTGTTGAGGGATAGTCCTTTTCCCTGCCAAAAATAAATACAAGAAATATTTTCCCATGAAATTCTTATCAGAACCAATGCCATTTTTAGAAATCCTAGTTATATTTTCAGGACTTGGCAAAAACTTAACACAAATTTCTTATTCACAGTTTCTCTGACATTTCTTAGATAAATGCACTCAAAATGCAGAACTCACTGTACATGAAATAAGACTACAATGAACAGTCACAAAGAGAAAGAAATTGTTCTGATAGAGTTATATAACTTCTGTGATAGGATTTTTAAAGGTCAAAATTCTGTTATTTCATTAGGAAAAAGCAGAGTGGAAATAACACATTGGGTCAGACCCTCTCTTCTTAAGTCTCACCTCCTTCTCAGAGAATAAATCAGAGCTCAGAAAATTGTCAGAGGCAGCTAAGTGGTACAGAGGATAGAGTTTGAAGTCTGGAGTAAGGAAGACTGAGTTTGAATCCTGATTGAGATATTAACTGTTTAATTACATATATGTATATATATACATATATACATATGTATATATATAATCACAACAAACTAAATACAGTACCTCAAAATGTTAGGAGCCTAGTTTGTGAGGAAATTCCTTACATGAACTGAAAATCCATTAATTCCCACCATAATCATAAGTAGCAAAGTAACTAATACTTTTATTTATTTGCCCACAATTCACCCCTGGAGCCTTTTAGCCAAACCCATTTAATTACTTTCCAGAAGAGTGTGAAAAAGAATGTTAAGGTGGGACATAATAGTCATAATTGGCATTGATTTTAATAGGATTTTTGATGCCATTTTGATTAGTCATTCTAATTATCATGCTAGCAAGGAATAACCATGTCACTTTAGGTGATACAGCAGCAAAGTAGTTAGTGGAAGTATCATACCCAAAAGGAAATGACAAACAAGTTATGTGATGTCAACCAGTTATATTGTATGCTTAAGATTTACTGTATTCATTGACAAATGAAACAGGATAGAATCAGAATGGATTCACAGGATGTTTCATTTTTTTAAAGTTCTTCGAAAGTGATAATTATATTAAATTAGTTAACATAGTAGATTGAGTGCTAGACACTGAATCGGAAAAGCCAGTATTGACAACTTCTCTTGGATCTGTTATTAGCTATATGATCCTAGAGAAGCCACACATCCGCTTCTCTGCCTCAGGTTCCTCATCCGTAAAATGGAAATGAGAATAGTACCTCTCTCACAGAATAGTTATAAAGATCCTATGAGTTAACCCTTGTTGAATACTTGCAAATGATTATTTACAATATAAATGTCATCTATTTTTATATAAAGCTTGGAATAAAATTTTAAATGATCATGGAAAATTCTATCCCATCATGTAAAAAGAGAGAAAATCTAAATGTGGAAAATTGCCCGATGGTAAATAAAGCATTGGCCAATTTAGGAAGAGCAGTGATTTGCTAAATATCACATAAAAAAAGAAACAGGAAGGTACCACTAGTTGCTATATGCCACTAAGACAAACATTATCATCTTCTATAAAGAATTAAAGATGAACATTACACAAATTACAATGGAAGGATCTTTAGAAGACATGAGTCATTAAGTCATACTCGATATGGAACTTTAAAAATGAGGAATAAATTATATTACCCAATATTTAAATGATAGGAATAAGTGATGGGCTGGTCTCTTGGCAAGGGGAGAGCCAACACATGCATAGACAGACTGTTCCACTGGTATACTTTGAGTAATTAAGTAATAAAAAATCACACACTTATGCCTCACAAAATTTCAGAGCTGGAAGCAATCTCAGAGGCTATCAAGGCTTTCTCATACTTGGACAAGAATCCCTTCCACTAGGCTACAGTTTGTTTGTCTAAGGCTGCAATTATTTGAAGATGTGATGACAGAAAGAAATAGTCAGAGGAGAATGATACTAAAAGATTCCATCATCACCCACAGGGAGTGAGCTTCAAACTTATTCTATTAATTGACAATTGACATGGAATAAAAGCAATGCAAATTATCAGGAGATTTTCATTTTTTTTAAATAAGTTCATCAAATGTGTAATTAAGCTAAATTAGTTAGCATAGTGGATAATGTGCTAGACACAGAATCAGAAAAAGTCGGTAATGTAAACTTGTTCAATTAAAACGTAGAGAAGTACAAGATGGTACACAAACTAATGCATTTTTATGATGATGCTAATATATTAAGTGAAATATTGTCTAGGTGGAAGAGTGACTTATATAAGGAGAATGATATTTAAATTCTTAATCAAGACTCAAGGGTGAAAAACCACTATAATAGCCTTCTTTCAAAAAACTTACATAACATTCTGTTCTAACTAGTTAGAACCAAATCAGTAAAGAAGCATTTCATAAGTAAATAGAAATAGAGCTAGAAAAAGACCTTTGACTTCTTGAGTCTAACCTCTTCATTTTGTTATGTGAGAGAAATGAGGCCAAGAGATTCAGCAAGTGATCCCAGGTTGAAAAGCAAATAACTAAGATCTACCCCCACACAGAATTCTCTCTCTCTATGTCTTATACTACCGTCCTTCATTAAGCAATTAAAAGATTCTGAGTATACACAGAAAAAAATGAAAACATCACCATTTAAATCAGATTCTTTGATTTCCTTTCAAGTGATTTCAAACACTGAATAGCTTCTGAATCTCTGGGTTGGAGTTGATTCAAAAGCAATATGTATCTTTAAGGGTAAACATGTGACACTTAGATACTCTCCCCAAGTACAAGTTTTTGAATTCTATAAAACAAGTATTTAAGTGAATTTATTCCTTTAATCTGAACAAAACCAGTACTCTGGTCAGATCTGAGCATACTTAAAGTGACATCTTTGTAGGACTTGGTTGGAGAAAATCAAAAAGACCAATTCTAGTGAACAAGAATCACAATAAAGCAGTGATACTCTTTATAAAACTGAGATCAATATCTAGATATGGTTGGATTTTAGGTTGACCATAATGAAATATTCCCTTCTGTGGATTCAGTTAAATATAATGATAATACTCTTCTTCAAATAATGAAATGTTTAATTTTTTTGGTTTCTTTAGAGAGAACAAAATAGACATGCATGTATCAAAAGTAAAATAACAATATGTAATAATGACAATAATAATGATTGATTTCCAAAGCTTTCAGGACACTTTGGTTTCTGAGATTTTATATATTTTAATATTTTATATTTTCTTTAGCTTTTATATAATTTTCCCACAGCATTTCCTTAGATTTTGAGAGTAATATTTTATTATAGTATGAATTAAATAGTTACTACTTAATCACATAAAATTCTAAGTCCCCGGGGTTTGCTTTGTAAAATGCACATCACAAAAAGCTTCATCACATCATTAGACAGCAATTAATGCCCTTGTTGGTGATGTGAAAGTTAAACTGGATAAAATTAATTGTTTTAGGGCACAGTTCAGGATTATACAAGAAGAAAAAGATTCAATTGTTGTTTTTGATGTTATATCCCATTATGTCCCCAAAGGACTGCTCTATGAGAGATATTTTTGCTTCAGGCTATGGTTGGTAGTGAATTAAAAGAAAACATAAAAGTCTAGAGACCTAGGTTCATACCCTGCCCTTTCTTCTCCTTTAGAGTGTCTTGGGGGGGCAGTAAAAATATGAATGATTTACTACAAAATTTCAGTTTTAGTTAAATGGTAGTGTATTCTCAAATTCAAAAAGGTCTAATATCTCATTTATTTTTAAGGTTGCTCCAACTTGGTACAAAAAATAAGTGTTAAAAAAATCAAAGCAAGAATCTGGGAGTTTGAGCATTCCATGCGTAACCTTTACTGAGGCAGGAAATATGTTTCAAAATCCCTTTTTTATATTCCAGACTGATCATTTGTTTACTTAGTTCTTTCTTTCTCCCTCTTAGCAAAACATTAAAAAGGTTCTTTATGTTCATCCTGTGGAAAATGTGAAGACATATGAGTCTGATCATAATATGGTTGGGTGAGTTCAAGAACTTGCTAAATGATGAGACCCAGAAGACTTGCCATTAAGGGCTCATTATCATCTTGGAATATAGGTCTAGATGAGTGCCCCAGGGATCTCCTGGGTGCTTTGTCCTATGTTGTTATACATTTTAACAGTAATTTCAATTAAGTCATAGATAGCATGCTTATCAAAACATCATATGAATCAAGTCTGGGATGAAAGGAAAATGAACTAAGTGTGTTAAGTTTAAAATTAGTTTCTCTGCTGAAAGTATTATATTTTATGAGGTTTATTAAAGATTAAGAAATAAAGAAAATATAAATATAGAAAGCATGTGTCTAGGCCCAGAGAGCCCATTCACAACCACTCACTCTACATCTTGCCTTCTTGGTAGAGAGCCGCATGTGCTAAGAAGCAGAAGTAGATAGAGAGTTCAAGTAGGCGGAGACAGCTTAAATACAATTTCTGTTCTTGGCACAGGTGGAAATTCAGGTGGGATTATAGTGAATTCTGGGAGCTACTAAGGACTTCTGGGAATTGAAGTCCAGGGTTCAAATCTCCATTTTTATAAGTGATAGATTCAAAATTAAAAAAAAAGGTCAATATAAAAAAGTTCAGAGGGCTAAACTAAAGATAAATTTTAATAAGTATATGTGTAAAGACTTGCACTGGGTTCTTAAAAGCACTTTCAGGTATCATAATATTTAAATAAGTTCTAAATTTCCTCAGGATACACAGTATCTCTACCAATAGGCATACTAGAAGATCGAAAATAGTAAAATATATAATATTTCTGAAGGCAGTAGGAAGAAATACAATTAAACCATGAAAAACACTCTATTTATATTTCTCTTTTCATTAAAAAGATATGCTTTACTGGTTAGGATCAAGTCAGACTTAATTCTGGGTTTCTTATATTAATGGAAATTTAATCGTATCATCAAAGATGAGAATTTTTAACAGATTATCCATTTTTTTGGATAACAGATATCCATATAATTACTGATAAAATTATTTCATTCAATTAGTTATGAAGGAATAATCTAGTACACCTACTTCAGCCTTTTTTATATTTTAAAAGAGCATTTTATCAATGCTTTTGTCACAGTCATTCCTCCCTCTCAGATTACATCAAAAACACCTATCCAGAGATCACATCCCAAAATGTATTCCATATATTCAGTGAGAGTACTCTCCTGCCTTCTGTCACCTGATGCATATCTTCTTCTATGATAGAAGCAATGTTTCCATTTTTTTCTTTGATCTCTTCTCTGATTTTGTAATAATTCATAATTCAACTTACATTTAAAACACTTTTCATTTTAATTATGAAAGTCATTGTGTATATTTTCCTTTTACTTATATTTTGTTTTGCACCTATTCCTTCAAATTTTGTCATTGTTTTTCTAAAATTTTCTTATTAGGCAGTTTTATAGCACTATATTATATAATTATATTCATGTAGAATTCTTTTTTCCTCCTTATCACTCCCCAATTCATGGACATCTACACTTTTTTAATTAACTAAAACCCCACTTGAGAAAACTAGCTATTTGCAAACTTTCATATTAGACTGTGTCTCCTTCCAGAAATTGTGTTTTCTATTTACTTCTATGTATGTTATTTCCCTACAATAGTATTAAGATCCTTGGGGTTGAGGGCTGTTTCATTTTGTTTTTCATTTCTCTAATGCTTGAGAGGATGGGTGGAATACAAGAATAAGGATTTGTTTTGCATCTATGTGCAGGATCTTTAATCTAAATACTTTATCATTATTATCTCAGTTGATCCACAAAACAAACCTGGGAAATATGTAGCATCATTGCTCCCATTTTACACTTGAGGAAACTGAGGCAAACTGGAAGTGACTTGCCCAGGATCACACATCTAGGTAGTTCCTGAGACTAGATCTGATCACAGATTTTGCAAGCCCAGACCTCTATTCACTGCACCCTGTAACTTGTCATTTAATACTCCTCAGGCAACTGTGGTATAATGACTAGAGAATTGTCTTTGGAGTCTAGAAAGTTTTTGAGTCAAAGGTACCACCTCTGATGCATGCTCTACTGACTGTGTGGCAAGTCACTTATGTGTTAGACAAACATAAGAGCTAAGCACTGAAAAAGGGAGGTGCACTCACCAATAAAATTACAGCTCCCTCCCACCTCATTTAAAAAAATCTTAGCACCTAAAGCAGTGCCTCATGCATAGTATGCTTAATAGATGCTTAATAAAATTTTGTTGAATAAATGCATGTTGAAATGTATAAATATAACATTAAATTCAATCCCTTCATACACTCTCTGTTCATATTCAATCATCATTCATTTTATTCCTACAATTTTTTTTTCCATTCTTTTCCTATAGTCAGAATTACCTATCTCCAACCACAGTCCTTTACAAAGTTCCCAACATCTGGTAAATAGCTCCAGTCCTTCTAGCCACATAGGTTCTCAGGTACAATATGATCCTTGGATCCTCACTCATTAAAACATCAAGGCAATTACTAAACTGTGTTATTTAAAAATTCACTGGAAAGATCTCCATGAAGTGTTGAAGAGTGAAATAAGCAGAGCCAGGAGATGATTGGCAGATGGAGAAGTGGAAAGTCCAGAAGGGATGTTGGGAAGGTTTCAACTGACTGGGGGAGTGGTTCCTGAGCCCTGAAGAGTGAAACAGGATCCTGAACTCTGGTTTGGGAAATATCTCTTCGAATAGCCTGAAGTGTCCCAAAGTGATTGCAGTGCCTCTGGTGTAAATCAATTGTCTTAAAGATCTAGAACAATTCTGGGGTACTTATGACAAAGAATATTATTCATCTCCAGAGAAAGAACTGTTGAAGTCAGAGTGGAGATCAAAGCATATGATTTTTCAGTTTTGTTTATTTGGGGCGGTTGATTTTATGTGTGTATTCTCTTACAAAAAATGAACAATATGGATATACATTCGGCATATTAACACATACAGAACCCAGATCAAATGGCTTACCAACTCTGGGAAGGGAAGGGAAGTGGAGAGGGAGACAATTTGGATCATATAACCTCAGAAAACAAATGGAAAATTATTTTTTTGGGTTTTTTTATAACATTATTTTATTTGGTCATTTCCGAGCATTATTCATTGGAGACAAAGATCATTTTCTTCCCCCTCCCCTCCACCTATCCCATTAATGACACACGATTCCACTGGGTATCACAAGGATTCTTGATTCGAACCCATTTCCATGTTGTTGGTATTTGCATTAGAGTGTTCAAATGGAAAATTATTATATGTAATTAGAAAAATATCTTTACAAAAATAAAATAAAATTTCATAGCATCTTTTACATCTCTCCCTTTTCCTTTACTGACATAACTATCATTCTCCTTCAGTCTCTTGTCACTTCTCTTTTCTGCCATTATAGGTTTTTAACTGATTTCCCTGTCTCAAGTTTCATCCCACTCCTCATCACCCACCATACAACTGTCAAAATGATTTCCCTAAATTATATGCCTTACCATTCCATTTTCCTTTGCACTCTGTTACATGTTAGTTCCTTTTTTGTAATCTAGGTCAAGTCACACTATGTTTGTTCTTCTTCACTAAAATTCTCATCCAACTTTTGTGCTGGCTCTCTCTGGTAACACTCCCTTTTCACCTCCACCTCCTAGAATTGCTTGTTTTCTTCAGTTTACGTATAATCTTCTACATAAGACTTTTTTCTGTTCCCTCTAGTAACCAGTTCTCTCTATTTCACTAGTATGTATTTATTTTTGCCAAAAACTGTTATATATAAACATTTATATGTATATATTATCTCCTGAAATGCCTTCTTCAAGGCAGGGGTAGTTTTATTCCCACTTTAGTATTTTCAGTGCCAGCACAATGTCTGGCACATTGCAGATGCTTAATATGTACTTATTGCTTGACTGGTTGCTTCTGTTTATTTAGTCTCTTCCACTGATCTACTTTTCAATTTATTTTTAATCAGTACCAGATAATTTTTATTATTTTAATAAAATATAGCAAATTCTCATAGTATTTCTCATAATATTTTGCTCCTTTCATTTGTAATTTTTATAATTTCCTTTGAAAAATCTAGATCTTTATTTCTTTCAAAATTGTTAATTTGCCTAGTTATAGAAATTATCTCCTTCATAATGTGGGTAGCATTGTCATTCTATTATATTGATGCAACCTATTCATGATCAGTGAACATTCCTCCAATGTTTATCTCTATGTGTATGTGTGTTGTGTAGGAATAGGTGTAAATGGAGAGGAGGGATAGAACACAGGAGGAGAGATGATTGATGGATGGAGAAATGGAATGTCCAGAAGGGATGTTGGGAAGGTTTCAACTGACTGAGTCCTGAAAGAGTGAAGCAGGATCCTGAACTCTGGTTTTGGAAATATAATCTCATCAAATAGCCTGAAGTGTCCCAAAGTGATTGCAGTGCCTCTGGTGTAAATCAATTGTCTTAAAGATGATCTTGTGAAAGTTTGATGGGCAGACAGAACATTTGAGATTGACCCAAGAAGGATTTATCCTAGGAGGGCACTCTGTGTTTCTGACCAGAAGAATCATCTATCTCTGCTAACTCTCAAGACTCAAACTTATTCATAGGAGCTTAGTTATGTTAAATATAAATCAGGGGAAAGAAGAGTTTCTTTTGGTCTGATCTTGACTGGTGGCCACAGCCAAGGACTGAAGATCAGTCTGAATAGATTAGCTTAAGGATCCTGAATCCCTCTTTCCTAAACCTTTCCCTTACTTGTCACATTAATAAACCACTGTTTATTCATATAGAATGTAGTCAGATAAGTTATTGGAATATATCAAAGAGATAGCAGATGATAGGGTTGAATAGGGCATCAGTTCTAAGAGACTTTGTTAAGTGAAATCCAAGGTCAGCCACCATTACTGGTATCCTCAGAAAGGACAGCTAGTGGTATCAGGCATTTGGCTAAGCCCTAGAATATGTCTATAATCTACCCCAGAGTTGCCTTTTATCTGAATACTGGATCCTGTCTCTCCCTTTACTGAGTTTTTATCACAGGGATATACCCATGAGACTCTCTGGTGAAGAGATAAAGACAACCCTCCTAGGATTCAAACACCATCCAGACTAGTTTAAATTAACATCATCGATAAGGGTTTTATATTCTCTTTTAACAGTTGGCAAATTAGTACCTACATATATGATGTATATTTTCTTTTTCTGAAAGGAATTTTCTCATCATTTCTTCTGGGATTTTTTGTTAGTAGTATATAAAAAATCTTTATTTTTGTGATTTTTTTTTATCATTATTCTAAGTTGCTGATAGCTATCAGTTGTTTCAATATGCTCTGTTAAAAGAAGTAACTCATGGTGTTTTCTGAGTACCCCATACTGTCATTTGTAAGTATTTTTTGTCTCTTCTTTGACAATGTTTAACATTTAATTTTAGTCAATGCCCTTTACTCTTAGTGTATTATTAAGACTGTATATAGTCTCCTGGCCGATGTCAAATAATAGTGGAGATAGGGGTTAATCTTTAATTACATCAAATGAGAAACTTTTCATGCCTTATTTTTTATGTGTTTTGGTTGTTTTTCTTAGTTTTATGAATGTGTGTTTTGTTATTTTTGTTGTTTACATATTTATAATTTTTCCAATGCTGAACTATTCCTTGCATCAAAAGAGTGAATTCAATTTGATCATTTAGGATTCTTCTCTACATATATTTACAAAGTCTTTGAGGATTTTATTAAAAATATATTTGTGTCTTAATTAGTGAGATTGGATTGTAATCTTCTTTCTCGACTTTGGCTTGTGTTAGTCTGGAGATAAGTACCATATTACTCCTTAAAAGCATTTTGTTCAAGGGCCTTATCTCTCTCTCTCTCTCTCACACTCTCTCTCTCTCTCTCTCTCTCTCTCTCTCTCTCTCTCTCTCTCTCTCTCTCTCTCTCTCTCTCGCTGTCTCTCTCTCTCTCTTAGTGTATGTGTGTGTGTATGTGTGTCTTTTTTAACAAATAGCAGTTAATTTTTGTAGGGGTTCCTTCTACAATTTACTTGGAAATCTATCTGCCCTGAGTTTTGCTTTCTGTACTTTTAATTCATTTGTAGTCTGATCAATATTTTCTGTGTTTGGGTTATTTAATATCTTTATTTCTTGTTTTGCTAGTTTTAATATTTTATATTTTTACAGACTTTCAACAATTACCTGTGAACTCCAAGTTTGTGAGTGTATAATATTTTGTAAAACTTTTTTAAAATTTCCTTTCTATTTGTTCTGAATTTATCTTGTTCATGTGTTTTTTTTGAAATTTGCTTTTTCCTCTCTACTCTTCCTGATCTAATTGGCTAATGGTTTATTGATCTTATTGGTCTTTTCAAAGATCCAACTCTTCATTTGATTAATTCTATAATCTTTTTCTTTCTGTTTACTTGCCCTCTAGTTTTCAATATTTCATCTTTTGTACTTTTTAGGATTTTTAATTTGTTAGTTTCTACTCTTTTCAGATACATACTCAGTTTATCAGTTCTCTCTTTTGTTAATATAAATTGTCAGAGATAAAGCATTTCCTATGAGCACCACTTTAGATATATGTCATGTTTTAGTATTGTTTTATTTTATCATTACAATAGTTTATCAGAGCTATTTATTATTTCTATGATTCTTTCTCTGATCCAATTTGTTATTGTATATCCCACCATAAAATAATATTTGCTGAGCATTTTAAATACTTGTGCATGATTACAGGTGCAAGGGCTCTCTAATTTCAATTAGGAGAAGTTTAATTCTCTACACTCTTCTGAGTTTGCTATTTTCTCATCCAGTATATTCAAAGAGGGCTGCATAGGATGTTGAGCTTTCAATTTTCCTTTCTCTACCCTTTTTTATCCTATTTTCTTCAGCAAAGAAAAAAAAAACACCTCAAAGCTTACCTCATAGTTCATCCTGAAAGTCCCTGAGTCCCTGGGCAATACCCTGCTGTAAAGAATGTAATATACAATTTTAAACAAGTTCTTATTCTAAACTGTTCATTTCTAAATCAGCAGGTCAAGGTCCATTACAATTAACTAATACAATACTCTTTGTGTAATTAAATGCTTGCTAAATGTGATTTTAGGTGAATTTTATCTACATATTCAGATTATTTCATTGAATTATATTTTTTGTGATGTTGGATAAAATGCTACATACATCCTGGATCTGGGAAGTAACTAATTACAAGAATGTTTTCATTAAATAACCTTGGGAAATAATATTTAATTCATCAATATCATCAGAAATGTCCTTAAATGCTCACTGATTATTTATGATCAAAGGTAGGCATCATAGTATTCCTCTATAATCCCTGCTATTGGGGATGCTGAAGTTGATGTAGTAATTGACCCAAGGAGCTCTTTGATACAGCAATTTTAAATCTAGTTAGGTATCTGCACCAAGTTTGGCACTCATCTATTGAGCCCCTATGGGCAGATGATCCTAAGGCTGATTAAGAACAGAAGAAATGGGGCGGGGGGTTGCTCAGTGAATTAAGAGCCAGAACTAGAGATGGGAGGTCCTGGGTTCAAATCATGTCTCATATACTTCCTTACTGTGTGACCCTGGGCAACTCACAATCGCCACTGCATAGCCCTTACCACTCTTCTGCCTTGGAACCAATACACAGTATTGATTCTAAGATGAAAGGTAAGGGTTTAAAAAAGAGAGAGACATGATCTGGCCCAGGTTAGAAATTGAACTCATCAACCAAAAATGAAATTGGGCCTTTCAATGGCCACTGTACTTTAAGCTTGAATGAGAGAGGGCAATTCAGGCTCCAAAATAAACAAAATTAAACTATTATTTATGATCAAACACTCTAGAAAATTCAAGAATCTTAGAATTTAGATCATTCACATTCTGCATTAGCCTCTCCACTGACTTCAAACTTGCTACTTCTCAATAAAGCCCAGGTCATTTGAGGAGAGCTGTCATTATTATAATTTGTTTCTTATAACTTCTCCCACTTAATCATCCTCCTAGTTGACAATTGTTCATATATTCAAAGACAGTTGTCACAGTTCCACTAACTTTTTTTTTAAATTTTTTTTCAGACTAAACACCACTGACACCTTAAGAAAACCATCTTGATACATGGTTTTCAATACTTCTCATTAGTTTGGGCATTTGTATTTCTACATGTTTTGCAGATCATCAAAATGTTTTCTAAAGATGACTATAATTCTGACTTTGTTGCATAGGCCTTTGAAATGAGCAGAGAATGGGATTCATAAGCCTAGAGGTATTTCATCAATTTTTCCAGAAATGGAGGAAAATAAATCCTTCAAAATTTGTCAATGAGTATAACTTGTCATTTACACATTCTTAATCTAAGTTTGGTGCCTGGAAATCACTGGGGACACATTTTTGCAACTTAAAAATATATTATTAAAAGTATTATTTGTACTTATAAAGGAACCATGATGAATTGCTTAAGAACAAGTTCCATAAGATTAGTTCCATTCCTTTTATTGACAGGGTTAACAGGCTGGTAAATCAGGAAGTTTTATAATGCATAAAATTTATCTGGATTTCTGAAAAGCATTTGACAATGTCTCTCATGATAACCTTGCTGATAAGATGGGCTGGATAATACTGTTGCTAATACATGGAGTCCTTCTTTCAGTTTCTGTTTGATATTTATTTTAGTTCTTTATTCAGAATGGCATTTATTCTTGTGGCAAAAGGACTATTACATTTTTATAGCACATGGAGGTTTCCAAAATTCTTTTCTCACAACAATCATATGATGTAGGTAACTGAAATATTATTGCAATAGCAGATTATAAAACTGAGGCTCAGAAAGATTGAGTAATTTTCCAATGGCCATAGAGCTAGCAGCATAGTTTACTATATAGAATGCAGGATTTGGTTTTGGGAGGTGTGGCTTCAAACCCTAGTTCTGATAGTAAAAAATGTGACCTTGGGAAAATCACTAAATGTTTCTGGGTTTTATATTCTTCATCTCTGCAGTAGAGAGGAGGCTTACATAAACTCTGAGGTTTCTTCAGGATTTAAATCTATGATACCATTCCTGGAGCCCAGATATGAAACTACATTTCTTGGTAAGACCATTAGAAAAAGAATAAGATTTATGTTTAAACATCGGTAGCATCATTTATTCCCTTGAAAAAACCCTTTACTCTTTCTTAATTAAAGCTAACTTATCTATGAATTTGAGATAAATAATATGTATTTCACATAATGTAGGCCATTTTATTATGTAATTGATCTAATTCAAAAACAATTTGAAGTTCCTTTCATTGTTGTATGTATCTCTAATGGCAGCCTTCATTGTACTTTTTACAACCCATTTCAAACTTCTTTGCATATTTCTAATGACCCTTTATTTTTCTGAGGTTATTTATTTCTCTAATTTATAGGCAGGTAAAATTTACTGAAAGGATGTAGATTTTAAAAATATGAACTTATGAATCAGTCCATCTAGTAAGATTTAATTTTAATGAGTACTATGAAATTTCCCATGTCTGATGCAGTATGAGTCCTCATTTTATTCAAATATTGGTGTAGTTCCTAATGCAACAGCTATACTTGTCCTACACACTGGTGTGAATGCACTTAGATTTCATTCTGTCTATGAAACTGATTATTCTCATTTTGGCCATATGCCTTTTTATCAAAAAATCAAAGGATCAGTGTTAGAATTGGTAAGGAGACATGATTTGGCTTACATATTCTGATTCTAATTGTGTTATCTTTCCACTATTCCATAATTCCCATTTTTTTTCTACTTTGCTCTATTAGAGATGATTTGACCAATTTCTTTCATGATACTCTGAATTAAGTTCTAAAATACCCTACATTCATTGAACGAATAGAAATATATAAAATGGTAATATTTCTGTGGATCTCCATATTAATTTAATGTTTTAACTGTGTATTTCTTTATTACATTGATTTTCAATATCTTCATGGTGAGTGTGCCCTCAAGTGACATGAACTCAATCCTTCATATATGTTTTTTCTAGAGTTAACATGGGTGAAAAATATTTCATCTTAAAGTCAATCTAGTGATCTGACCAAATTGATAGTTCCTGTGTATTTGGTTTACATAAAATTCCTGATTAGCCAGGATGCTTGATCATTGCTCCTGAAACTCAAAATTTTGTATACAAATGCTTAAGCTGAAACACTTGGTTCACCTTTAATTTTAAGGTTATATCTTGGGTTATATATATACCTTAAATGTTTAGTCAAGAATTAACTCAGAACAGTAACAAAATAATTTCTACTGTAATGCATGCTAAAAAGTTTCTATTACTAATGGATAACTATTATTTCTTCAGTTATTTCTTGAAATGCAAATACAAACATATTTGAATTAACATGTACATATATCCAGTTTTAGTTATATGCATGCATGTGGTATCTCCTGCAATCAAAGGCAAGAACAATGTTTTCTCCATAATTTAATTGCTTAGGTATTTAAGTGCCTACTCTGTGCCAAGTGCTAGGGATATAGAATCAAAACTGAAAATAGTTCCTGCCCTCATGGATCCTACCTTCTGTTTTCTTATTTTGAATCCTTCAATGAGTATTAAAGTGCCTTAATACATAATAGGTATTCAGTCAATTTCCCTGAATATTTTCATAGATACTACAGGCTGTATAAACACCAGTCAGCTTGATTCTTTTCATTCTGGTTTTAAATGAAAAGAAAATCACTGAATCACTTTTTTGCACTTACAGAAGATTATAAACACAACAGATTTGAACTTGGATGGCTAGTCTATTTTCTACCAGTAATGCATATCAGCCATTAGATAGATGACACTACAATTGGAACTACATCTACTAATCCATCTGCAAGCAAGATTAGTGTTAGTAACCTCAGTGAAAAGCATTCTGCTTTGATCTTCATGTACCTAATTTTTCAATACTTTAAAATGATAATTACTTTTATTTTAACATATTAATTCACAAATAATATTATCAAGCAATCATAATCATATTTAATCTATAATCCTACTTTTAATTTGACCTTTATCCTCATTTTGGAAAATATTTAATACTTCAGGGGGCAAAATTGAACTACTGGCATTATTAATTTAGCAAATACACCTGTAATTGGCTTTTTAAAAGCTTATTAAAGGGTTTATTTTTAATGACTACTCTCATCCTCCCAGAAAAATGTTAGTTGCAGGTGTTATACAACACATGCCCCATGAGCAATGTTTCTTATGGGGAACCAACTTTGACACTGAAATTTACTAGCTAATTTACATAATTAATTATAATAGTGGTTTTAGAAAATGTATAGTTACAGTAATTCCCATTGACAGCTGTCACCACATATTTCTAAGTTGTGGCAGCAATTATCCATTACATTGGCATAAATTATTGATAACCTTTTTTAAAAGGCTCCCTGGGCCCAATTCACCAGTTGCCTAGCTTTGAAAATCCCCATCAGAGATTCTGATTGCTGGGATAGTACCAGGAATAATTCTACTTCCTTACAAGCAATATAAAATTATTTTTAGAGATTTTATGGAATTTCTTAGTCCACAAGAGTATGACCATGAGTGCAATGTTAGTGAAAGAGAGGTATGCTAGTCAATTTTCTTTTCACACAAATAAATGCCAAATCTCCATAAGAAATCTCTATCTCTCTCCTAAACTCTAATACTTCATCACTAACAACTTCCTGGATATCTTGGCCTCAATATCCAAGCAGTATCTCAAACTCAATAAAACCTAAATAGATTTTTATATTTCCACTGACACTCACCTCTATTCCTAATATCTTCAAAGACATTTTTCTAGTCACTCAGGTATACAGAATTGCTGTAATTCTCAGCTCTTCACTCTCACACCCTCTAATTTAATCAGTTGCCAAATCTTGATGGTGCATACAACATAGTTGGCTTCTTTTCCCTTCTCCTCTACTCAGATGGCAATCATACTAATTTAGGCCCTCATCATTTCTTATTTGATCTATTATGATAGTCTTTTAAATTTTCTCCTTTTTTCTTTCTTTTCTCCTACTCCATCCATACACCAGACAGTTCCCCAAAGAATAATTTTCTAGCTCAAGTTTGAAATGCCAATCTCTTTACCAAAAAGTGTTAACTGGCTCCCTATTGGCTCTAAGATAAAACAAAACAACTGTTTGGCATTTAAAACTTTTCACATAACTTAACTTTTTTTGACTAATATTATTTCCCCTCATATGTTGTATAATTTTCATTTAGGTTGACTTTCTTGCTATCCCCCATACATTATATTAAATCCCTGAGAGAGAAACTTTTCTTCATTCCTGTAATGATCTACCTCATTGCTCCTACCTTTTGGAGACTCTCGCTCCTGCCAAGATTCAAAACATGTTCCACTTTCTATTCTGGGACCTTCCTCAATCTATCCTATCTTCCCCAAATTACTTCTATTTTATCTTGACTTCTATGAATATTATTGTTTCTTCCTCTTCCCCCACAGTCCATCCAAATGTTAGCTTCTTGAGGGGTGTGTGTGTGTTTGTATGCACACATGCATGTGTATAGGAGACATGACTGTCATTCTATCCAAAGTGCATAGGACAGAGAATTTGGTGAACCATAGGGTTTTGTTTGTTTGTTTGTTTGTTTGTTTGTTTTTGTTTTTATATTAAAACCCTTACCTTCCATCTTGGAGTCAATACTGTATATTGGCTCCAAGGCAGAAGAGTGAAAAGGGCTAGGCAATGGGGGTCAAGTGACTTGCCCAGGGTCACACAGCTGGGAAGTGTCTGAGTCCAGATTTGAACCTAGGACTCCCCGTCTCCAGGCCTGGCTCTCAATCCACTGAGCCACCCAGCTGCCCCCTGAACAGTAGGTTTTTAATAAATGTTTGTTAAAACCGAATTGAAAATTAATGACTGCTCCTAATATCCAGAACATTCAATGGAGAGAAGCCAAATGAGATTTTCTAACACATAAGCTTATCTCTTATTCATACTTTAGATTTTGTCCAGCAATCTCAGTGTTTCTGGGATCCTCCTTTCTCTGAAACTAACACCTAAGTTAAAACTCCCAATATTATATGCCTAAAATATTGCAATAGCCTCTTCTCATTCTTCCCTACATTTTAACACATCATACATACAAGATGACTGCCTGTCATTCTAAGAATATATGGTTCACATGTATAGTAGATTAGTCACCAGATTTCAAGTATAGCAGACATGGGTTAAAATCCTGCTACATATGCTTATTAGATAAGTGGCTTTGGGCAAGTCACTTGGTCTCTCCATATCTCAGTTTCTTCATAGTGGTTGGGATAAAGGAGTTTAGAAGTAATAGCCTTTAAGGTCTTCATTTCTCTTTGAGTTCAATTTCTGTCTATCTAGGCTTCTACCATACCTCTTTACCACAGAAGCTAACTTTGATTATGATTTTCTCACCCTGAAAATTCAGTTTACCCTAGAGGACCCTTCCTCAGATTAGTAAGTACATCCCAGAAGCTCCTTAACAAAGGAAAATGGCCAGGCCAACCACATCTTCATTCTTTTCTCTACTCCTAATTCTCTGGACTTTCTCTTCTCCTCTCCTATCTTTCAGCTTTCTTTTTATGTGTTATCATTTAACATTACATATAAGCTCCTGGAGGGCAAGAATTATCTTTCCTTTTGTTTGTGTTCTTGACATTATACATAATAAATTCTTGTTGAACTGCTTTTTTTAAGGTCTCTGCTAGGTCTATGATTATATGATCTGATAGGAACGAATCTTTTTAAAAATGCAGAGTTCCTAAAATTAAATATTGAATTCTTCCTTCATTCAAGGTCTGTTTCAAATTGGTACTAACCAACCTGTACATTTTTAGTTCATGCATCTTCTCTTCACTTAATCGTTACCCAACTTAACTAGATTATGTGCAGAACCATTGCTACCGCACCTTCTCCCTCCCCATAGAAACCTTGTGTTTCCATTCCTTCTTGCCTTTGTTCAGTATGTCCCCTATGTTCAGAAAACCTAATTCCTTATTTTAATTCCTAGAAGCCCAAATAACTTATTTATTTTTCAATAAATCTTTTTTCTGATGACTACCATATACACAAAATATTGTTCTATTATTCTCTAATACCTTTGTCTTATTGTTTGTGTGTGTGTGTGTGTGTGTGTGTGTGTTCTGAAATTTTCTGTGGCAGTATGTTACTAGGTAAAGGTCTTTGAGGATAAACATTTTGTATAACTAGACACAGCATCTTAATATGAATTATAGTGCTTTGCACATAGTAGGCAATTAATAAATGTCCTATTGTATTAGTTTGTACCTTCTAATATGAAAAAATCTATCCCTCTACTTTCATAGATGGGATTCTTCTAGTAAACTACTTTTGCTACTTTCACTCAGATAGTAATTTGAAATATCAGAAAAGAAAGATGCTTTTGTCATCTGCTTGCTGTTTCATAATAGAAGTATTTGAATGGCATTTTGAATGAAATATACCAAAACATGATGTGAAAATTTTCCTTTCTTTTACAATTCCCTTGCCTAAAATGTACAAATACATTTTCTGTTGAGCTTTTAATTTATTATTTCTCCATTTAACATTACTTTTTCAATATGTTTTGCATGATAATACATCTATAACCAAGATCAAATTGCTTACCATCTCTAGGATCAAGAAGGAAAGAGAGGGAAAGACAGAATTTGCATCTTATAACTTTAGAAAATGCATCTGGCAGTTTGTTATTACATGTAAATATAAAAATAAAATCTTTTAAAATATAAAAAAATTCCTTTTTCAAGGAGAGCCATTTCATACACACACACACACACACACAAACACACACACACACACACACACACACCCTGGATTATTGATTAATTTTTTTCAAAATGTGGATGAATAGAATCAAGTTATTTGACCTCATGCAATTTGGAACTGGACCATTTTCTCATCATTTCTATGCCTGGGAAAACTCTACATATTGAAAAGCACGCACATGAAAAATGTGTCAAGGTCAAGACTGTTATGATTTCCCATGCCCTACTATTGCTCTGTAACCAAAATAGAATGAACTATCAGAGACAATGGAAATAATGAGGGAAAATGTTAGAATGTTGGCCTTTGGATAAAATAAACTAGTAAGTCTTTAATGCTGTGTCTAAATCAGAAGATTTTATTGTTCTTTGTGTCATGAACACTTTGGCAGTTTCATGCAGCCATGGTCTCATCACAATAATATTTTAATTGCATAAAATAAAATTTATGATTATGACCAAATTAATATAAAGATAAACTTCGCAAAATATTTTAAAAAACAAGTTTGTAGATGCCATATTAAGTATTCTGGAAAGAACATCACCTACAAATTCATCCTATGCTAAATATTTTTCAAATGAGAAGAAAAATATGTTACTTTCTTTTTATGTTAATTTCTAATGATAACTTGAAGTACTTGATGATATTTAACAAAAATAAATTACTTTCTGAAATTAAGAAAAAGGAGAAGGAAAGGAATTGATCTGAATAAGGAGAAGGAAATTGTAGAAGTGATTTGAAAAGCTTTATACTTGGGAAGAAAGCCAGAAATTGAATCTGAAGAAGAGAAATTTTAAAGAGCTAGATAATTGTTTTAAAAGGTGAAAAGGGACAATTAAATCTGGAGAAGGAAAAACATTGAGGACAAAGGACAAAAGAGAAGAAAGGAAATTAAATGAATCAGTCAAAATTGAGGCTAATTAGAGAGGAGAAAGGAGATTGGGCAAATATGTGAAGTTTTGTTGTTCAGTAAGACCAGTCATGTCCAACTATTTGTGACCCTATTTGGGATTTTCTTGGCAAAGATGCTGTAGTGGTTGGCCTTTCCTCTCCAGTTCAATTTGTGGATGAAGAAACTGAGGCAAACAGGTTTAACAGCTAGAAAGTGTTTGAGGTCCAGATTTAAATGCAAAATGAGGAGTCTTCCTTACTCTAAGAATTCTATCTACTGTACCACCTAGTTGACCAGGTTCTCAAGTTAAGAGGTAATCAAAGAGTTTAGAGGTTTAAGTAGAGAAAAAAGAGACATAAAGCTATTACTAATGGGCTAGGAGATGAATTTAAACATTTATAAACTGAAGTTTAAAGATAAGAGAGAGTAATTTATGAGTATGGAGAGCAGCCAACTTTGTTTAACACCCTTGATTTTGAATTAGAAGGGATCAGAAAAGTCATCTAGTTCAAGCCCTATATTTTATAGTGCAGAGAAAGTCAAGTTCAGAGAGCATATACAACTTTTACAAGATCAGATGATTGATATAAAATCTGTGAGAGTAAAGAGTAGCATCTAGTATACTTATCCTGATAGTATTTATTATAATTACTGCTATATAATTATGTCACCAGTATGATAACTAAGACAAAGTTAGAGAGCTTTGCCCTAACATCTCAACATAGCAGAGGACATACTCTCTCCTTCTCACTGGTTCATGACTTTACTGCCAGTGTTTCATATTCCTTCAGTGATCTGTCTAAACATCTATATCCCTATCTATTCCCAATATAGGTATAAGCAATTTTATGGCAGACAGCAGGCTCTATTTCTTAGAAAAATCTTTTTCTTAATTTGTTCTCTAAAGTTTAGCTGTACTTTTCAACCTCAGCAACATTTCCTCCTAGACTCTTCCTCTCACTCCCACCATTACCAAGGTGAAAATTTTCTTACAATTTTATATAGAGTCAAAGCGATATTTTCCATGCCAAAGTTAGATGCTGCTATCACAGTCCATGTCCACTCACCATCAGATTCCTGTTCAAATGGAAGAAGACATCAGTTGTAAAGGTCCTTGCACTACTCAAGTTTCTGAGACAATGTTCTATTTAATGGAAAGGAGACTGAGTGTAGGGTCATGTGGGTCCCAACCAAATTCCACATCATGGCATTCATGTCTCAAACTCAAACTTATGTCAAAAGACCTCCAGCTCTCCCTCCTTTTAATAGCTTGTCAATCACTTTCACCCAGTATGGGAAATGTATAATATCCCCACTCCTAACTTTTTCTACAGAAACATTAATGCCATTCAAGCACTGCTGCTTATAAAATTCCCCTTTTAAAGGGACCAAAGCTTATTTTAAGTGCTTTTATACATATTTTAAAGGTAATGGCACATTTAAATAATAACCATCTGTCAACTAAACCATTTGTATCAAATTTTTGGCACTTTTATACTTGGAATAATCCTAAAAACTCTGGTCCCAGAACCTCAAAAGCTGCAAAAGGCAGAGAGTGGAAAAATTAAGGCAGTTCAGAGAATGGCATACTTCCATATAAGAATATTTAAAGATGGATATTTTTTTCTCATCAAGGTGAGTATTTCCTCCGTCAATGAAAATTTCAATTGCTCTAGGAATATCTTTCTATGTTTACTGTCTCCTGTTTATGTAATATAAGTTCATAAGAAGGGATTCATCAAACATTCTCAAGGTCTTCATCATATTCTCCTGACTTCACTTGTTCAGTTAGCTGCCCATATTTTTTAATCATACTTTTACAATTTTATCTTTTATATTAAATTCCTTTGAAAATTTATTGGTTTTGATGTTCTTCAACCTGTCCACAGCCACCATGCATGTCTCCATTGCCTTTTATGTGATTTTAAATTTTAATTCTTCAGAATAAACTGAAAATAATTCTTCAATCAGGTCAAAAGTTGAGGGAAGATAGATTTCATGTTTCTAAGATAAGAAATATTGGTAATGAAGTGAGCATAGATTTATCTACCTAATCCCAGAATAATAATATTATGGAGATAGACTTGAAACTAGAAATAAACAACTTTAAGATAAATACAAAAGCACAATTAAAAGGATAAAAGACAAAACATAGAAGTTATTTCTTTTAAGAAACACATTTTAAAAGACAAAAGAAAGGGTATAGAAGCTAACAAATTGACCAGTGGGCAATATAATCATCCATCATCATTACTGAGGGTCAATTTTCCAGTCTTTCTATTTTATCAATATTAGGGTTTCAGCATATAATTGTGGGCAACTGACTTATTATTTGGATCTTCTCTGAACTGCAATTATTCCTGTGCCATCAATGCGGATAAGAGGCTGTGAAAGAAAGTTAAAAATATAGAGGTTCATGTATTTTTTAAATGTCAAAAGTACTATAAAATGTAAGGCATTGTTAAAATTTAAATTGGTTCAAAAAGTGTTTAAATAAAGTCATTTATGTAAAAACTAGCATAATTTTAAGGAAACTGTAAACTATTCACTAGACTATAATGTCCTCATTGCCTATGGCATATCCTGGCTCAATGAACCTGAGAAAATGATTTAACTTTTCAGTGTCCTCAGCAACTATCACTGAATTACAAAGGAGGTGATGACTTTCATTGGTACAGGATGGTTCTCACTTAGACCTTTCTATGCCAATGAAATCATGGACCAATTCCTGATCCTCCCCCTCCCTTCATGTACATTAAAAGTAAGAGTTTTTTAAATTTGATATTATATGCTATTTTACAACAGAACTGTGCCAATATTCTTTAGTTAATAGTTAGTTAAAGGGATTTTTCCAGGATCAATAGGCACAACAAATCTTAAATTACAGGGCTTTTTTTTATGACATATGGAATAGATAAGTAACTCGAGCACTCAGCTTTTTCTAACTTACTTCCAACAAAATAGTGAACACACCTGAAAAATATAATTTCCCTCAGGTCCAACAGAAATGGATTTGCAGATTTTACAAAACTATAGCAGGGGACCAGATGAAATGCTTTATATCCCGCAGGAGGGCTTTGTACTTTGTAGCTACCGCCTATGTAAATAGTCTTCTCATATCCTACATTTTAAAAGCTAGGATATTTTAAAAATAGAAATCATATAAGTACCTTAGAAAAAGGTGGTATACAAGTTGGAGTTGAAGGTGACTGCATGACAAAATACTAATAAATCAGAAGAATATCCAGTAATGATGCCCAAATTTTTCCCTTCGGCAGAAGATAATGAGTTTTATTATATCTCGAGTTTAGATTTAAGCATCCTCCTAGACTACTGGTCTTGAGGCAATATTTCATGAATGGCATCAAAGATGGAAAAAAATGGACACAGAGAGTATATCAATATTGGCTAAATCGTTATACTGCTTACAGTGATAAGGAGAAAAAACATTTTTTAGGTTGAGTTATATATGGCCTCAGGAGGAAGGGAAGGAGAGAAAAGAAAGGAAGACCTTACTTCTGCATTTAAAGAATTTACAGGCTAGTTAGAAACTTAGAGGAAGTGGAATGTAATAATTCACATTTCTGTAGTATTTTAAGTAAAAAAAAAACTTTCCTTATAACTCTGTGTACTAGGTATTATATTATTGTCCCCATTTTTTTATAGCTAAGAGAGCTAAGACAGAGAATTTTAGTAACGTCTTTGGTCACAAAACCGGCAAATGGCATATCCTTAAGTCAGACCTAAGAATAGAGCTCTACCACTAGAAAATTGTTCCTTTGATTTAAGTCATTGAAACTCCCAGACAAAATATAAATATACCTAGGAGTTGGTACATTAATTTATTAATTGTGAACAATTTGGGCATGAATTCTCTGATATACCCAAAAGCTTTCTACAGGCCTATTCCCAATGTCTGAAATGGACTTATGGTATCATAGTATTATAGATTTAGAGCTGGAAGAGATCACACAAGACATTTTAACAACCTCTTCCTCGATTCTGCCTTATAGAATCCTGGATTTCTTTCATGACACAGTTCAGGAGTTGTCTCCCACACAAGTGTATCATGATCTCTTTAGTTCCTATTATACTTCCAAAAGCTACATTTTACATCTTTTTCAATTAATTTTTCTTAGTACATGTTTCCTACAAAAAGAACAAAAGCTCCTGAGGACAAAGATTTTTTGTTGTTGATGATATATCCTCAGAACATAGCACAAAGGATAGTGAGAGCTTAAAATATAAAATAAACACAATTTAATGACTACTTACTACCCCCCACCCCGGATCATTAACTTGTCATGGTGGAGGGGTTTGCAAAACTCAATGAAACTATGATCTATGCCATGCAGGATTACCCAAGAAGGACAAGTCATAGAGAAGCATTTGGACAAAAGGTGATCCATTGGAGAAGGAAATGGCAAGTCATACTGTACTCTTGCCAAGAAATCTCCCATAGATAGTATTAAAATATTAAAAAAGTATAACTTTGGAATAGGAACCCCTCAAATCAGAAAATGTCTAATATGTTAATAGGGATGAGAAAAGAACAACTACAAATAGCTCCACAAAGTTTGAGGTGGCTGGGCTTAAAAGAAAGCTCAGCTGTGAATGTATAAGGCTATCAGAGGAAATCCTGATGCTATAAAGATTAGTATTACATAGGAACCAAGAATGTAAGATGTATGAACCAAGGCAACTTGGATGTGGTAAAAAAAAAAAACAAGATTAAAAGATTGAGGGGGTATCAGTGATCTTAAATGGATACAACTGAGTAAATTTAATTCAGGTGACATTACATTTACATCCACAACTGTGGGAAAAAATCTCTTAGAAGAAATGAAATAGCCCTCATAGTCATTAAAATGGTGAGAACAGCAATACTGGAGTACAAGCTCTAAAATGACAGAATGATATCTGTTTAATTCCAAGACAAACTGTGCAACACCACAATAATACTATCACTATGCTACAGCTTTGATGTTGTAGAGGCCAATGTTGTTCACTTCTATTATGACCCACAAGACCTTCTGGAAATCACATTTTAAGAAAAGATACTATATGCATCATAGGAGACTGGAATGTTAAAACAGGCAATCAAAACATAATTTTAGATTAATAAGACAAGTTTGACTTGGAATACAAAATGAAGTAGAGCAGTGACTGATATATATATAGAGAGAGACTGATCTCTCTATATAGATATCTCCAGATGGACAATACAGAAATCAAATGCATTATATACTTTGCAGTCAAAAGTCAAGGAGCTCTATACAGTCAGTTAGAACAAAACCTGAAGGCCGCTATCACTCAAATAATCTTATTTTAAATCATTCTTATTGCAAATTTATACACAAATTGAAGAAAATGAGAAAAATACCAAACTGCATAGGTATTACCCAAACAACACCCCTTATGAATATGTAGTGGAGGTGATGAAAAATTTAACAGACTTACACTTGGTATATAGAGTACCTGAAGAACTATGGACAGAGGTTCAAAATATTGTACAGGAGACAGTAGCAACAACAAAAGTTGTTCCAAAGAAAAAGAAGATCAAGAAAACATAATGACTTTCTGAGGAAGTTTTACAACTAGCTGAGGAAAAACAGGATAATAAGAGGAAAAAAAGAAAGGGAAAGATATATCCAATGTAATGCTCTATAAAAAGTTATGGGGGAGGGGAGCATATAGGTAGTTCAATGTATTGAGAACCATGCTTGGAGGCGGGAGGTCTTGGGTTTAAATCTGGCCTAAGACACTTTCTAGCTGTGAGGGAACTGTTAAATGATAGGTTTGACCAATAATAATGTTGGTTGAATCTTCATACTATGTATCTGCTCCTCCCTGACTTGAGGGCAAGATGAATACCCTCAAGCCTGGAGTTGGGATCTGACTTTTCTTCCCTTTTTTTTTTAACATTTTTTTATTTAGTCAATTTCAAACATTATTCCTTGGTTACAAAAATCATTTTCTATTCCTCCCTCCCCTCCCCCCAATCCATCCCATAACCAATGCATAATTCCACTGGATATTACATGTATTCTTGATCAGAATCCATTTCCATGTTGTTGGTATTTAAACTAGGATGTTCATTTTGAGTCTACATCCCCAATCATATCCCCCAAGACCCATGTAATTGTTTATCTTTGGTGTTTTTACTCCCATAGATTTTCCTCTGAATGTGGATAGTGTTCTTTCTCACAGATCCCTCCAAGTTATTCAGGATCATTGCATTGCCACTAATGGGGAAGTCCATTACATTTGATTGAACCACAGTGTATCAGTCTCTGTGTATGATGTTTTCCTGGTTCTGCTCCTCTCACTCTGCATCACTTCCTGGAGGTTGTTCCAGTCCCCGTGGGATTCCTCCACTATTATTCCTTTGAACACAATAGTATTCCATCAGCAACATATAATACAATTTGTTCAGCCATTCCCAAATCGAAAGCCATCCTATCATTTTCCAATATTTTGCCACCACAAAGAGCGCAGCTATGAATATTCTTGTACAAGTCTTTTTCCTTATTATCTCTTTGGGGTATAAGCCAAGTAGTACTATGACTGGATCAAAGGGCAGTCTTTTAGTGCCCTTTGGGCATAGTTCCAAATTGCCCTCCAGAATGGTTGGATCAATTCACAACTCCACCAGCAATGAATTAATATCCTGACTTTGCCACATCCCCTCCAGCATTCATTACTTTCCATGGCTGTCATGTTAGCCAATCTACTAGGTGTGAGGTGATACCTCAGAGTTGTTTTGATTTGCATCTCTCTTATTATAAGAGATTTAGAACACTTTTTCATGTGCTTATTAATGGTTTTGATTTCTTTAATGGGAAATTGCATATTCATGTCCCTTTCCCATTTATCAATTGGAGAATGGCTTGATTTTTTGTACAATTGACTTTGCTTTTTGTAAATGTGAGTAATTAGACCTTTGTCAGAGGTTTTTGTTATGAAGATTGTTTCCCAGTTTGTTATTTCCCTTCTAATTTTGGTTACATTGGTTTTGTTTGTAGAAAAACTTTTTAATTTGATGTAGTCAAAATTATTTATTTTACATTTTGTGACTCTTTCTAATTCTTGCTTGGATTTGAAATCTTTCTCTTTCCAAAGGTCTGACATGTATACTATTCTGTGTTCACATAATTTACTTATACAATCCTTCTTTATGTTCAGGTCATTCACCCATTCTGAGTTCATATTGGTGTAGGGTGTGAGGTGTTGATCCAAGCCTAATCTCTCCCACACTGTCTTCCAATTTTCCCAGAAGGTTTTCTCAAATAGTGGATTTTCGTCTCAGAAGTTGTCATCTTTTGGCTTGTCTTGCTGAGGACACTTATTCCAAGTCTATTCCATTGATCCTTCTTTCTGTCTCTTAGGCAGTACCAAATTGTTTTGATGACCACTGCTTTATAGTATAGTTTGAGATCTGGTACTGTAGGCCACCTTCCTTTACATCTTTTTCATTATTTCCCAGGATATCCTTGATCTTTTATTCTTCCAAATGAACATTGTTATGGGTTTTTCTAATTCAGTAAAAAAAGTTTTTTTGAAAGTTCAATGGATATGGCACTAAATAAATAGGTAAGTTTGGGTAGGATGGTCATTTTTACTATGCTAGCTCGTCGTACCCATGAGCAGTTAATGCTTTTCCAATTGCTCAGATCTAGTTTTAATTGTGTGGAAAGCGTTGTCTAGTTGTATTCATATAGTTCCTGTGTTTGTCTCGGCAAATAGATTCCCAAGTATTTTAGATTGTCTAGGGTGATTTTGAATGGATTTTTCTTTCTAATTCCTGCTGAGATGTGTTGGAGATAAATAGAAATGCTGATGACTAATGTGGGTTTATTTTGTATCTTGCAACTTTGCTAAAGTTGTTGATTATTTCCACTAGCTTTTTAGTGGATTCTAGGATTCTTTTAGTAGACCATCATATCATACACAAAGAGTGATACCTTTGTCTCTTCATTGCCAATTCTAATGCCTTCAATTTCTTTTTCTTCTCTAATTGCTACTGCTAGTGTGTCTAGCATCCTTTTATCACTCCTGATCTTATTGGAAATGTATCTAGTTTATCCCGATTGCAGATGATGTTGGCTGATGGTTTTAGATAGATTCTGTTTATTATTTTTAGGAAAGACCCTTCTATTCCTATACTTTCTAGTGTTTTCAATATGAATTGGTTTTGTATTTTATCAAAGGCTTTTTCTGTGTCTATTGAAATAATCATGTGGTTTTTGTTGGTTTGCTTGTTGATATGGTCAATTATGTGTATGGGATGGTTTTCCTAATATTGAACCATCCTTGCATTTCTGGTATAAATCCTACTTGATCATAGTGAATAACCCTCCTGATCACTTGTTGGAGTCTTTTTGCTAATATCCTATTTAAGGTTTTTGTATCTCTGTTCATTAAGGACATTGGTCTGTAGTTTTCTTTCTCCGTTTTTGACCTGCCTGGCTTTGGAATCAGTACCATATTAGTGTCATAAAAGGAATTTGGTAGAATTCCCTCTTTGCTTATTATGTCAAATAGTTTGTATAGCATTGGGTTTAGCTGTTCTTTGAATGTTTGATAGAATTCACTTGTGAATCCATTAAGCCCTGGAGATTTTTTCTTAGTGAGTTCTTTGATGGCCTGTTCAATTTCTTTTTCTGATATGGGATTATTTAAGAATTCTATTTCTTCTTCTGTTAATCTAGACAGTTTATATTTTTGTAAATATTCATCCATATCATGTAGATTGCCATTGGAGGTGAGTTCTCCCTTTTTATCTATGATACTGTTAATTTGATATTCTTCTCTCCTTTTTTTATAATTAGATTGACCAGTACTGTATTTTTTTTCAAATTACCAGCTTCTACTCTTATTTATTAGTTCAATAGTTCTATCACTTTACATTTTATCAATTTCTCCCTTAATTTTTAGGATCTCTAATTTTGTTTTCTTCTGGGTGTGTTTAATTTGTTAGCTTTCAAATTTGCATGTCCAAATAATTGACCTCTGCCCTCCCTAATTTGTTAATACATGAACTCAAGGATATAAATTTTCCCCTGAGTACTGCTTTGGCTGCATCCCATAGAGTTTGAAAGGATCTCTCATCATTGTCATTTTCTTCAATGAAATTATTGTTTCTACGATTTGTTCTCTAACCAATTTTGGAGAATGATATTATTTCCTTTCCAATTTATTTTTGATTTGGCTCAACATGTACCCTTACTGATCATTATTTTTATTGAGTTATGATCTGAAAAGGTTGCATTTATTATTTCTGCTTTTCTGCATTTGTATGCCATGTTTTGGTAATGTACTATGTACTGCTGAAAAGATGGTGTATTCCTTTTTGTCCCTCTTTATTTTTCTCCATTTATCTATTAACTCTAATTTTTCTAAGATTTCATTCACATCTTTTACCTCTTTCTTATTTATTTAGTTATTTGATTTATCTAAATTTGATAGTGGTAGGTTCAGGTCTCCCACTAGTATAATTTTACTATCTATTTCCTCCTTCAATTGTACTAGTTTCTCCTTTAGAAATTTGGATGGTATACTATTTGGTGCATACATGTTGATTAGTGATATTTCCTTATTGTCTATACTCCCTTTTATCAGGATGTAATTACATTCCTATCCCTTTTAATCAGGTCTATTTTTACTTTGCCTTTGACTGATATCATGAGTGCAAATCTTGCCTTCTTTCTATCACTTCAGGCCCACTAGGTCTTGCTCCAACCTTTAATTCTGACCTTGTAAGTATCTACCCACCTCATGTGTGTTACTTGTAGACAACATAAGGCAGGGTTTTAGATTCTAATCCACTCTCCTATTTGTCTACATTTTATGGGTGAGTTCATCCCATTCACATTCAAAGTTATGATTGTCACTTGTGAATTCCCTAGCATTTTGATATCCTCTCCTAGTTCTGTCCTTTCTACTTTTGCTATATCATTTTAAACCAGTGTTTTACTTTTAAGCATTCCCCCTAATCCCCTCCCTTCATATGCTTCCCTTTCTACTCCCTCCCTTGTTGTTCCCGTCTTGTTTTTTTTTTTTATTTAGGGTCTGTTAAGTTTCTTCCCCCCCTCCTTCCTTCCCTTTTAGTACTCCCTCTCCCCTATACCCCTTAATTTCCCCATCTCACTTACCCTCTAGGATAAGATAGAATTCAAGATCCCAATGGATCTAAATGCTCTTCCCTCTCAGAATAGTTTTCACTGAGAGTAAGGTTTAAGTATTACCTATTAGCACTCTCTTCCTCTCATTCTTATGAGAGTATTCTTCCCCTCCCATTCCCATGTGTATCTTTGTGCGAAACACATCATCCTATTTGTTTTATTTCTTCAAGTATCTCTTGGTATCATCTTTGATACCCCCCTTTTTATTTATCTTTTTTGTATATATATTTTTTCCCATTTGAAATCATTTGAATATGTTTATTTAGTCAATTTAGAACATTATTCCTTGGTTACAATAATCACATTATTTCCATCCCTCCCCTCCACCCACTCTTCCCGCAGCCAACATGCAATTTCATTGGGTGTTATGTGTCCTTGATCAAAACCAATTTCCATGTTATTAACACAAGGATGTTCATTTAGAGTCTACATCACCAACCATATCCCTTCGACCCATGTATTCAAGCAGTTGTTTTTCTTCAGTGTTTTACTCCCACAATTTTTCCTCTGCATGTGGATAGTGGTTTTTCTCATAGGTTCCTCTGAGTTGTTCAAGGTCATTGCATTGCTGCTAATGGAGACGTCTATTACATTCAATTGTACCACAAAGTATCAGTCTCTATGTACAATGTTTTCCAGATTGTGCTCCTCTCACTCTGCATCACTTCCTGGAGGTTGTTCCAGTTCCCATGGAATTCCTCCACTTTATTATTCCTTTGAGCATAATAGTATTCCAACATCTGTGATATTGAAATCACTTTAAAAGACTGATATATATTAATTTAAAGTCACTAAGGTATTCAGCTATATCATTCCTAAATAAAACACCCAAGTCAGCTGCCAACTTTTTTTAATGGTGTTTTAATTACAAACAGGATGAAGAAAGTATTAGAGGGAGAAAGAGAGAAGGAAAGGGGAGAGAAGGAAAGAGGGTTTAAATACCCACTCTGCTCAGGCTGAACCAAAGCAGGCCCAAGACCCTGGATAGCCAAGGCAAGGAAAGAGATCAGTCCTTATCACTCATGTGACCAAACTGGGGAAAAACAATCCACGGGCTCCTCCAACTCCAAGCACCAGTCTCCAACAGATTCTAGCCCTCCTCACAGGAAGTCCTGGGAACCCCAGAGGCTGTTCTCTACCTCACTTCTTGCATCTTACATGTGCCAATGGTGGCACTAGCTTGAGGTCTGTCCTTTTTTGCACAGGTCTTTTGAAGGACGTATTCTCAAATAATTAAATCTTGAGTTTTGCTGCAGCCCTTCCTAATCTTGTTACCCTGAGTAGGGTGGAGATTGTAGTTTCCAAGACCTGATTCTGTTATTCCAAGTATCTCTGTTGTTATTGATCAGGAAATAGCTAAATCCCATCTTCTAAAGAATGGCCTGAATAGGGTGGAGTAGTTTTGAAATTCACACACCAACATATACCACAATTTGTTTAACCATTCCCCAATTGAAGAGCATCCCCTCATTTTCCAATTTTTTTTTGCCACCAAAAAGAGTGCAGCTATGAATATTTTTGTACATGTCTTTTTCCTTATTATCTCTTTGGGTTACAAACCCAGCAGAGTTATGGCTGGATCAACGAGCAGATAGTCTTTTATCTCTCTTTGGGCATATTTTCAAATTGTCCTCCAGAATGGTTGGATCAATTCACAACTCCACTAGCAATGAATTAATGTCCTGACTTTGTTACATCCCCCCCAGCATTCATTATTTTTCACTGCTGTCATGTTAGCCAATCTGCTAGTTGTGAGGTGATACCTCAGAGTTGTTTTGGTTTGCATCTCTCTTATTATAAGAGATTTAGAGCACTTTTCATGTGTTTATTAATAGTTTTGATTTCTTTAACTGAAAACTGCCTATTCATGTCCCTTGCCCATTTATCAATTGGAGAATGGCTTGATTTTTTGTACAATTGATTTAGCTCTTTGTAAATTTGAGTAATTAAACCATTGTCAGAGGTTTTTATGAAGCTTGTTTCCCAATTTGTTGCTTCCCTTCTGATTTTAGTTACATTGGTTTTGTTTGTACAAAAGCTTTTTAATTTGATGTAGTCAAAATTATTTATTTTATATTTTGTGACTCTTTCTAACTCTTGCTTGGTTTTAAAGTCTTTCCCTTCCCAAAGGTCTGACATGTATACTATTCTATGTTTGCCTAATTTACTTATAGTTTCCTTCTTTATGTTCACAGCTCTTCTCTGTGTTGGAGCTCCTATGGTCTGGGCTCCCCTGCCTGCCAAGATTTAAGGGGTAGCTGTTCTCAGGGTCTTTGGTGGTCTTAACTCCCAAGGACGTAGAGGTGCCCCTTGGTCACTCTATAGGGGCGTGTTCTGGCTCTGACTCTGGCTCTGTAGTTGGGATGGGGGAGGGTAGATCAATTCATGTTTGGGTGGGAGCTTTTTCACCCCCTTATAGTGTGGAAATGCCCAAATCACACATACTTTCAATGCTGTGCTCTACTGTAGAGTCCCTATTTTCTTATGAGAATGTGGTTTTTTTTTTGGTCTTTTGAGGTAGTCTAGATCAATGGGTGTTGGGGAGAGGAGGTGTCCCATACATTGACTGCCACCATGGTTACCCAGAAGTCTCAGACAATTCAATCTGACTTTTCTTGTAGAACAGACGTTTATTCAAGTTGATATTCAGGAATTAGGAAAGGATGATGGGCTAGGAAGATCCTTAATCTTTTCCCAAGCTATCTGCCCCAGTTCCCTCTGAACTTCATGGGTCTCTTCTGTATCCAACACAGCTGGGCCTACTCTGTCTCACCCTCTGTCGATTTTCCACTGTACTGTCTAAAATGAACTAAGCTAAGCCTATCAAACAGTTGTTGAATCAAGATCAGAGCTCCTTGATTAATCAGGAGGATGGTGACAGAAATGTCTTAGCTACCTCAGTCTGTAGGCTGAGCCTACTTGAGGTAACTTAGAAATCCAAGCCAATTTCACCGTTAGAGTCTTCTTGGGAGTCAACAGATGTCAATTAGATTTCTGGGATCACTCAGGAATGACTAGAACCAAAGTAGGCAATTTGAGTTTATTTCTCACTCAATTTGGAGAAAGCTAAGAGCAGGAGATGTCTCTTCCTCCACAAACACCTCACTTTCCTCCAACTGTCAGTTCCAAGCACTCAGAACTTCTCACTCAGAATTTCAAGCTCCCTCCTACATTCCATCATCGGTATCCAGCACACTCCTGTATCTAACCCTTCACATTTACCCAAATGTCCCCCTTTCAGAAGTCAATTAACCCCCATTGCCTAGCTCTAACCATACTTCTGCACTGGAACCAATGCATATTACTGATTGTAAAACAGAAGATAAGTTTTTTTTATCTAGATATTATTATAATAATTACCATTATAATTTTTAGAATAACCAGATAAATATTTTATTATTAATCTGTAGACACAATTGGAAGTGGCTATCATTTTCTATTTCTATAGGTTGTATATTAGAGTAAGACTAACAATGAGTATATAATATTTTCATAATTCTTTAAATATTATTTATTTTTTTCTCATTCTGAATATACCCTTAAAGCAGAATGGCACCTACCTCATGCAAATGGTTTTTAAATGCTTTTAAAATATGATGGTAAGAAAATGTTTATTTTCTATTGATACATGCTGTCAGAACTAATAATAAAAGAAGCACTAATCTTTTTTCAATTGTCTCTTTTGTCTGGTTGTTTTTTGAGTCTTATATATTTGCATGAATTGGGAATAACAATAATTGCCTAAGGAGCTATTCACCTTCTTATTAATAATACTTGACTTTCATGGTAGTGTTTTTTACAGAAAGGTCTCAACTTAACTTTGTAGTTTCACACCATCTTTAAAAAAAAAACAAAACTTCTCTTCCATCTTAGAAATAATACTATGTGTTGGTCCTAAGGCAGAAGAGCAGTAATGGCTAGGCAATTGTGGAGTTAAGTGCCTTTTCAATGGGTCATGCAACTAGGAAGGATATGAGACCATATTTGAGCCTAGAACCTCCCATCTCCAGACCTAGCATTATATCACTGAGCCACCTGGCTGTCCCTTTCAAAGTATATTTGAAGATAGGTTTTTCCAAGCCAATCTACGGACTGCAAAACTGAGGGTTCCTCCTGATGTATGATGACTTGGGTGAAATAATGATGAATGGGAGACAGCATTCATATTCAACCCTCAGCACAGGTTTCACAGGATAAACTGTTCTACCTTGGCTGAGGCTTAGCTTTATTTTATACTTTCATGATCACACATCTACTTGGCACTCAAGTTCATTTTCAACATATATGTTTCTATACAACATAACAACAGAAATGAAGCCTAAGGAGATAGTCAACAAAACATTGTTGCTAAGTACAGGGTAAGAGTGTAGAATGAACATGACAAAAAATTGCCATAAGTTTTTATGTCTAGAGGGTCCTATTTAAGTGGATATGTAAGAATCCTTGGGTTTAATTTTGTAAGTGGGATCTCCTGGTAATATTCTGGGAGGACAGAGTAAGACATCTGTATTAATTCTGCAAGCATGTTGTTATCATCTATTTTTCCTGGTGCTAAGTAAGAATAATAATCATAGCAATTCCAATAATAAGGGGATGTTAATAAGGAAAGTCACTTAGGGGGATTTCAGTGGATATTTCCATCCTTCCTGGGGGCTGTTTTGCAGTCCCCAGTTTCCACGTGTGACCATGTCAAACAGGGTGGTCTTTGATGGCTCCTGGCAATAGCTTAAGGGCAAAAACCTGAAAAAGACCTGATTTTTTTTTGCAAGTACAAAGGATAAAGAAAATTAAAGTGATTCTTGTGATTAATTTAAGGTGAATTTATAAATAAATAACCAGAATTTGAACACTGTATGTAAAATAATACAGAGACTATCTGATTTCTATGATATAGAGAAAAATATAAATTCAAACTTGAAATATATATATATATATGTGTGTGTATATATATATATGGAAATAACTGAATCAGAGTCTAATTTTATACTGTCTACATTTGAATTATGCACTTTTTAGGCTATTGGTAAAATATTTTAAACTTCTTGATCCCTCCCTTATTTCTATTCTTACTATACAATTTATGAGAAATTTAATTAACAGATACATATTTTAATGTTAGCCTTAGCAAAACAGAAGGACTATAAACCTGACTATGTTCCAATTCACACTCATATATCACAATTAATAAAGTGAATTAAGGTCAATTCCAAATATATTTGGATTAGTTGCTCTTTTTGGAATAACTATAACATTGATCTTCTATAAGAGTAGTTTCTAAATCAAATAAGAACAGGGATACTACCTCATAAGTAAGCATCCTTGAAGGCTATATATTGACTTTTAAAACTACAAATTCATATCATATTTAATTTAAGTTTTTATTTTGTTAAATATTTCCCAAATATGTTTTAATGTAGTTCATACCACTGGAGAGTGTTGTGGGCCCCATGTACTCTGAAGACCATGTTTTTGATGTCTCTGTTTCTGTATCACGTTTTTACAAACATATATAAATAATAAATGTAAAAGAAGAAATTTATCATTTTATTAAATACTATTATGCTGCTTTGGTAGTATCTACTAAGTACAAATTAGCTCTCGATACTTTATATTTGTGCCCTTTTCTCAAAAGCATAGTTTATTCTGTAATTATGAAAGGTATTTTTCATAGTATGTAAGAATTATTCTCAATGATATCAAGGGCTTTTTGAAATGGTCAAATACCATAATCAGAACCTTTATCCTTTTTGAAATGTGTGGTATAAGTATCTATTTACCCTTCTTTAAAGTAGATATCAAATTTAAAACTATGTAACCAACCCCCAATAAAACACTATGAAGTCTCATGTCCATTTTTTAAAAACTTTTATCTCATTTTTTCTTCCTTCTTTTCCTTGTTCCCCAGAAAGGCAGGTAATATGATAGAGGTTATACACATATCATAAAATATGTATTTTCCTGTTTCTCATGTGAAACAAGACACATATTGCTTACAGTAGAGAAAAATTCATGGAGGCTATGAAGTAAAGAATGATGTGATTCTGTGTGCATTCAGACTCCTTCTGTTCCTTCTTTTGTGAATATCTTTTTTCATCAGAAGTCCCTTGGAATTGTCCTGGATCCTTACCTCATCAACAACAGTTAAGTCATTCATGGGTGATCATCATACATTATTGTTATTAATGTGCACAACATTCTTCAGATTATGTTCACTATTCTTTGAATAATTTCATAAAAGTCTTTCTAGGGTTTTGGATTTGTTTTTTTTCTTGCTTGGTTTTATTTTTTTGGTGATCACCTTATTTTTCATTTCTTTTGGGACAATAGTATTCCATTATATTCATATACTAAATCTAGTTTAGTTGTTGCTCAATTGATGGATATCCCATAAGTTTTCAGTTCTTTGCCCCCACAAAAGAACTGTTTTAAATATTTAAGAATATATAGGGGGCAACTGGGTGGCTCAGTGGATTGAGAGTCAGGCCAAGAGATGGGAGGTCCTAGGTTCAAATCTGACCTCAGATACTTCCCAGCTGTGTGACCCTGGGCAAGTCACTTAACCCCCATTGTCTAGCTCTTATCACTGTTCTGCCTTGGAGCCAATACACAGTATTGACTCCAAGACAGAAGGTAAGAATTTAAAAAAAAAGAATATATAGTTTCTTTTCCTTTTTCATTAATCACTTTATAAAATATACTTAATATTGGAATTACTGAATCAAAAGTTATAATCAAGGAATTTTAGAACTTCTTGAATTTCATTCCAGACTATTCAACAAAATAATTCCATCCCTTCAATTCCTTTAAAAATGGATTAGCATCACCATTTTTAAGTCAATTTATCCTAGTAAATTCAGTATAATTGATAAGGGAAGAGTATCAACAAGAGAATTAAATAATTCCCCAGAAAATAATGGACCTTGTAGACCCTGTATCAGATAAAAACAGTAAAAGATATACTTTAAGGGAAAATATTTATCATAGCTTTGTTGGGCTTATGAATGAACAAGACAAAAATCATATGTTAACATTTGTTCACCATTTTACATAAACTAAAAGAATATTATTTTTGAAAAAAACTCTTTTTTTTACAATGCAAGTAACAAGAACAAGTATTGTCTTAAAAAAAGATAAATGAGGGAAGTTTTGTGTCCTGAAGGAAGGCTTGGACTTTAGGTATGGAGAGGGGGGAAAGGAGGAAAATATCCCACTCTTCTCAAAGCAGGATTCAGGGGAGACAGCAGATGAAACAAGTTGGCTCAGAGAGAGCAGAGGTGTTTTGAAGATTTTCCCCCTTCTACCCTCCCTCCTTAGCTAAAGCTGCTCTCCCCAATTCGCTCTTGTCCTTCTTGTCCCCCCTCCACTACTAGAGACCGAAGGTTCTCCCTTTGATTCGTTCACTCACACTCAGCTTGGGGAACATATAAATTTTAATGTTAACTCAATCAGATAATACAAAAGGAATAACTGGCAGGGAAGAATGGGAAAGGAATGTAGGAAAGGGGGTCCCTGTCTCTATCTAAACCCTTTTCCATCCCTCCTCAAGTTTGGGGGGAACTCAGGCCTTGGCAGCCTGAGCCTCCTGAAAGAAAGTCAGGTTGACTCACCCCTGGGCAACAGGAGCTGATGTAAAGTCTGCTCAGGTTTCTCCTCAGAAAGTCCCTTCAATTGGGAAGTGTTGGGGGGAAAGATTTCCAGAGTCACCAGCAGGAAAAATGGGTAACCCTCAGGAGAAAGTCTTTATCTCCCTTCTCTCTTTGATGTCTCAAGATGGAGAGCCCCTCACTGCTCTCCTCACCAGTCTTCTCCCCTCAGGATTCCACTCCTGGGGCCCCGCCCCCTTCGAGATGATCAATTTCACATACTCTTCAGACTGGCACTTTTTTCTAGTACCAGCCTCTGTCACAGTATCCATTGAAAAAGGAAACAGTTTCTATATCAATTTTCTAGACATCTAGAGGACTAACATCATATATAAATATTATGGGTGTTTTTTTTTACTTAAAATTATTCTAAGATATACAGATTCTCTGCTTATATTGAAACTATATCTTGAATGATTAAATAAGAGATAGATACCTTTGTTCCATAATCTTTAATTATTAATTTCAAGTAAGCATTAAAGAGGGAAATATGTTCACCAAAGGTATTATCCTGGAGGATTTTCAGCACAGAATCTAAATGTAAAAGTGATTCAACATAAATTTTGAAGTCATCCATCTGTTCAGTTATAAGACAACAAAGTAATCATTTCAATAAGTCTTGGAACATGGAATCTTCCTAATTGGGATCCATAATTAATGAAAACAAAAAGGTTTAATTATCTACACCAGGAAATCAAAACAGTACAGAACAAAATCATGAAGATCATTGCCTAAGAAAAAAGCATTGTCCCTATGCTTTCCAGTTGAATAGACAACCCATGAGGAAAGGAGGGATTCATCCAAAATGAAGTACAAGGATGTAATATTCTAGTTCTTCCTGAGTACCTACTTTCTGATTTACCTTAATTCAACATTTCTATGTACGCTAGATCTAGCATATATTTCTCCCTGATAGCTGGGATTCCCTTACAGCTACCTTGAATTTAAATATCTTCAATTTCTAAATACAATTCTTTTTCTTCCTTCATTTTCAAAGTGAACTAATGACATAATGAGTGATGGCGTGGGAGTGAACTGAATTTAAGTGAAGTAGAGTTGCACAAAGTCATCACACTCACTCTCTCTTTCATCATCATTAATGTCTCCTGGCAAGATAAAAGTCAGTAATACTGAAAATAGCCCAGGATAAAGTAAATGATCTCAGAATCATCCTTGTATGACTAAGCTCTAAGTGATCCATATCACCTGCTTCAGCTACTTTCATGACTTTGGAATTTTTCAACATAGGCCCATTTCATTGGGGGAAGCCTTCACAGACTTAGGGTAGACATCTCCTAGAATACCTTATACTTGAGAGAAGGAATTATTTGTCTTATAGAGAGCAATAGTGTATTTAAATGTTTATTGGGTATATGGGATTATTGGAGACAAAACTTTTGTTGTTATTTTCAGTTTAATTTAATTTAAGCTTTTGGCAGTTAGAGTTCAGGGTGGGAAAAATAATTAGAGTGGATTGAACTTAATAAGGTAGAAGTTTACACTATAAATAGAAAACAAAGGATGAGAAGCTAGGGGTACAGAAAATGAGTTTGTTTACCTACCGTAAAATCATGTGTTAAATAAATATTATTTATTTTAAATTACTTAGGTCCACTAATAAAATTTTGTTTGTAAAATATAAGTACTACACTGCAGTGCTCATGCACACACACACACACACACACACACACACACACACACACACACACAAAACTCTTAGATAGGCACTGCAAACAGTATCATATCCATTTTACAGGAGACAAAACAAACCTCAGTATGTTTGGGCTACTTGCCCAAAATTGTGTAGTTCTATGATGATAGAGGTAGTACTTCAACCTAAGTCTTCCTGGTTCCAAAGTTTAATGCTATTTAATGCCTAAAGAATTATCATTTTAGGTAACTTTAGTCAATAAGAGTTATCGATCAATGTGATTATGATAACAATGATATTAAAATCAAAATACTTTAAAATCAAGGAATTTGATTTCATGGAATAATTAACATAAGCACATGGGACAAAGATATATGAGAAAACACACAAAGAAACATGAAATACTGTAAACTAATCTTTAGTACAGCAATATTCTATTTAATAAATTCCCTATGAGTAAAGATTTTAATATTAAAGCCAATTGCTAAAAACAAGCAGAATAATTTCCTAAATTTAGACAAATACTTCAAAAAATAGTTTCTTTCTATCCACTCACAGCTGTCTTCTCAGAACAAATTCTTTAGGTAATTAGAATATTCATAAACCCCATGGGATCATAGAGATAAAGCTTGAAGGGACCCCAGAGCGCATCTGGTCCAAACCTCTCATTTTACAGATAAGGCATTTAAGCACAGATACACATAGGTAGTGAGCAGGGGAGTCAGGATTTGAAATTAGATCTTTTTAACACCAAACACAGCAATCTTTTCACTATGCCATGACACCTCCTTTCAAAGAGTGGAGTTTAGGTTTCTTCTCACAAGCTGATTTCTCCTATGACTTAAATAAAGAAAGCCAGGTTCTATTCCAGTCATTTCTAAAACCCATCACAGGTTTCTTGATCATTTAGACAACATTAAGAAAAACAAAAACAGTTTCTGAACAAAAACAGTTTCTGAATTTATATTATATTTATTAACTCTAATTTTTCCAAGATTTCATTCACCTGTTTTACCTCTTTCTTATTTATTTTTTTATTTGATTTATCTAAATTTGATGGTGGTAGGTTCAGGTCTCCCACTAGTATATTTTCACTATCTATTTCCTCCTTCAATTGTACTAGTTTTTCCATTAGAAATGTGGGTGCTATACCATTTGGTGCATACATGATGATTAGTGATATTTCCTCATTGTCTACACTCCCTTTTATCAGGATTTATTTACCTTCCCTATCCCTTTTAATCAGGTCTATTTTTACTTTGGCTTTGTCAGTTATCACAATTGCAATTCCTGCCTTCTTTCTGTCAGTTAAGGCTCAATAGGTCATGCTCCAACCTTTAATTCTGACTTTGTGAGTATCTACCCACCTCATGTTAGTTTCTTTTAGACAACATCTGGTTGGGTTTTAGATTCTAATCCACTCTCCTATTTGTCTACATTTTATGGGTGAGTTCATCCCATTCACATTCAAAGTTTTGGTTGTGACTTGTGAATTCTCTAACATTTTGATATACTCTCCTAGTTCTGTGCTTTCTTCTTTTGCTATATCCTTTTAAACCAGTGGTTTACTTTTAACCAATCCCCCTAATCCCTTCCTTTAATATGCTTCCCTTTCTGGTCCCTTCCTTTTTTGTTCCTGTCTTGGTTTTTTTTTTAGTGTTCCTTAAGTTCCCTCCCACCCTCTCTTTCCCTCCCTTTTAGTACTCCCTATCCCCTACCTCCCTTAGTTTTACCTTCTCCCATGCACTGTAGGATAAGATATAATTCAAGGTCCCAATGGATCTACATGCTCTTCCCTATCAGAGTTTATTTCACTGAGAGTAAGGTTTAAGTATTATCTATTAGCACTCTCTTAATCTCTTTCTCATAGGAGTATTCTTCCCCTCCCCTTCCCATGTGTATCTTTGTGTAATAAAGATTATTCTATTTATTTTATTTCTTTAAGTATCTCTTGGTACCCTCTTTGATTCCCCCCCACCCTTTTTCTTTTTTGTGCATAACATCTTATATCCCTTAGTGCCCCAATGTTTTCCTATGAGTGATTCTTCTAATTACTATTATAATGAATACAGTTTTTGAGAATTACAAATAACATTTTCCCATATATTAATATATACATATATATATATATAATTTGATCTAATTGTAGCCCTTAAAAAAGAGAATTTGAATACAAAGAAAAAACATTTTTCTCCTTTTCCCTCTTTTTCTTATTTACCTTTTCATGTTTCTCTTGATCTTTGTGTTTAGATATCAAACTTTCCATTTAGTTCTGATCTTTTCTTTACAAATACTTGAAAATCTTCTATTTTGTTGAATGCCCATACTTCCCCCTGGAAATATATAGTCAGTTTTGATGTATAGGTGATTCTTGGTTCAAAACCCAGTTCTCTTGCCTTTCTGAATATCATGTTCCAGCCCTTGCGGTCCTTTAGTGTGGAAGCTGTCAGGTCTTGTGTGATCCTGATGCTCCTTGGTATCTGAATTGTCTCTTTTTGGCTTCTTGTAGAATTTTATCCTTACCTTGAAAGCTCTGGAATTTGGCAATTACATTCCTGGGAGTTGTATTTTGGGGATTTAGTATAGAGGATATTCTATGTACTCTTTCAATGTCTATTTTGTTCCCTTGTTCAAGAATATCAGGGCAGTTTTCTTAGATGATTTCTTGTAGTATCATGTCAAGATTTCTGTTTATTTCTGGCTTTTCAGGTAGACCAATGGTTCTCAAATTATCTCTCCTTCCTCTGTTTTCCTGATCTGTCACCTTGTCAGTGAGATATTTTATTTTTCTTCTATTTTGTCTGTCTTTTGACTTTGCTTTATTAATTCTTGCTGTTTTCCAAGATCATTGGTTTCCAGTTGCTCAATTCTGGTCCTTAAGGTCTGGTTTTCTGCTTTTACCTTTTGATTTTCAGCTATAATTCTTTGATTTTGTGCTATAATTTTTTATTTTCTTTTTGAACCATTTCCCACTTATCTTGCCAGAAGACTTCCATCTTTTTGATGAGCTCCAATTCAAATTCTTCCAAAGCTTGTGAAAAATTTCCATTTCTTTTGGAAGGTTTTGGAGCATTTATTTGGATTTCTTCTTCTGCTATTTCCTCTGTAGTCTGTATTTTTCCTCCCTAAAAGTTATCCAAGATGAATCCCTTCTTCTTGTTTTTCTTGGTGTTGGGAAGTTGTTCCTCAGCACTGTTTGCCATCACTATGGTTGTTTTTCCTTCCCTTCCCAGTCAGAAATCTGAGTGAGGAAGGCAGGCTCTCTGTGTATGCAGCTAAGGAGCAAGGCTTTTGCCTGAGGGAAGCTCTTGCATCTCCATAGCTGTGTTAACTTCCCGGGAGTGCCCAAGTTCTGTGCTCCCCCACCCACCGGGGATTCATGTGTAACTACTCTCAAGTTATGTCCTTAGTGGTCTTGTTCAGCTCCCAAGACCTAGAGGTGCCCTTGCTAACTCCAGAGGTGCCCTTTGCTTACTTGCTGATTCTGGCATGCGCTGGTTATGAGAGCCCAAGTTTTGAGCTCCCCTGCCTGCTCGCCATGGTTTAAAGTGTGACTGGTCTCAGGGGTATGTCCTTGGTGGTCTTAGTCATCTCCCAAGACCTAGAGGTGCCCCTTATTCACTCCAGAAGTGTCCTTTACTCACTTGCTGATTCTGGCACATGCTGGCTATAACTCTGTGTCTGTAGGTGGGGGTTGGGGGGAGGGTAGATCAGCTCAAGTTTGCATGGGAGCAGTTTCACTCCCTTATAGTATGGAAATGCCCAAATCCCACGTACCCTCAATGCTGCGCCCTACTGTAGAGTCCATTCATTCTTATGAAAATGGTTTTTTGGAGGTCTTTTTAAGTCCTCTATATCAGTGGGTCTGAGGAGGGAAAGCATCCTGCATCGAGACTGCCACCATGATTACCCGAAAGTGAAAATCAGTTTTAAAATGTTTGTTTTCTTACATTGTATTATCAAAGCTTTAGAGCTGAAAGAAACCTTAGAAGTCATCAGTCAGCACTCTCATTTTATATATGAGAAAAGTGACCTGCAGGAAGTTTAAGTGACTTGCCAAGGCTCATGCAATAACTCAGGTGAGATTCTAATATATCATTAATAAGTCATAATTATGTGATAATTTGGTATTCTTTATGAAACCACGAGTTTATTATTAAAAGAATGTTACTACATTCTTTAGAATTACTCTACATTTACAGTTTTTTCTCTCTCTCTTTCTCTCTCTCTCTCTCTCCACATTTCCTTCTCCCTTTCTCTCTCTTTCTCCCTCTTTCACACTCTCTTTACCTCCCCCCTCTCTCTTCCCTCTTCCTTGATCTTCTCTGGCCATTCCTAGATACCTGTTTCAATTTTGACTATACCCGCCTTCCTCTTTTTCTTCCTATTATTTAGTTTCTATGTTGAACACAAGGGATATAGTTGGCCATTTGCTTCTTTTGGGGTGTTATTTGGTTTCCTTCATGGAGCAGAGAATTTGAGTAAAGTAATAATAAAAACTGAAAATTTCAAATGAAAGTTACAGGTACAGCTTCTAGAGAGGAGTGCTCAAAGAACAGAATTAGCATTATTTTGTGGTCTGTTTCGGGTTTGTTTCTGTTTTCTTCTTTGTGAGAGATGGGAGATTAAAATTTAGGTCTTTAGACTCTAGAGACATTAAGTTTATTATGTTTGAACTTTCCCTGTCATACAGTTATTATGACTGGTATATGTCATTAAAACCAAATCATTATGCTTATTTGATCATCTCTTTGTAATTAACTGTCTTTCCCATTAAACCCATGCATGTTTGCTCTCCTCTGATGCTTAATATATGTTCCAAAAGAAAAATGAGAGTAGACACAAATTGGTAAAATGTCCAGGGTGAGAAAAGATAAATTAACAATAACCCTTTATCAAATTTTGTCTGTGATATTTTGTTCTTATTTTAAACTTCTAAACTCTATACAGAATTTTCCCACAATACAGAATATTTATAATTTAATGACAAATTAGATAGAAGTTAAAAAGCCCCTACATCCATTATCTTAAACCATAACTAAGATTCCTGAATTGCTTAATAGTCCTGGATTGTACAACTCCAAAATCATGCTTCCTGAACCTCGGTTTGGGAAGAGAAGAGTAGGAAGATTGGAAGTAGGAAGATGTACACTAATTACAATGTACAATGATATTCCATTTAACAAATACCCTGGAAGACAGAACCAAGATGGAGAAATAGAGGCACAGAAAACTCAAACCGCTCTGAGAATCCTCTCCAAACAACCTCAAAATCACACTTCAAAACAAATATGGGAGTGAGAGGCCTACCATGGGAACAGAGTGAAATAATTTTCCTGCATAAAACAACTTAAAAGAAAGGTAAAGAGTGTCTGGTTCACAGGGATGAAAGGGGAATACATCCTGAGCAACGAGGTCACACCAAGAAGAACCTGCACAATCCGACAGCAAGTCCTCCCCAAGCCACCTACTGCTCCAGGTTCTGAATCTGGGCTTAAGCCAACTTTAAAACCTTGAGACTCTGCCTAAGGCAGCACCTACACCCAGCCCATGAAGTCCCAAGTCCTAGCACAAGACTTCATTGAAATCCCAAAAAACAGCACAAGGCAGATTACAATGTGTTGGGCTGGTGTAGGTGGCAGAATGTCGCTCCAAGGCTCTGATGAAACCCATGATGAGGTCCCAAGACTTACCACAAAGCAGTCAGCAGTGCACCTAATTGTTTCAAGTACAAGGGAAGGCCCAGAATAGGTACACAGGCATTCAATGAGTATCTTAACCCCAGAACAAGGCAGTCCTTGATGAACCTGGCCTTGTAAACTCAGAATAAGACCCAATGTTCCTGACCAAGGCTAAGATTAGGCTCTGAGACCCAGGACAAGGTAGTTCAAAGTTCTTTAAACCATGTAAGCCATCAGTAGTCTCTGAGGGGAAACTGAATCCACAAAGATAGATAGCTTACAAAGCTCCCAGTCCACAGACCATCATATCATTTTGGAAGAACAGAAAATTTAAACTTGCAGGAACCTAAACTAGAGCTGAGGTTATCAGTAACAAAAAAAAACCTGAAGTATAAGATAGTACCTCATTCTACCTTTAAAATAGAACACACCTTTAAGATAAAAATAAAAAAGTAAGAAAAAGGCTAGGAAAATGAGCAACAAAAAAGAGGAAGAGGAAGAGGAAGAGGAAGAAGAAGAAGAGAAGAAGAAGAAGAAGAAGAAGAAGAAGAAGAAGAAGAAGAAGAAGAAGAAGAAGAAGAAGAAGAAGAAGAAGAAGAAGAAGAAGAAGAAGAAGAAGAAGAAGAAGAAGAAGAAGAAGAAGAAGAAGAAGAAGAAGAAGAAGAAGAAGAAGAAGAAGAAGAAGAAGAAGAAGAAGAAGAAGAAGAAGAAGAAGAAGGAGAAGAAGAAGAAGAAGGAGAAGAAGAAGAAGAAGAAGAAGAAGAAGAAGAAGAAGAAGAAGAAGAAGAAGAAGAAGAAGAAGAAGGAGAAGAAGAAGAAGAAGAAGGAGAAGAAGAAGAAGAAGAAGAAGAAGAAGAAGAAAAATCAACAGAAAATTATTATGAAGGCAAAGAAGAGCAAAGCACAGACTTAGAAGGGGACAGTAAAATCAAAGCAGCTACATAGAAAAGTTGGAAGAAAATGGGCATTGGTCTCAGGATATATAAGAACTCAAAAAGGAATTCAAGGGGGGCATCTAGGTGGCTCAGTGGATTGAAAGTCAGGCCCAGAGATGAGAGGCCCTGGGTCCAAATTTGGCCTCAGGCACTTCATATCTGTGTTACCCTGGGCACATAAGTTAACCCCCATTGCCTAGCCCTTACCCCGCTTCTGCCTTAGCACTAATACACTGTATTGATTCTAAGATGGAAGGTAATTGTTTAAAATAAAAGGAATTCAAAAATCAAGTAAGAGAAGCAGGTGCTTCTGGACTTTGATCTTCTGATTCTGCTTGTTGTTCTCCTTATGGTCCTAATTTTGGTTCTTTTTTTTTTCAATGTTAGTCTCTTATTTTTTTTATTTTTTTCTAGTTTTTAAACATTATTTATTTGGTAATTTTCATACATTATTCATTGGAAACAGAGATAATTTTTTTCCTCTCCCACCCCTTTCCCACCATACCTCCCCTAGTTGACGCACAATTCCACTGGGTATCACATGTGTCCTTTCTCCGAAACCATTTCCTTGTTGTTGGTATTTGCATTAGGGTGCTCATTTAGCATCTCTCCTCAATCATATCCTCTCAACCCCTGTAGTCAAGCCTTTCCTTGGGGATTTTACTCCTACAGTTTGTCCTCTGCTTGAAGATAGTGTTTTTTCTCATAGATCGTTGACGATTGTTCAGGGACATTGCATTGCCATTAATGGAGAAGTCCATTACGTTCCATTGTACCACAGTGTCTCAGTCTCTGTGTACAATGTTCTCCAAGTTCTGCTCCTTTCACTCTGCATCACTTCCTGGGGGTTGTTCTAGTCTCCATGGAATTCCTCCACTTTATTATTCCCTTTAGCACAATAGTATTCCATCACCAACATATATCACAATTTGTTTAACCATTCTCCAACTGAAGGGCATCCCCTCATTTTCCAATTTTTGGCCACCACAAAGAGGGCTGCTATGAATATTCTTCTACAAGTTTTTTTTTTCCTTATTATCTCTTTGGAGTACAAACCCAGCAGTGCTATGGCTGGATAAAAGGGCAGACAGTCTTTTATCACCCTTTGAGCATAGTTCAAAATTGCCCTCCAGAATGGTTGCATCAATTCACAACTCCACTAGCAATGAATTAGTGTTCCCACTTTGCCACATCCCCTCCAGCATTCATTACCTTCTTTTGCTGTCATGTTGGCAAATCTGCTAGGTTTGAGGTGATACCTCAGAGTTGTTTTTGTTTGCATCTCTCTGATTATAAGGGATTTAGAACACTTTTTCATGTGCTTATTAATAGTTTTGATTTCTTTATCTGAAAACTGCCTATTCATGTCCCTTGGCCAATTATCAATTGGAGAATGGCTTGATTTTTTGTACAATTGATTTAGCTCTTTGTAAATTTAAGTAATTAAACCTTTGTCAGAGGTTTTTGTCATGAAGATTGTTTCCCAATTTGTTGCTTCCCTTCTAAATTTAGTTACATTAATTTTGTTTGTAGAAAAACTTTTAATTTGATGTAGTCAAAATTATTTATTTTACGTTTTGTGACTCTTTCTAAGACTTGCTTGGTTTTAAAATCTTTCCGTTCCCAAAGGTCTGACATGTATACTATTCTGTGTTCACCTAATTTACTTCTAGTTTCCTTCTTTATATTCAAGTCATTCACCCAGTCTGAGTTTATCTTGGTGTAGGGTGTGAGATGTTGATCCAAACCTAATCTCTCCCTCACGGTCTTCCAATTTTCCCAAGAGTTTCTATAAAATAGCGTATTTTTGTCCCAAAAGCTGGGATCTCTGTGTTTGTCATAGACTATCTTGCTGAGGTCATTTACCCAAAGTCTATTCTACTGATCCTCCTTTCTGTCTCTTAGCCAATACCAAATTGTTTTGATGACCACTACTTTGTAATATAGTTTAAAATCTGGGACTCCAAAGCCACCTTCCTTTGTTTTTTTTTCTTTCATTATTTCCCTGGATATCCTTGATCCTTTGTTCTTCCAAATGAACTTTGTTATGGTTTTCTCTAATTCAGTAAAAAAGTTTTGAAATTCAATGGGTATGGTACTAAATAGATAGATAAGTTTGGGTAGGATGGTCATTTTTATTATGTTAGCTCATCCCACCCATGAGCAATCAATGTTTTTCCAATTGTTTAGATCTAGTTTTAATTGTGTGAGGAGTGTTTTGTAGTTGTGTTCATATAGCTCCTGTGTTTGTCTCAGCAGATAGATTCCTAAGGGTTTTATATTGTCTCAGGTGACTTTAAATGGAATTTCTCTTTCTAATTCTTGCTGCTGAACTGGGTTGGAGATATATAGAAATGCTGATGACTTATGCGGGTTTATTTTGTATCCTGCAACTTTGCTAAAGTTGTTGTTTATTTCGACTAGCTTTTTGGTTGATTCTTTAGAATTCTTTAAGTAAATCATCATATCGTCAAAGAGTGACAGCTTGGTCTCCTCATTGCCAATTTTAATACCTTCAATTTCTTTTTCTTATCTAATTGCTACTGCTAATGTTTCTATTACAGTATTAAATAATAAAGGTGATAATGAGTATCCTTATTTTACTCCTGATCTTATTGGGAAGGCTTTGAGTTTATCCCCATTGCAGATGATGTTTGATGATGGTTTTAGATATATACTGTTTATTATTTTTAGGAAAGGCCCTTCTATTCCTATACTTTCTAGTGTTTTCAATAGGAATGGGTGTTGTATTGTATCAAAGGCTTTTTCTGCATCTATTGAGATAATCATTTGATTTTTATCATTTTGCTTGTTGATATGGTCAATTATGTGGAAGGTTTTCCTAATATTGAACCATCCTTTCATTCCTGGTATAAATCCTACCTGATCATAGTGAATAACCTTCCTGATCACTTGCTGGAGTCTTTTTGCTAGCATGCTATTTAAGATTTTTGCATCTATATCAATTAGGGAGATTGGCCCATAGTTTCCTTTCTCTGCTTTTAACCTGCATGTTTGTGTCATAAAAAGAATTTGGTAGAACCCCTTCTTGGCTTATTCTGTCAAATAGTTTGTATAATATTGGGATTATTTGTTCTTTGAATGTTTGATAGAATTCAATTGTGAATCCATCTGAACATGGGGATTTTTTCTTAGGGAATTCTTTGATGGCTTGTTCAATTTCTTTTTCTGATATGGGGTTGTATAGGTAATAATTCTTCCTCCTTTAGGCTAGGCAATTTATATTTTTGTAAGTATTCATCCATATCGCCTAGATTGCCATATTTGTTGCCATATCATTTGGCTTAGTAGTTTTTAATGATTGCCTTAATTTCCTCTTCATTAGAGGTGAGGTCTCCCTTTTCATCTTGGATACTTTCAATTTGTTTTTTTTCTTTCCTTTTTTTTAAATTAGACTGACTAGTACATTGTCTATTTTATTTGTTTTTTCAAAGTACCAGCTTCTAGTCATATTTATTAAATCAATAGTTCTTTGATTTTCAATTTTATTGATCTCTCCTTTGATTTTTAGGATCTCTAATTTAGTCTTCATCTGAGGATTAATTTGTTCACTTTCTACTTTTTTTTTTTAATTTGTGTGCCCAAATCATTGACCTCTGCCCTTCTTAATTTGTTTCTATATGAAGTCAAGGATTTAAATTCCCCCCTGAGTACTGCTTTGGCTGCATCCCATAGGTTTTGAAAGGATGTCTCACCATTGTCATTTTCTTCAATGAAATTATTAGTTATTTCTATGATTTGTTCTTTAACAAGCCAGTTTTGGAGAATCATATTGTTTAATTTCCAATTGATTTTTGATTTATCTCTCCATGTACCCTTACTGATTATTATTTTCATTGCATTGTGGTCTAAGAAGGTTTAATTTATTATTTCTGCCCTTTTGCACTTGTTTGAAATGGTTTTGTGACCTAATACATGGTCAATTTTTGTGAATGTATCATGTGCTGCTGAAAAGAAGGTGTATTCCTTTTTGTCCCTATTTATTTTTCTCCATATGTCTTCTAACTAATTTTTCTAAGATTTCATTCACTTCTCTCACCTCTTTCTAATTTATTTTTTGGTTTGATTTGTTTAGTTCGGATAGAGGAAGGTTCAGGTCTCCCACTAGTATAGTCTTTCTATCTATTTAATCCTTGAGCTCCTCTAGTTTCTCCTTTAGAAATTTGGATGCTATTCCATTTGGTGGATACATATTGAGTACAGATATTTTCTTATTGTCTATATTGCCTTTTATCAGGATGTAATTACCTTCTCTATCTATTTTAACTAGATTTATTTTTTCTTTGGCTTCATCAGATTTCATATTTGCGACTCCTGTATTCTTTTTTATCAATTGATACCCAATAGATTTGTATCCATCCTCTTACTTTCACCATATGCATATCTACCTTCCTCATGTGTGTTTCTTGCAGACAGCATATGGTAGGGTTTTGGATTCTAATCCACTCTGCTATTCGCGTTTTATGGGTGAGTTCATTCCATTCACATTTAGAGTTATGATTACTAGCTGTGTATTTCCCAGTATTTTGATTTCTACTCCTGGTGCTGCCTTTTCTTCTTTCACTATTTCCTTCTACATCAATGTTTGTTTTTAATCAGCCCCCCTAGTTCCCACCCTTATTTTACTTCCCTTTCTAACCCCTCCCTTCTTATCCCCCCTTTTTTCCCCTGTAGTCTTCTTTAAGTTGCCCCCCACTCCCTCCCTTGTACTGCTTCCCTTCCCACTAGTCCGTTTTTTACTCTTCTACTCCCCTATAGAGCGCAAATATATTCTCTGCCCCAAATGGATTGGATTGTTCTTCCCTCTTTTGGTCACTTTCAACGCACGAAATAGTTGAGTATTTCCTATCTCCAACCTATTTACCCTTTCATTATATCAATGTTCTTCCCCCTCCCGCCCTGAGCTTCTTTGTGACATATAAATTTACCCCCATTTGTTTCTTTTCCCTTTTCTTTTAGTATTAAACTCTTTTTTTAGATCTGGTTGTATACACACACACACACACACACACACACATGTATATGTATTTATGCATGCATATATCTATATACCTATTTATGTCTTGTCCTTTCCTCCTATGCAATTTGTCACTGTTCCCTCTAAGTGTAATTCTTCTAGCTGCCCACATGATAGCAACAGTTTTTAAGAGTTACCATTGACCTCTTTTCTTATAGAGATACATATCATTTAACTTATTGAGTCTCTTTAAAAAATTTAGTTGTTTTGTTTTGTTTTTCTTTCCCCCTCTTTTTTAAGTACCTTTTGATGATTTTCTTGAGTTCTGTGCTTGGACATCAAAATTTCTGTTCAGGTCTGGTCTTTTCTTTATGAATGCTTGGAATTCTTCTATTGTGTTGAATGACCATACTTTCCCCTGTAAGAATATAATCAGTTTTGATGGGTATTTGATTCTTGATTATAGAACTAGTTTCCTTGCTTTCTGGAATATAATATTCCATGCCTTTTGGTCCTTCAGTGTGGATGCAGACAGTTCCTGGGTTATCTTCTCTATATTTCCATGGTATCTGAATGGTTTCTTCTTGGCAGCTGGTATTATCTTTTCTTTGGTCTGATAGTTTTTGAATTTTGCTATAACATTCCTGGATGTTGTCAGTTGGGGATTACGTACAGGAGGTGATCTGTAGATTCTTTCAGTCTCCACTTTCCCCTCTTGTTCTAGAATATCAGGGCAATTTTCCTGAAAAATTTCCTGTAGTATTATGTTCAGGCTTTTTCTTTTGTCATGGTCTTCTGGAAGAGCAATTATTCTTAAATTGTCTCTTCTCGAATGCTTTTCTAAATCATCTGTTTTGTGAATAAGATGCTTTATATTTTCCTCAATTTTTCATTCTTTTCATTTTGTTTTATAGTGTCCTCCTGCCTTGTGAGGTCACTTAATTCCAGTTGTTGTATTCTGGTTCTTAAAGACTGGATTTCATCCCTGGCTTTTTGTTCATCCTATTCCTTCCGGTCTAATATTCTTTGAAGGTCGGCTTTCATCCTCTTTACCTTGTCTTTTATCTCCTTTGCCTCATCTTTCATCTCCTTTGCCTCATTTTCCAGCTGGTTGATTTTGGCTTTCAAGACACTATTTTCTCATTTTAATTCAAGTGCCTCTGTTTCCAGATGACTTATATTAATTTTTAAATTATTTTTCCAATTGTCTTCAGCCTCTCTTAATTGTGTTTTGAGTTCTTCCACAGCCTGTATCCAATTTGCTGGGATTTTTTATTTATTGTTTGCTGATCTCTCCTCCTCTGTTCTATTTGCTGAGTAGAAGTTGTCTATTGTAGTTTCTTCTTTTTCTGTTGTTTCCTCAAATTCCCCCTTCTTTACTCCCCGTATTTGTCTGTGCTCTTGTTCCTCTCATTTTTTTGGTTTTGGGGGCTTCTGTCAGGCCCCCCTCTTGGATCTTTAACAGGAGACCTCTTGGTGTAGTCTCTGGTGGAGGTTTGTTGGGGTTTGAGCTTCCCTGTCCTCTGGAGGCTTTTGATTGGATTAAAGTCCAACAGTCATTGAGGATGGGTGTGGAGCCTGGGCTTCCCTGCATTCTGGAGACTTCTGATGGGATTAAGTTCAGCTTAGTTGGGCTGGGTGTGCTCTGAGTCCAGAAGACTGGAGCAAATATGGAGGATTTCCACAGCTTTGTCCAGGATGTCAGGTCTATGCTCCCTCTCTAACTCCTTCCCCACCTTCTGTGTTGGACACTAGGACATAGCTCTGCTCACAAAGTATGCTCTCCAGACCAGCACCTTTGCCCGGCCAGAAGTTCCCGTTGCCGCTGGAGTCTCAGTGCTTTGGGTGAGAGGAGGGATGGGTCCTGGGACCTTCATTCTGTCTTTCCCTTAAACCTGAGTATTCTTGGATTCTGGCTTTTTGGGGAGTGTAACTTTTGAATTAAGTCCAGCAGGAGGGTTCCTTGGCTCTGTCTTGTTGTTAAGTTTGTTTTTTAGTCCCCAGTAGCATTCAGTTTGTGATTGGTTAGGAAGGTTATTCAGAGGTCTGAACTTCTGCTCCTTCTAGGCCACCATATTAACTCTGCCTCCTAATTTTGGATCTTATCCTTTACTGAGATATTGCAGCCTATTCCTGATCTAATTTTAATTCTACGTATGAGATTCTGAAGGAAGAAAACCAACTTGACTTGACTGATTTGTCTACTCAAACCTCCATAGCCTTGGTGATAAGGCCATTTGGTCACCAACCCCTGATCCACTCAACTTGATCTATTGACTATCTTCTGAAGACTGTTTGGAGAGGCCATAGTTTAGAGAAGCTAGGTCAGGGATTTTGGAGGACACAGTATAGTCATGTAGGATGTGAGATAGCTTGGAAGAAAATGAAAGTTTGTAAAAACATTTTAGTTGTGGGGTAAGCATAGTTATTATTTACTAGGAACCTCCTTGACCTTACTCCTTCACCCAATTCTTGTTATTTAGCATCATTAAACATTTTATGATAAACATACATCAGTCAGATTGTAAGATCTCCAGGACTGAGGGTAGCCATCTTGCCCTTGGAGCCTGAGAGAAGCAAAGATAACAGACTTCTACTTCTACTTCCCTTTTTGAGTGGCTAAACCTGGGTCTTTCATTATAGGCTGAGAAGAACAATGAGGCCTGTATAACAGTAAGGCCTTTTCAAGGGATAGGGACTGACACAACTATGGAGGCAATAGAGTGTGACAAAGAAATCACTTAAAGACTGATATATATTAATTTGAGGTCGCCAAGGAATTCAGCTATGTAATTCCTTAATGAAAACTCAAGTCAGCAGTCAACCTTTTATGGAGTTTAATTACAAACAGGAGGAAGAAAGGTATTAGAGAGAGAGAGAGAGAGAGAGAGAGAGAGAGAGAGAGAGAGAGAGAGAGAAGAAAGGGGAGAGAAGGGAATAGGGCTTAAATACCCCTTCTGTTTAGGCTGGGCCAAAAGGCCCAAGCCCTTAGATAGCTGAGGCAAGAAAAGAGATCAGTCCCTATCACTTAAGTGACCAAAATGGAGAAACAGTCTCAAGGGCCTCCACCTCCAGCTTTCTTCAGAGCAAGCTTCTCAGAGCACAACCTCTCAGTGCAAAAACCTCTCCAACAACCCCCTCTAGTCCTCAGACCCCGCTATCTTTAAGGAAACCATCCAAGTTCCCTCCCCTCAGTTCTCACATCTACCAATCACTGTCCATGTCTGCCCTGTGCCAATGGTGGCTCTAGCTAAACCCAGGACCACCCAGAGGTCTGTGGCTTTGCACATGTCTGTTGATGGTCATATTCTCAAATAATTAAATCTTGATCCTTTGCTGCAGCCCTTCCTAAATCCTGTTTCCCTGAGTAGAGTGGAGATTGGAATAATTAAATTTTGATCTATGCTGCAGCCTTTCCTAAATCCTGTTAGGACTGAGTAGGGTGGAGATTGTAATTTCTAAGACCTGGTTCTGTCATTCCAAGTATCTCTATTGTATCAATTCTAAAATCAATCATGACTCAAAGAAATTTCTGTTCTATGGTTAAGCATAGGTCAAAGCCCTTTCCATTGTTCAGCAAAAGATTTCTGTCCTAAAGTAATCTTAAGAAGGGAGGAGGAGGAACCTCCCATGCCAATGGGCTTCACATTCCAATAGAGTTCCCACTATCGGTAGGAAATTTTTCAAGTATGAAATTTCCCAATGGTGAAATTTCCAACATTTATAAGTCTAAGAAATTTTAATGTTTACAAGAGGGAGGGTGACAACCTAGATTTTCTTATTTCTGAAAATCTATGTTGAAAATTATTATTATATGTTATTAGGAAAATAAAATATCTTTAAGAAAAATAAATTCCCTATGAGCAAAGATTCTTTATAACTAAATTGTAAAAAACATCTTCCTAAATCTAGAAAACCTTGTTTCTGCAAATAATTTCTATTTATCCACTAACAGTTGTCTTCCCTGAGCAAAATTCTTGGTTCAACATCCTGAGCCATTTAGCTAATTATTTTAAACTACATGTGTACAAAAAAAAAGAGATGAAAGTATTTTTGACAGAGTTAGTAGAATCCTGAAGATGTCCTGAGTTTGTCACACAGGTCTCACAGCTACTAAGCAAAGGATAGATTGTACATTATGAGGTGTTTGGTATTTGCACCATTGGACAGTCAGTGAAAATCACTGAGACAAGCAAAGATGCATGGTTTCTCTGAGCTACTTTCCAGCATTCAAAAACACATACAACTAAATCACCAATCCATTCCTGATGACATCACTTCTTATTTCTACCACCATAGTCACAAGCATTAAACAGTATATGTTTTAATGTTTTCTTAACTTTTTAAGGTTACATATTGATTCAATTTTAGTAATCATTATCTACCCTTTTGCAATTCACATCTTTTCTCTCCTTTCCAACCTTCCCCCTTCCCCAAGATGGCAAATAATATCATAGGTTGTGCATGTGTTATCTTGCATTGTATATTTGAAATACTACTGTTATTCCCTTGCCCATTCTTTTCCTGACCTGATTATTTCAAACTCTGGAATTTGTGGTAAAAAAAAAATTACCCAGTTTGTGTCTTTATGCTTCCAAACTGACATCACTGCCAAAAATTAAGAGTTATGAGTATTCTCAGATGTTTTTAAACCAGTTCAGAGGAATTAGAAAATGAATGTGGAAACCTCTAAAATCTAATACTAGCAACTGAATTGAAATTAAATTAATTTCAGTTGGTTTTAAAATTAAATGACACATTAAACACAAATGCCAGCCCAAATGACATTGTTTTGTTCATACACAACTCTATGAATCTCTGTAATTTCCTGGACTCAAAGAGCAAAAGTTTATAGATGATATGAGTCTTAGAGGCTATTGAGTCCAAAACAAATTATTGAAGGTGAGGAAACTGAAGAAATTAAAGTCAGATCCTCTTTACTCCAAGTCTAGTATCCCATCTACTACTATTCCAGAGGTATCTAAATCTGGGCAGAGACAGACCAGCAAAACTACCTGGTGAGTCTGAAAGGACATTAAAATATAATTGAGATAATTTTAACAAATTAATAAGATATATTATATGCAATGATAATCTATGGGTTTCTAAGTCAATATGTGGCCCTCAAGGATCCTCTTTCATTTGAAATTGGCAACAATGCACAAGGGCACACTGCACCATACTGCCTTTCAAAGAACTTTGGTGATAGTCATTATGGCAACTTTGTTGGAAAGGGGCAACTCAATAAGAGTTAATGTATCAATACATTTTTAACTCTAACTGAGAAAATGCTCTGTTTCAAACTTCTATCCATTATGAGCATCATAGGAGATATACCAATCACATCGCAAAAGAGAGGATAAATGATGAACCACAGTGCTGTACTGGTATCCATTAATTATTAGAAGAGCCTTGGAAATTGTCTTGCAACTTGGATGGAGACTTTATTGAAGTTTTATGAAAAGACACATATGGGTATTACATATGATGAGAAAGTACAGAGAAATAATCTATCTGGATTTGGGGGGATAGTATTCACATGGATGGAATGAAAGATCAACAAATCAATTTTTGTATATTCAAAAAGTATTTACTGTATGTCAAATATCGTACTGAGATAAACTTCAAGTGAGTAAAGGAAATATAACAATGTAAAATTGCCAAAGTTCTCCCCAATTCAAATGGATTTTCATCACCTGAATTTGTGATATGCTGTATAATTTTAAAATTACATGCACAAAAAAGCTAAAATAGACATTGTTGGAAGCACGTATAGCAACAGAACAGATACAAATCCTTTTTTGTTTTATCTAGTGTTGGACTGTTATAATCCTATCTATTCTGACAACAGTATGGCAGAGTGAACAGAATGGAGTTCAAGCCCTGCAACAGACATTCACCAGGTGTGATCATAGACCAGTTACTTAAATAAGTGATGCATCATCACTTTCTTCATGCTTAAAGCAGAGAAAATACTACATTTGCCATATAACTCAAGACAATACTATGGGGAAAGGATGCTGTGTAGTTTGACATATCATATAAAAAAAGGGTTCTGATTATTATATTAATATTTGAATCAATTATAATATGCATTCCCACCACATTAATGTATACCACACATTACTGCCACAATCTTCCTGAGGGGTACTTTTAATGGGAAAGAGCGTCATCAAATTTAAGTCCCTATCATAAGAGAATCTAGGAGATGTAATCTAGGGACAAATATCAAGATAACAATAGGGAAAATGAGAGAATATGGTTGCTAAACTAAGTCGAGGTGTCTGTAATAAAACTGATATTGATAAGCTGGGACAAATCACCAAGGAAACTCACCTTCTGAGAAATCAAATGGCAGGGTAAATAGAATGAGGATTAAACAATTCACATCTGAATTACCTAAAATGGTCAGAATCAATTGTTTATCTGGGCAGCAAAGATCTTTGCATTTTAGAGGTAAGATATTTTGACTTTTTCTGGTTGAATGGGTATAGAGTCATAACTTTTGGTTCAGTGCTAAAAGATTACAAATAAAACAAGTATTTAATTGGGTGTGATAGGATTCTGCTGTCATATAGGAATAGTCAAAAACTAATTGCCCAATAATTTTGGAAGGAATGGTTCAGAAATGGCCTGAAAGAGGAAATATCATTAAAATATGTTTTCTTTCATATTTGTTCAGTGCTGCTAGTATTTAGCAAAGTGACTGACATATTTTAAGTAATTGTTAATTGATTGATTATGATTAAAGTGTGATTTCCTATTCCTGATTCTTTTAACTAATGAGTTCATGGTTTATAGCCTAACTTTAGTAATCTACTTTGATCAGAAAAATCCGTTTGGGAGCCATTGAAAATAATGATTAATTCCTGTCTTGCATTTGTGTATATTCTCCAATTGATAGAGCAACCTTCTAAGGTAATCTTGGTTTCAAATATTTTTCTTGTCCTTTATTCCCTATAAACTATAAAAATGTCTAGGAAATCCATTTTTTTCAATTTGAACTGAGGAAATTATGGGGTACCTCCACATAATTTCAATCTCAAAATGCCTCATATTGAATTAATTTTATCTTTTTCTCCCCCTAAAAGCAAAACTTTTTTTTCTTTAGTTTTCTTTGGTTGTCCCTTCTTCCCCATTCCCTAAACCTAAGCAATAATCAAATCTTATTCTAAATTCACATTTATTTTTTCCTCCACCCAAATAGCAACTATATTCTTTTAGAAATTCATCATCTCCTTCCTAGTGTGCTTGAAAGAGTTTCTAAAATGGTCTCTCTGTTTCCAGGCTCCCTCTCCCTCCCTCCCTCTTTAATCTTTTCCCTAGACAAATAGTCTCCTTGGATACATCCTAAATGGTTGAAAAAAAGGGAGGCAGTACAGCCATCTTTTTTCAAAACTACTCCAACAATGACCTAAGAATATTGGACAAAATTGTGAGTGAAAAATTGAAGGAAAAATTATAATCATCTTCTTTTCAGTCCCAAATTACAAATTTGATCTCAGCAGTGACTTGGATAGGAACTATGGAATATAGATGGAATTGGAATCACAAGACTCAGCACCCAGAGCTCCAAGTTAAGGCAAGTATACTCAGAGCTTAACTGACCTTTGGCCCCAACCCAAGCCAATAGCAAGTCATCTCAAATGGGCTGTCAAAATCTCAGAGGTAGATTACCCTAAAGTGAGTCATGTCCTCAGATCCTAGTCCCAAGCCAACAACTTCTAGTTGCAAGCACAAATTCAATGCCAAGAATTCAGAGCTAGGCCAGTAGTTCAGGTCACTAAGAACTAATCACTCAGCCCCAGTCAAAAGGCAACAATGAAGGGTCTCCTAGTTGAACAATAGCCCAGGGCCTAATGTCCAGAACTCCAAGCTAACCCTGAAGTCCATGAACTCCCAGAGTTAATCATAGACTCAGACTAGTCCAGGCCCATAGTTTAGGACCTAACATACACCAAGCAAGCAGTGAAACAGTCCCCCAAATGGACCAAAGTCACAGACTCATCCCTAATGGTCTCAACTAGGCCAGCAATTCTGGGTAGGCTAAAGCAAAACACTAAAGTAATAACTAAATGAACAAAAATAAAGAGTTGCATGACAAGAGTCAACCAAGTCACAAAGACAGAAAAGGAGAATAATACCATATCATAACATCTAAAATAAAAGCCTCAAACAAAAAACATAGCTTGACTATCAAATGAATCTGAATTGCCTGAAAAAAATGATATGAGATTTTTTTAAAAGTTTAAAACAGAATTATAAATTACGTGAGAAATAAAAGAACTGTAAATAAAATAAGATTAATGAAAGGGAAATTCTGAATGAGAATTAATACTTTTGTACAATAGACATACATTCTTCAACTTTACTCAAGTAACTTAATGTTGGAAAGGACAAAAAGAAATTAATGCCTCCATGAGACAATGAGATTTTTTTTAATGTCAAAAGTCTGAAACATAGAAAGAACAGAGACAAGGTGGCAGAATAACTAAAAGAAATCTACAGTGAACTCCTCCACATTCTACCTTTAAAAAAGGGGGAAAAGAAAACAAATCTATAATTATATCTAGAAAATTCATAAGATAGAATCCTAATGGGAAAATCCAAGAAAAAATCATGAGTCATTTTTCCATATCAGGTCAGCATAGAGAGATAGATTGGAAGGCCTGTAGGCATTGTGGATGGTGTCTGGACAGGAATACAAGTGCTTAAGGAGAGTGTTAATCAGAATACATGGAGTTATCTTCATATCAGGGAGCATAACCTCATGAAGGTTATAGGAAAAGATTCCAATTGGTAGCTTTAACATTTACTACTCAGTTGCAGGTTAGAGATTTAGAGGAGACTAAGGATGGGGCCTGAATCCAGAGGTAAAATCCTATGGCTTTCACATACAGGGTAATAAATGGTCTCAAGACCTAAAAATGTTTAACAAAACAGAAAGCAATAAAGTGTGGCTCAGACTCAAGGATCAGTTCTCAGTTCCAGCTTTTTACCCAGATTGAAGTTTAAAAAGGAATAATCACGACAGGATCCCAAAAGATACTAAAGCCTGTCACTAAACTAAAACATTTCTTAGTTAACTGATGAGGCCTTATCCAGAAGTATTTTATGATGACACAGGTGAGAAACTTGAAGTCCCCAGAGACCAGGGTGGGGAATCAAAAGACTCTGATTCTGATCAAGATACTTTGGAAGCTTGCTCATTCCTAACCTATTCCTGAAATGCAGGATTCATACAACACTCAATATCCAAGAAAGTAGCAGCAGAAAGAGTAAAAACCTTGACTCTAAAAGTATAAAGATTCCAGCCCTAACCTCAAGTCCACAGTGAAGAAATAATCTGAATAAGATAAGGTAAAAACATCCCACCATAAGAAAAGTAGAAAAAAAGTTATCATCATGAGAGGGACTTTCAAGAATCAAAGACAGAAGATAATATCCCCAAAACTTCTACAAGTAAAAACCTCAAAGTCTAATACAGTTTGAACATAAGTTCAACTAGAATTACCAGAATAGAAAAATCAAGAGCTGAAAAGTTTTTAAATATTTTTAGATATGAAATGATTGCATGGGAGAGGAATGTAAATGAAATTAAACGTAAAGGAATGGAATTATGAAAGAAAAAATATATAAGAAAGGAAGAGTTTAGCATGAGATATATAGAAACTTGCTCCTGTAACAAATACCAAAAATTAGAATGGCTCAAGCAATAGATAAATATTAAGATAATAAGAAATAATAAAATAAAGTCAAAGAAGAAAATATAATATATTGGTTTAAGAAAAAAATTTTAACCCTTACCTTCTGTCTTGGAATCAATACTAAGGCAGAAGTGTGGTAGAGGCTAGGCAATGGGGGTTAAGTGCCTTGCCCAGGATCACAGTTAGGAGGCATCTGATACCTGATTTGAACCCAGGACTTCCCATCTCTAGTCCTGGATCTCAATCTACTGATTTACCCGGCTGTCCCCAATATATTAGTTTTGCCATATAGGTGACTCTGGGTTGTAAACCCAAATCTTTTACCTTCCTGAATGTCATATCCCATGCCTTTCAAACCTTTAATGTGGGAATTCCTATATCCTGTGTGATTCTGATTGTAGCTCCATGGTATTTGAATGGTTTCTTTTTGGCTGCTTCAGATATTTTCTTTTTGGGTTGATGGCTCTTTAAGTTTAGCTATTACATTCCTGGAAGTTGGCATTTGAGCATTTCTTTCTGTAGTTGATCAGTGAATTCTTTCAATTTCAATTTTATTTTCTTGTTCAAGGACTTCTGAGCAGTTACCTTTGACAATTTATTATAACATAATATCCAAGGTTTTCTCTTCATCATGGCTTTCAGGTAATCCAATAATTCTCAAATTGTCTCTCCTAGATCTGTTTTCTAGGTCAGTCGTTTTTTCAATAAGCTATTTCATTTTTTCCTCTGTTTTTTTTCATTCCTTTGATTTTGCTTGATTTCTCATGAAATCATATTATAGATGGTCAGTTCTGATTTTAAAGGCCTAATTTTTCTCTGTCAGTTTTTGGTTCTCCCTTTTTAATTGGTTAATTTCTTCTTTCAACACTTTCATTTCTCCTTGTATCATTTTCCTTTCTCCTTGCATCACTTTAACTTCTTCTTGCATCATTTTCATTTCTCTTCCCCATTTTTCTCTGCCTCTCTTAATTAGTTTTTTAATTATTTTTTGAGCTCTTTCAGAATCTATGTCCAATCCATATTTTTCTTTTGGACTTTTCATTTGTTTTCTTTTCTTTCACTGTCCCCTTCTGTATCTGTACTTTGCTCTGTCTCCATAAAAATTCTTTAGTGTAAGGTTTTGTTGTTGTTGTTGTTTGCTCATTTTTCCTATCTAATTATAGGTAGGCTCTGTTTTTTGGGGAATTTGGGGTTACCTCTTAAACTTCAGTCCTTCCTTGATGTTATTCTCAGCGTATTTTCTGGGTTTTTATCAGTTTCAGTTCTTGGAGGCTCATGTGATAGTCTGAGGGCTGAGAGCTCTGAGAGTCCCCTCCCAGTGCTTATTCAATTGATCCTTGAGATCTTGATGGTTTAAGAACTTACCTCAGACTTGGGCTATGAATTTGATCAGATCAGGGGCTGTTCAAATTCTAGCCCGTGGCTTATGCTCAATTTTTTTTGTCTTTCTGTGTCCTTGATCCAATCAAACACACTCTTGATTGTCCTGTCCTGGAGCTCAGGGCAAAATGATCTGGAGTGAGGGTCCTCCTATGAACTGTGTTCTCACCCCAAAGTGTGAACTATGTCCTTATCCCAAGTCCAGACATGGATTCCTAGCTTCCCTCTGGACCCACAAGGATCAGTCCACTTCAGTCTAGACTGCTCTGGTGTGGGACTCTGGACTTCTCCACAGGTTTGAAATTCAAGGGGTATGTTTGGCTAATACTACTAATTGCCCAGGCAGGATCTTAAGATCTGAATGTTGGCTTGGGCTAAGGTTCTGAATTTGTCATTGCAGATGTTGGAGGTTGGGTAGTGGTGTGCTTTTGGCTTGCTCTTCCCCCTTTACTACAACCTCTTTCTGGCTCTTCTCTCCTCTCACCCCAGTACTCCAGATGTTCACTGGCTACCTTTTGGGTTTTTCTTTTCTTGATAGTTGTTTCACTCTGTCTCCTTGTTGATTCTTTCCCTCCTGTATTTGTTTTGTGATGATATTTTAATCTTGGTTGGAGAGAATTCTTGTGGTTCCAGGGAGATACTCTGGTTTACTCCTTCATTTTTGGCTCTGCCCCCAGAAGTCTGAAAATATAATATATCAGAAAAAATAATACAACTGGAAAAAATGAGTAAAGGAAAAATAATTAGGAATCATTGGACTGCCTAATTACCATAACAACAACAAACTGAACAACATTGTATTTTAAGAAATATTATAAAAAACTTGCCTCAATATCTTAGAACCAGAGAGTAAAGTGGAAATATAAGGAATCAGGTAATTATATTCCAAGAAATTCTAAAATGATAAGTTGTAGGAACATTATAGTCAAAATTCAGAGCTTCCAGGTCAAAGGAAAAATATTCCCACAAGTCAGAAAGAAATAATTCAATTGTCAATGTGCCACAGTCATAATCATACTTGATTTAGCAGTCACCAATATAAAACAGTGGAGAGCTTAGAATACAGTATTCAAGATAGCAAAAGATATAGGTTTATAACCAAAACTAACTTAACAAGTAAAACTGGGTAAAATTCAAGGGAAAATACTGATCTTTCATGAAATAGAGGACTTCTAAAAATTACTGAGGAAAAAAAACTACAGTGGTAAAGAAAAATGAAGTTCAAACTGTTTAGGGGAAACATAAAGGTAAATATGAATTAATGCTTAATGTTTACATTAATGTTTAATGAGTTGAAAAATCACACGAGATTCAACAAGAATGAACATATTATATTCACTTGTGGGGAGATGATATATATGTCTCCTCAGAATCCAATTATCAGCATGGGTCAGAGAGGGAGTGTATTTAGACAGAAGGCCCAGGAATGCTTCTGCTCTATCTATGGTATATTTTTAAAGCCTGGAAAATGAAGGGAAGAAAAATACACTGGGATAGGAGGAAGAGAAATGATTAGAGAAAAAATATCTCACATAATCAGTGCATGCAAATAGATTTCCATACAGACAAGAGGGATTAGGGAAAGCATTCAATACCTGAATCTCATTCCCATATGAATTAAAGTAAGGCTAGAAACACACACATATTCAAACACACACAGAGAGAGAGAGAGAGAGAGAGAGAGAGAGAGAGAGAGAGGCAGCGAGTTTAGGTATAGAGATGCATTTCATTTAATAAAGAATTAGTAGGGAAAGTATAGAAGGGGGAATTACAAGGACAGGTGAGGTAAGGTTGGTAGATTAGTTATAATCAAAACAAACTAAAGATGCACAAAAACTTTTATAGCCCTTTTTGAGTCAGAAAAGAATGGGAATCTCAGAAGGTGCTCATCAATTTGGGAATGACTGGAAAAAGATATAGCATATGAATGTGATGTAGGAAATTATGAAGAGAATGGTTTAAGTGAAACCTGGGGAAATGTTTATAAACTAATGCCAAATGAAATAAATAGAACCATGCAAACAATTTATACTATGACATCAATATTTTGAACAACTTTAAAACAAACTTTGAAAGATTTAGGAAATCTCATCAGAACAATGACCATTATAAAGTAACCTACAACAAATTAGATCCACTAAGGAAAGCAGCCATAAAAGACATGCTAGTAAGTTTACCTGAGATTTCTGGAAAGGTACAAATCTCACAGCTGTGAGCAATATATTGTTTGGCTGAAAATCAGATAAGGAGAACCCTTGAAGAATTCTTCTCCAAAATAGTCATAATAATAAAAAAAAACCCTTTGAATCTTTATTTTGAAGAACAAAGAAGACTTTGTAATCTCATGACCAAATGACCAGACCCTACTCTCCCCAAGTTATGCAGAACAGATTAGCTGTCAATATTTTTCAGTTTGCTTGTGTCTATAGAGGAGCCCCAGAAATGTTTTGGGTATAGTCATTTCATAAACAATATTTTGTGGGAAAGAGCTTAGTACTCTACTTTCTATAAAAATTTTTCTCTTTGTCATAATAAATAGAGATCATGCATTACCCCATCTAGCCCTGCTTTGTTGAATCTCTCTTTCACTCCTTCCTTCCTTTCTCGCTCTCTCCCCCTATTTTTTCTCTGTCAGAATCCTGACTGAACAATCTGTCCCCTGATAGCAAGATGAAAGGTTAAAAGTAGAGAATGAGACATGTACATTTAATATATGTGAATATATGAACACTTGTATGTATATATGTACATCTTTTAGATGCAAATAATACAGGCATTTATTTTCCTTGATTATACATGTTTTTCCCCCAAGGGGTTTAATTTTCTTTCATTTGCAATTGGAGGAAGGTTGGCATTGGAGAAGATGGCACATTTCTTCTGTTTAATAAACAATGAAGCATTATTTTAAAAATGAAATATGGAAGGTAACATACTGGTGAGATAATTCAAGAATCCCTTGACTACATGAAAGTGATGACCAAAAAGGAGCCTAAATCTCATATTTTGAGAAATCATGAAAGAATACTCCCTGAATCTCTTAGAACCAGAAAGTAAAGTAAAAATACAAAAAAAAAATTCTGAAAGTTTCACTAAAATGAAAAATATTGGGAATTTTATATTTTAATATAGTTTTCATTTTGAAGAAAAAGTTACTGAAAACAGCCAAAACAAAGAGTTCTGGTATAAAATAACTACCAAGATTAAGATCAAATAAGATTTACTATCTACTACTGTAAAGTAGAGAGCATGGAATTCCAAAAGCCTAACAAGTAAGAATGGTTTACTCAAAAAATTTGAGAATAATATTAAAATAGGGGGAGAATGGATTTTTTAATGGAATAGATGCAATCATTCCTGATTATAAAAAGAAAGTCAGAATTTAGGATCTTTGAAGCATAAGCAAAGTAGAAAGAAACATAAAAGGGTAAATGAAATCAAGAAGCATTCCCACAGATTAGTCTCAGGACCAACAACAAGACTACATCTCCCCTTCAGGGTTTTAAGGCTGTGCCTGAGTACATAAGTATAGCTCTCTATTGCTATCAGCTCAAATTCTCATTACTATGATTCCTCAGGATTATTAATCATAAATTATTTTAATCAGCAAGCCTTGAGTAGTTTTTAGAAAAGATTATTTAATAAGGGTGATAAATAATAATCATTGATAAAAAATTAAATCCCTCCCCAAAGTATGCAACACAACTTCACAAGTTTGAAAAAAGTCCAGATAACAGTAAATCCAAACTTAGAGAGTATTTTTTTCCTATGGGGTAATTCACAGCTCCTGGTTGTCAGAAGTCTTTTTCTCACATTGTGGAAGTACCCAAGAAGCTTCCCTTAACAATGATATAATCAATTGATCCAGGAATGTTGTTAGGACATTGAATGAAACTTTTGAAGTCTTGCACACTCTAGGGCCAGTGGTTGGTGAAGGTTTTCAAGTTTGGGTGCCCAAACTGTAACTTCAAGCTGCCTATGAATCCTCCCCTTCACCCCCACCCCCCAGGAACATTACCCTAGGGAGGAAGTGCTTACTTTCAATGGCTAGACAGAGAGGTGGGGCATGCAAAAAAAAGAGGGGGAATGGGACAGCTACCCAAGTGCTAGCTCTGCATAATTGCCAGGCCTTCCCCAACACTGTTCTAGACCCTTTGAAGCTAAATTCCTTTTCTAGCCAAAATAGGAAGGAAAGGAGACACAGACAAGTCAAAACCTAGGTCTTTTCTCCCTCCTTTATGCAAATAATTCCTCCTCAGGGTTTTAACATGAATGTCACACTTGGATGACTCCCTTCCCAAACTGTTTTGATAGAAGACTGGTAGAGTTTGATCAAGCTACCTCCCTATATTCTAAGCTTCTTATAGTTCAATATTATTCAGTTTTTAAGCCTTTTTCCCACAAAGGCTAAAACAATTGATAGATTGATTGACTGTAATTAATGGTTATGGTAGAGACTGTTTCCATTTGTTTAAGACACAAGGGTGTCATATTTATACTTTTAGAGAGAGTATGATGATTTGGAGTGAATCAACTTCACCCTTACAGTGGACATATTTTCCATTTTATATTTTTTAGCCCACTTTTTCAATGATGATGTTTATAAACCACTATGTTCTACTTTTTACCACTTTGATCCATTTATTCATTCATTTATATGTCCATCAGTTCTGGCTGCTAATTATTCAGTTTTTTGCCAGGCCCATATTAAAAGAGCTTCTTCATTTTGAATTATTAATGCATCATTTTCAGATAAGGATGTTAATGCTCTCTCCCGCAGTTTACCTTATCACATATTTCTCCACATACATAATATACCTCATACTTCCCTCTCAATAGAATGTAATCTTGTTGAAGGAGCAGGTTACTTATTAATTTTCTTGATCACATGGTTAACTAATGCTTTTTAAAAATTACCCAGTTGAATTTTTAGCAATATTTTATATTAATCTCAAGTCTGCTTACCTCTAACGACAACCAATTACCACAACTTAAATTGGTTTTCATAGCTAACTGAAAGAAGTCTTCATCAATCTTCCATATTAAAAGACTTCAAACCTTTGAAGATAAGTGTCATGTCCTCCCAAAATTTTATTTTCTTCAAGATCATTAGGTGTGAAGAATATAGGCTGTCCCTTCATTTATCCTACAATGGTCTAGAGAATCATATATAAATTGGAAGGCTCATCTGACTCCACCCCATTAATCTGTTTTACCATTACACATCAGTGATGAATGGATAAGATGAAATGAACATCCATTTGCATATGAGCTTCATAGAAATTGATGAATCAGCAGTTAAAATTGATGAATGAGTGAATGGAACAAGGTGGTTCTATGTGAAATATAGGCGATTTTAAAAACACCATCATCTGAGACACAGAAAAATGAAATACGCAGTAGAAAAAAATCCAGGGCTACCTATATTTCTATTTGAAAACTGTTTTGTCTCATTTAAATGCACTTTCAAAAATTAGATTCTGTGAAATGGGATGTCTGAATCAGAGGACAATTTTTAAAATATTTTAAGCAGTGGTAGCTTTAATATTTACTGAATAAATTAAATAATATACAAATATCTTGAAACTTGAGAAGAGGAGGGAGAGAATAAACTGATTCTTAAAAAATTTTCTCCATTAGAAAGCAACCATATCATAGCTTTCCTGAAATTATTTCCCCCATAATGGGACATTATTCTCTCTCTCTCTCTCTCTCTCTCTCTCTCTCTCTCTCTCTCTCTCTCTCTCTCTCTCTCTCTCTCTCTCTCTCTCTCTTTTGGTTCAGATGAGTGGAAAGAAGGAACCTTTGGGTTTTGTTTTGTTTCTAGCAATTTTTCTTTTTTTTTTAACAAAAACAATAATTTTCCTCACTCAAACAAGGCTACCAAAATACTAGATAAGTCAAAGAAAGTTCAGAATGAGTTAATTCTACATAATCCATGAATAAAATTAGGCTGTACTCATCAGGGATTTTCCAGGATTAGGATGTTATGTTCTAATTACCTTCTTTCCTCACCTCTTTACAGCTTCTGTTATACTCTAAATATTTCTCAATGATTACCATACCCTGACTCTCTTATTCCCTCTCAATGAGTCCAATCTGCTAGAGCAAATTCACTATGCCAAACTCCTTTCATATTCCCATTATTACTCAACTCTATTCCCCTCCAGATCTATCTACCCCTCACTATATTCTCTAGAATAACTGATCTATTATTAGCAACTTTGTTTTATCATAAACATTTTCCTATTCTTAATCTTTTGATCTTCTGGCTCTCACTGATACTGACCTCCATCTTGATTATCCAGCATCCCTGGCCAACCTTTTCAGCACTTGTATATTTACTCATGTTCTTCTTTACCACCCCTAATTCTCATTGCCCATAGTGGGGAGGAATATGTTCTATTCCCATTGTTCCTTATATAATTTTCTGCTACTCCCACTACTCAGAACCCTTTTCTCCTTTGGAATTTATACTATTTAAATTAAATATCCCTTCCAGATTCTAGTCACTATTATCTATTTCCAAGACCTTATTTTTTCCTCAATGAATTCAGTACCTAGTTTATCCTCCTCTTCATCACAGCTTCTACTAACATGCTAGGATAATTCTACACACATGTCAATACTCCCTCAAATGTCCTAACTTCTCAATTTTCCAATCTACTCTGTTCCCATAACTTACTCCTTCACTCAACCTCAGAAATAGAAGTCATCACACTGTTCATTTTCAATCACACACAAGTATTCATTTGAAGTTCATGAACGATGAAATTCCTCTATTTGATCATAACCTTATTAGCATTCTGTATTTCCCCCATCTTATAACTTCCAATTATGTACTATACCTTCACTTTGACCTTGAATTCTTAAAGTCAAATAAAACCAGCAAGCATTTATTGATGACTTATTATGTACCTAAGTCTCTCTTATGTCTGGAATGTTAACAAAAAGCCTCATGTCTCTAAAATAAGACAGTCCCTCCATTCAAGGAAGAGGGAGAGCTATACAAAAAAAAGGGAGGGGATAAAAAGCAGAGTGGGAAGAGATATCCTTCTAAGGTCATGTTAGCAATGTTCAAATAGTGAAGTTTGACTGATCTCTCCCCTTCCTCAAAATGAAGGTTCTTCCTCCTCTCAATCCTTTTTCTGGCCATCATACATCTAGTTATTGCATTCTCTTCCTTTCTCTATCTCATTCCATTGGTGTGATGGTTCCACCCTACATTGTCCTTTAAACTTTGCCCCTTTGTCCTACTAATGATTACTTCTTGCCAAACCATTTCAGGGATTACTCTTATCATCCACTTCCCTTGCTATTATTCACCTACTGCTAAAAGAGGTAATCACTAAACCATGGGATTAGATCTTCTACCTATTTGTTACATATAATCTCAACTTGATCTTCATTGCAGTAAGGCAAAACTTTTATGAATTTCCTTCTAATCAGTTCATCTTCCCTTTCACAAGAATAGGCATTTCAAATCTTTCATCCTTTCTCAAGTCTCCCAACGCATCCTCTTATTCCACCCTATCAAATATCTTTTACATTTAAAAAAGCACTTAGAAACTTATTAGTTTTTTGATCTTAAGTCATTTATTTTATCTAAGCTTTGCCTGAATTTCCTGATTGGTAAAGAGGAAAATAATAATGGTAACTAGCTCCCAGGTGTTGTAAGGATCAAAATGATCTAATGACTGAAATGCTTGACATAGTAACTACTATATGAGAAAACCCTATATCAATGGACAAATATTATGATTATTTCTTTAACTGAATGCAATTGCTTCCTAATAAAATGACAAAAAGAACAAATGAATAATTTTCCAGCTAAAGCAATTTGAAAATGAATTAGGCTGAATTTATATCTAACTAGTAATATATTTTGTTTCATGTTTCAAATACATATTAGATGGTATTATTGTGTTTCTCAACTTTTTTCTTATATTATAAAATCTGAGAGACCATTCTATCAGGAACACTATTAGACAAATATATCTTTTTTAAATCTGCATGCTGTTAGTTTATGAATTGCTCTTACTGTCCAATATTAAATTGAAAATATTTTTTAAAGACTTAATAATGATAATTTCCTGCACCTGCGTAGAGAAAAACTTGTCTAGACCCTTCAAGATATCCTTATCTTTGGGGTCTTTTGGAACTTTATATTCTAGAAAGGTTTTAAGATTTTATTTACCCCATTGACTGCCTTTTGAAAAATGAGGTTACCAAAAATGTAAAATGTGCTTTAAAGATGTAACTTTAATATATTAATATTAATCAACATTCATTTATTTTATGTAATTGGGGGATAAGAAAATTAATTATATTTAAACCTTTAGGTATGATTAGTAAAGTTTTATTATTTGAGGTAAAAATTCTTTGGAATATTATCCTGTCTTGTGTTTGTATTATAAGGATGATTGTCTGAATGTAATGAAGCCAATAGTAGAAAATGACATGTGCTGTCATCTGAGAACTGCTACAAGTAGAGCTTTGTCCTTTGCAAATGTTGCTAAGGTGACCTTAACATGGTCTAAACTAGATTCCTCTTACATCATTTTTCCATTGTGCTATTTCCTTTCTGAATAGGAAATTTCCCCACCTGGGTAATCCTAAACATGGTTTTTCATACCTTGCAACTACATAATGGGCTATCAGGTATGTCTCATGCCTGAAATCAGACAGAACTGATGGTGTTTTTTCTCTGTTGGATTATATGCCAGGTTATTCTGTACATTTGAGAGGATAAGTTTTGACATTGTTATAACTATGGTCCTCATTTTCCTTTTATAGTAACTTCCTATAATCAGAGCAGGTGAGCAAAGGGAGTTTTGTCAGTATAATACTAAACTGATTAATTAATGGACTGATAAATTATTTAATTGCTAAAATAGGATGCAATATGAAAAATAGTACAGTTTTAACCAGTATTTGAAGTCAATATAATATAGTGATGCTATTCACCTAAAGGGGGAATTATCAAAGTAGTAGGGCAAAGATGTAATGTAAAAATTTTTCTAAAGCGACTATTATAATATTTAATATTAGACTCTTTTCTCATTGTATACACACCCACATATAATGTCCAAATGTATCTAGTATGGAAATTCAAGCTTTGAGTATGTTTTCGTAATACATCCTCAAAATTATCATTATAATTTCATATATAAAATTGTATTGCATAATTGTAATCATTTGCTCATTTTAAAGTATATGTTAATTTTAAAAGATAGAATTCATATTAAAAGTTGGGCCTTTGGGAATTTTTTAAGGTTCTTATATGAACTATAAGGTTTTAATAAAGAAAAAGTATTATATAAATTCTTTAAGTTTCAGGTAGATTGCCATATCATGGCATATCAGCTGATAAAAGTGAGTTGAGAAAAACTGTGTTGTCCATTCCAAAAACATATTAGGTCTAAATGGAAGAGCAAAGAATTTTCTCCAATTTTTCCAGGAAATTTTTATTTTTGCCTATTGAGTGTCTAACAAAAGAAAAAAAAAAAGAAACTATATCTGTTGCCATTAAAATAAAATAATGGAATGGGCTGCAATTTAAAATGGTTTGTAAAATTTAATTAAGAAAACAGTAATTAGTGATAAGTTTCATTGATGTTCTAATTTGATATTATTCTTATAGTTATATTGTTAATAAAATTAGTTCCATAAGGTCTGTCCTGGTTTTATCACATGGACTAGTTATTTATTAAAAATGTAATTGATTGCACTAAATATTATTGAATCTTATTACTGGCAGACTTTAGCAGAATTATCTAGGAATCTGTCCAAGTGATTTGGAAACAGGGGAACAAAATCCCCTTCAGAGCTGTCCTGAGAATTAAGCTTATTGCAGAATGTCCACAAGAAGATATTTTCAGGATCCAGATGACATCATAGAATATCTGGGACTCAAGACAAAATATGATGACTAAATGGATACTTGGAGTGGGATACTAAGTTACAAGGAAACTTGGTGTTATTTAAAATTGCAGATCATCATTGAATGGCATTGGCCTTTTGTTTCATGGTATTTTTGTTTGCTTAGTTTTCTTGGTTATGCTGGTAAAATATAAATCTCCCTTCACAAAATTATTTCATTGTGACACCTTTGAGAAGTTTAAATTACAGCCTGACATACATAATTCTAATTATGAATATGTTAACAATCTTAGTGATTTTGTTTATAAATAAGTGATTCATGGCAGACGGAGCAACCCCTATCCCAAGAATCAAGAGTGGAGGGAAAAATTGAGGTAATTCAGTGAACCACATTGACTCCATCCTATAACTCAATTCTGAATCTAGATCCTTTGTGTTCAAATTATTGGTGTAGTCCAATTTCTGTCGTGTGAGAAAACTTTATTGCACTGTTTGAACATATTCCTAGCATGGCTAAAAACTGTACCTCTTGCTAAAGACCATGAAAAAGGACCTGGGTTTTGCTGGCCAGAAACCCAGTCAGGAAAAACGATTGAAGCAAGAAGTTTTTTCATAATAATATATCTCATTTCTTATTTCTTATCTGCACACTGGCACCATACTGATAAATCAGTTATGGTTTCCATATTCCTTTGATTGAATACAGAGACTTGGGAGTAGAACACTTCTTTTTATAACTTTGGATAATCATACCTATATACTCTCTTATTTGGAACTTTTTTAAAAAAAGCCCTTAATCTTTCCTCTACCTAGAAATTAGAATTACTAATTTAGTGTCCTAGTTAATTGACTTTTAATTACCTTATTTGATTAATTGTTTTTAATGAATAAAATGTGTCTTCCTATATTTGAGGACCATTGCCAAAATTGAAGAGGCCTGGTTCAAATTTGCTGTGCAATTGACATGCAATGGTTAATAAATCAATATGCTTAGAAGTTCAAACATTTGTTTCATCAGTTACTTAAGATTCCACCCACCCTACAGGTCACCTAAATTTTAGGCAAAATACTCAGAGGAAATATGAAGGCATATATATGTTACCTTATTAACCTAGGTCTATTTTTTATATATGCCAAATCATAGCATGTTGTCTCTGTTTTCAGTATCATTCCATAGGAAGAAGGTCTGATTAACAGATTGCCAATGCAACTAGTATGACTTGTTACATCCTCAACTTTTAACTTCAAAGTAAAGCTTGGATATTCTTAAGTGGATGTCAATTTCTCTAGTAGACAAAGAGCAGATATATTTAATCTCTATAACCAAAGTGGATAAAAATACTGAAGAACATGATATTCCATACATCTTAGAATGCACACATCCCCAGAAAACCTAAACAGAATAATTATATTTTCATAACTGTTGATTGATTATGACAGCATAAGCATGGCTATTCTTAAAAATCATATTCCCTGTTGGAGTCAAAGTTAATTTACTCTGGATTAGATGATAAAAGGTTTAAAGAGGATAATTTTAGACAGTGGCTTTGTTATAATAATTTTGAAATAGCAAAATTGAAAATTTAGAATTATATCTACTAATACCTTTAATTTATACATTAGTTTTCTCCTGAGAAACTTAACTACTTTTGCTATATTATGCTGCCTCTTTTGTCATCACAGATACTTCAAGTGTTTGGGATGAAGCATGTTTGATAGGCTTTTTTTTAAAAGGGGAACATGATAGTATTCCCCACTCCATTCTTTAAATTAACTTCCAAGATGGTATGACCTTAACTTAGTTATAAGGAATTTAATGGAATGCACTTAAATCTTTGGAAATTTCTGTGATTAAAAAATCTTCAATCTGTGGGTACATATATAGAGTAACATTTTATAGACTAAGTATGACTATTCAATATTTAAAGTAAGTATTGTACATTTGAGTATTCTTAAATTTGGAGTAGATGTGTATTGGTAGATGTTTTTACAACAAGCAATCCAAAAGGATGAAGGGTCCATTATGCCGTATTTTTAAGTTTCAACTGTATTATTAACATTTCTCCTTCAGTTTTTCAAGAATAGATAATTAACAGTAATAAATCAAACACTGATTTGTAGATAATTTCCAAGGTATAGATAAAGGCATATAATGACAATTTCAAGATGTACTTTCTCCAGCTACTTTGAGCTGGCACTACCATACTCATGCTCTAGAACTAAATATTATTTCAGTCATATCGTGTTGGCAATGGGGCAGCTAGTTTGTGCAGTAGACAGAACATTGGACTAGGAAGGAAACACATTCTTGAGTTTAAATTTGGTCTCAGACACTTATTAGCTCTGTGACCCCGGGAAACTCACTAAATCTTACTTGTTTTAGTTTCTTCCACAGTAAAACTAGCTGAAGAAGGGAATGGAAAAACAACAACAACAACAACAACAACAAAAACAACAAAAAAACTTAAGGAAACCCCAAATGAGGTGGTGACCTGATTGAACAACAACAACAACAATAACAACAACAATGGTATCAAAGGAATATTAATGGGTTTGTGTGAGAGGTAGTCCATTTTGTTAAAAATGAAAGTCAGTGCCAAGATAATGGAGAAGCCTGGAAAACTGGAATCGCTGGGAATCCTCTCAAGTCCACCTAAAAATAGCGCTTCAAAATGAATACTGAAATGACAGAACCAAAAAGGGAATAGTGAAATAATTCTTCTGCAGAAAACAACTTGGAAGGTAGGCAAAGAGAGCATACTCCACTGGGATGAGTCAAGAGAGAATCTGGAAGCAGCCAGAAACAAAGCCATGAACAGAGGAGTATAAACCACCAATTCACACCAACTGTTCCAGGTTCTGAACTTGGGCACAAGCCAACTTTCAGACCTTAAAACCCTGACTAAGAATACAGCAAAATACTAATGCCCAACTCTTGAATCTCCCAACCCTAGTACAAGCCTGTGGTGATGCCCCAAGCTCCATTACAGGGTAGTTCACAGAGCACCAGACTGGCGTAAGCCCAGAGTGAAGTTCTAAGCCTCTGCCCAAGTCAAGCAGTGAAGACCCAACCTCAGCACAAACCTAATGCTAGCCTAATGAGAGGTTCAAAGGTCTGCCTGCACCTGACTGAGGCCCCAAACCCAAGGCAAGGTAATCTGCAGGATGCCTGGTTGGTGTAGGCTCACAACGAGATCCAAAGCCTCTACCTAGACTTGAGGTAAGACTCTGTGCTCCAGAAAAAAAAAAAAAATAACTTACAGTGCTCTGAGCCCTTCAAGCCATCATAAGTCCCTAGAAGTGACTGGTTCAACAATGAAATGTGATTTTCAGGGTTGCCAGCCCATAGGACACCATACTACTACCTTGAAAGAACTGAAACTTGCAGAAACCCAGTACTAGAACTGAAGGTGGTACCGGTAGTAGTCTCTCGGTAACTGAGAATGACGATTGTCTTTGTGCGTTTTTGTACACAAAGACACTTGTGCATGAAGATTTAAGTGGAAAAGTCGATGCACAGAGACAGTCCCACTCTCTCAGTGTTGGAAGCCTGGGTCCAGTGGCACAAAAAGTCATTACACCTTTAGACTTCCTCAGCTGCATTGGATGGCTGTGTTGTCTTTTGTGCTCCAACATGCCCTGAGCACTCCACAGTGCCTTGTTGCATCACCATCTCAGCCCTTCAACTTTATTGTTGGTTTCTTCCGCCTCTTCCACCAAAGAAGCCTTCACATGCTGGGTGAGCAAAGCCCTGGTTCACCAGGAGTCAATGACCCGATGGCTACCCTCACAAGGTTTAGCCGGTCTGTCAAAGAACTGAAGGTAGTAACAAGGAAAAAACTGAAATTTAAGAGAGTGCACTCTACCTGAGAACAGAGCAAGATACTGGTTCCGAAGAGGACAGTCAGACCAATGTAGCCATACACAAAACTTCAGAGAAAAATGGGAATTGGACTCAGGCTATGGAAGAGTCAAAAAGGAATTCAAATATCAAATAAGAAAGGCAAAATAAAAATAGAAAAAAAGAAATAAAATTAACATAAAAAGAAAAGAAACACTTAAAGAGTTGGCCAAATGGAAAAGAAGAGGGAAAAATACAATGAAGAAAATAGTTTCTTAAAATGTAGAATTGACCAAATGGAATGGAAGGTTCAAAAGATCATGGAAGAAAATAATTTCTCAAAAAATAGAATTGGGCAAATAAATGCTAATAACATCATGAGACATCAAGAAACAGTAAAACAAAACCAAAAGAATGAAAAAATAGAAGAAAATATGAAATATGTCATTGAATAGACAACTGACTTTTTAAAATGGATCCAAGGGAGACAATATAAAAATTATACTACCTGAAATTACATTAATAAGAGTCTAGACATTATATTTCAAGAAATTATTAAAGGAAATTGTCCCCTCTATTATTTAACAAGAATATAAAATAAAATTGATCCACTTATCACCTCCTGAAATTAATCCCTCTCTCTCAGTAATATTACAGCCAAATTCAAGAATTATCAGGCTAAAGAGAAAAAAAAAACTACAAGCAACCAGAGAGAAACGACTCCAAGTATCATGAAGTTGTATCCCATAGGACTTGGCAGCTGCTACAATAAAGGTTCAGAAGGCTTGGTATATGATATTCTGGAACACAAAAGAACTAGGTTTACAACCAAGAAACACCCAAATAGCAAAACTGAGCATATTGTTGTCATTATTGTTGTTATTTGGGGGGGTGTCATTTAATAAAATAGAAGATTTTCAAGTATTTTTGATTAAAAAAACAAACCTACAGAGAAAATTTAATGTCAAAATACAAGACTCAAGGAAACATGAAAAAGATAAATAAGAAAAGGAAAAATTTTTTATATTCCTCCTTGGAAAGATGATATACATTTTATCATTATTAGAGTAGTTAGAAGGAGTATACATACACAGAGTGTGTGGGAGAAAGCTTTTTAGGATGACATTCAAAAAATATCAAGGTGTGAAAAAGAGAACTGCCCTTAGAGAAAAGGGAAGAGACAGGTAAAATGGAGTAGGTTATATCACCTAAAAAGGAATGATAAAAAATATTATAGTGGAGGGAAGATGAAGGTGATGAAGGGTAATGCTTAAACCTTATTCTCATCAGAATTGGCTCAGAGAGGGAATAACAACAATACTTGCTGGGGTGTAGAATCCTATTTTACACTATAGTGAATTAGGAAGGGAATAAGATAGGGGGTGAAGAGGGGAGAAATATAAAGGAAAGGGAATAGGGGAGTTATTAAAAACAAAACACTTATAAGGAGGTAGGTAGAATAAGGCGAGAGAATGAGCAGGAAGAATGCACAGTTGGTAATCATAACTGTGAATGTGAATGGGATGAACTCATACACAAAATGGAAGCAGATTAAGAGAGTGTACTAAAAACAGAATCTCACAATATGTTATTTACAAGAAACACATTTGAAGTAGGGAGACACACAAAACTTAAAAGTAAAGGGATAAGGCAGAATCTATTGTATTTCTGCTAAAGTAAAAAAAAAAGCAGGAATAGCAATCAGGATATCAGATGAATATGAAACAAAAAATATCTAATTAAAATAGATAAGGAAAGGAATTATTTTTGGTAAAAGATAATATAGACAATTAAGTTATAACAACACAAAACATGTAACAAATAGTACAGTCAACAGATTTTTAAAGGAGAAATTGAAGGCACTTCAGAAGGAAATAGACAATAAAACTATACTTCCCCTCCCCAAATTGGAAAAATCTAACAAAAATTAAACAAGAAACAAGTAAATTGCATAGGAATAAAAAAGGAATATACCATCTTTTCAGCAGCATATTTTACATATACAAAAATTGATCATTTACAATGGCATAAAATCTTCACAATAAAATACAGAAAAGCAAAAATAATAAATGCAGCTATTTCATATCATGATGAAATAAAAAAAAAGTATAATCAATTAAGGTCCATGAAAAGAAAATTCATTTCAAATGAAATAAGCTAATTCTTGAGAATGATTGGGTTGAATAAAACATTATAAAATCAATCAATAATTTTGTTAAAGAGAATGGCAACGAGGAAACAAAATATCAAAATGTATGAGAAACATCCAAAGCAGAAATTAGGAGACAATTTCTATTCCTCAATGCTTACATCAATAAAATAGAGATTAAGCAGATAAATAAATTGGGCATACAAATTAAAAAACTAAAAAAATAGCAAATTAAAAATACTCAATTAAATATTAAATTGGAGATCCTAAAAATCAAAGGAGAAATTAACAAAACTGGAAGTAAGAGAACTATTAAATTAATAAATAGGACTATGAATTGCTTTTATGAAAAAATAGGTAAATCATTGTTTAATTTGAATTAAAAAATGTAAAAAGAAAATCAAATTACAAGTATGGAAAATGAAAAGGATAAATGAATTCACTACTATTGAAAAGGGAATTATAGTAATTATGTAGCTATTTTCCCTAATTTTATGACAATAAATTGGACAATCTAGGTGAAATGGATGAATATTTACAAAAATGTAAGTTGTCCAGATTAACAAAAGAGGAAATAGAATACTTTAATAACACAACTGTAGGAAAAAAAATAAAAGAAATTGAACAAGCCATTAATAATGACAAATTCCCTAAGAAAAAACTCCAGAGGGCCAAATGTATTTCCAAGTTAACTCTATTACATATTTAAAGAACAATTAATCCTAATACTAAATTTTGTAAAATGGGGGTGGAGGGAAAGCAGTCTTACCAAATATTGTTTTATGACACAAGGATGAACATGATCAGAACTATATTTAACATAATCCTAGAAAGGCGACCTAAGTTATTTTGTTTATTTAGTGCCAGACTAATCAAACTACCAAAATTTATTTCATAGAAATTTTAAAAATGTAATTCCTCTGGAAGAACAAATGATTAAAAATCATGGGGATTAAAAAAATAAAAAATGTGAAGAAAGGTTGCCTAGCACTAGCAGATCTTAAACAGTACTGCCTGAGTAATAGACTGATGGATCCATGGAATAGATTAGGGGTAAAAGACTTTAGAAATCTAGCGTTTGGTAAGCCCAAATGCTCCAGTTTGGTGGATAAGAACTCATTATTTGACAAAAATTACAGAAAAAAAGTGGAAAACAATTCAGCAAAAATGAGATATAGGCCAATATCTCACATCCTATATTAAAATAATGTCAAAATGGGTATGATTTAGGCATAATGAATGTTATTATAAGAAAATTTGGGGAATATACAATAATTTACATCTCAAAGATTTGGAGAAGGAAAGAATTTGTGAACAAAGAAGAAACAGAGAACATTACAAGAGGTAAAATGAATAACTTTGACCATATTAGATTAAAATTTTTGTTTTGTTTTGTTTTTTTTTACAACAGAACCAGTGTACCCAATATTAGAAGGGAAATAACAAAATGGGGGGAAATTTTATAACAAATTTCTCTGATAAAGTTCTCATTTTCTCAAAAGGATAGAGAACTAAGGCAAAAAATTTATAAGAATACAAGTGATTCCCCAATTGACAAATAATCAAAAGAAATTAACAAGTAGTATTTAAATAAAGAAATCAAAGCTATCAATAATCATTTGAAAAATTTCCAAAATCTCTCTTGTTTAGAGGAATTCAAATAAAAAACTCTAGGATATCACCTCCCACCTATCAGAGTTACTAATATGACAGTAAAGGGAAATGATAAATGTTGAAGGGTATGTGCCAAATTGGGGCACTAATGTATTGTTGGTGGAGTTGTGAACTGATCATTATGGAAAGCAATTTGGAACTATGGCCAAAGGGCTATAAAATAGTACATAGCCTTTGATTAACTAATACCACCACTAGTACCAAAGAGGTAAAAAAAAAATAGGTGGTGTGCCAGAGACCATGATACCCTGATCAGCTGACAAGGTCACTGTCTGAGGAAAGGAGGTCTGCAAAGCAGATCCCAGAATGAGGGCCCCCTTCTTATTCCCCTTTGTAGTCACAATCTCTCCCTAAATTTTCTCCACTAATGGACTTGTTATGATTATTATTCTCTCTCCAATACAGAAGAAATAATATGAGAGCAAATACTTATAGGATCAATAAATATATACCCTACTATAAGCCCCCTAGCTTATTTCCCCCCAAAAGATTGCAATTACAGAATTAAATCCCAAATATTACTGCCTATGAACCCTCCTTTCTCAAGCACAAGACATACTCCAAGGCCCTACAATAATCACCAGCCAAAAACTTGAGTACTATAATTAATCTTTTCCTACAGTTATACACTCTAATGTCAGATGCCAAGCAGCATTGCTAGGTACTTCAAAGTAACACAAGAAAAACAGAACTTGAAATTGAGGAAAACCCCAAAACTGGTCTGCTTTAAGTCCTCACACCTAGATACAAAGATGTTTTGTTGTTCATCTCCCAAGCAATTATGATTGATAGTGAAAGATGACCAAAAGCACAATGATCCTCTCAGCAGTACAAACGGTACTAACTTACAAATGGCTTTATTCACATTAATCATATCTATCAAAGAATGTTGTAGAAACCTAGTAAATGATCATAGAATTCTTTGTTGTGGTAACATCACAAGAGTGTTGTTTAGGTGATTTGATAATATCCAATCAAATTGTAGAATGTCACATACATAGAAGATTGATTGTGTGTCAAAGAAGCATGTACCAAAAAATCTATATAATAAATGAACCACAGTACAATGGCAGAGCACTGTGTGTGATGCCTGCATACGTGGGTTGAATGCACAGTGTATCTCACTCCCTTATTCAGACTGTGAGGTCATATCTGGGCAGAGAGACCTTGGATACTCAGAGGGGCTTCTGGATGGACCACTATGGGGTTGGGGGGAGAACCATCTTGTAACAAAATATTTATAGCAGTTCTTTTGTGATGGAAAAAAATAAGGGGATGTCTTTCAATTGGGGAATGACTAAACAAACTGTGGTATATGATGAAGATCAAATACTATTGTGGTATAAGAAATGATGAACAAGATTATTTCAGAAAGAGCTTGAAAGGTATACATGATCTGATGCAGAGTGAAATAAGCAGAACCAGGAGAATATTGTATACAGTAACACCAATATTGTGGAATGATCAACTGTGAAAGACTTTGCTTCTCTCAGCATTACAATGATCCAGGACAATTCTGAGAGACTCATGAGAAAGAATGCTAGCCACCTCCAGAGAAAGAACTGCTGGTATCATGCTGGAGCCAATGAAAGTATACTATATTTAGCTTTAATTATAATGTTTTTATTTTACAGTGTGGGTTTTATATGACTTTTTTCTTATAAAAATCAATAATATGGAAACATGTTTTATATGATAATATATGTATAACTCAGATCAAATTGCTTGCCATATCTGGGAATAGAAAGGGAAAGAAGGGAGGGAGACAATTTAGATCATATAGTTTCAGAAAATTTACATAGAAAATTATTACTACATGTAATTGGTTAGATAAAGTCTTTAAAAAAAAAGTGAAATTTTGGTCTCCTTTGCAGGTAAAACAAGGTAAAATGTGTAAAGAGATTTAAACATCTTAAAGTTATATGTGAAGATTAGCTGCTACTACTTTTAGATTCCTGGGACTAATGTTAATAGAGTTTGATGTTTTCCTCATAGCTCTTCTTTTTGTGACATATAATTGGCTGATATAATAAAATACCATTTTCTCCATAGCAACAGGAAGGGGAAACTTGTTTCTAAAAAGGTCTCACAAAACACACTTTTTATAAAAGCAGTAATATCAGAATTCATCAATTTAGTGTTTTTGAAAATTTTCAAATCTGATAAAACTATCTTGAAAATGCTATGTAATTAAGTAATATTCTGAATATATTTATGAGCTAGATTTATCAACTAATTTTATATGTTGAAATCTAAAGTAAATCATATTATTAAATAAAAATAATTAAATGTATGAGATTTTTATTTTTTCTAAATTTTACATAAATCATATGCCAAGCTGAAAAATAATTCTTTTTGCATTAAGTAGTCTTTTTATTAATCTCCTCTTTAGCTAAGGTTTTGCTTAGGGCAAATAGTCTCTTGTTCTGGATGTGGGAATATTATTTTAAAAGTATATTCAGTAATTGATGAATAAATTAATGCTCAAATACTATTCAGAAAATGTCATGAATGCTTTTCAGCTCATTAGAATTTATCCTTGACAGTCTATGAATTAAATCACACACTTGAAATGTCTCATTTTATGTTCACATTTCTACATGAAATATTTATTAATGACTCACATGGGCATATCACTTTAGATTAGGAATTTGAAGACAATGCCTGCTATATACATCAATTATCTTATAATTCTAGTGATTACACAGTGACCAGAAAACATGTGTTTTTGTCTCAAAGTGAAGCAGTAAAATATATATTTAAATGAATATACTGGTTTTGTTTTTATTATTATCAAAAACAATTCCCAAAAGACACACTAGGATCTGAACTTAGTTTGGGAAAAAAAAAACATAGATTATAGGAACAGATTAATAAACCCTATAGCCAATACTTAGTTCAGAGAGAGAGAAAGGGGAGAATGAAAAAGGTTTTTCTTCAATTATCTAAGATGGACATGATTTTTGTGAGGTTTCATTGGTTTAAAATTAATGGTTATGAAAATAAAATTGAGAATTTTCTCTGGACAAATGAAGTTATAATAAGTTTTTTTAACAGGTCTCCCTCCATTCACTGTAGAACATCAGAACATTGGAATAGAGAATGAAAGAGAATTTGAAAAATGTATTATGTGAACAAGTGAATCAGAAGATAAATCTTACAAAGAATAGCCAATTTAGTGCTAGTGAAATGAACAAATCTTGGGAACTGGCACTCTCTGAGGTTTAGTAATGGTAGCCAAAGAAAATATTTACAAATCCTCTCCATCTTTGTTCAGCAGCACATGTATAAAAGCAAAGGTGGCACACATTGGTATTGATCAAAAAATTGATATTTGGTAGAGCACACTGGAGAAATGATAAGAATTCTAAGAATTCAAGAAAAGAGAAAAGTTAGTGTTGAATTGGTTCACCAAAGGTCCACAATAGGAAAAAGAAGAGAAAATGGCTAGCATAGGGGTGATGGTCTGAAAGAAAATTGAGGAATCAATGGATTGGAGTTCCCAGAGCAAAGAATAACATTTTATAAGGGAAGGTAAAAGGAGAGGTGAAAAGCCATGATAGTATGATTTCCAAAGTGATTTCCATGTCACAATGATCAGATAAGGGGATTTAAGAATTCTTGAAAATAAAAATGGTACACTTTTGAAAGATTGCATGATCAAGGGTATGAACATATTTGTATGTGAATGAGTACAGTGGAGAATTACCTACTTGTAGTGAAATGAATGGGTTGAGGAGGCACTGAGTGGTCCAAGTGTTTGAGGGAGAGTTAATATTTATTTTCAAATCCCCCAGTATAAGGGAGGGACTTGGGGAGAACAGAAAAATTGTGAATCATATACTTAACTCATTGAGGAAGAGTTATCAGGGATGCCAGCGGGAAGCAGGTTTCATGACAGTTAGTCGATGCGAGCACTGGAAAAGAAAAAGATTTAGGATGAAGGGAAATTGCCAGTGGAGTAGACTTGAATGACTTTTCAAAGTTCAGATAGCTGAATCCACAATTTGAACCCAGATCCTCCCAAGTCAAAACAAATGCCTGTGCCTGCAAATTGACTTGTATAGTGTATTATATTTTTACCTATTTTCTCAAACATTACCAATTACATTTTAATTTGGTTCAGGCCTCATTTAGAAGTTTTTGAGTTTGGCATCTCTGTTGTATAGCAATAGAAACAGTCACTAATCCATATATAAGGATCTCTACAATTCCCATATCAACTAAGTAATTATATATTGACCGAGTTTGAAAATGTAATCTCTTCTAAGTTTCTTTTTAATTTTGTTAAACATTTACTAATTGTGTAATAATCTGGTCCAATCCACACCAAGGAGTATTCGGGGACATGTTTGACACCCCTACTGCAGAGATAAACATTAAAAGACATCAGAACTCTGATCGATGCATTAACCAATCAGTCCTGACTGATAATAAAATAGGTCCCTTGACTTTCATTAGAGAGGTGATGGAATATCAGTGTAAAATGAAGTACCTATGGGCAGACATGGAAAGAACTTTGATTTCACTTGCTTTACCAGGTTTCTTTATTGCAAGGAAGAATTCTAGTGAAATGGAGCAGAGGCATGGGGGAAAAAAAACAGGAGGAAGTAAATATGAGGAAAGAGCATTAATTATTTTTTAAAGATGCTACATAACTTAGTTCATTGCATTTATTGCCTACTAGAGAAATAATTACATAAAATAAGTATAATAGAATCATTTTATACATGTAAATTCAGTTATACATGATTGGCAATAGAAAAAAAATAAAGGCAGAAAAATACAGAAAATAAAAAAAAATAATTACATGCTAAATACAGACTATTTTCCTCAGTAGCATAAAGACTCACAGCAGTTTGCCCAATCATGTTCATTCTCACTCTGAGAAGCTATAGTGTGAATTATTATATTGTTTTGTACCAATCATTGGTTCCAGTAGTCTCTGTTTGCAGTTCTAGCATATAATAAGCGTGTCCATGTTAGAGCAGTGCTTCTCTTTGTTTGCTTTTTAGTTATTAACAATGACCCCAAAGTAAAAGAGTAGTGAGTCTGGTATGTCTGATAAGGCTAAGAAAAGTCATAAAGTGCCTAGGTATGTTTATATAAGAAATACCTATTAAATAGTGGGGTTTGTTGTTATGCATGATTTTTAGCTTATGAGAATGATCCTGGAACATGTTGGTCATATAAAATGTGGCCCTCCTCTAATAAGTAAAATTAAGTAAAAGTGAGTGCTGGATATAGCATGAAAAAGATCTGAGTTCAAATTTACTTCATATCCTTACTAACTATGTGACTGTTGCTTAATCCTGTTTGCCTCAGTTTCCTAATTTCTAAAATGAGCTGGAGAAGGGAATAGCAAACAGCTATTGTATCTTTCCTAAGAAAACCCCAAATAGGATCTCTAAAAGATGAAATCACCTGATACATTGAACAACAAAAAAGTAAGAGTAAAATAACTGAGTAAAAATAATTAAAAATAAATAAGGGGCTTATGTTGAAAAATAAGGTGCTCAAATATACTTTTTCTAAAGAGAACAGACACTCATGTAATTAACTAGATTAGACTGGAGGTCCATCTGAATAAATCTTTCTCCTAAAACCCAGGCCACCATTTAATCTCTGCCAAGAAAGAGAATGAGAATAGAATTGTGGAGCCAAGTTCCTTTACCATTTACACCAGGAAATAGTCCTCAGTTAATTTTAAGAATTAATTTGACAGTGGTTAACATGTTCAGTTGAATTAACTCACCAAATGACAAAAACACAGCACTAAATGAATTCAGGAGGAGTTTCCAGTAAAGAAAAGGGATACTTAATTAGTAGAAAAAAAATCCTTTGTACTCTGAGAGCTTTTCTGCTTGAAGCTCAGAAGCAATGGTAATGATTAGGAAAAATAGCCTTTCATTTTTCTTATCAAAGATACTAAAAAAAAATAAGAATCAAAGTGAACATTTCCTTAAATAGGTCTCAAAGGCCAACTAGTTATCTATCTGCCCAGGTATAGTTCCTAATCTTCCCTAAGTCTTATTGTGACTTCACACCATTGTTTAAAGGATCAAAGTCAATAATAATAAATTCCCTAATGATGTTTCCCCCTAAAGAAGTCTTCCCTGCTGAGGAGGGTATCCTCGATATAAGTAGGTCCTCAGTAAATATTTAGATTAAGTGTTCTTAAACCTTGTTGTATGTCATGGCCTCTTTTGGCAGTCTGGTTAAGCCTTTGAAACCCTTCTCAGACTAGTTTTAAATGCATAAAATATAATACACATGATCACTAAGGAAACCATTAATACTGAAATAAAGTTATCAAAATATCACTTTTTGAAATGTTCATGGAGCCTAGATTAACAATTTCTGCTGTAGATGATGATTTTATCACTACTAATTTATTCTCAATCCAACTGCTTATTTAATTGTCATCATTGAGGAATCTTTAGAATATCAACTTCTGTTTTATAAAACCACAATTAGTTGTACAGGAAAAAAGTCCATCCTAAACACTATTACTAAAATGATTTTATTTAAGTGTAGACCTTATCACATTCCTCTACTACTCAGTCAACTTAAGGAGCTTCCTCATCACCACCAGTGAAATAAGGTACTGTTGTCTGATGTGAGAGGTTAGAGAGGGGGCAAAATAATAAAAACCACAGAATTCATTGTCACATGGCAATTGGATGAAGGATGCATGCAGAAAGTGGAAAATTACTCTTTTTTTAGCTTTTAAAGACATTCATAAACTATGCCCAAAGTATCTTTTTAGCTCCCTATACTGTGCAATTTAGCCCAATCTGACTTCTTTCTGATTCTCACGTGTTGTATTCCATTTCCCAATTGAGTGACTTTGGAGTAGTCATCCCTAGAATCTGGATAGACATGTACCCCTTTCTCATCTCATACTCATAGAATCTCTCTCTTCCTGCAAAACAAACTCAAATGCCACTTTCTCTATGAATCCTTTTTTATTGTCCTACTCCTTGGGACCTCTTTTTACCCAAAGGTTTTGCAGTAATGAATGCACGGTGCCTCTGCTTTTGTTGTGTTTATTATTGTTGTTACCCCAACTTGCTAGGACAACACCTTAGGCTCTTCAGTTTCATTGACATTGACTCAAAAACATAGATGTCTTTTAATTAACTCACCTAAACAAGCAATTGGGAGACCCAGCAATGTAAGAAAGTTTAGAGTTGAATCAGGAAGGCTAAAAGCTAGAGAAGGTAAAATTATTTCATAGAAAAGAGTCAAAAATAAAGGACAATTTGAGAGAAATGATAGAGGGAGCATTTCATAAGTTCCTGGCTGCACAGAAAAGAGATGTCACTATGCCTAGTACTGCTCCAAATATTAAAATTCTGGGTCCTGAGGTCCCTTCTCAGATTTCTTCACAAGTCTTTTATCCTTTGGTCTTGAAGATCGCCACTAAATATTCTGTGAAAATGACACTATGTATTCACTTTGATGAGACTTCAGTTTCAATATAAGGATCTACAAAATCACCAACCCTTCATATTTCATCCCTTAGTGAGAGCAGTATAAATTTTAAGGGGGTAAAGAAAATGATAGGATAGGAAAGAAAATGATATGGGGCCTTTTTAATCTATAACAAAATTATGGACTTGGTATGTGAAGAATAAATCATTGCAAACATTCAAGAAGTTCCTTAGAAATGCAATTTCTGTAAATTTGGGGTAAAAATTTAGGTAATATCTATTGTGGAAGGTTGTTACTTTTGCTAGGGAAGGGTTAGAACTGGCTTATATAATATTATTTTTAGATTTTCATCAAAGATTTTAGCACATGATAATAGTCATTGGTCACATGATATTGGAGAGATGGGAAGTGATAATTTTTTATTTGAAAATTTTTATTTAGTTAATTAATTTAGAATATTTTTCCATGGTTTCATGATTCATCTTCTCTCTCTGCCCTCCTCCCACCCCCTCCCACAGCCAATGAGCAACTCCATTGGGTTTTCCATGTGTCATTGATCAAGACTTATTTCCATATTATTAATATTTATACTAGAGTGATCTTTTAGAATCTATATCCCCAATCATATCTCCATCGACCCAGGTGGTCAGGCAGTTGTTTTTCTTCTGTGTTTCTAGGGAAGTGATAATTTGTAAATGAGAAAATACACTAAATAAGGGCTTATGATTTATATTTCTAGAACTCTCCCCCACCAACTCTTCAGGTTTATCCCTGGATCATATAGGGGAAAGGCAGCCATTCTTTGACGACTAGACAAGTGCTCCAGAGTAGGTTAGTAGAGTAAGTTCCAGAATCTGTACTAAAAATTTGCCACAAGGAATCATCCCAACATGTCGGAGGTATTCATTGCTTTATTTGGACATCATGAGGAAGCCTTCTCACTTTTCAATTATCATCCCCTTCCTTTGACAAATGACAATCCCACCTTCTTTTCTTACCATATAATCTTTTGATGGTATCTTTTACTTCTGGTCTTTGGAGGTCCTAATTGGTTCATGTGTTAGCAATTTACACGCATGGTGCACTTCTTCATTACCTTCAGTGTGGTAATTATTTTAAGTTCTTTTGAGTCTTTTTGTTCACTGTAGCACATTGATCTTTTAAAAGTTTGAACTTTTCATTCCTAGGAAGCTTGGGATCAGTAAAGGAGCTTTGTAATTTCCTCAAGGCAGTTTTGTGTACTTTCCGCATCCTGATCAACTCTAGGCCCACCTCATGGATCATATGTCCTATCTTCCCTAGATATACACACTAATGAAAAAGCTGTATGGGTTGTTCATTCAAATGTATGACCTAATCTGAGCAATAAATTATCTACATGAAATTATACTTTCCTGTGTGGAGAGATGGGCCAAACTCCTTTGAGGGATTATAAATCTTTTCCAAGAGGCACTTTAAATACACTTAAGATTTGGTAGTTAGGATGGATAGTGGGGTACTTGTCAAGCTTTCTTTAAATTGGTTTCACCCTCTATGGTCAATGTGCTATTATATGAGTCATTGCTTCTCATATCCATTGTGCTTCTTCATTGTGACAAATGTTTATTAAAGACCTACCACATGCCTGACAGTTAAGCATTGAAGATATAAAAAGTGACCAAAAATAATCTCTGCTCTAAAACAGATTGAAGATGGATAGAGAAAACAACATGTAAATAACTGTGTTCATACAAAATACATACAGGATAAATTAGAGATTATTTCAGAAGGAAGGCACTAAGATTATGGAGCCCTGGGAAAAACTTCTTATAGACTGTGAAATATTAGCTGAGACTTGAAGTGTTTTCCCATCTTTAACATCTGCTTCTTTACGAATCAAATAAAACTACTTCCCAACATGTTGGCCTGCACCTGAAATGCTAGTAACCTGGGAGTCTAAGTGGTGGACCACTTGGGCTCATTGGGAGTTCTAAATTTTAATTCTAATGACAGTCAAGAATCCACATTAAGTCAAGCACCAATATGAGTCTCTAGGAATGGGTAGAAGGTAAAAGGACACTTTTGAAGGAACAAACTGACCCATGATGGAAACAGAGCAGGTCAAAACTTCCATGCCAATTAGTAGTGGTATTGGGCTATCAGATGTCTGAGGTATGTCTTACCTGAGCAAGATAGGGATATCTAGTTTCAAAAACAAATGCCCTTATGCATTGTCGATAGATCTGTTATCTACTTCAATACATTCCTTGGGTGTAGTTTACTCCCTGGCCTCCACCAACCCCAACTTTCTAATCTGGTTTTCCTTGACTTTTTATTTATCTATGGTAAACATAATCACTTTATTCAATCAATCATGATATAGTATAAATAACAATAAAAAGATGGAATTTAAGTGAAAGTTTCAAAGTTGGAGACACATACAATATTTTTGCTCTTATTTACCCAGAAGAGATTATAATAAAAGTAAAACTGAATTATTACAATGATGAGCATTACACTCATAAAAAGACTGCTATTTATTGAAATGATTTAATGTAATTAGTAGTGATTGCTTGTTTTGACTGATTACTTAATTTACTCATGGGGTATGCCATAATTATCATTCATTAAAAATTGATTACTTGTTATTTAGCAATATGAGTATGAAAGTAATAATTTAAAGTGTTTTAAGTGACTTAGATATTTTAATTTAAAATCTAACTTACTATATCAAAATGTAAACATGCCACATTCTTGCTAGTCATTCTCAGAATTAACTTATTCAAGTAGACTGCATTGCACTTAGCTAAGGAATGATTTAACCTAAATGATCAAAACATAGGAAAAAAATTAGAGCTGGAAGGGAACTTAAATACAAGCTATTTCAATCCTCTTATTTTACAAATGGATAAAAAGCAAATGAGAATTTTTCAGACATGAAGGACAGTGAAATTTCCATGGGGAATGAATCATTTTATAGAGACAGTAGAAAAAATAGACATATTTGAACCCCATCAGACAACTCTAACAGAATCACAGAAGGTCCACCTTTGGAATATTTGACAGACTTGTTCATCGACATTCTTGTTCCTACATCTATTTTTTAGCAACTACTGGTTGCTATATCCTTTACTGAATATGTACATCATGTTCTATAAATAACTCCTCTTCAGAACAAAAAGAGAAGATGACACCAACCCATGACTTAAGGATCATTACATGTCCTAGATACAGGCTTATCTTGGAGTGAAAACAAGGGCGTATGGTTAATGATGTCAGTCCCTTTGAGACTGACCAAATACCTCTGCAATATGGGAATTAGAGTAGGTAACACTATCTTTGTGTGGACAACTCTTCTTTTAATGAAACTATAGTGATGACTATTTAATCTAAGTTTTTAATTTAAAAAATGAGGATTTTTTTAAGTAAATGGACAAGTTTCATTAAAAGAAGGACATATCAACCAGTAGTTGCTAAAAATAGATATAGGGACAACATTTATAAGACTACACATATTCATTGATCATTTTTTGAGAAGGCATTGATATTTTTTAATCTTTTTTTTTAAATTAACTTTTATTTCTGCTTCTTTCCCCAAAGACTCATGAGAAAGGTCTGTATTGATTTAGAATCTTGAACCCTAGAGACTACATTTCCCACAATCCCCTTTTCCTTTTCCTGTTTTTGTGTCTCCTTATGTGGAGGGAGTTTTGGAGTTTCTATTTCTGCCAAAAGGGGCTCTCTGGTTCCATGGTGGAGGAAGGAAGAGCAGCTTTTAGTTTTTGCTAGTCTTTCTTCCTTATATTTCAAGAAAAATATTTAATAAGTATTATTAATTATAATACTTGGAGTACTGGATAGTAATTTTAATCTTTACATTTTGGGTAGACTACGAAGAGATTCTAGAAGTTGGCTTTTCTTTTTTCTTTTCTTTAAAGCTAGCAGCCAGGTTACAGCCAAGCAACCACATTGGTTTAAAACTGCTACTAGTTTGCAACCAAAGCTGCTTTTCTACTGGTAGTTTTCAAACCCGTCTCCAACCGCCTAGCTGTGGTTCATTCCTATGTAGCTCTCTTTTTGCCTTCCAAGCCTCTGGCAACTGCAAGTATTTGAGTCTTTTTACACCCTACCTGCCCTGCCAAGCCCAACTGCCTTAATTTAGGGGTCTTGGTGCAGAAGCCTCACCACCCATGGCCTGGAGAGCAGCACAATCAGCCTGATTAACCATTCCTGCCCACAGCTTGGCCAAACCCTAGCTAAGCTGCAGGCTCCCCCACTACCGAAAACTACTACCTCAGCCAGGGCACCCTGGGCCCACCCCAGTGCTGCTACTGTGTCCTCCAGCTGCTGAAGCCTAGTGACACCTGGCTTGGTTTCTACTCATGGCCAAAAGCCTCTGTTGGTTGTTGTTGTTTTTTTGTTTTTGTTTTTGTTTTTGTTTTTTTAGCAGAGCTAGTTCCAGCCTGCCCCCCCCCTCCCAATTCCTGCTTCTTCTGATGCTTCTTCTGATGCTTCTGCTGCCACTTCTGCTGTTTCTGCTGCTCTGATGCAATCCAGCTGATGAGTATAAGCTTCCCTTTCCCCGGTCAGCAGGAAGGGAAGCCCCTTCCACTGCTGGACAGCTGATATCCCTCTGGGCTCCACAAGACTCTTTGCCTTGGCTGGGAGGGTCCTAGCCCTCTTTTTTTTTTTTAACTACCCTAACTCCTCCCAGTTGTAGTGCTGCCTCTTGGCCACTAGAAATCAATATTGAGCACTGATATTTTTCTTCTCTTTTTTTTCTTTTTCTTTTTTTTCTTTCTCTTCTATTTTTCCCTTTTACTGCTTAGCTACAGTGGTGGTTTGCTGCCACTAGATGACAGCAATAAATAAATGAATAATTTAAAAAAAATTTTTAAAATGTCCCTTTTTAAAAAATAAAAATCCAATAAAATCATAAAAATGAACTAAATACCCTCACCTTCTACCCACCCCTTATAATAATGACAATCTAAAAATAAATATACATTCTTTTTTCTCCTTTTTGATCAAAATGCTAAGCAGCATAAATGCTACCATGCATGAAAGCCTTTTGCTTTTTGCCCAATTAGAAGCATGTAAAAGTCCAAATCCCTCCTCCTCCTTGTAATACTAGGACATTTTATTTTTCTGATCTTCATTCTTAAGACAAATGATGCCTCTAAATGAGAGAATAAAGCAGAAATGCAGTCTGACAGGAAAATTCGATCAAAAATTTAAAACACTTAAATGACCTAATGAAAAATACTGATCCCACCCAAAACAAGTCTGAATTTTGTAAGCCTGCTCCTGATCCACAAATAGAGGAAGAACTTTTTTCTCCCAAAATGGAGATGAGACACCCCTCTAATATACATCAGGTGCAGACACTTATCTCATGTACACTGCAACACCTCTCTCATGCTCTGCAACTCCTGGCTGATCTTACCTTCCCCAAACCTTCTATTAACCCCCCCATCCTCTCTTTTCTTTTCACTCACCCCACAACCAGCCCCAACTCCAAATAAATCCTGTGCTGCTATCATACTTGTTCTTACCTATGTTGCCTTGACATTCCCACAGTCAATTTCTAAGGAATCACAGACATCAGATGACTACTATGAAGGCCTTTTCTAATTAAGGGATGTGCCTGAAATAAGATGGGCATGTGGTGACCTTAAGACAGGATATTCCTTTTATTCTCCAAGAAATTAGAGAACTGAAACATAACACACCTTCATTTGAATCTGAACCTTTGATTTTGACCAAGAAGATATCTGATATTTTTTTTATAAATATGACCCATTCTATAAGGATGTTGAGAATTTGCTCGATGCTTTTCTAATGGAATGTGAGAAAAAAAATCATCTCTCATGTTAACAAGGTTTGGGGGAGTGGGGAACCACACTGGCCACTCAGGATCCTGCATGGGATTGTAACAGTACCTCAGACTAGTTGCAATTACATTGTTGTAGGGATGCCATTATAACAGCTATGTGAAAATGCTCAGAAGATATGGAAGCCTGGTCAAAATTTGAAAGGCTTAGACAATCAGATAATGAGACCCCCTCACAATTCATGGATAAGCTCATTGAGCTTGGGGTGTCAATATCTAAACCAGCGGTTCTCAACCTCTCAATTTTTAGCAATGAGAATACATATTGCGTATCAGGTATTTACATTCTGAATCATAACTGTAGCAAAATTACAGTTTTGAAGTAGCCACCAAAATAATTTTTTGGTTTGGGGTCACTGCAACATGAGGAACTGTATTGCGGGGTCACAGCATTAGAAAGGTTGAGAACCACTTGACCGTGACATTTCTAAAGACAAAGATATTAAGCAAATAAGGAGACATTTTGTCAACAACTCTTGCAGGGTGGTCTAAGATTATTTTAAGATGCATTGTCCATGGTGGCCTCAGATGGACCTTGAAGAGTTGAGAAACACTGCTTCTTATGTCTTTAAAGGCCAAAAGGAAAAACAGGAAGAGGTTAATAATAGCATAAGTCCAACTTGAAATGGGCTGGCATTACACCAAAGCAACTTGAACTCGCTGCCTCTGTCAGAAGCAGCTGGCGAACCCACATTAACCATGCCGCCACCACCTTTGAAGATGAAAGACATTGAAGTCTTGCCACTGCGCGTGAACAACGACACCAGGCCCCAACCGCACCTCCCATAACAACTGGCATCCCATGCCCCATGTGCCACAAACTCTGCGCCTCAGCCTTTGGACTCCAAAGCCACATGAGGGTACACCGTAGATGAAACTGCACAAAGACAGACTACCACTAGAAACCTTGAGAAAGCAAATCAAATTTTTGGAGAATAAGATTGATAAACAAAACAAAGGACATGATGATTGACCAATGGTGCTAGCCCCTCTCCAAGAATCTAACTATCAGTCCTTTACCTGCTAATTCTGTCTTAATAAGGGCCACATAATGATGAACTGTAGGAATCTTTCCCAGGTACTGATGAACTATACCAACTGGAGAAATTCTTATAGGAACAATTACAGGAATGATAATTATAATGGTGATTTCAAAAATTGGAATTTTAGGACTGATAATAATACTAGGGACATAAATCAGGCACCTGGCAACTCATACCAAATGACCCCATAGCATTATATTTTGAGTGGAGTTCACTCCCAAACCACCCAGGGTGCTACTGCCTTTCAGGGGGGAGCCCAAGATACTACCCAAAGATTATGAAGGTGTATGGGGTGAGGGGTTGGGGTACAGGAATCAGAGGATACAACCTTTGATTTTCCAGACCCTGACATCTTACTGCCCGTTGTCCCTATCCAGTGCCTCCTCCATACTACTTAGCCTCATGTAATATTAAAGGTTGGTAACACCTCTTATGATTGTCTCTTGGACTCTGAAGCTTCCCAGTCTGTATTGAAGAGTACACCTGATTCGTATTGCAATTCCATTGGCTCAGTTAATGACAGGGGGGGTATCAGGGACACCCCTAAAGGTTCCCAAGCTTCTCCCTCAAATAGTGCCCAAAAGATCCCTTAGTGTGGAACACTCTTTCCTCTTAATGCCTGCCCCCCCCCCCTTTAAATTTCCTGGAGAGAGAACTTTTGTGCAAGCTTAGGATCACAATAATTGCTCTCCAGATGGCTCTATGACACTGGAAACTGCATGAGGAATGCTTAACTTTACTCCCTGTATTTCTTTCAGATACCCATGAAATGAAGGAGAATCCTATTTTTGAGTTCCCAACTGATATACATGAGTCTCTCTGGGCCACATCATCTTCTGATGTTGGCCTACTTAAATCGGCTGTCCCTGTTCAAATTCAAACAAAATCTAGCCCACCTTCATCAGTACCCTCTTTCAAAGGAGGCAATCAATGGCATTACACCAGTAATAAATTCCCTGATTGACCATGGCATCATAATTCCATATAAATCTGCATATAATATGCCCTTCCTGCCTGTTAATAAAAGCCAAAACTGGGGCCCGATGGCAAGCATCTCTATCGCTTTGCTTAGGATTTGAGAGCTGTGAACAATCATGTTTTAAAGAGACACCTTGTAGTTTCCAACATAAATACTGTTATTTCTTCTATTACTAGCACAATTATATACTTTACAGTAGTAGACATGTGCTCAGCTTTCTTCTCTATACCCATACATGAGAACTCCAGGCATATCTTTGCTTTCACCTGGAAGGGCTCAAAGTTACCTGGGCTTATCTTCCCCAAGATTTCATGGATAGCCCTACTCTGTTCACACAGTTCTTAACTGCTGATACAGATGCCATAAAATTTAAATATAGTTGTTTAATTCAGTATATAGATGATTTACTCTTGGTCTCACCAAAAGCTGAGGCATGCCAAGTGAATAGCAAACACTTCCTCTTAGAACTACATAAGAGAGGCCACAAAGTCTCCAAGGACAAAGTTCAGTGGTACCCCCCCACCCCCGCCAAGGTACAATATTTAGGCTTTATTTTAACTGATGGGTCCCATTTAATTTCTCCCAAGTGTATTGAAAATATCCAAAAGTTAAATGCTCCTACCTTTAGAAAGCAATTGAGAGCTATCCTTTGAACAACAGAATTTTGTTGGCAGTGTTTCCCTTGTTATGGGGAATTCACCAAATCCCTTGTAACATTCACAAAAAACTCAGTCTCTGAACCACTTAAATTGGAAACAGAACCCCTAACAGCTCTTTCAAATTTAAAACGAGCTATCCTGTCTGCCCCTGCTCTAGGCATACCAAATTATAATAAACCATTTATCTTATATGTCCATTAACAAAAAGCGGTAACTTCAGGTATTCTAACTCAACTTTTGGGACCTGCTCAATACCTGTTATTCAGCCCAGCTTGAGCCAGTATACTTGAGAGTAGTAGCTGCCACAGCTTTACTTGTAACCAAATCTGCTGATCTGGTATTGGGATGCCCTCTGACCATAATATGCCCACACGAGGTCAAGGCATTGTTATTAAGACATAGGACACAGGCATTTACTGACCAAAGGATTACTAGGTATGAGATAACCCTATTAAATAATGTACATATCATGCTAAAATGCTGTGGAGTTCTTAATCCTGCCACCTTGCTCCCTGATTTTCCAATTTCTGGAGAAACTTTACACGATGAACTCCACTGTTGATAAACCTCATAATGATTTATTGGGCACCCCTTTGGATGATTCAGACTTAATATTATTTACATTTAATTTTATTTACATTTCATTTATGAGGAATGGTATGTGCTATACAGGAGCTGTGGTAGCTCCTGCATTTGATACTCTGTGGTCAGCTTCCTTTCCCTCAAATGTAAGCTCACAGGGTGCAGAACTCACAGATTTGAAACAGGATTGTATTATTGCAAAGAATAAAAGAGTCACAATTTACACAGACTCCTGCTATGCCTTTGGCATTTGTCATGCTGTTGGCATGCCATGATTTCAGAGGGGATTCTTAACATCAGCTAGAAAATGTATTGCCAATGCAAACTTTATTACTGAACTTCTTTTTGCCATCCAACTCCCAAAGCTATAGCTGTTGTTCACTGCTCTGCACATACAGGTGGCACTGACCCTGTCTCCAGGGGAAATAACCAAGAAGATATCACAGTAAAAATAGCAGCCTTAAAAGGCCTTGAATTAATTAAGCCACTAACAGTTTCTGATGATTTGGATCTATCGCTTTCTTATAATGACAAGGAAGTGGAAAATGGAAGAAGAAATTTAAAACAAAACAGATAAATGGATTATGGGTATCATCAGATGGCAAACCCTTGCTCCCTAGAGTTTTCTATAACCACATTTGTCACTCTAGTCATAAAAATAGTCATTTTGCGACCCAAGACATTGTAGACACTGTTAAAAGAGTATGGATAACACCTGGAATAATTACAATTGCCTCCAAAGTATCCATCTTGTCCTATCTGCCAGGCCTTTAATCAACACACCTTTCTAGGAAAAGCCTTTGGTGGACATCCTCTTGCTTACACACCGTTTGAGCACCTACAAATTGACTTTATCTCTATGCCAAAAGTTGGATAGTATACATTTTGTCTGGTCATAGTCAATCAACGGACTGTGTGTCCTGAAGCATTTCCTACTGTTCATACCACAACAGCTATTGTTGCTAAAATCCTTTTGAAATAAATCACTCCTCGTTTTGGTCTGCCAAAATGTATTTATTTAAATAAAGGAACTCATTTTATCAATTTGGTGTTATCTCAAATTTATTCATGTCTGGGTATAAATCCTAAATTTCACATATCATATCATCCCCAGTACTCAGGCCAAGTTGAATGAATGAATAAAGAATTTAAAACCCTGATTGGCAAATTATGCACAGAGACTCATTTAAAGTGTCCTGAAATTCTACCTCTGGCCCTATTTTATCTCAGAAGCAGAACCTGAGGTGATTTATACATCTCACCATTTGAGATGCTATTTGGACATCCACCTATTCAGGCACAACCATTTTCCCCTTCCTATACCTCGCTTTTAGGAGGGGACACAAGCATTGCTATATACATCAGACAATTACAAACAAAATTGAAAGAACTCAACTACTCTGGAGCTGCTGTTCATGCAGGCCCCATTGATTTCTCAATTCCTGATTTAAACCCAGGTGATAGTGTGTACATAAAGAATTTCAAATGTACTGGGTCAACTGAACCTGCTCATGACAGATCATTCCAGATCCTATTAACTATACCAACAGCCATAAAAATTGAAGAGAGGGACTCATGGATTCACTGTAGTCATATAAAACAAGTGCCTTCTATTGATTGTGAATAATTGCTTGCACTGTTTATATTGACTATTGATTATGATTGGACTTCTTTTTTGTTGGATTTGTACTATATTGTTACACTCTATTTGACTGATCTTTGCATTTGCACAAATTGCCTTGTAGGGCAATACATGTACTTTCTCATAGAAGAAAATTTGTATTAGTGACCTATATTAACCTGATGTGCCTTTTATAACATTTTGTGCCTTTAATAATTGTTTTTGTATTATCATGAATGTATTATTGCTTTGTCTACCTCATTTGCACTCACAATGTTTTATTTGCCTTATTTGCACTCACACTAGGGATCATGGTAAGTCAAAGAGGAAATGAATTTTACTTTTTGAAAACTAGTCCCTATATTTTACCTCTGTAATTGTGAAATATACACAATTTTAACATCTTCTTTTCTTCCTACATGTGTCATACAGTATTTTTCCTTCTTTTCTCATTTTTTTGCCTTTGAAACACATCACTAGTATTGAAAAATTTTTTTAACTATTTTTACTTTTTGTAATAGCATGAGCTAAGATGTCCATTTACCTAGCACATAAAATACATACCCCAAAAGCTTTGGACTATGGCAACCTGTCTCTAGTTATTTAAGTATTATGAGACTTTTGCTTTATGACTATGTCTAATCCAGGGACAAATAGACCACAAAGGAGTACAGAATTTGACTTGCAAAATGCCAAACAAGCACAAAAAAGGTGAAAGAAACCAAACCAATCCTACAGGGACTGATGGAATTCTGCTCAAAAAGCACAATGACTTGATCATGTGTGAGACTTGAGGTTGTGGCTGTTTAACATGTGTTAAATGCAGGACTCCCTTGTACTACATTCTATATCAAGTGTATGACATCATTTGCTCTTGCTCCGTTATCACCACCCCCCCCAAATCAAAGAAAAGGGTTGAACCAGGAAATTCTATTTCCCATTTATCTCGAGATCTAGTCTCTTTATCTATTTTTCTCTCATGATGTGACAACTTACTGTAGTTCAAACTGGCAAATTGGGTTAGTGACTAATTGTTATTGTACACTTATAGGCAATGGATCACTACAAGAACGTGTTGTGAGCTTTGATATATTTTTCCTTTTTTTTCTTTTTTTCTTTCTATTTTCCTTCTTCCCAGAATTTTTTTCTTCAAGTTTTCTTTTTATATTTTTATCTGACTCAGAAGTTATTTTTTATTTTAATTTCTTTGATTCCTTGATGTTTTTTGATACTTGATTCATATGCCTTATGACTAGACCACATATCCCTGTGTAATTACTACATGCCTCACTGTATCTTCCTTGGGGGGGTGTATTATTATTTTCCACACGGGGTGGGGGACTATGTTATTGTTGTGAACTTTGACTTGAATTTGAGCCAAATACAGAATAAGAGACTACCTCCCAGAATCTAGAAGGCACCATGAAGATGCCTGCAGACACCACACACTATATCAGAAAATCCAGAGTGAACTTTGAGATATAGCAAATTTGAACTTTGGGGGGGTAGAAATGCTCTTGTTTTGAATGTACACTCTTATGCAAAAGGGGACTGCTCCCTAATTGGCTTTTTGTCAATGCACCTATTATTGGTTTTCTTCATTTTACCTTTTATTTTCTCTTATCCCCAAATTATTGTAATTTCCCTTTAAAAACTAATATTTGTATATACCTCTAGTTCAAGTTATAAGTTAGTTATGTTTTCATGATCCACTGGGGAGATTGGTCTCCCAACGGATCACAAGAGGGTTAGTATCCATTTAGAATCTGGAACCCTAGAGACTACATTTCCCATTATCCCCTTTTCCTTTTCCTGTTTGTGCATCTCCTTATGTTCAGGGAGCTTTGGAGTTTCTGTTTCCACCCATGGGGGCTCTCTGGTTCCCTGGTAGAGGAGGGAGGAGGAGCTTTAGATTTTTGCTCACCTTACTTCCTTATGCTTCAAGATAGATAGTTCATAAATATTATTAAAAATAATACATGAAGTACAGGATATTAATTTTAATCTTTACAATTCCCAATCCTTAAGGTTTCCAGTACAGACTATAACAAAGCTCATTTGTTAACATTTACAAAGTAGAAATATTGAAGATTACAGGCAAGAGAATCTTATAAAATAGTGAAAAGTATCTGGGGATAAAACAAACCTCCCAAGTGTTTGGAAAGCCAATAAAAGTCAATTTATAGTTGTTTAGTAATACCCCAGTTGTATGTGACTTGCCATGATCTAATTTGGGGTTTTCCTGAGAAAGACACTAGAGTGGTTTGCCATTTCCTTCTCCAGCTAATTGTACAAATGAAGACCTGAGGCAAATAGGTTTTAGTTTCTTCCCCATAGTCCCACAACTATTAAGTTTCTGAGTCCAGATTTGAATTCAGAATGATGAGTCTGTTTCTAATCCCACTATACCACCTAAATGCCTGAAATAAAATCTCCTGAAGGTAATCACAAAAATATTTGTAGATAAAAATGGAAGGGGAACATATAAATATAAAATGGAATAGATTGATTTATGTTTCAATAATCAATTGTCATGATGTATAGTATATTTGGAATCTGACCTATTAATAACCAGTGTTTAATGTGCAGAAGATATTAATCCTTAATGAGAATGGCAACAAGATAATTGGTTGGACAACTATGTATCCATGCCTATGTCTGTGAGCTACATTACTTTAAAAATACATGATTGTCTTTCAAGATGTTTCAAAGAGGGGAAAATTTCCTTAATTCCCCCCAAATAATTTTATCAAAATAAGATGACTGATGTTATCAGTTACTAACCCATATGCATATCTTCTTAATGCTATGTAATGTCTAGAAAAATAGAGTTTATATATATTCAGTATATGCTTGAAGAAAATACAAAAACTGAGGAGGCAGACATTTACTGATTTTCAACAGTTCATGTATTTAAATTTACACATCTTATGGGGGTTACAGTGAAAATAACATTTCCTTTTGTCTTCTATTTCTTGATTTTTTTTAAAAAAGTGTTTGATACACTAGAACAAATGATGGCCTAAGTCTTTCCTGAAGGAAGATTTCTCCCATATATATAACCTTAAATGGGAATAACAAGAGCACCTACTTCATATTGTAGTTGTGGGGATCAAATGGGATAATAATTGTAATGTATTTATCACAGTTTTGAACACATATTAAGCACTGAATAAATGCTTGTTCTTTTCCTCCAGCAGAAGTAATATGATGGTAAATGTGTAACAACCACCTCTCTTCTTCCAATGTACTTTTAACATTAAAGTTTAATCTGCATTGTTAACAATTTTTCGCTTAATGTTCTTAATTCTAGGCAACAAAAAAATAATAATGAAGCAACTATTTGTAGCATTTGCTTATTTCTGAAATATGTACGCTCACACAGAAAATTTAACAATCATCTTTCCCATGATTGTTTTAATTAATTAGTTAAGTGCATATAACTAAATTTGATAGCCATTCCACATTATCACAGTATTTGTTCCTTTTTACTATATCTAATTCCACTAATGAGATCACAAATCTGGCAAAATATCTACATATAACACCCAAAGGTGATTTAATACAGTTAAAGGTTGAAAATACAAATCTATTTTTAAATTTAGAATTTTCACATACTTAAACATTGATACAATTCTGGGGTGGAAATGCTTCAGATGAGCTCAAAATGACAAGAATGAATCTGATGTTGCTGAGCTTTATTTAGAATTATACATGCAGCTTTGAATAATTCCCTGTCACCCACAGCGAAGAAATAATAACTTCATAAATAGCTGCTAAAAGGCCTCAGTGGCAAGGCAATGCATTTCTTCAAAATGAATGATGGGACAAGAGATCATATCTCCATACACTTATAGGACATTGGAATTTGTTGTTATTTTTTCCTTGTTATGAAGGATGATGATCTTTTCTAAAACTTATCTAGCTTTCAAAAATGTTATAATTAAGCACTATTCTATGCCTCTGGAAAATATTGACACCAAATGAGAAATATTTAGAAAAGTTTTCTAGTGGACATAATCTTTGACCACCCAATCATTTCCATGCCATGACAGAGCTCTAGAAAAGTACAAATGTATTATGGTTAACTTAAGTTAATAAATCTATTTCCCTACCTGGCATCTTTTAAGTAAAAGATGCAGGAATACAGCATAGGAATGTTTTGAAATAAAAAGTTCTTAAGCAAACAGTTCTTTATAAGCCCCTAATCAATTCAATAATTCATTACTTATTAAATATCTACAATATGTGAAGAACTCAGAAAATGTGAAGAATAAAAATCACACTTAAAATTATGTATTAAAATTTCAGGAATGTGTTTATATCAAGTAATATAATATTCAATTAAATCCCAAGTAACAATGACTCCAAGGATTTTGAAAGCTCCTAAAATTTCCACATTTGTTTTAATACCAACATGATATTAATAATGGTAGGCAATGATATGAATAAGAATATGTTTATTCATTTCCCCTGGATTCCAATTCAGATAATTTCTCTTAGTATTTTGCTATGAGACTGAATAAAGTTGACTAAGAAGAGATAAAATAATACTTTAATCTTAACTCCTACTCCTTAATCTTAATCTAATCCACAGTATAATGATGCACTCTAGTCTTAGGTACTACCTTAAATGCTGCAGATTTGTGGCCATCAAACCAGCAACCCTTTCAGTTTTTGAACAACTTCAATTTTCAGGAAGCTGAATTTTTCTCTTTACAATTTCTACCTCTTAGTCTTGCTTTTGCCTTCTAGGGACAAAAAGAATAAATCTATTCCATTTACATGACAACCCTTCAAATATCTGAAGACAGCTAGGATATCCCACTGGATGTTCCCTCCTCCACATTAAATATCCATATTTCCTTTGATGTATCTTCATATAATATGGACTCAGGGACCTTTGCCACGCTGACTGTACTCTTCTCATTGTTCTACACTTGGCTTTGTATTATATTTTTAGGATTATTGTACATTATTCCATTCACACAGTATCCATTGCAGATAAACTGGCCTTCTTACTGATCCTCATGCAGGATACTCCACCTCCCATTTCTGCACCTTGCATGTATTGATTGCCCACTGTGCCTGGAACATACTCCTTGATCACCCCTGCTTCTTATAATCTGTTTCCTTCAACACTCAATTCAATTTCTACCTTCCACATAAATTTTCTTGATCCCCCAGCTCCTACAGCTCACCTCAAAATTATTCTGTATCTATTTTGTCAATGCATATGTTGTCTCTCACAAAAGAATGTAGTCCTTAAGGGAAGTTTCATTTTGGGGGGTTTATAATGAAAACCTAACAAAATACCTAGTACAAGACAGGTGTTTAAAAATGTTTGTTGGCTGAATCCACAGGAGGAAAATGATAAGTTCACAGGAAAATAAATACAAAATATGTATAGTAAATAAAAATTTATTTCTGACAGGAAAAATACAAGTCATGGCAAAGTAGGAAGAAACCATGGCAAAATAAGCTCCGTGATGGAGTCATCACCTAAACTGAATTTTGGAGGAAGTTAGTGATTCTAAATGAAAGAGAGAGAAAAGACAGCAGCTTTTGCAAAAGTATTTCATAAGATGCCAAGAGGACAGAATTCAGTTTAGGCACAGGATACAGCCTGTGCAATGCCTCAGAGGTATGAGATGGTAAGTTGTGAAAAAGTAACAGAAATTTGGTCATTTTGACCAAAAAGCATGTTGTAATAAAGCAGTTAAATTAAAGTCAGAATTTGAAGGATTTTAAAAGCCATAGACAAGACAGAATTTTATCCTATAGAAGAAAGGGAGATACTGGAATTTTTTTGATCCAAGAGGACACATTCCTGTCTCTGCTACAGGATCTTAAATAATTCAGTTATGCAGTGAATGGATGAGATGGGAAGTAGGGGAAGGGAAGAGGGATAGAATGAAAAAGAGAGAGAGAAGGGGACAGAGTGGAGTAAGGGAAAGTTGGAGAGAGAGAGAGAGGGAGAAGGAGGGGAGAAGAGGAGGAGGAAGAGAGAGATAGAGAAAGAGAAAGACATAGACAAACATAGACCAAGAGAGAGACACACACAGAGACAGAGACAGAGACAGAGACACACAGAGACAGAGTTAGAGAAAGAGGAAGAAGAAGAGAGAGAACACACTGAAAATACTTCAGCCATGGCATGATAGCAGCCTGAATTAACAAACCTTCTGCCCCCGCTCCCCCCCCCCCCGGTGCCTGAAGGTCAATTATTTTAGATATTACTATTAACTCTAAGTTTCTCTGAGGTCTTTAAGAAGAATTTATGTGTCTAGGCCATCTGCCATTGGCTCCAGCTGCCAACTATGGGGTTTCTTCAGTTGTAGGATATGGCCCCTGCACCTCACTTCCACTAGTCACTAAAAGTCAGCATTTTCAAAAATTTTAAATATTTATTTCAGAAAGTATAATCACAAATATATTAGCTTACAATTTAAATTCATAGGAGCTATAACTCCCTCCTCCCAAACAAACCCTTCTACACACACACTTTGTAGCACTTCATTCAGTTCCTGGGATTAGAGGGAAAGGATTACATTCAGTTCTTATTACATCACAGTTTATATCCAATAACCTTAGTGCCAAATTCAAATATCCCTTATATTTAGATTCCAAACACACTACCTGACTGTACCATCTCCCATGAAATCCTGACTCCAAGATGCACAAGGATCAAATTCCTAAGTAAAGGGGATTACCTCTACTACCTGAAATGGATGAGGAGAAACAACACTAAACAGAAAAGAATACCCCTAGGCTCATTTCTTGGAGGTAGGGTGAAAGAGAATGATCAAGAGAAGAAAAGCCCTTCCCCTCTCAACTGTTCAGTTCAAGGCTTCTATGCTGTGGGCAAACTGGAATATTCACCCTCCTGATATAGCAGGTAAGAAAGACTAAACAGAGTACAGCAGAGAGTGAGGAACATGTTATTTTTTTAAAAATACACTCCATGCACTTCCTAGCTGTATGACCCTAGGCTAGTCACTTAACCCCAATTACCTTGCTCTTACTATTCTTCCATCATGGAAATAATATCTGGTATGGTTCCAAAAAAGGTAAGGGGCTGAATAAAAAAAATAAATAAAATGCACCCTTGCCTTTGCCAAGGATGGCAAATTTCAGAAATAGAAAAAAATAAAACTGAGACTTGTTTAGGTATCCCCAGTTCAGTTACATGGAGGTGACTCTGAGGGGCCATTGGAGCACGTCCAGATAACCTACCATGGAGGCTTCTGTGTCCCCTACCACATGCATTTGGGTTAGTTGTCTCCTTTGATTGGTTTCCTGAGCTTTAAAAATTGGGGATCCTAAAAGAAGCATTGTTTTTTATTTTTTATCTTTACATTTCTATCCATATTTCTGTTGTCCTTTTTTTGTGTGCATTCAGAGGATAAAGATATCACTTCACAAATAGCCTGGATACCATGAACTGAACTAATAAAAGAGGAAGCACTTTCCTTCACTTGATCCTTTTTTTTTCATTCAGATATGGTAGTTTGTTTCTATTCTTCATTGTTTGTCCTCAGTTTCAGTTGCTAGAGTTACTCCACATGGTACTGAGGAGTTTGAGCCAAGGAAATCTTGGAGCCATGATTGCAAACAAGTTAATCAACCAGGACAGTATGGAAGCCCTAAAAAGCCAGAGTGCTTGAGATTTGAGTTTGAGAGTTTGCTTTGACTTTTTCTTTGTCCTTTTAACTGCCACCATACTCTATGTGACCAGAGTTAATCTATAAATCTAATCTTCCTCTCCTCAGACTGAGGTAGTGAAAGGGGCAGAATAGTAACTCCCACACTTGAAGAGATTAGGTTTGTATAGTTGCAATTATGTTTTCTGAAATAAATATTTGGGTAAAAGCTATGCTGACTCCTATTAGCTAATGGAATTGGGGTATAGGAGATGTCCCTACAATTCAAGGGATATCATCTGTGTAGGTCAAAGTAAATGGCAGAGAGCAGAGACACCTGTAATCCCTTTATTGGTACCAAACATCCATGGAAGAATGATAAGACAAAGCTACCTGGCTTTTCAGCAGTGGAGGAAAGGTAGTCAATGTTTCAGATACAGTATTTGAAATTAAAATGAAAATTATAAAATAATTATAACTATGGAAATGTAAAGAAAAACAATATAACTAATAAGAAAATGGAATTCTAAGTAGTTATATTAACAAAGCTTGATTCTTTTTTTTAAACCCATAAATTCTGTCTTAGAATCAATAATGTGTATTGGTTTCAAGGCAGAAGAGTGGTAAAGGCTAGGCAATGGGGGTTAAATTGGGAAGTGACTGAGGCCAAATTTGAACCTAAGACCTCCCATCTCTAAACCTGGCTCTCAATCCACTGAGTACCCAGTTGCCCCCAAAGCTTGATGAGAAAATGTGCCTCCCTTCTTTGCAACGATAAAGATACTATAGATTAGGGAGCACTGCATGTATATTGGACTAGATTGAAGGTTAATTTTGTTGAACTTGCTTTTTTTTCTTTCTTTATAAGAGATGGCTTTCTCAGTAAGAAAAAGATATATTTAGAAAGGAAAGGAAAGGAAAAGTAAAGGAGTTTTTTTTTAAGTAAATGTATCTCTGTTTCTTCTATTTAATGAAAATTAATCTAACAATCACACTACTTTACTTTTTCCTTTTTTGCAATTTTTGGTCTTCTAATATCTGCCATGGTAATTATCTGTTAATATTTATTTATCTCTTACCATACAAGAAAAATTTGCACTAACATAGAACAGGCTAATGGTGAGGAAAGAAACTAAGGTTGGAAAGTTCTTTTTCTTCTTTCATAATTATCTTCCTGGATCCCTATATGTTTCTTTTGTTTCTTTTAATCACTAAAACTATATCCCAGAAAAGACAGAGTTAAATGTAAAATGCCCAAGAGCCATCATGATTCAAATACACAGTAGATTGGCCCTAAATGGAAGTTGAAATTGAGAAAGAAGACTTATTATATAGCATAGTACTTGTATAGATTGATGTCAATGTCACGAAAAAGTAGGAATTTGAATCTAATGAGCAAAATTGTATATAGATAGAAGGCAAAGACTTTAAGGGTGAGAATGGTGGATAGATTCTAGAAATATATATATATTTTTTTCAAGAAACTAAAACCCAAAACACCTCAAAGTTAGATAAAAATCTCTCTGTTCACTGAAGGCATGAGAATAGGGACTGCTAGGGCAGCTAGGTGACTCAATTGATAGAGCAGTGGACTTGGAATCAGGGAGACTCATTTTCCTGAGTTCAAATCCAGCTGACCAAGTTATTTAACTCTGTTTCCTCAGTTCTTTATCTGCAAAATGAGCTGGAGAAGAAAATGGCAAATCATTCCAATATACCTGATAAGAAAACCCCAGATAGGAGGACAAAGAGTCAGACAAGACTGAAAAATGATTGAACAAAAAATGGCATAGACTGGTAAATAAATATTGATTGTATTTTAATGAGTTTATTTGGTAAGAAACAGTTTTAAGTATTTTATGACTTCTCTTTTATGTCTCAATTAACCATCTTGAAGAAATCTGAATTCCACAGCACTGTATTCTGACAATTTTCTGAATTACTGTCATGAGGCTCCCAGAGAAATTTCATAAGCTTACTATTTAGATCCTATCAGAGTCAATAAACATTAAATCATAGCAGGTACATAAAGGCAATGGAACATTTTGAGACATTGTTCCAACTGGGAGCTCTGAGGCTCCAGCTGGAATAACCTACCTCAACACATTCCCACCTTTGAGATAAAGAGAATTATGTAAATTTTATATGACTTATAAGGATGTATGAGAGACCTTTATTAAAATATCCCTGTCTGCAATTCTATAATAAGCCTATTTTAGATACTGTCTAATTAATATAGTCCTCTTGACTATATAATTGATCATCTTTTTTAAACCATAATGAAAATAATTAGCAATGACAAAGTTTGAACAATGTAATTTTTTTTATCAGTCATGTGTTGACCTGGTACAGTGTAATGGAAAGTTTTGCAAACTAATGAATCAGTTAAACATACAATATATACCTGGATTTTTTGATATGATTGTTATGATGCTTCTCAATGAAGCCCATTTTCATTAAAGGTACCAATATTTTAAAGCACTTCATTAGAATGGATAAAAAACATTCACTTGTAAGAAGAATGACAGTTGATAGTTTAGAGGGATCTAGAGTAGGATATCATGTTGCCTACACTTTGTTAACCTAGAGAGTTTGACTACAAATGTGTACTTAGATTTTAGTTTGGTTCCAATAGGAATCCTAGGGATTTTGAATATCAAAAAGCATTCAAATCCTTGGGTTAGGAAAATGCCAATAGATACTTAACTAATCAGGAAAGAATTGCTTAATTATAAAACAGAATAACTTATAAATGAAAATTAAAGAACATCAAAATGGAAATGAGAAGTACTAATAATAAACTAATGATTAAAGAAATTCTGCAGGCAGTAAATTAGGGTTTTTTCCCTTTATCCTTTGATGACAAAAATAAACAGCTTTAATGTACAGAATAAAATGTCATTATTATGTCAGACTTGGGAATAAGTACTCTAATGTGGTATTGATGGCCCAAACAGAAATCAACTTTCTTCCACTTTAGATATCACTCCAACCTCACAGCTCTGCCACCACTTGAAACTAGATCATAGGGTTTATATGTGAAAGCTCTTCTCCAACCAATTTATTTTACAGGAGGAGCAAAAGAGAACCAGAGAGTGAAATGAACTGCCCCAAATCTCATAGATAGTAGTAACAGTGTATTTATTTCATTTTAGTACTATATTCTTACTTGATATTTTCCTTATTTGAGAATTTTAATTATTTTAATTTTTCCCAAGGTACATTTTAATACAATTTATAATAATCATTTTATGACATTTTGCAATCCATGTTCTCTCCCTCCTTTTCATCTCTCTCCCCTTCCCAAGAAAGCAAGTGATATTATATAGGTTGTACAGAGAATTTTTAAAAGCAATAACCAGACCCATAGGGCAGTCTCTAATATATTGAATAAATCTTTGAAGCAGTTCAGGTGCAGTATCAGGATTTTTTGAGATCAAGGCAATGGGACATCTGTCAAATGACTATTGTTAGTAATTAAGGGGGGCACTCAAAAAAAGGAAAGAAACAAGCATTCAAGTACCTACTTTTTACCAGATATTATACTGAGGGCTTTAATTCTATGTCATCTAATCATCATAACCTATATGCCTCTATGGAATAAAACACTATTTTAATTTGCTATACTATAATTAAAGAACAATACCCTACTATAGACTCTCTCTGGGCCTCTATATCATATTACCATAACTAGGAGCTCAAAATGTACCCTGACTTTCCAATTGGGCCCCTTAAAATTCAACCTAGGAAGAATGTGCAGCACCCACTGCAATTCCCTAGGAAATATTTATGTAAATAAATGAAAATGTGTCATATGGGGAAATGAATAGTAGCTATCATTTCTAGATTATTTTTAAGGTTATAAAAATATTTCATGAATAACAAGTCATCTGGCTCTCAAAACAATCTTGTGAGGTAAGTGGGATTTTTTTTCAATTTTTCTCTACATTTTAAAACCCTTTGACATCATTCCTCATCCTCTTATTTATTTCAGCTTCAGATAAAGAGGTGATTCATATCCTTCCTATTCTCCATAAACATATATAGAGAATATATATATATATATATATATATATATATATATGTATGTATATCCTCATCCCCTCTGGTTTGCCCTACCGAAATATCTCCACAATCACCTTCTCTTTAATCTTCAGTCTCTCTCCAATGATTGAGTCTTGGCCTGAAGCCTACAATTGTTTCCTATTCTCAATCATTCTGAAAAAAAAAATCCCTCACTTAGACATTAAGGCATTACCTTATGTTTCTCCTCCTTTTCATTGACAAATTACTAGAAATATTTTTCGATATGCATCAGCTCCATTTGTCTTCTCATATTCTTCTATGAAAATTTTGGAATCTGACTTCTAATCTAGTCACTATTGAAAATATTCTTTCCAAAGTTACTAATCATGTCTTAAATGTTAAATATGGTCGTCTTTCCTCGATCTTCCTTCCCAATTTTTTCATAACATCTTATACTCTCCTGACTGCCCTTTCCACCTGCATATTCTTTTATCTCTGAGCATTGGTAACACTTCACTTCTTTCATTCCCTTCCTATTGTCTGACCATTTCTCTTTACTCTCTTTTGCTAATTCATCATCTAAATTGTAGGTGGTACTAAGGATAGAGTGCTGGATAGAATGTTGGATAGAGTGCTGGGTCTAGAATCAGGAAGAGTCATCCACCTAAATCCAAATATGGTCCCAGACACTATGTCTGTGACCATGGTCAAGTCATTTTATCCTGTTTTCCTCAGTTTCCTCATGTGTAAAGTGAGCTAGAAAACAAATGGCAAATCACTACAGTATCTTTGTCAAGAAAACCTGATTTGGGGAAACAGAGTTGGGCATGATTGAAACAACTGAATAACAATTGAAATTACAACTTCAAGAATTCATCAAAGTTCTGTCCTGGAGTCTTTCATATATATATACTATTTTACTTGATGACCTCATCAATTTACCATGAATTTAACTATAATCTCTATGTACAACTCCCAATTCAATATATAACAAGCACTAGCCTATTTCCTAAACTCTGATCCTGTGCCTCCAACTGCCTTTTGGAGACTTCTTAATTATTCCATTGCCATCTCAAGCTCAACATATTCAAAATTGAGTTCATTTCCCTGAAGAAAGGAATCTCTTCTAAATTTTCCCATTTCTGACGAGGGCCCCACTATACTGGTCATCCAGTTTCATAAATCATTTTCCTTGATTGCTCCTCATTCTCCTTCCTTAGTTCTCACCTGTACTATTTGAAGAGTTTCTTAATTGCTCCCCTCCCTAGGCTCTGTACTCTAACATACCCTAGAACCAGCTGTCAAAGTGATCTTCATAAAGTACAGGTTTCATTATGGCAACCTCATCCTCAATAAACCCCAGTTGCTCCCTATTACTTCAAATATCAAAAACAAGTACCTCTCTTTGGTTTTTAAAACCCTTTGCAACTTGGCACATTATATATATATGTATAGCCTTATTACTGATTACTGCCTACCATGAACTTTGGGTTGGTCAAACTGTTTTTACTGTCCTTTGCACACGAAACTCTACCTGCCATTTCTGTGAGTTTGAATAGGCTATCTGATATGCCTGGAATATTCCTTCATTACATCTGCTTCTTAGGATCTCTTATTTGATGTAAAATTCTGCTCAAGCACTATCTTTTATATGAAGGCTTCTTGTTCCCATTAATTTCTAAAATCTCCTTCCCACAAAAATGTCCTTTTTGTTTGTTTTTTATTGTTTTCAGAAAAATGTTCCTTATATTTATTTTGTATATACTTATTTATGGATATGTTATTTCTCCCAATACAGTGTAAGTTTCTTGAGGAGCAGGGCCTATTTATTTTTGCCTTTACCTTCAGTGCCTAGTTCATTGCCTGGCAAACAGTAAATGTTAAAATGAATGATTCATGACTGCCCATCAATTTTGGAATGACTGAACAAGTTGAGGTCTATGAGTGAGATGGAATACTATTGTGCTGTAAGAAATGATAATGGAACTGGAAAGACTTATATGAGCAGATGTAAAGTGAAGTGAGCAGAACTGAAAGAAAAGTGTACACACTGACAACAATATTTTTGGACGAACAATTGTGAATGACCTAGTTATTTTCAGCAATTCAGTTCACCAAGAAAATCCCAGGTACTTGTGATGAAAAATTTAAAAAATTAGTAAAAATTAGTAAAAAAATTAGTAAAAAAAAATATGTAATCTGAATACAGACTGAAACATACTATATTTCACTTTCTACTTTTTTTTTGGTATGAGATCTCTTCCTCACATAGCTTCCACTAATATGGAAGAATGTTTTACATGATTGCCCATGTAAACTCTATATAAGAAAACTTAATGTCTCAAGGAGAGTTTAGGGGTATGAATGAGAGATGAAAGGAGGAATGAAAGGAAGGAAAGAATTCAGAATTCAAAACTTTAAAAAGAATGTTAAAATACATATAAATGGGGGAAATAAAATATTATTAAAAATTAGGGAAACATGGAGAGATTACTTATTGTGTTCATGGTTGCAAGAATAGTTCATTGTCCAAAAGGGGCTAGAGAAGATCAAGAAGATAATTTTAGTTATACTAAACTATTTTTCCCCTCAAATACTTGAAGCCTAAGATTAAAAAGGAAAAGATAACAAGGGAAGATATTTGAAGGTCCCATCTTCAATATATATAAGCAATTATGTCACTCTTATAAAAATAAGTCACTTACCAATTGATAAATATTCTAAACATATGAATAGGCTTTACTCAGTGTAAGAAAGCCAGGCTATAAGTAGCCGCATGAACAATGCTCCAAATAACCAATAATTAGCAAAATTTACATTAAAAAATTTTGAGATTCCACATCATGCTCATCAGAGTAACAACAATGACATAAAACAAAATGACCAATCTTAGAAAAGTCTTAGGAAAATAGGCATACTGCACAATTGGCTGGGTTGTGAGTGAGCCATTATAGAAGATTCATTCTAAAAAGCTTTTGAATGTGATGGAATACTGTGAGTACTATAAGAAGTGAGAATATGAATGCTATTAAAATGATATCAAAAATATCAAAAAGGTCAGAATATAAATGTTAAAGAAAATTGTTTCTACATGTAATTGAAAAAATAGCGAAAAGTAGGCATGGCAAGATTTTTATAAACCCATGCAGAATGAAGTGAAAACAAAAAAATTGTTTAAACTATATGCTGATATTATAAAAAAAGTTTGAAAATACAATAACCATTAATGCTACTACCTCATGAATAAATGATATATTTATGATGATGAATAAAACTTATTTTTACTATAACTAATGAGGATATTTGTTTTAACTGATTATATTTTTACAGAAATTGCTTTCCCCCTACCTCTTCTCTAATGAAGTGGGTGGTGGGAGGAAGAGAAAAAAAAGATTTCTGTTCATTATAAAGGAGATGAATTGACTTCCATTTCTGGTAAAGTAAGAAAGAACAACCCTGCAACTCACAATTCTGGGGCGGGAGGATGGTAGCTGAAGAGTAGAATTCAACTAAATCCACTACACCTAGAACCCAGGGCTACCCATGAACAGTATTCCTTGTACCCCAAAAGGGGGGCACTGTTTAAACATGTAGGGAAGGTCATGAAAAAAGGAATCCTCTCATATCCACAAGATGAGCAAAAGACAGAGAAAAGGCCTTATTTTGGAAAGTTATTTCAGCAACAGGATAGTTCAAAATGCAAATTCAGAAGAGGAAAACAATGCCAAAAAATAAATGTGTGAACCCTCAAAGTTAAATGTGAAAAGATGTGATGCCCAAAATGAAGTCTAGAAAGAGATTCATAAGAGGATCAAAAAATAAATAATAAGAGACTAACAAGAAAAATTAGAAAAGGAAATTATAGAAAAAGTCAATTGTTTGAAACAAAATCACTAATAAAACAACTACCTTTGGAAAAAAATACAAACCCAACACAGGAAAATAAAAAGAGGAAGTAGAAACCTTTAAAAAACAAAATGTATCCCTTAGAACAAAATGCAGAAAAATAGAAATATTAAATCCATCCTTTTCAGACCATGATGCTATAAGAATTAAACTAAACATAGGCCTGCAGGGGGAAAAAGACTAAAAACTGTAAACTAAATAATCTTATTCTAAAGAATGAATAGGACAAAGAAAAATCATATAATTTCATTAAGGAGAATGACAACTACAAGATAATATACCAAAATTTTGGGCTTAGGGCCAAAGCATTAGTTAGGTAGGGAAAATTATATCTCTAAATGATATCATCAATAAAAGAGAAAAGGAACAAACCAAAGAATTGGACATTCAACTAAAAAACTGGTAAAGGAATGAATTAAAATTCCCAATTAAATATCAAATTAGAAATCCTGAAAACCAAGAGATTAAAGAAATAGAAAGTAAGAAAATCATTGAATTAATAAATAAGGCAATGCATTGGTTTTATGAAAAAAAATAATAAAATAGATAAGCATTGATTAATTTGGCCAAAAAAGAAAGAAAAAATCCAAATTACCAGTATTAAAAATGAAAGGGATGAATTTACGTATACAATAAGGAAAAAATAAAGCAGTTATAAGGAATTAATTCTCATAAATTGAACAAACCATCTATGGAAGTCTAGGAAAGAACTCCCAAGTCCAGATGGAATCACAAATGAATTCTACTAAACATTTATAGAACTATTAATTCTAATACTATGTAAGCAATTTGGAAAAAAAAAAGCTGAGAAAGGAATTCTCTTGAATTCCTTTGATGACATAAATAGAATGTTTGGACTGAATCAGCAAAGGGGGAAAAAAAGAGAAAGAAAACTATACACCAATCTCCCTAATGAGTATTTATGTAAGCATTTTTAAATAAAATATTAATAAGACAACTATAGCAATGTATCACATGGATCATACACTGTGATAGGGATGGTGAATGGGCAAAGGGGAGGTTATACCAGGAATATAAGGATGTTTCAACAGTAACAAAACAATCAGCATAATTGACCATAGCAGTAACAAAACCAATGGAAACCAAATGATTATCTCAAGAGATGCAAAAACAGCTTTTGGGAAAACATAATACCCATTCATATTAAAAATAATAGAAAAGATTGAAATAAGTGAAATATTCATCAAAATGATAAATAGTATATATCTAAAACCATCAGCAAGCCCTATCTGTTTTGGGTATAAGCTAGAGGCCTTTCTAATAAGATCAGGGGTGAAGCAAGGTTGTCCATTATCCCAACTCGTATTAAATGTTGTCCTAGACATGCTTTCTATAGCAAAAAGAATAAAAGAAGAAATTGAAGGGATTAGAATAGGCAATAAGGAAATAAAACTATCACTCTTTGCAGATGATATAATGGCATACTTAGAGAATCAACCAAAAACTTAATCAAAACAATTAATAATTTTACCAAAGGCGCATGATACAAAATAAACCCACATAAATCATCAACGTTTCTCTATACTACCAATAAGTCCAATAGCAAGAAATAAGAGAAATTCCATTTAAAATAACTGTAGATAGCTTACGATATGTGGAAGTTCATTTGCCAGGACAAATCCAGAAACTACATAATCAGAACTAGAAAATACTTTTCACACAAAAAAATAAAATCTAAGGTAAACAACTGGCAAAACATTAATTACTCATAGATTGGCCAAATCAATATAATAAAAATGACAAATATACCTAAACGAGTTTACCTTTTCAGTGCTATACCAATCAAACTAACCAAAAAAGTATTTTATAGATCTAATAAAAAAGGAAAATTCATCTAGAAGAACAAAAAGCCTAGAATATCATGGAAATTAATGAAAAATTACACTAGGAAGGTGACTTAACTGTACTAAATATCAAACTATGGCAACCATCAAAATAATCCAGTTCTGGCTAAGAAATAGAGTAGTGCATCAATAAAATAGATTAGGCACTCAGTACACAGCAGTAAATGACCACAATAATATCAATGTTTGACAAACCCAAAGAACCAAGCTTTGTAAAGAAAAACTATTTGACAAAAACTAGTAGGAATATTAGAAAACAATATTACAGAAACTAAGCAAGAACCAACTCTTCACACCATATAGCAAAGTAAAGTCAAAATTAATACATGACTTAGAAATAAAAGATGAAATCATAAATCACTTAGAGGAGCATGGAATAATTTACCTGTCAGATCTTTGGATAAAGGAATAATTTATGTCCAAACAAGACATAGAGAATAGTTAGTACAAAATGTAGTTAGACATTGTAATATTTACAAGATGTACTACATTAAATTCAGTAGGTTTTGCCCAAACAAAACCAAAGCAACCAAGATTAGAAGGGGGGAAAAAAGTTATAACGATTTCCCTCAATCAATTCCTCATTTCTTAAATGTATAGTGAATCAAGTAACAATTAAAAGATTATGAAATTTTTCAAAAAACAAATGATCAAAGAATATGAACAGGAGATTAAAACTATCTTTAGACATATGAAACACTGCTACAAATCATTAATTCAAGAAATGGGAATTAAAATAATTTTGAAGTACTCCCTCATACCTATCAGACTGGCTAATATTAAAAAAAGAAAATAATAAATGTTGGATGTGCTATGGCAAAAAGGGGACACTAATGCACATTTGTGCTGGAGGGCAATTTGTAATCATGCTCAAAGGGCCATAAAACCTTGCATCCCTTTTGACCCAGCAATACCACTACTAGCTCTGTATCCTAAAGAGACCCAAGTGTAAACCTTAAAATTTCCAACGTTTATAAGTCTAAGAAATTTTAAGGTTTACAATCCCCCAGGATCTACTTATACAAAAATATTGATAGCATTTGTTTTTATGGAGGTGAAGAACTGGAAACTGAAGGCATGTCCATCAACTGGGGAGTAACTGAACAAGTTATGGAATATTATTGTAACTGAATGCTCTTGTGCTGTAAGAAATGATGAACAACATGATCAAAGAAAAACCTGGAAATACTTATATGAAGTAATTCAAAGTGAAGTGAACAGAAGCAGGAGAATGTTGTTCACAGTAACAGAAATAATCCATAATGATCAGTTGTAATTGTGATAAGGAAAACTGAATCAAGATTTGGCATTTCTGCCACTGAGGTGGAGCAAACAGCAGCTGGAATGTTATAGTGAATATTGATGGATAATGATGACAGTTGGTGGGGGAGGGGTGACTTGGAGAATGACAGTTACTCTCCAGTGGTTACTCTCTTTCCCGTCCCTCAGACTGAAAGGAGCACTCTCTCTCTGTCTCTGGATAGAAATGCCTCTATTCCTGGATTTTTCCCAACTGTGTGCTCTACCTGAATTCCTTTGGATTGTGCCATCAAACAAAAGGATTTAAGGGGAGCAGTTTGAACTTTAAGGCCAGTCTTTAGGGGCACTAGCCTGAAGAGACAGGCCCAACCAGCTCTGAAAGTCAGAACTTTTTCATCCTCATGCTGTCTACTGCTAAGACTTTGAATTTAAGAAAGCTATCATAGATTAGCATAGACAGGAATAAAAGAAACCCTCCACCAGCCTGTGAGGCCTGGCCTCAGCTCAAAAGCTAAGAGAGACTCAAACCCAATATGTGGCAAAATTTAGGAAAATCCCTCTTCCTTCTACCCTGATACCTTCCCAATCTAAAATTATTATTAAATTCATCTTTAGTAAATAAACACAGTCAAATTATCTTTGTAAGGGTAAGGGGACACTGAAGGGAGTAAGGGATTTTTAGGGGAGAAGGTTCTCTGTAACCTCAAGTACCCAAATCTTGAGGTGCACATCTGTGCCTCTCTCCCCTTCTCCCCCCTTTCACCCTATATAATATATATAAGAAGAATATTTTCTTACATAATGGCTTAACTATTATCAGCAATTCAAGGATCCAAGACAACTCCAAAGGACTCATGATGAAAAAAGCTATCTGCCACTATGGAAGGAAATGATGGCTTTTGGATGCAGATTGAAACATGCCTTCTTCACTTTATTTCCTCCATTAATGGTCTTCTTTTACGTGATGAACATGGAAATATGTATTATATGATAACACATTTACAACTTATATTATCAGCCATCTTGGGGAATACAAGTGTACAAGGAAAGGAGAGAACATTGATAATAAAGGTTCAGAAAATGATTTTTTAAAAATGAAATCAAAATATAATCTTGAAAAGATTTTACAAATGAATTTATATAATGAATGAATTTATATAATGCCATGAATATGAATTTATAATCATGCTGAAGATGTTTATACACAATGAGTTTGCCCTTCACTAAATTCTACAGATATTATTCCAGAGTATTCCTATTTAAATATATCTATTATCTATTATGTTAGGTATGCATTGCTGTCACCTGCAGACTTGATGATTTTGCCATTTTGCCACCTTCAATCTTCACTTGTACACAACTACCTTTACAGGGGTGCCATGGTCAAAGTAATCCATTAACTCTAAAGTTCTGATTGGTGATCTCCCTGGAACATAAATATCATGAGAGTTCCATACTGCTCACTCACCTTCCAGCTCATTCTCTGGTTCACTCTACCTCACCACCAGCTGTCTTGTTCCACACAAGTACCCTCCTTTTCACCCTGCCCTCTCCATTCTAGTCCCCTGTTGTATTTTGTCTTCATAATAGCTTGTAAACTCCTTCAGGGCAAAAACTCCCTTTATTCTTGTTCTATTGCTAAAGTTTAGCACAGTGACTAGCATATTATTTTTTTAAATGGAGCTGCAATGTGAATCATTGCAAAATTCTTCACATGTGCTAGCTTATTTGATTCTAAAATAATAGATTTATAGTTCAAGTATTTTAATTTATAGTTTTCCATATGAGAGAATTTAGGCTTTGAGACAGGGGTCCCCAAACTTTTTACATGGGGGCCAGTTCACTGTCCCTCAGATCATTGGAGGGCCAGACTATGAAAAAAAAAACTGTATATGGCTGTCTGGGATAGTGGAGGCTGGAGTGCTGGCTGTGATGAACCTGTCATACCTTGAACAGGCCTATCACTGCTACCACTATAATGGGCAGCAGTATACACAGTGCAGAATCCCTTTCTTCAGATCGCTGCTCACCATGCTGATGTCTTCCATTGTGCAGCCACATAATCCTTTGTGTAATGCCTCGATCTCATTCAATTACTCTCAAAACAAGGCACCACTCAAAGGATTATGTCACCAGAAGTAGTACTGTACATTATACAGTACTCCAGGAGCTCTCACTGACCACCAATGAAAGAGGTGCCCCTACCAGAAGTGCGGTGGGGGCTGGATAAGTGGCCTCAGGGGGCTGCAAGTGGCCTGTGGTACACAGTTTGGGGACCCCTGCTTAGAGAGATAACTTTATTAAAGCTCCCAGATATGAAATGGAGATAGGCAAGGACTCTGAGTCCTTTGATTTGATGTCTCTATCCCTTTCCACTATCCCACTTAGCTTTGCCAGGTAAGCAGAGACTACTATAAAAAGAAAGAATCTGCCTTCTTGAAAATGATATGGTCTGCTCATATTCAATGTATATAGTTTTGATTCCTTTCACATGTTCATCCAGTTGATATATGGAAATTCAAAGTACACAGCCAACAATATGCATTCATAGCTTTGTGCGAAATGGGAACACTGATTCAAAAGGTTCTTCTTACATAAAGTATAATCACTTCCTTTTTTTAAAAAAATCAATGAATAAGAAAATTCCAGTAGAAATACATAGATAAACAAGATGATAGCTTTTTTGCATTGTAAATGAGATCAGTGGAAAGAAAAGAGGAAATATCATCAGATTGAAACTGTGACTGGCAGGTGGGAGTTCAATTGAGTTGTTTAAGCAAGTTATTTAAAGCACCTGCTGTTCCCAGGGCATGACCCTATACATTAGAGTTCAGAATAGCCTGTATGACACTAATTAATGAGAGATTTTCCTACCTCAATTCAAGAGCACGATGAGTTTGGAGCTGCTGATCTTTTTTCACTTCCTTATTTTAAAATACATTTCTCTGGTCATGCTGTGACCTGGTGCTCCCTTTGACTAAATCAATGTGACTTTATATATATTGCAATGTGCATGATTTGAAGACCATTGAGGAAATCATACTTCACTTTTTTTTAAAAAAAAGACACCAACAAGGGTGATGGAGATCCAGGACTAGAGACAGGACAACCTGGGATCAAATCAAATCTGGCCACAGATACTTGCTACGTATCTGATTCTGGGCAAGTTGTTTAACCCTAATTCACTAGTGTGAAATTGAGATTTATTTCACCCTACTTATTCTTTAGAATTTTAGCCACAAAGAATGTATAGACCCCCACTTGAGGATTATGTGTGGGGCAAGAAGGTCTATGACCCATGTGTTCTAGCAAGTAACAAATCAGAAACAACTGACTGCCTCCTGGGCAGGCCAAAGCCAAGTTTAAGCCACCATTGGTACACATAAGAGACAGGAAGTGATGCAAAAAACTGTTTTTAAATTTTGTAGTTACTTCCTGTGAGGAGGTCTTCAGCTTGGAACTTGACCATGGAGGAGCTTGGACTTGAGATCTCAGACTGCTTCCCTTTGGACTGCCACATGGTCAGTGAAAAGGCTGACTCCTTTCCTTGGCTTTTTCTGGAGGCACCAGCCCTGGAAAGGCCCATTGTCTTGGGAGTCCTTTTCCCTTAGCTTTCTGGAGACACTCCCTCATCTTGGAGGAGGCCTCATGGCTGGAAGTTCTGTTAAATTTAATTCTCTTGGCTACCCAACCCTGCCCTGCCCTTGCTGGGACCTCTGAATTCCTACCAGCACTCTCTCTCTCTCTCTCTCTCTCTCTCTCTCTCTCTCTCTCTCTCTCTCTCTATGTCTCTCTCATTTCCTTAATTTCTTCCCTCTATTTATAAATAATCTACCATAAAAGTCATTCTGACTTGAGTAATTCATTGGGATTTAGTAATTAAATCCCTGGTGACCAACTCTCAAATATTCAGTCCAACCATAAATTTAACCCCTTATACTAAACTTTAATACAGAAGGTAAGGATTAAAAAAATAAACAAAAATTTGATAACAACAACAAGCACAGGACACACAGGAATGTTGAAACCATGCACAAGTAGGTAAAGATTTGTTCATACTCAAACCATGTCGTTTTCTTTTCTTGAAGTAAGAACCAACCTTTGGAGATCATCTTATCTAAAACCATCATTTTAAAGGTAAGGAAACTTTAGTCATGTGATTATAGATTTAAAGCTTGAAGGGACTCTACTACCAATAGACTTCCTTTCACCTCCCCCTATTTTACTGAGACTGACTTTGAGACCATATTTTTCAACTGTACCACAATACAACTTAAAGAATAGGATGAGCCACTTGCCCCCCACTTGCACTGTCTTTATTCATTCTAAACAAATTATCAAATGAATTTACTGTTGGTTCCTATAATCTAAAGAGTATTCATAAAAATAAGTCAATCCATTAAATAAATTACTTTTACTAATAAGCCACATTTATATTCATTTTAAATCATAATTTGAAATAATTTTAGCAAAGGTGGATAAATAGTAATTACTTTGGGGTTCATAAAACCTGATTCACTTTATTTGAAAACATTAATTCCATTTAAAGAAAATGGCAGTTTTAAAATAGATTACAGTCCTTGAAGTGTCTCCTTTAAGTAATGCCCTCAGAGATCATGATATGTAATTGATATTTGTAAAAACACTTTCACAGATACATAAACTTAAGGTATAATTTTTGAAATTATTGTCTCAATATTTCAAAGATTATTTCATCTGTTTAGTTGTACCTGTGCAGATTGAATTTCCCTCATGTTTTAGCATATATTTTCCTGAATTGCTGTAACCACAAAAATGTATTAGCATCAACAATAATCCCAGAGTCATCATCCTTCAAGGATACATGGATCTGCCTTCCTTCTTCCAAGACAGGAACCAAAGATGGATGTTCCCATGTGGTTACTTACAGAGGCAAACCAGTTGATTGAAGATGTACAAAAATGATTGTGTTCTATTTATTATATTATCAGCCATATGACAATATTTCCTACCTTTTTTATTTTTCTCCCTTTGTAGTTGGAACTCTGAGTCATAAATGCATAAACTGGACCAGTTTCTCCCAATTCTGCTTTCTCCTTTTAGAAATTACTCAGGACAATTTACATAACCAAACACAGATGTCCTGAAAGAAGGTGGACTGACAAATGAAAAGGAATACATTTTCTTTTATGACCCTCTTCTAAATTACAGAAAATGCCACTTCAGTGACAGGTACAATATCTGGCTTCTGAGAGAGAAAGGAAGTAAACAGGAAAGATTCAATAAAGATAGCCTGGAATGTGAAAGGAAGAGGAAGTCATCTCAGGGTCAACTTGGGCAGTCAATAAACACTTATTAAGTACTTTCTATGTTCCAGACACCATGCTAAAAACTGGGCATATGAAGAAATACTCTAAAGGAGCTTCTAACACACACAGGGAGACCACTGGGATATAGTATGAATATAAGGAAACTAGATATTTTTAAAATAACAGAAAATCTCAACTCTCCTGGAGAGAATCTAGTTTCTAGAAAGCAAAGTGCTGTAATAGCCAGCTCAGGAACTAGTACAATTCTATTTGTCCATTCCTGGAGAGATCTAAACTTAAGAAGTTCCTAACAGCTACTGACAAGAGTGAAAGAAAAAAAGAGAAGCAAAAAGAATAGAAGGGGGAAGTGAAGAAGAATCAAAGAGACCAGTGTATTATATGACTAGTTGTGGTGGAATTACAGAAATGAGGCAGTGCTATAGAGGTGAATGATGGAAAGGAACAACCCATTGGTGGGGCCCCACCCTAGGGTGGTACTGTGAAGGTTTCTGGGATGGAGAGAAAGGAAAGTCTATTGATAGAAAACAAGGGTTCTGTTGGCTCTATTGGTTTAGTTATGAGTTTTTTTTTCCTGTACTTAGTGTAAATTTAAAAATTTGGGCTTTTTTCTTGTTAAATATATATATATATATATATATATATATATATAAGCTTGGAAGAAATCCAGGGGTACTTTTCAGAAAATGCTAGCTATCATAAAATCACAGAATTCCTCAATTGTAACATGAGAGGACACATAAGTGACTATTTATTTAAACTCATCTCTAAAGCAAGAATCTCACCACAACACTTATGATAAATAACCATCTAGAATCTGCTTAAATACCCCCTAAAAAGTAGTCCATTCTATTAGGACAGTTATAATTGCTAGTAAGAGTTTTCTTTACATATTCTAAATTTTCCTTTCCAACTTCTATCCATTATTTCTGAGTCTTCCCTTGAATGCCAAAAGAAATAAATATTTTTCAGTTATTCTTGCCTTCCAGGAATTTGAAACATTTGAAGATATTTTTTATCTTTCCCTTGAGTCCTCTTTAGATTAAAAAACCTCTGTTTCATCAATTCACCATTACAGGCATATTCTTAAATCCCTCCTCCCCTTTTCTACCTATTTGGCATTCTCCAATTTAGCAAAATCTTTCCTAAACTGTGTCACCTCAACTAGTAGTATTCAATATGTAGTTTAACTTGGTAAGAACAGAGCAGGATACACTCTCCTTATTTATGGAAGCTGTATTTTTCTTAATGAAGCCAAAGTTCATATTAAATATTTTTGACTGTCATAATAGCATTAAGATATAAACACTAAAACTCATAGATCTTTTCCTAATAAACAGCTATTTAACTATGTCTATCTGATCTGGTACTTTGTGAATGAAGCAACAATATGTGTTTGTTTATATATCAAATTAGATCTTAATAGATCTAGCCCAAATTTCTAAATGGGAAAATAATTTTGGATCTGGATTCTGTCATCTAGTGAGTTACCTATTTGCCCTAACTTTGTTCAAAGTTCCCGTGTTCCTTCCATGTGGTAATAATTAAGCCAGATAAATAAGATGGCTCCAGAGCACCTGGTCCCTTTTTGTCAGGAAAAACCCCATGACAAAATGATAAAAACTTAATATCATGACTATTGTGTCCCTAAATGTGGCAAGCCTATGTACTTCTCAATCTATGTATAAGTTCAGAATCATGTCTCCAAATAGTCTGGCTTCCTAATGCCCAAATTCTATGTCCAATGTACTGTATAAATTAAACATGTCACTTGCTAATAGTTTCAAGAGTTATTGTTTGCATTTTAGCAATGACTATGTGAGGCCTGAGAAGCCATCAGTTAGAAAAATTGTCTCTCATGATAAATAGTGGGAGCAGGGACAAATGGGAGAGGAGACCTTAGGCTGTTATGACTACCTTCTCTTACTGATGGAAAATTTGGCCATTCTATTGAGATAAGCTCATTAAAGATCATTTCTGAAGGCTAAAAAATAGATATGCCAACTCTATATGTGCCAAAAGAACATAAATGGTAAACCAAAAAAAAGACCAGAAATTAAATATCATTTGAACAATAGAGTGAATCTTCAGCTATTGTTGGTCTTCATAATAATTTTCAGAGCTATTTGTGCAAAAAAGCAATTACTTTTTATTCTCTTAAAACACCTTATGATCGTCAAACTAAAAGAGTCCTTTTTTCTAGAGCACAACTAAAATTATAATTTGAGCCTGAATCCATAAATAAAACTGACTCATGTGCTCCATATTGTAATGCTTTATTGCCATTTCTGCCTAAGGCAAAACAAATTTCAGAAGCCTCTCTATTTTAATGAGGCCCAGAATGTTACCTATGAATTTAGCAGGTATTGTTAAAAAGAGGAGTGAAGGTAGATGTTGAGTTTAGTCTGTTTATGAAAGTGATCAGTAAGTAAATAAGATAAATCTATGCAATGTTTGTGCCTATAAGAAAGTACCATTCTCAGTCCTATCCCAGTGTCTGGCATATAGAAAATACTTAATAAAGTCTCACTGATTGAATTAAGTGTAGTGGAGGTGCACTCATTCTTTTAAAATCTCAACCAGGAAGGCCCATTTTTATTGTAAAAAAGTGTTCCTTCAGAGTTGCAGCTATTATGACTGATTAATCCCAACATGATAGGATTTTTGCCATAAAACTTGAAGTTTCTATGTTAAACAATAGCTTTCTATATTAAGAATACAGAGTTCTGGGAGAAGATTGTGCTGACAAATGGTAAGCTTGGTAGAAATGGGGATTAAGAGATAAATATTTAAAACTAAAAAAAATATCGCTATGAAGCAGACAATACTGAATCTTTTAATTCTTTTTGGGTTCATTTCTCAGTTCTGATATCTAGAATTTAGATAGATTGAAGAGAACTGGAATTCCCCAGTTCTAATACTTCTCTTTTATTGATGTCTTTTGTTGTTGTTGCTGCCTTAGAGTCACTTTATGATCATTTACTCTCACATATTTAGGACTCTATATCAAAAAGATAAAAATAGTTAAGCAAAACAAACTAAAAAACTAACTATAACTGCTAGCAAATACAGTATTTTGAATTTGTAAAGATGTGTTATTCTAATAGTCATAATGGGGCAGAATTGTGATACCTCTAACCAGTACTTGATTCAACATTCTATAATCTACTGTAATCTGAAAATGTAATCAGATTAGGATTGTGTGACTATCATTGTTCACTGCAACTAATCTGAATTCAACAACTTTTCAGCATTGTTTTCATTTGCATTATTTTAGCTATTAGATATAATCTTCTTTTGGTACTATTTTCTTCATATGAATCTTCCTACTTCATAATTTAAAATGATAATTCCTTATCATTTTCTGTTTTTCTGCTATTATTTGATGCAATGTTTCTTAGACTATAGGAAATCAAGAAAGTATAGACTCTTTACAAAATATTCATGCTATATTGACCAACAATTTAAGACTTTTATGAGGAAGGTAGTGGTGATTAAAGAATAGAATTACAAATGAATTACATAAATTGAGATCTCTTGTTCAAAAAATAAGATATCCAAATGGGAAATATCATTCAGCATGTATTTAGTTAAATTCTAAGCATTTGTGTCCATGTCTCTTCACTATTTAAATGCTTCAAAAACTTATAATTCCCTAAGTGGAGGATCTCTAATCATCAATACAAAAATCAGCTGATCAGCAAGTCTTAGATGTGGTGATCAAAAATTACATCATCCTGTGGCCAAAATGGTCATGAGTTTAGGTTTGTCTTACGTGTTCTAATAGATTAGAAGCTCTTTGAGGATGAGACTAAATAATTTTGCAACATTCCATCTCCAGGTTTCTTATACATTGTTTTTCTCATACTAAGTTATTTAAACATACTTTGTTCCATGCTAAAAAATAAAGGGTGCAAAAAATTATCATAATATTACATCTACATTCTAAACTAGGAAACTGGAAAATTTCAAGAATTCTGCGTTTAACAATTTGTCTGAAAAACACAGTGCCACAATAAATCATGAATATTTATGTGTTCATCTCCCCACTTTAAATCTAGGAATTATTAGTCAGTAAGAACCCAGAGGAAGGTCAGTGTATATACTATGACTCTGTCCTATTCCCTCCTAATTTTGTGGCTTGGTAATGAGATGGTATTATTGCTTACTTAATGAAGGCACTATCAACTTTAAAAGCAAGCTTATTTTTCAGTAAGAAGGAAGAATGAATGATAAAAGCTGTCATTTCAACACATAGTAGAGCCATAGAAGTAGTTTTTTGTCCTCTCCTCTATTTTATATAGCTAAATGATAGACCATAATTGGTAATGAAAAGAAATTAAAAACTTAAAAACCTATGTAGTGCTCTAAGAAAATAATTCAATAATTCTGAATGGGCAATTGAAATCAATGATAATTCTGTATAATTTTTCTATCTACTATATGCTACATTATGACAATATGAAAATATTATGAACTGTTTAAGAACTGTAGTGTTATTCAATTATCTTTAGTTTTGCTCCTAGTCCTCAATAACTCTTTTGTCTTGAAGAAAAAAGGGAAATTTCCTTTGCTTTCTAAGTGCTTCCTAAATAGAAACCCTGTACTGGAGCACCATTGGGCCTTAAAAGACCAGATGTCAACCACTGTATGTCAGTATTTTTTTTCTTCTATACCTCACAGTATGTATGTTACAATACAAGTGTTATTTGACTCAACTTAATACTGACCCCCAAATAGGTCTTGATCAATGACACAAGTAAAACCCAGTGGAACTGCATGTCAGATACAGGAGGGGTTTGGGGGAGGGGAGAGAAAGAACATAAGTCTTGTAACCATAGAAAAATATTCAAAATTAATTAATTAATTAAATAAAAGTTTCCAAATTAAAAAAAAATAATGACCCAACAAGAGGGAATCATCAGAGAACAAGTGAAAATGAAGCTGTCTTTAAAAATCAAGACAAGGTAACTGAAGGAACATAGAATATATTTAAAACAGAAAAGAGAAAAAAATAATAACTTGATAAAGCAATGTCAGGTAAGAAATTATATAATGTGACTTAGAAAAGTGACCCTTGCCACACTTTCAATACTTTCAGTTTAGGTGTGAGGACTCTTTGGTTATCTACACATTCTCTAATTAAGGTTTCTATAACATCCAGATAATGTTTCATTAATTCAAGTTCTACCTATCAGACAACTGAATAAATCAATTCCTGTTCCTCCAATGGAGTTCACATAGGGCTCAGATAGTTTCAATGTATAGAGATAATTATTTTTTTTTAGGTACCACCAATTCCAAATCTGCTACCTTACAGAATTCAAATAACTTTACAAATGTAATGACCACAAATGACTATCATAGAAGCATATCATCTAGGTGTCTATGACATCTACTGACTAGTTTCATAATATATTGTTAACCTGTATGAAATTTAAGCCACTCATGTTCCCATGTTCTCATGTTCCCAAACAAAAGGTCAATGTAATCATGTAGGTCACACCTTATGGAAATGAATAAACTTCAAATCTTTTTCTTAGGTTGCCTCCAATCTTTTGGACATAGATTCTTTACGTCTGATATTATAATAGTTGGTATAAAAGCACTTCCCATCCTGGGTTACCTATTAACCCAGTAGTAATTTGTGAAAGCAAGTATATCTTATTTTAACTACATTACAAAATGGGAAACATGAAGCCAGTGGTCTGAGACTAATGATATGCTCGGTGCTTGAAAAATCACAATATCCATTAGACATGGGAATGAACATGACTTATTAGTACTTGCCTTCAAACAGTAACCAATTATTCTAGTAATGGAGGTTCCTGGAAATCAATAGCAGAGACTCAAGGTAAAATATGCAGTTAGTCTCAAAAGACTTGTTTTGTGAGCTGAAGTCAGAGTTAACATTACTTATGCCAGCACATAAAATAATAATGTGTGGCAGAAAATAAATAAATAAAAGGGAATACAATTTATATATCACAACAAAGAAAATATAAAACCAGTAGAAACATAATATAATGATCCTCTCATTAATAAAAATTTTCTAGAAGAGATTTATATGAAAGACCATCTTCTCCCCTTTGCATCAAAACTTTTAACACCTGTTTATAATTCAAGTGAGTTAATTAATTGGTTTTCTGTAGAGACACTGTCTACACCTTACTAGATGGGGGGTTGGAGACCTCAAATTTTATCTACACAATGTAAACAAGTGATTTTAGTATTTGTTTCCTCAAGGGAAATAAAAATGTGCAGTTGTTTTTGACTTAGAGTATCTTAGACTATATCATTCTCCTTTATTCTGAAATTTTAACAAATGAATTTTGATTTAAGAAATCAAATAGATCAATAATTGTACAATTCAGCCCTTTGAAAAAAAGGAATGTTGTACAAATAAACAATTAATTCCTCTCAATAAAATACTAAATTCCCAAGGACCCTAAGAAGCCAAGACAATTTGGTCTTTTAGTCTTTATTCTATAAAAGACTAAATAATTTGTTACTTTTAGAAAGACAGTAGTCCCTGGGATGGTCTTGATCATTCAATGATGCAGCCCTGGTTGTCCTTTTAAGATCGTATGTTTTGAATTAGTTCTATTCACTGTTTCTCTTTTCTCTGCTCAAAATAATAGTTTTAAAAATAAAGAGGAGGTTTTTTTTTAAGCTAATAAAGAGAATCATAGTCTTCCCTATGCAATGAATCAGCTATTCGATGTAACATATTATGACAATGTAATTGTACTACTCTGCCACTGTACAATGTTGTTAATTCTACTATCCTTTACGTATTCAGAGTTGTCTTTCATAATGGCACTTTATCAAATGGGAGTTTGGGTTCTTTTTCTAGCCTTATGTGGCCCATTGTTGAAGGGTGTTATTTTTGACACAACAAAGGAAAATCCTCATTGAACCAATGACTCAATGGACCTTTTAAATACACCTCAGACTATCTTTAATTTAATTCTCATGTTTCTAAACTGTGGATGAAGGCAACGACAATGAGGAGATGGACTTTCTTCTTCTCCCTTCCCCAGCCCTACTATCACTACCTAGAGCATGGATTCAAAGAATGAATGAATAAAAAGATGGATGTATCAATGAATGAAATGGATAAAAATCCTTTATTAAAATTAGAGTGGCATAAAAATTAATTGAGAAAACCAATAAAATTGATATTATTTCATAAACAGACATGTATGTGTGCTTCTACAAATACTGAGAAACATCAAAATATTAAACCTTGACTAGATGAAACAAGATTGAATGGGTTTCACCATCTTTAGTTAATCTGCTCTAAGTTTAGTTTTTCATTTTAGGTTTTATGGAAGTGGTTCATTACCCTCTTTTGCTGTATTTTTAATCTGTGGTTTTTGAGGAAAAGATTCCATTCCAAGGAAAGTATGTAAAAATTCTAACTCCTAAATTAAAAACTTTAATAACTACTTATTAGCTAATAATTTAGTGGCTGTTGATATTAGGAAATCCAGTGTTTCAAGAGCCAGTCAAGGTCTAATAAAACAATTCATTATAGTTAAGTATCATGGAAAGTCAGTCAAAACCTTTAAATGCCCAGAATTGGAAAACTATTGCTATGTAACAATCTAATTAGCCCTCAGAAAAAAAGCAAAGGCCTCCAGAGAAATTGATCAATGCAGAAGTTGTAACTGATTTCTCTACATTGTGGCTTTGGTTTCTTAAAGTAGGAAAAAGGGGAAAATAGCAAAACTAGTAAGAAATTCAATTAACCATAGTGGTAAAGAAAAAAAGGACTGTTAATTATCCAAGACTACAATTGTTTGGCTACTTACGATGTTTTCTAAAATCACATTATTTAATAAATTTCTCTTGCACAATCATTTTTCTCTTAATGACAATACTGAGCATAGTACAATGAAAAGAGTGCTTAGGTTCAAATCCCAACTCTTCCCCTTACTGCCTGTGTGACTTTTAACAAGTCACTCAACCTCTAAGGACCTCAGTATCCTTACCCATAAAATGAGAGAATTCAGTGAGTTCTTAGCCATCATTCAGCTCTAAATCAATGTTACTGTGGCTGAAAACTTGGGATTCCTAATGATCACAGTCAGAGATTTAGAGCTTGAAGATTCCTTAGAGATCATTTTATGGATGATCCAACTGAGGTCACAGAGGTTAACTTCCATGCCTAGCATCACATAGATATTAAGAGGAAGAGCTGGGATTTGATCTTGAGTCTTCACATTCCAGTGACATAACATTTTCAATTGTGCAATTATCTCAATTGAAAAGAACATTGATAGAAAGCACACTGACTGCTGGTAAAGATGGTGTTTGTTTTTTCTTACTAGGCTTTCCTTTCTTTTAAATACTTTCAAATTCATTTGGAAAGAAGAAAAGAAGCTATTTTCTTATATTTTCTGTTATGATGTAATCCTGTTTTCTTAACCTTGCATTCTTTTATTCCAAACAAATCTTCTAGCCCCAAAATTGTCTTTAATTTTTCTTATTCTTTTCAGTTCAATAGATTAAATGAATATTAATCACACACATGTGTATGACAAATTAAAAAAAAATAAACTAGGGATACAAAGATAAAATAAATCCAAATGGCTCCATAGGGGAAAGATCAAGTGAAAGGCTATCTAGAGAAATGGATATATGGCACATGTCCAGGACATTTCTAAATGTGAAAATTCTACTTTAGATCTTTAAGGAAGAAGTCATTTCTGATAAGAAAGTTAAAAAAAAAAGTTCCCTGGAGATGACATCTTTACTGATCCAAGAGCAATAATTTTTATTGATAGAAATATGTGAGTTTAGTATGAAAGTAGCCTTTCCACTTCTCCCATTATTTTTTTCTTTCATTCAAAATAAAGCATGTCTTTTCACACCCACAACTCAACTAGTAACTCAGTTTCCACACAAAATATTCATATGCGTTTGCTTGGGAAACTGTTCTTTTGGTGTCTGGTATACAAATTCTTGGGAAAAGAAGTTTCATTTCTGAAGTCTTCATGATTTACTTAAATGAACAGTCTTCAGAGAAAACAATTTAAAAGCTCAGCCATCTTGATGTTCCTATTAAGTCATATTTTAATGACCAGACATGACTTCATGTCCAGAAGGAAAACTCTTGTGTATTGTTGTCACTGGTCACAGTAAACATTTTTAACCTTTAACTAGAAGATCATGTAAATCACCAAGATGCTTGTAAGCTTAAGGGACATTTATTCCTATTCAAAGCAATGATTCTATCCTGTTTATTCTAAGCAAAAACTGCACCCCAGACATTTTCTTTAAGTCAATGAGTTATAAGTTTATTTTTAAAACATCATGATGACACTAGAAGTCATCAATTAATCTAGTTTTTAATTAGCTTTCTTCCTTTTTATAGTTGTGAGTATTCAGCATAATGATACAATTGCTGTAATTTGTGCCTGGTATATTACACTGATGGTTACCACCACATCTTTGGGGCATAAATTAAAGATTCCTTTGGATCTTAAAAGGGCATACACTTATATGGAGGTCACAAAATTTATGAGCAAGGAGATGAATGGGAATGGATGAAATGTTGAGTCAGGACTCTACAATATATATGTATTTTTTAATTGCCCTATTTGAAATTGCCTTACACAATTCAAAATGGAGAATGTTTTTCAATTAAAAAAACTTTTATGCAGCAGTCTCTCTGCCACAACAAATTGTGATAACTAGAACCCTATAATAACTGGGTCTTCTAAACCTTCACAGGACATTTAAAACCAATGTTTGTAACCATGACCTGAGGCTTTTCCACTTAGTAGTCATATGACTTTAGGCAAATTAACCTATATGAGCTTCAATTCCTTCACTTATAGTTGGATAATCACAGAAGACTTCATATAGCAAATAGCACATAAGCTAAGCCTTAAAGTAAGAGAAGGGTTTCAATAAGCAGAAAAGAAGAAGTAGTGCATTTCATCCACTGATTGCATGAGAAAATAAGCAAAGGCTGAAAAGGAAGGGATGAGACCAAGGAATTTCTATTAATCTAATTTGGCTGAAATGTAGCATTCAAATAAATTATGGCTGGCTCAATTGTAGAAGGCTTTGAAGGCTAGTATGAGGAGTTTTCCTTGTATTTAGTAAGCAATGGGGAGCCTCTTGAACAGGAGAGTGAAATAATATTACTTCTACCTTAGAAAGGCCACTTTGGAATAAAGAATATTGAAATAAATGAAGGTCCTGAAGTCCTCAGTCATCACAGAAACAAAGCATTGTAAGAACAATTATAATTCCAGTGTTTAGTGTCTTTTTTTTAATTCAAATTATTTCAGATTGAAAACAATTCAGAATAGACATGGGGTTAATGTGAGTATTTGATTAACTAGAATGACTCATAATCCATTTTTGTTAGATAATAAGAACATTCTTAAAACTGATAAAGTGGTCCAAAAGAAACAGTTGCGGAGAAATATATATTATCTGAAAGTATACCAGTTTTCAGCATCAGTTGAATAAAGAGTGTTAATGCTAACAAATAACCCTCAAATGTTAGAAGTAAGTCATCTTATTCTATAAAAATACTAACCCATCTCCTGAATGAATGAAAACCTTTATAAATAAGAAATGGAAATTATTTTCTCCCCCTTTCTTTTTGTTGTTCCTGTTGTTTGATTTTTTCTGTTGGGTCTAGAACTTTGTACCCCATTTGGGACTTTTATCAAAATTAATTGGATACTACAGTAGTTTCCCATTTCCTTCTCTAATTAATTTTACAGATGAGGAAACTGAGGCAAATTTGATTAAGAGACTTCACTATGATCACACCATTAGTGTCTGCAGTTGTATTTGAATTTAGGTCTTTCTGACCTCAGGTACAGATCTCCATCCACTGAGCAATCTATCTGCCCCTACCTTTCTCTAGCCAAAAAGAAATACAAATCTTAACAGAACCTAGCCACATAGACAAAATACCTTTAAAATTGAATTAAAAACTGATAATAAAAATATAACCAAAGGGAACCTAGATGGTACAATGGATAGGAGTGAAAGCTCAAATCAGGATTTGGGTTCAAATATGTCCTCAGATACTTCCTATCTATGTGACCTTGGGCAACTATTGACTTCAATTGCTTAGTCCTTACCATTCTTCTACCTTAGAACCTCTATGTATCATCTATTCTAAGCAAAAGATAAGGGTTTTAAAAATCTAATAGGAAGAAAAGAAAATGTATATAGTAAGCATTCAGTCAGCTAGATCTTACTGCCACCGGCAAAAATTGAAATTTAAATAGATGGTTTAGACATGACTTAATCCAATTTATTTGACAGAGAATATATATAAATACACACCCACACTCTAGCTCTATCCAAAAAGACACAGGGCAATTTTTTGACCTGGTCCCACCAAGCCCATCATACTTTAAAAGGAGGATTCCATAATAGAGAAACAGAAAAGCTGTAGTCTACGGTTTGTTGCCAATGACCTAAAGTCATCAATAATTTTCTTCAAGGTGAAAAGACCATTGTGCCCTTTTCTGTCTGGTTCTCTATTTCTCAGATAATTTTTCAACTGACAAAGACATGAAAAACTTCTTCCAACATGAAGCAATCCTGCCGATACCAACATAAACATTTGAGCCAGTTAGGGTGACAGGGTAGAGGAAAAATTGTGTGCTTTGAAAAATGCTCAGCAGTTTTTCAACCTATTCAGCTTATCAACTCTTCCTTGAATTATTCAGTCAAAGACACTTAGGTTGACTGTCAGTTCTTCTTTTCCAAGGCCATATGTTTCAGAAATCAAATCTATATACCCTTCTAAGCTCTTTAGTGATGACATTCAGGTTTTTAAGTCCTTTCAGCAGAAACTTATCTGCTACATTTACATTTTTCTTTTAAATGGGGTTTACTGATCTTTGAAGGACTTCAGCCTTACAGATCTATTGAATATTTTCACGTGAATCAATTCTTTTCTTCACACACGCAAGTGGCATGTTCAATCTTTGATAATAGCAGTATTTGGTGGCATTTTGTAGTAAAATAAAAAAAGTCTCCAAACAGGCACTAAAAATGTCTCTCCTGGATTTCTAGCTATACATCTGTGATTGTTTGATCGGTGTCTGTGACAGGAGCTGACTGAAGTACAGATTAGAGGATTATAACATTTCTGTGAGGATATTTGGTGTAGGTCATAACACAATACTGTAGAAGACAGAAGAACAAAATGGAAAACATGAAAGTTTAAAGGAGAGTTTTCTCTCAGCTTCACTGACACACAAGCTTCAGCTAATTTGGCCAAGAGTAAAATTAATTTGGTAAGATTATCCAATTTTAGGATGTTCAACATGTCAGTTGGTATCCCAAAGCAAATTCAGTGATAGCTCTCCTATACATAAATAAAATCCAATAATACATCAACACAATTCATAAAATATTGAGCAATTCATCAGAAACCTCACTATAAAAATCTTGTATGTAGCTTTCTGATGAAAAAAAAAACACATCCCATAATTAGATGTAGGAAAACTGCATAGAAAGAAATTGTAGGTGGCATTCAAAAGTAGTCAATGGTTTGTTATTATCCAGACACATATATAATAAGATTTGGAGTATAAGGAGCTCTTGGAGTTCACTGGTCCTACTCCTCTACAAATAAGTAAACTGGGACCTGAAGAGGGGAGATGACTTCATGGAATTATTTTTGTCACTTTTTATGTTGTTTTAGAAATTTTGATACTTATAAAGAAAATGCCATTTTCATCTGCTGCTAAATATTTCGATCACTGCCCAATTCATGTCCCTTGGAAAAGACAATAGTCTAGATTTAAGGAAAAGATAATTGGAGAATTAGTTAATTAATAAAATCCTGGTAGGATTGAATTAAGTTATTTTCTCTGAATAAGCAAAAGTCTAGATTATACTGATTGACAGATTTATTATTAATTTCCTGACAATGCATCATTTGATCTAGCAACTCTTCCAATGAAAACTTGTTAAGTAGAAATCAACTTACATAGGTAGAAACTACAAGTATGTAATGGTTAAACTGTGAATCAATTCTAACTAATTGCACTTTCTCTCTTTAATATAAACAGTAAAAAATTCATTTTTTTTCCTATTTGGTTTTCAGCAACTGAATTCTCTTTATTCATTCAATGGTATTGGTGTGAGAAATATAGCTAATCTGTTCCCAATTTGGCAGTCAAGAACTCAATATTTATGATTTTTCTCAGCCATTGTAGATAGGTCACTTGTAAACTATCAATCCTTTCTATGTACCTGCTGACCCCTGACACAAAGAGAATGTATGCTTCTAGATGAAAATCCAAAGTTCCTAGCCTAGGACTTGGCACTTTGCATATTACTAAAATGCTTGTAATTCAATTTTTTTCTGGATAAATTTATCCGAGAGTTGCTTCACAATAAACATAATGTAAAAAGGGAAATTACATTAATAAAAGCATTTGCAAATTCTAATAAAAGAAATATTTCTGGCTACCCTAAAATTCCATCTTAAAAACATTTAGCATTATTACTAACAGAAACATGATTATATGTGGGTATAGTCAGTATCTCTTTTAGGAAAAGCTAAAAGTTGAGAGTCTGAGAAGTGGGAGACTAAAAGACATAATGAAGAAGATGATTGTCTTAGGAGAACATAAAAAGGATACAACTGATTCATTCAATTCAATAAGTACTTACTGGTATTCTAGAGAATTCTTTTATTTTTCATTTGAATAAGTTTATTTAGTCAATTTAGAATGTTATTCCTTGGTTACAATAATCACATTATTTCCCTCCCTCCCCTCCACCCACTCTTCCCTCAGCAAACTCACAATTTCATTGGGTTTACTTGTGTCCTTGATCAGGACCTATTTCCATGTTGTTGTTTATACTAGGATGTTCATTTAGAGTCTACATCCCCAACTGTATCCCTTCGACCCAGGTTTTTCTTCAGTGTTTTTACTCCCACAGTGTTTCCTCTGGATGTGGATAGTGGTTTTTCTTGTAGGTTCCTCCAAGTTATTCAGGATCAGTTGTTCAGAGACTTCTGACTGCTTCAAACTCTCCAATGGTGTGAAACAAGGCTGCGTCCTTGCTCCAGTACTATTCAACCTATTCTTCACCCAAGTATTATGACATGCTGTGATGGATCTAAATCTGGGTGTCTACATCAAATACCGACTGAATGGCTCACTATTCGACCTTCACCGCCTGACCGCAAAAACAAAGACAACAGAGACTCATTCTGGAAGCTCTCTTCGCAGATGACTGTGCTCTCATGGCCCACCAAGAAAATCATCTTCAAACCATCGTGGACAGGTTCTCTACCACAACAAAACTGTTTGGCCTGACTATCAGCCTCAGCAAAACAGAGGTGCTGTTTCAACCTGCACCAGGGAGGCCAACTAACCAGCCATGCATTACAATCGTGGCACGCAGCTTTCTAACGTCAACACTTTCAAGTACCTGGGCAGCACCATCGCCAACAACAGGTCCCTAGACCATGAGATCAATGCCAGGATCCAAAAGGCCAACCAGGCACTCAGGCTGCTGTGCTGCAAAGTCGTCCAACACAGAGGTGTAAGCACTGTGACGAAGCTCAAAGTGTACAACGCAGTGGTCCTCAGCTCACTCCTGTATGGTTGCAAGACATGGACACTATACCTGAAGCACATGAAACAGCTGGAGCATTTCCACCAACACTCTCTCCGGTCAATCATGAGGATCCGATGGCAGGACTGAATCACCAAACAGGAAGTCCTCGACAGAGCCAACTCCACCAGCATCAAAGTAATGGTCCTCAAAACCCAGCTATAATGATCTGGACACGTCATCCGCATGGACCCACAGTGAATACCAAGACAGGTATTCTATGGTGAACTGTCAGCTGTATTCAGGAAACAAGGTCGACCAAAGAAAAGATAAAAGGATCAGCTAAAGTCCAACTTGAAGTGGGCTGGCATTACACCAAAGCAACTAGAACATTTTTATTATGTTAGCTCATCCCACCCATGAGCAATCAATGTTTTTCCAATTATTTAGATCTAGTTTTAATTGTGTGGAGAGTGTTTTATAGTTGTGTTCCTATAGTTCCTGTGTTTTTCTTAGCAGATAGATTCCTAAGAATTTTATTTTGTCTAGGGTGATTTTAAATGGAATTTCTCTTTCTAATTCTTGCTGCTGAAATGGGTTTGAGATATATAAATGCTGATGACTTATGCAGGTTTATTTTGTATCATGCAACTTTGCTAAAATTGTTGATTGTTTCTACTACCTTTTTGGCTGATTCTCTAGGATTCTTTAAGTAAACCATCATATCATCCGCAAAGAGTGATAGCTTGGTCCCCTCATTGCCAATTTTAATACCTTCAATTTCTTTTTCTTCTCTAATAGCCACTGCTAGTGTTTCTAGTACAATATTAAATAATAAAGGTGAAAATGGGCATCGTTGTTTCACTCCTGATCTTATTGGGAAGGCTTCTAGTTAACCCCACTGCAGATGATGTTGGCTGATGGTTTTAGATAGATACTGTTTATTATTTTTAGGAAAGGTCCTTCTATTCCTATACTTTCTAGTGTTTTCAATAAGAATGGGTGTTGTATTTTATGAAAGGCTTTTTCTGCATCTATTGAGATAATCATGTGATTTTTGTTGGTTTGCTTATTAATTTGGTCAATTATGTGGATGGTTTTTCTAATATTGAACCATCCTTGAATTCCTGGTATGAATCCTACCTGGTATAGTGAATAACCCTTGTGATGACTTACTGGATTCTTTTTGCTATTATTTTATTTAAGATTTTTGCATCTATATTCATTAAGGAGATTGGTCTATAGTTTTCTTTATCTGTTTTTGACCTGCCTGGCTTTAGGAGCAGTACCATGTTTAGTTGTTAAATGAATTTGGTAGGGGGCAACTGGGTAGCTCAGTGGATTGAGAGCCAGGCCAAGAGATGGAAGGTCCTAGGTTCAAATCCGGCCTCAGACACTTCCCAACTGTGTGACCCTGGGCAAGTCACTTGACCCCCATTGCCTAGCCCTTACCACTCTTCTGCCTTGGAGCCAATACACAGTATTAAATGTTTGATAGAATACACTTGTGTATCCATCTGGACCTGGGAATTTTTTCTTAGGGAGTTGTTTAATGGCTTTTTCAATTTCTTTTTCTGATATGTGGTTGTTTAGGTAATTTATTTCTTCCTCTGTTAGTCTAGGCAATTTATATTTTAGTAAGTATTCATCCATATCACCTAGATTGCCATATTTGTTGCCATGTAATTGGGCATAGTAGTTTTTAATGATTGCCTTAATTTCCTCTTCATTTGAGGTGAGGTCTCCCTTTTCATCTTGGATACTGTCAATTTGGTTTCTTCTTTCCTTTTTTAAATTAGATTGACCAATACTTTGTCTATTTCATTTGTTTTTTCAAAGTACCAGCTTCTCGTCTTATTTATTAAATCAATAATTTTTTGACTTTCAATTTTATTAATATTTCCTTTGATTTTTAGAATCTCTAATTTACTCTTCATCTGAGGATTTTTAATTCATTCACTTTCTAGTTTTTTAATTTGCATGTTCGATTCATTGATCTCTGCCGTCCTTAATTTGTTAATATATGAAATCAAGGATATGTATCCCATAGATTTTGAAAGCATGTCTCATCATTGTCATTTTCTTCAATGAAATTATTGTTTCTATGATTTGTTCTATAATTAACCAGTTTTGGAGAATCTTATTGTTTAATTTCCAATTAATTTTTGATTTACCTCTTCTTGTACCCTTACTAATTATTATTTTCATTGGATTGTGACCTGAGAAGGTTGCATTTGTTATTTCTGCTCTTTTGCACTTGTTTACAGTGTTTTTATGCACTAAAACATGGTCATTTTTTGTGAATGTACCATGTAGGTATATATATACCAAAGAAGGTATATTCCTTTTGGTCCCTATTTATTTTTCTCCACATTTCTACTAACTCTAATTTTCTAAGATTTCATTCACTTTTCTTACCTCTTTCTTAGTTTTTTTTATTTATCTAGTTTGGTTAGAGGAAGGTTCAGGTCTCCCACTAGTATAGTTTTTCTATCTATTTCATCCTTGAGCTCCACTAGTTTCTCCTTTAGAAATTTGGATGCTATGCCATGTGGTGCATACATGTTGAGTATGGATATTTCCTCATTGTCTATACTGCCTTTAATCAGAATGTAATTTCCTTCCCTATCTCTTTTAACTTGATTTATTTTTACTTTGGCTTTGTCAGATATCATGATTGTGACTCCTGCCTTCTTTTTATCAGTTGATGCCCAATAGATTTTGCTCTATCCTCTTACTTTCACCCTTTGTGTATCTACCTTCCTCATGTGTGTTTCTTATAAACAGCATATGTTAGGTTTTTGGATTCTAACCCACTCTGCTATTCACTAGCATTTTATGGGTGAGTTCATTCTATTCACATTCAGAGTTATGATTACTAACTGTGTATTTCCCAGCATTTTCATTTCTACTCCTGGTCCTGACTTTTGTTCTTTCAATATTTCCTTCTACAGCAATGTTTGTTTTTAATCAATTTCCCTAATCCCCACCCTTATTTTACTTCCCTTTCTACCCCCTTTCCTTCTTATCCCCCCTTATTTTTCCTGTAGTCTTTCTAAAATTACCCACCCACCCTCTACCTCCCTTGTACTGCTTCCCTCCCCACCATTCCATTTATTATCCTTCTACTTCCCTATAGGTCTCAAATATATTCTCTGTCCCAATGGATTGGATTGTTCTTCCTTCTTTGGGTCAATTTCAAAGCATGTAAGAGTTGAGTATTTCCTATCTCCAACCTCTATACCCTTCCAGTGTACTGATATTCTTCCCCCTCTTGCCATGAACTTCTTTGTGACATATAAATCTACCCCATTTTTTCCTTTCCCATTTCTTTTAGTATTAACCTCCTTTTTTAGCTCTAGTTGTATATATATATATATATATATATATGTATGTATGTATGTATATACACACACGTATATGTATTTATGCATGCATATATCTATATACCTATTTATGTCTTGTCCTTTCATCCTATACAGTTGTCATTGTTCCCTCTAACTGTAATTCTTCTAGCTACCCAGGTGATAATAACAGTTTTTAAGAGTTACCAATGACCTCTTTTCTTATAGGGATACATATCATTTTAACTTATTGAGTTTCTTAAATTTTTTTATTTGTTTTCTTTTGTTTTTCTTTTTTCATTTTTTTTAAATTTACCTTTTGATTATTCTCTTGTGTTCCATGCTTGGACATCCAATTTCCTGTTCAGGTCTGGTCTTTTCTTTGAAAATTCTTGGAATTCTTCTATTTTGTTGAATGACCATACTTCATGAGATACTTCACATTTTCCTCAATTTTTCATTCTTTTGGTTTTGTTTTATAGTGTCCTGCTGCCTTATAAGGTCACATAATTCTAGTTGTATTCTGGTTCTTAAAGACTGGATTTCATCCCTGGCTTTTTGTTCATCCTTCTCTTTCTGGCCTGATTTTTCTCTGGAGGTCATCTTTCATCCTCTTTACCTCATCTTTCATCTCCTTTGCTTCATTTTCAATCTGGTTGATTTCGGCTTTCAAGACACTATTTTCTGTTTCCAGATGACTTATCTTAATTTTTAAGTTCTTTTCCCAATTGTCTTCAGCCTCTCTTAATTGTATTTTGGATTTCATTTTGAGTTCTTCAACAATCTGTTTCCAGTTCACTGGGATTTCTGATTTATCGTTTGCTGTTCCCTCCCCCTCTGTTCTGTTCACTGTATAAAAGCTATCTATTATAATTTCTTTCTTCTTTTTCTGTTGTTTGCTCATATTCACCCCTTCTTTGCTGCCCATTTTTATCTGTGCTCTTTCTCCTCTCATGTTTTTGATTTTGGGGTCTTCTGTCAGTCTCCCCTATTGGAGCTTGAACAGAAAATCTCTCGGTGCAATCTCTGGGGGAAGGTTGTTGGCAGTTTGAGCTTCCCTGTCCTCTGGAGGCTTTTGATTGGATTAAAGTCCTGCAGTCAATGAGGGAGGGGTGTGAAGCCTGGGCTTCCCTGAGTTCTGAAGACTTTTGATGGGGTTAAGTTCAGCTGAGTTGGTCTGGGTGTGCTCTGAGGCCAACACCTCCTGTAAGGCTGGAGCAAATATAGAGGATCTCCACAGCTCTGGCCAGGCTGCCAATTTGATGCTCTCTCTCTAGCTCCTTCCTCGCCATCTGAACTTGGCACAGCTCTGCCCTCAAGGTATACCCTCCAGACCAGCACCTTTGCCTACCCAGAGGTTTCAGGTGCTGCTGGAGACTGAGATACCCTGTCTTCTGGGGACTCTTGATTGGATTAAAGTCCAGCAGTCAATTAGGGAGGGGTGTGAAGCCTGGGCTTCCCTGAGTTCTGAAGACTTTTGATGGGATTAAGTTCAGCTGGGTTGGGCTTGGTGCGCTCTGAGGTCAAAACCTCCTGGAAGGCTGGAGCAAATATTGGGGATCTCCACAGCTCTGGCCAGGCTGCCTGGTCTATGCTCCCTCTCTAGCTCCTTCCGTGCCATCTGTGTTTGATGCTCTGAACTTGGCACAGGCCTGCCCATAAGGTACACCCTCCAGACCAGCACCTTTGCCTGCCCAGAGGTTCCCGCTGTCCCTGGAGTCTCAGTGCTCTGGGTGGGTGGGGGCAGGAGTCCCAGGACCTCCCTTCTGCCTTCCCCTTAAACCTGAGTGTTCTCAGATTCTGGCATATCTTTTGAATTGAGTCCAGCAGGAGGGTTCCTTGGCTCTGTCTTGTTGTTAGGTTTGATTTTTAGTCCCCTAGGAGCATTCAGTTTGTGATTGGTCAGGAAGGGTATTCAGAGGTCTGAACTTCTGCTCCTTCTATGCCACCACCTTGACTCCACCTTCTCTAGTGAATTCTTTTAAGGCTCTTCTCTCAACTCCTGCTCTCACAGGTGAGTTTAGTCTTCCAGAGAAAGGATATGATTCTCCCAAGAAATACTGGAGTAATATTTAATGTTTTTGCTAAGAAGATTCATCATGTACACAAAACCTTCAACAACCCTGCAAAAATCAAGGCTATATACTCTACCACAGAAGTAACTAATAGTCTGAATGCAGACTGTAGCTTATCATTTTTCACTTTATTTTCTTCATTAGTTATTTATTACCTATACTTTTATGTCTTCTTTCATAATATGACAAACATGGAAATATATATATGTATATATATATGTATATATGTTGCATGATATCACCTATATAATTGATATCATATTATCAGCCATCTCAGGGAGAGGGAAGAAGAGGGATGAAGGAGACACATGGATCACAAACATGTCAGAAAACAATTATTAAAAATTCTTTCATGTAAAAAAATTAAATAAAAATAAACATCACTGTACCAGATCCCATCAGCCTTGACACTCCACCTCATTATTCCTCTTTGTCTCACTGATAAGAGGTTGGAGTCATGAAGTTCAAAACCTCCATTTAAAGAGGGAATCCTGTTCCGAATATCTCATTTCTCACTGGCCACAGTCAGGATTGGAGACTTTCCCCAATCACATGCATGCTTTTTCAGCTATCCTTGGGTATCATTTTATTCCATTAGATTGTATACTCCTTGAGGGTACAAACTAACTTTTTTAAAAATTTGTATCCCCAGTGTTTAGCACAGTGCCTGATATACTGTAGGCATTTAATAACTATCATCTGACTGACTAAATATGGATGAGTCACTATAGTTGCATATTGGCTGGTTTAAGACTATGCTGGGTCAAAAAGTTGACCAGTATTTTATCGGAATGAACTCCAGCTCTTTGACTTCTAGTGGTCAACAATTAATTTTTTAAATCATATTTATTTAAACTTTTAATTTTTGATTAAGGAAAATAATTTGATTCAATATCAGTAAGATAAGGGACTTGGTATGTTTTCCTTTATTCCAAAACTCTTAATACTGAGGCTTATTCTTTGCTATGCAACACTTATTCTTTATGCACAAAGAGAAATGAAGATTCTCTATACACTTTACAATATTATATTCCAGAGCTAAGACCCAAGGGTGAATTAAAGTCATATAACTCCTAGCATATTCAAGTCTTGACTTGTAAATTTTTCTAGAAGGTCAAATATATACCAAATTCTTAAGAATGATCACTCTAGTCTCGTAAAAATGCTTTAGGGATGGTTTGGCCCTTCAGAAACTTGGAAGATGTAAGGCCAAAAGAAAGTACATGTACAGAATAGTTGTTTCATCAACTCAGAGAGTTTTGAATGGAATTGGAATGTAGGGTGTGACTAAATGCAACTATTAGGAAAAGTTATTCTTTCTCTATTAAGGAAAAAATCTTTCCCTAGCTAGCTCAAAAATTTATTCTCCAGTTTTAGTAGAAACAATAACATATTATTTCTATAACGCATTATATTTCTGACTTATTTCTATGTTAACTGCTGATTCCTAAAAAAATATATATGTGATATGTAGGAAAAAAACATATATAATTATCTCCATTATACAGATGAGAAAATTCTGGCTCAGAAAGATAATATAAAATGAATCTTGTGATCAAAGAATCAGATAATATGCCTTCTTGTATGTAGCTACCTTATTAAAAGGAAAGGAAAGCCATGAAGACATTTTCTTGGACTTTTTATTAAGTGGATCTTGCATATTTCATCAAATCTTGCATAGTAACATCCAAATTTACTTAATCCTTTCTGACATTTTCTTTTTCCTCATATATTCTATTCCTCATGTTTGAAATAAACCACTTGTCACCTCTGTATCAAAGTTCCCCTCCACAGAAATGCCTTAAACCAGGTCTGACTTGCCTGTGGGCCCACAAATGAGAGAAAAGTAAGTGAAAGGCCCTGTTCCCAGGGCCCTTATCACCTAATAAGGGAGGTACAGATGCACGCACACACACACACACACACACACACACACACACACACATTAAAAAAATCAAATGCAACCATTATATAAGAGAAATACAAGGAACTGTGTGATTATTTCTAGCTGGAGGGAAGGTGGGGAAGTTGAGGACAGGAAATTTAATGCATAGGGTGATATTTGATCTGAGTCCAAGATAAATATAAGAAGCAAGGTAGACAGTACAGGAAAAGGAATACATTAAAACGTTAAGATCCTCTGGCCTAACCTGCAGTGTAACTAGAAAAAAAAAAATCATGTTAATAATAGTACTTAAAAGAAATCCTAGTTCCTGCTTCTTGTGGCTCTTGAATTTATAAATTTGAAATCATGATGAAGCAATGGAAATGGCAAAAAGCTGATGAATGCAGTAAGGAAAGCACCTGGAAAGGGTAGAAAATTTGTGATCTTCTTATTAGAAGTGATGCCAAGTACTACCTTTCCCCATTCTAATTCCCAACTGGAAGAAAGAGTGGTCCAGTGGAATGAGTCTTAAATTTTGGAATCCAGAGATTTTAGTTTGAATCCTAGCTCTGCTGTCTCTATTGCCTGCACAATCATGAGTAGATGAATTCATCCCTCAAATCCTCAGTTCCATCATGTGAATAACAATAATAATAAGAAGAATTTATATCTTATTTATATCATCTTGAGGGAAGTTAGGTGGTATAAAGGACAGAGGGCTGAAACCAAAATCAGAAAGTTCAAATCTTACTTCAGCCTCTTACTGGCTATACAATACTATGAAATTCTCTTAACTTCTTCCTACTTCAAACACTTCCTTCCCAGGGTTTGTTGTGAGGGGAAAAAATTATATAATATTTTTGAAGTGTTTTGGAAATCTTTGGGTTCTATATAAGTGTTGCTGTATTATAACTAATTTGTTATTTTATAAATGAAATGCAGATATTTAAAGCTCTCTAAGGTGCCTTCCAGCAATTTTATGTCATCAGAAAGTAGAAGTTACAGGTTGAGCCAATTCAGCTCACAATTAACATAATGTATCTTTTTCCTGGTATATACTTGTATCTTTCTGTTTAGGATTTCCTTTGTACAAAGGCCAGCCCTACCACTCTTGCTTTCCTAGACAGAACAAGAGAAAAAGGGGTCTCTATCCATCTCTAGAATTATTGTATCTCTGGTAAGGGGGACAATCCAGGCCAGTTGCAACCACCCGTGCTTTCGCCGTATGATTCTGGAAGTAAAATCTGTGCTCCCTTGAAAGGAAGTAATGGATTTGCCTCCCCTACTTTGTCCTCAGTATCCTCACCTGTCAATCTCCCTCCAATTGTCCATTTCTCCTTAAGTTTTGGAGCAGAAATAAGACCAAATAGGTGTAGTAGTTATGTTTTCCATCAAACTCTCTAAAATCATTCTCAGTATGCCAGATAAAAAGTGTGATACATAGTTCAATGGAGTGACTTTCTGCAGAATTAAATGCTGTCTCTTCTCTTTCCCACCCCTGTGCCAAAGAGCAAGATTATGACTCAGTGATCCTCACCGAAAGTCATTACCTCATTTCTGAGATGCAGCTTGAACAGTCCCTAGGAAACAATCTTGTCTTTACTTGTTGAACTTTGTTCTGTACAAATTGTAACACATAATGTGAATTGGTAAAGTTGGTGTATATATAAGGATGTGAGAGGCTCATTAGGAATCATGCTAGTGTTTTTCCACAAGGGGAAAAGTAATTAAATGAACCCCAGGTCAGATCAGTTAAAATATTCATTTTTCTTATAGTGCTGACAGGTTATTCTGGACAGCCTGGGAATGGATGTATCAATGCATTGTACCCGATGGCCTATCAAAGTCAATGTTTTATAACTCCCCAGGGGGGGAAAAAAAACAGAAAAAAGATGTGAGCAATTTTGTCTTAGAATTACAAAGATAGCATTAGGGGACTAGCAATAGACTCACCTCTTGCCCTCATTCTGCCATTCTAGAGAAACAAAGTGATAGAGCCAACTAAGAATGATGAATAACTCCACTCATTCTAGTCTAATCAAAATATAATACTAGTAATGCCAGCTAACACTAAAGCAGATAAAGAAGAGTGAAACAGAAAAATAAAAGAGATTCCACTGTTTAGGGAGTAGATACTTATCATCTTCCTGAAATCATCATGTTTCACAATATTCTTCAGAGGATACATACAATAAATACAACACGTTTAATTAATGGTAGCACAAACTGAACACATCCCAGAAGAAATGATGAATTTGAAAGATTTTTCATTGATTTATAAAAGAACACTTTACAGCCTTTCTATCAAAGCATAATCCAGGAGCATTTAAACTCTGTGACTGTAGCCTGCAAGATCCCAGATTATGCCTATGTCATGATAGAATGGTAGAATGGAATTTATCACAGCACTTCCTCCAAATACCCAGTAAAATATGTTTTATGATGACAATAAGTATTACTTTTGTATCTTTGTCATAAATTTTAGTTTATTCTAGGTTTTTGCTTGATTGGCACCATTTTGTTTTGTTTTGTTTTGTTTTAAACTCTTACCTTCTGTCTTAGTCTTCCAATACTGTGTATTTGTTCTAAGACACTATAAAGGCTAAGCAATAGTGGTTAAGTGACTTGCCCAGGGTCACACAGCTAGGAAGTGTCTGAGGTCAAATTTGAACCCAGGACCTCCCATCTCTGGGACTGGCTCTCAATTCACTGAGCCATCCAGCTGCCCCCTGATTGGCATTGTTCTTAAAGTTAAATGGCACTCATTTGGGTTTGTGAGGCACCTTAATGCCTCCAACAAGAAACTGATTCTAAAGCCAAAGATCCTGGGTTCAAATCCTAATAGTGACACTTCTACCTGAGTGAGCTTGGACAAATTACTTAATCCCCTTAAAATCCAGTTTCCTTCTATGAGGAAATTAAACTATGTTGCTTCTGAGATCTTTTCCATCTCTATGGACCTTAATCACATACACTCATTCTATAGAGCATATGCATCCTTTTAAAACCCAAGACTGTCAGAGAACATATGACAGTGTTTTTTTTGTCTTTAAATTACTTCCACTTTTCTTATTATTACAAATTATTTGTGATATTGGGAGAAAATCATTATTGACAAATCTCTCATACCTCTTTATCTTTCTTCTCTTTTATATTCTTTAGACATGAAACAAAACCTGATTTTTCTGAACTCTTTTACTTCTACTTTCCTAAAGTCTACTTTAGAAGTTTTCTATTGTCCTAATTGCATATTTTTGTTGTTAAATACTAAGCAACTGGTATTATTTTGTCACTTAAAAATGTTGATTTACTCTAGATTTAAAACTTATATTTAAATTAGGGAACATTTATAAGATATAAAAAAGCAAAAATGTGCCCATACTTTGTCTTCACACATTTTCAGAAACTGAAGAATTTAAATTTTTCAAGCTATAACTCATTTAAAATAATTACCACTGGATCATGGCTTCTATCTTTTAAATTACATATTTATAAAACACTTAATTAGTTTTCCTTCAGTGGATTTGATTAATAACAAAAATTTATGTTGATGTAAAGTCTATACTGGATACAACTCTCAAAACTTTACCACCCTCCTGACATATTGCTGCATCCTAGGTAAAGACTCTGTTATCTCTCTTAGAAAAGGCTACGTGTAATAGGAGATAGAGTGATAATCTTGGGTTCAAAACTTGCTTGTTTTGTTAGCTATGTGTCCATGGGCAACTCATTTAACATTTTTGACTCAGTTTCCTCAGAAACAAAATCAGGGCATTGAACTAAATAGCCTTGGAGGTGCCTTCCAGCTCTAAGTCTATGATCCTCTGTTCCCTCCCTACCACGATCTTTTACTAACTGGTCTTTCAGACTCTAATCCCTCCCTTATTCAAACTTAACAAACAGCTGTCAAATTATTCTTCCAAGTACAGGGGTTTAGCCTTCATTCCCCTCTGGGCTACACTTTGGACTTTCTCTGCCATACCACAGAAACCTCTGAAACCAGGAATGCCACACCAACCCAATGAAACAATTTTCCTTCCTGAAATCCTCTCCCTTTGACTGGATGACTTCTCTTCGATACTCCATTTAAGGAGGATACCCAGGTCAATCATATTTTCATTCTTCTCCAGGCTGCACTACAATTTTCTCCAATAAGTATGGTACCTTTTTATGTTTTCCTTCATCCCCATTTTCACTTTCCTTTCATATGTGGCTTTCCCCTAATATAATGTATGATCCTTAAAGCAATGTTTTTCTCCTTTTATTTTTTTTTCTGGGAACTTAGTACAATATCTGCCACACAGTAACTGCTTAATAAATACTTGTTGACTGTCTCTTGCTTTCTGTGACTCGATGGCCTATAATATCCCTTCCAGTTCTAAATCCATGATCCTTTGGGTCTGTCTTCATTTATCTAGATATCTCAAATAGAAGGTTGTTGTCTATAAACTATTAAGATTTCTAGATCATGTAACCGTGGAAAAATATTCTAAATCAATTAATTAAATGCGTTTTTTTCAAATAAAAAAAAAGATTCCTAGAAGCTCCAGAATGAAGTAGCACTAAGTTCACTAATGATATATTATAGATAACATTTGAGCTGCCTTGGGAAATGGAATGTTTAGTGATACTAATAGTTGCTGTTCCCTCTAATATTAGTTCTAAGAGTCAGCATGCGGTTGTTGTTGCTCTTTTAATTTAAGAAATGAGAAAGTAATTTAATCTAACAAATAATTATTGATTACTTACTGTACTCAGGAAACTTTGATAGATTCTAGGAGAAATACAAAAATCACTGCCCTTAGGCAATGATTTTCTCCTAATGAGAATGTTGATTAGACCTGACATTTCATTGGCATTGAAAAATCCTTGGATGAGAACAATCCTTTTAACAATGCAAGTCAGCATCTTTCTCTTCAATTTATAATCTCAGAAAGTTGTTCAAAGCAGAGCACTGAAAAATTTAAGGAACCTTCCCAAGATCAAACAGCCATTATGTGTAAAAGATGAGACTTGAATTCAAGCCTTCTTGGTTCTGAGGTGACTTCTCTAGACACACTGGGCTGTTTCATGGGAATATTGGATAAAATATAAAAACAGATATTAAAGATTTTATAATCACCTTGTTACTCATAACTACACTGAAAAATAAGTAAAATATTTTGCAGATAAGAAGAAACCCTCAAAGATATTAAATTGCCAAAAACCACACAGTAAAGGAATGAGGGATTTCAGCTTAGGCCTTTGCAAATCCAGGACCAGTTAATTCCTTTTCTGCTTTTCCATAGTGCTTATTCTGGAAGAACTTGCTCAACAAAAATGAATTTTTTTCTTTAAATTAATAAATGGTTTACCCATAATTACTTAAACCAAGTCAGTAGCATAGGTATAAAGATCATCTCTAGGGACTTAATAAATATTGATCTAATTGAAATGAATTACTATATAAATGAGAAAATACTTGAGAAACAAATACTTAAATCTCTCTTTGAACTAATAAGAATTATCTAAATGAAACTTGGATTCTTTTTTCATTATGATCATTAAAAGCTTATATATAATTAATGATTCCTATACCTACTATATCCAAAAAGCATCCCTATATTCAAGGAACTAGAACACACATCCATTTCCTCAACTGGTTATGACTAGCACAAGTCACTGCACAAGGAGTTCTTGGCTCCTTCCAAAGAAAAATATCTCATATAATGCTATACGTGAAAATCAATGTGAGATGACAACATTTCAGAAAGCAACTCAGCTTCATCTGGATACCAGCCTATCTTTATTTTAATACAAATGAACACATTCCTCTTGGGAATGGGAGGAGGCAATCCTTTTGAAATCAATTTGTTATACTAAGAATGAGATTTACAGGAAAAAAATATTTTTTTTCATGGAGCTTCATCAAGTTTTCTCCTTGATTTGACATAGAAATAGGATGGATGTTGTACTTTCAGCAATTTTTTTCTTGAAAAATGAATTGATGATAGGACTAAAGCCAACCCTCATATATTTATTTTGACTTGCCTTATAGAAGAAAATCTTAATGTAATGAATGTCTCAACCTAAATGTCACAGTGTGGATAATCTGAGCCTTGAATACAGTTTAAAAAGTAGAAAAATTAAGTATATACAGCTTTTTTTAATATTAGGTGCATCTATGATGGAGATAAACATTTTTTCTTCATTATAGATCGTTGTCATTTGACTCCCAGGGTGAAGAAAATTAAATCTAGCAGAGTGCTTTCCCATACAAGAAATCTAATCTTTATTTGTTTTCATATACCCTCATTAATTTTCTAGGTTTTAACTGGGTATCATTTGTTAGTCATAAATAAAATATTTGTAAAGTATATACTTTTGGAATTTCACAATCAAAGGCAACTCTTGATTAGAGCAGTCAGAGGTAGCATATATATTTACCTATATGAATATATATACATGCATTTATGTATGTACAGATGACATGTAATCTGTGGGTGTTAATATATTACATATGTCCACACATCTACATATGTATATTTCAAGAGTTGAAACCATATAATCCAACCCATTCACCTCCCCCCCAATTGCTTCTAAACCTGCCTGAGAATGATTTATTAAGCCCTACAATATATAAATCTATGTAATAGGAATACATATACACACTACACATAAATTTGCCCTGTCATCAAGGACCTTACATTGTACTGAAAGAATAAAATATGAAGAAAAGATCAATTAATACAAAGCAATCTAAGAATGAAGAGAGAATTACACCAGAAGAAATGAGAAAAGACTTTGTATAAAAGATGGCATCTGAGCAAAGCCCTGAATTAGGATAAAGATTCTGCAAGGTTGCACATCTCAGACATTATGGACAGTCTACATGAAAGTGTGGAGATGGGAAAGGGAAAATTTACTTCAGTGAATATCCAGAAAGTCAAATGGTTGGAACATGAAGTATATGAAGAGGAGTAATGTGACAAAGTCTAGAAAGTTTGATCGCACTAGACTGGGAACAGGGTTAGATAGCAGCTTGAAGAGGTTACATTTTATTGCAAAATTAATCCTATTTCCATGTGATTTTATTATAAATTTAGATTAAGAAGGAATATTAAAAGACATCAAGATCAACCTTTCCTTTTTATAAATGAAGAAATTGAGACCTAGAAGGGTTAAATTAATTCCTGAAATCTAGTCACTAAAGCCCCTCAAATATATTGTCTCATAGGAATCAATGAAAAAATTTTAAGCAGGAATACAATGTGCACAACCTGATCATATATACTCGTTGCAAATATTAACTGGGAACTGAGATGAATTTATTAGAAAATAAAAAAAAAAACAATGTAAGATGATTAAGAAGAGACTGTTCCTAAATTTCAAGCAAGAAATGATAAGGACATGAAATTTATGATACCACTTTAATGAAGAAATGGGAATAGATGTCATAGACCAATATGGAGAAAGAAACTGTAAGAGATACTGACTGAATTTAGGAATTAGAGGGTTTGAGAAGATTTCTGATGAAGCGCTCTCACAAATAAACCCAATAACTTCCAAGGCAGCACATTCTGTTTTTTAGAACAGTAATTAATAGAGATTTTTCCTTACATCAATTTTAATCTCTCTACCTTCTATTATTGTTCTTATTTCTTCAGCTTTCTACTATCAAATCTACCACGAACAGTCTTCTCTTCCTCAGAACCCAATCTTTACACAGAGAGATCTTGAAGGCTTTTCTCATCCTGGTAACTTACCTAAGAAAGCTTTCCAAGGTTATCATTGTCCTTCTTAAAATGTGCCTCCCAGGGGGCAGCTGGGTAACTCAGTGGATTGAGAGTCAGACCTAGAGATGGGAGGTCCTAGGTTCAAATCTGGCCTCAGACACTTCCCAGCTGTGTGACCCTGGGCAAGTCACTTCACCCCCATGCCTAGGCCTTACCACTCTTCTGCCTTGGAGCCAATACACAGTATTGACTCCAACTCGGAAGGTAAGGGTTTAAAAAAAAATGTGCCTCCCAGAACGACATATAATATAACAGATATTTGACAGGTTAAAATTGAAGAGGAACTATCAAGCCCCAGTCTTGTATAAAGTGTTTCTCCTAATGCATCCTAAGATTGAATTATCTTTGCTGAGTGATAGAGCATATCTTTGACTTACATTGAAATTGTACACACACACACACACACACACACACACACACACACATACACACACACACACTTCAAAGTAACTTCTTTCTAGCCAAATATGCTCACTCTTATAAATGAGAAGTTAATTTTAATATAAATGTGTCTTTACAGTAATCATTCAAATTTTATCATAAATTATGCTCTGTGTTCCAGATTCTCTAGGTCTTTCTGGTGACTTATTTGCCTTTCAATGGGATAGCCAACTCTCAGTCTTATACCCCATCTTAATTGTCTACAAATCACTAATAAACATGTTGAATAGCACAGGACCAAGGAAAAGTTTTTGAATACTTTGTTATATGATTTTCTTCACAGTAACATTGAAACAACAATCATTGCACTTTTGTCCAGCCCATCAACTACTTGAACTGTTATCTAATGCAATTTTTTTTCTTTTACATAAGAATAGCATCAGAGGTAATACCAAATGCTTTGCTAAAAAATATAGGCAAATTATTTTGCTGTTTAAAACTGAACCTGTGATTTTGTAACAGAGGGTTTGCACTCACGAAACAGTGACAGGCTGAAGAGTTGATGGATCTGCTCACCACATCAGGGGAGGGGTCCCAGGAGGTCTGGAATGTTGAGAAGCCAGAAGATTCTGGCTGGGAATTTCTGTTAGGTTTCTCTCAACCTTGAGAAGTCTGGCCAAACCTTTCTCCTGGGAATATACTCACTCTTTTCCTCTCCTGGTGACTGGACATTCTTCCCTCCACCAATTCCCAACTGAAGGGACAGCAGAAGAAGACATTTGAACCTCTGTCAAACTTTACTTCACAGCTCCTGGTGCCCTGGGTCTGAACTGTGGCCAGGGGGCCAAAGACCTGGGCCAGTCAACCTGACTGTATCTCAGGGGGCCCAGGCTGCCAAGGCCTGAGTTCCCCAAATTCGTGGAGGAAGGGAAAGGGGTAGTTAGAGAAGGGACACCTTCCCCCACTTTCCTCTCCATTTATTTCCCTTCTTGCCAGCCACTTTCTTTGTATTACCCTAGGTGACTAATTTATATTAAAATTGTTATCCTTTCCCAAAGTGACTCAAGTGTGAGTGGGACAACTTGAGGGGTGGAGGAGAGTAATCTTCCTAAGAAGAAACCTTTAGGCTCTAGTAGTGGAGGAAGACAAGAGCCAGTCTATGAGAGCAGTCATAGCTGAGGAGGGAAGGCTTAAGGGGGAAATTAATCAACTCCCTTCTCTTCTTTCTGAGTCGATCTTAAACATCAGCTGCCTCTCCTGAATCCTACTTTCAGGGGGAGATCTCCATTCTTCCTTTATCTTTCTTTACCACCAACCAAGCCCTCCATTACAATTTCTTTGGTATAAAGAATTCTCCTTAAGGGAACATTCTCTAATGCAAACCAACTCTCCTATTACTCATCTTAGAGAACAGTCCAGAATTCTGAGAGGTGCATAACTTTCATAAAATCCAAGACTTATAATTTTTTGAGAGAAATTTCAGGAAAATATGTTCACTAACTCTTCAAATCAAGAAAATTGATTGTTTGGAAAGTGCCATAAAGAAACCTACACTGCATCAGAATATCCAGAATAAACTTTGGGATCTAATTGATTGAAGTGAAGGGGATTGAACGCATTTATTCTGAATGAAAACTCTTATGCCAAAGGGGACTGCCCCCTAATTGTTGTTTTTTTGTTTTGTTTTGTTTTTGTCAATGTACCTAGCAAACATTGTTTTTGCTCTCTCTTTTATTTCCCTCTTATCTCCAACTATTGTAAGATATTCATCTTAGAAAGTGCAATGTTGTATGCACCTTTAACTAGAAGTTCTTTAGAGGTATAAGCTGTTTATGTTAAATGATTCATTGGGAAGACTAGTCTCTGAAAAAATCACAGGGTGATTATAAAGAATGAATCAAACTCTCTTTGTCTATCAATCAGTGACTTTTAAGTTAATCAATCAAAAACTTACCAGTTGCTAAGTATGAAAGTTCACAAGTCACTTGCTAGAGTGGGTGACAACTCCAGAGGCCACTGTCTCCCACCCCCACCCAGACAGTGCTAGGCAAATTGAAAGACTGCAATTGGTTCCCATAAAGTGGGGAAGGGACAGAAAATCACTTAGAAAAAGGACTATAAAATGTCCTGAACTTCCTGTCCAAGAGACTTCTCCTTGGATCATCTCGTTTGGACTTCTTTGGAGGACTGTTCCTTGGGGCTTTCTGACTTCGACTTCAACTTGGAACTTTGGGCCGTTCAACTGGAATTTTTGGCTTCAGAACTTCAACTTTAGGTTTGGGAGCTTCTTGGAGTTGGGGACTTTGCTGTTGGGTTCACTTCTGCCTTGATGAGCTTAGCTCAGGAGGGCTTTTCTGCATTGGGACCTTGCCTGGATCCTGTTTGGCTTGCTAGTCAGTGACTAGGATTCCCATGTGGAGATTGGAACTCTGTTAGGAAGCAAGCATCATTTCATAGGATCAGCCATTAAGGTAGGCTAGGCAATCTCCTTACCTCTTTCCTTTCCACATTTCCCTCCTTTTACTAATATTCCAATTAAACAAAATTGTTAAAAGCTGCTCAGTTTCTTGACTTAAGGGATAATAATTAGCGACCACCTTTTTTTTTATAACTCTCTTATTTAGTCAAAATACCAATTTAACCATTATAGAAGTTAAGTGACTTGGCCTGCTTCATGTAGCCTGTTTGTATCAAAGGAAGACTTCCAATCAAGGGATAATTGACCATGAGGCAAGCTCTCTATCTACATTAGTCTTTCTCACAAATAAGCTATAACTTCAACATTCCTCTGATCAACCAGCTGAATAAGCCTGTCAAAACAAAAAATGAAATGAAGCTAGTCTAAAATGAACAATCTTTGATGAAACAAAACTGACTACTTCTAATTACCACTTAATTTTTATGTATTTCATTAAAGATTTAATTAATAGTACATTCTAGAGATATGCCTTTTTTCTTAGAATGATAAACATTAAAATATGTATTGTATAATAATACATATAATAACATAATCAGCCAGCTTGGAGAAGTGGGAGAGGTGGGAGAAAGAGAGAATATAGATTACAAAATGTATGAAAAAAATTACTGAGAATTGTACTGGCATGTAATCTGGAAAAAATAAAATCTTATAATAATTATAATGCATTCTCAAATGCTGTCAGAAAGTAAAGTCAAAATCACTGACCTAGAGTTTGCAAGTTCTATTATCTTCTGTTCCTTTAAATCAGAGCAACATTTACTCTATTTTTACTGCTTGTGTTTTTTAATGTCAATACAAATTTTAATAATAGCTTTCTGAAATCTTACAATCTTTTATATTCTTTCCAAGTCCTTCTCTCTCTCCCAAACTGCAGATAATATAATATAGGTTCTACATGTTCTACCACACAATACATATTTCCATGTTCACCATATTACTTAAGAAGACACAAATCGCTCATGCTAGAGAAAAATTCATGGAAGAAATAGAGTGAATAATGGTATGCTTCAAATTGCATTCAGACTCTATCAGTTCCTTCTCTAGTGGTGGGTAGCCCTTTTCCTCATGCATTCTTTGTAGTTGTCCTAAATCTTTGCATTGCTGACAATAGCATGAGCATTCATAGTTGATTATACTATTTTATTGCTGTTACTATGTACAATGTTCAACTGGTTCTGTTCATTTCACTTTGCATTTCTTTTTAGGTCTCTTTCCAGATTTATTTGTAATCATTTTGATCATCCTTTCTTATGGCACAGTAGTATTCCATTCCAATTAAATACCAAAACTTGCTCAACCATTCCCTAATGGATGGACATCTCTTCAGTTTCCAGTTCCTTGCCACATAAAAAGAGCTGCCATAAATATTTTTGTATAAGTAGATCCTTTTCCCTTCTTTGATCTCTTTGGGTTACAGACTAGTAGTACTATTACTGAGTCAAACAATATTTACTTTTATCTCATTGTATGTAACCTCTTTTGAGTTCTATAATTTTTCAGTGATCAAGGGCAGTAATTCAGTCATCAACTCTACCAGTTCTTTTGGAATTCTACAGTAGAGATTGTCTAGGCTTTATGAGGAATCTTTACTTTGGACTTTTTTTTAAATTTTCACTTGAATTTGGGCAGATCTTATGTTTAGGTGATTTGCAGTACTCCAACAAAAAAATGAGGCAACATTTAAAAGAAGGCATGCAGAATGAATGGGAATATTGCTTTCTCTCTATATATTTTTTTCTTGGACAACATGGGAGAGTCATACCAACCAGGAAGTATAGCTAACATCAACTTTAGTTCCTTAACTAAAAATATTTTCCATCAGTTAATCAGTCAATCAAAAAGAATTCAATTGCTTACTATGTACCAGAAACTGAGATTTAAGAATAAAGAAAAAATAAGAGCTCTTGCCCTCAAACAACATGTATTCTAATAGAGAAGATAATGTACAAATAAATTCACATCTATTCTATGGTAATCAGAAAGATTGAGGTATTAGCAGCTGTGGGACTAGGAAAGGAACCCCCTCCCCCGAAAGTAGGATTTGACCTGACTCATGAAAGAAATCTGGGAAACTAAGAGGCACAAGTGAAGGTGCAAACAATTCTAGACATGGGGGATAACCAATAAAAAGGATCTGAGAGTAAAGAACTACAAGTAACCTAGTGTAGCTTTCTGAAAAGATTAAAGTTTAATAGTATTTTTTACTATTTTAATAATAATAAATTTAATATTAATTAAAAATAATAAATTTAAATGGTAAATAAAACTTTAATAATTAAAAATAAAAGATTAAAAAGATTCAAGAAGGCTGGAAAAATAGATGTCAAGTTATGAAGAGCTGTAAATCTCAAAAAGAGGAATTTACATATCCTATTAGTAATGGGATAGCAGTGAAGTTCATTGTAAGATAGGGTTATAATTCCTCTATTAGGGTCATCTCTAATGGTCACCCTCTGTTCTCTGAGTAATTTAATTTTAAAAGTTCTTTCATTGCAGCTGCAAAAGGGAATCTGAAACTATTGTCCCTTCAAATTCCAACTAGAATTAGAGCAATCAAAGAAGTTCATAATGTCAATCAAATCATTTAAAAAGTAGTTACACTTATTCCCACATCAACCTTACTAGTGAACTTTAGCATTTAGTTGCAAGTGAACTGTAAATTAAACTAAAAGATCAACAGTAATTATAAATATAGGAGTATGCACTGGGTCATGAAATAACTCTAGCCAGGGATAATGTGTACATAATAGAGGAAGCTAAATGCTGAAATCTTGTAAATCTAATGAAAAAAGTCTTCCACACTAAAGGATGGAAAAAGGAGTAATTAACTTATGTAAACCACACTGGATGCTATAGAATGTTGCTCTGGTGGAGGAAGAAGAGTAGTTAAGACATCCAGCCATCCTTACAAGGTATAATCTACCCAGAAAAATAGATAATAAAACAAATTGTTGTAGTACACAAAAGGGTATCAAGTAGATCATAGACATCGTAAGTCAAAAATGTAAATCTGACAGAGAAAACGAAATGCATTTTTGAGTTTTGAAGATATTGAACTGATAGATAAAATATGGCTCTGGGAAGATGTACAATATTTTAAAAAAATAGGATGTTATGGAAGGAGGGAAGGGTAAGAAGAAGCTTTGAATTTTAAGTAGCTATAACACTATGAGTAAATACAGAAACCAAAGGCAAAATGATTGTATAGAGGCAAAGATCAATGGAGTCATAAGAGATATTTTCATCATAATATACTATATTACTCCTTAAAAATGGAGGGGAAAATGGAAATTTTAAAAGGATCTAACATAGGCATAATTGCTATGTCCAGACATACAGTGTCTTTCTATTTCTCTCTGAAAAGCAGAGTTAACTAATAATTCCTTGACTTTCCTTAATTTTCATCCCATCAAATTTTGAGCCAAGAAGGAGAATGCTTAATTTCCTCAATTACAAGGAAAACCAATTGTGGAAACTTCATTGAGGAATTGGTGATAGAGGAGAGGAAAATGATTCAAAGTTTTATATGTATTCCATGCTTCTGGAAATCAGATTTTACTAAGTTCAGAGAAAGAAGTAGGAAGAATCTGTGAAAATAAACTTTAAAGGTGAAGTCAATCTAAGAATAGTGGGGTGGAGGGAAGGAAGGAAAAGTAAGAATATTATTCTTGTAACCAAAGAATAATGTTTTAAATTGACTAAAAAATTAAAATTAAAAACCAAAGGTGAAAAAAATAAGAGTAATAGTAAACCCCTAACAATGGCATTTACAAGGCACAAAGGTATATTGTTTGAAGAGTATAGCTCAAGAAACTCAAAATCAATTTATATTTTTAAATGGTATATTAGGCATGAGAAGCAAGAAATGTAATGGGATGTATACAAAAGCATAGCTGTCTTATAATAATAAGATACGATGTTCTAATGCTCAGAATAAACTGAGGCTGCTGGCCTAGGAACAGCAAAAAGGCTACATTTGGGCCCAATTAGAAGAATCAAAGAGATAGGATTAATAGTTAGGATGGGTGGAACAATGATGTCTAGTGACAGAGAGAAGTCAGAGATGTTCATATTGGCTTGTTTTGGCTTTCCTCTGACTAAGAGAACGGTCCTGGGGAAAAAAAAAAAGAAATGACATAATAAATTACACAAGATAAGCAAGTGGATTCGAAGAATGTATCTGGTTGCTCTTGCTCAGTTCAAGTCACCGATCCTGGATGACCAACATTATCATGGGGAACTGAAAGATTTCATGTCCTGGGGTACTGTGAAATCTTCCAAAAAAAAAAATCATAGAGAACTTGATAGTAAATTCAAGACTGGAAAAGGCAAATGTCTCATTTCCAAAAATGGAAAACAATTAACTTTGTAAACTATAAGCCAGAAAGCTCAACTTTAATTCCTTGCAAGTTTCTAAAACATTTTATAAAGAGAATAGATAATGAACTTTTAGAAAAAAAAAACTGATTACCAATGGCCTCCTTCAACCAGACATCAATCTAATATTGTTTCTTGATAACATGACTAAACTGGTATGTAAATAAATAACGGAGTAATAAAATATTTAAATGATAGAAACACATTTGGCAGTCTCAAGTAATTTTTAATCGAAAGGAAAAAGAAATGTGGAATTATCTGTCATATCGAATTCCTTCCACAATATACTCAGTAATTGATCCTGCAGCCTTTTACTTAAATAGATCGCCACTGAAAAGCATACCTCTACTTACCAAGGCAGCCTATAGCATTTTAGGCTAGGTCTAATTGTGAAGAAGTATTTCCCTCCCTCAATCTATCACTTCTGCTCACTGATGCTAGTCTTTAATTCCTTTTCCTTTCTTTTTAGAGCAAGTCTAATTACTGTTCTAAAACAGTTCTTGAAGATACTTATTATTACTCATTTATTTCTTCTCTCATCTAGGTTAACTATAGTAAAAATCACAGAATTTGCAAATTTAAAGTAGTATTTGAGGTCATCCACCATAATACTAATCTAGTCTCCTTTTGGAAGACATTAATTTTTTTTCTTTTTGAAAATGTTTGTAGTTTTATTTTTTATGAAACTTTATTGTCAATTGACAAAATTTCTTCTTTGCATGTATCCCACGTGCATCTAGAATTAAAACAAAATCTTATGTATAGTCAGGAAAAGCAAATTATTTTATCAACTTTGTGTGTCTGTGTGGCTATGTGGTTATAAATGTATATATGTGTCTCAGTCTGCACTATGAATCTCTCATCTCTCACTGTTAGGAAGTGGGCAGTATGTATTCTCATGGGTTTTAGAATTATGGCTGCTTATTACCATGATCAGAGTTCTTGAAGAAGACAATAACTATTAAGACTATTAATCTCGCTGTCAGACATCACTAATTGTAAGGCTTTTTTTTTTTCTTACTTGGAGTTTAAATATTCCCCTTGCAATTTCTACCCATTCTACCTAGCTCTCTTCTCTAAGACCAAGCAGAACAAATTATTTTTTTCCTTACAAAAAGTTTTTTATTAATGTATTTTTATATTGCTAGCATTTAAATACCATTCCTATTTTGTGAAAGACCTCTTAAAATAAAGTAAAACAAGTAAAACTAGTATATTGGTCTCATCTGTAAGTGCATCTAATAAACCTTCCCAAATCTTCATTTAAAAATGGAGATCTATATTCTCTCTTTCCCACAACATAAGCAAATTTAATGTAAAAAATACTCATTGTTAAGAAAAAACAAATCCCCCCTAAGGCTGTATACAAAACTTACATGTTTCATTATGTTCCTTAAATTCACTTCACCACATTTCTATACCAGGTAGAATTTCATCATTGTTCCACAGGAATCATAAATTGTCATTATAGTGATCATATTCTAATTCCTCTTCCATATGACAATATTTCAAATCCTTAAAATCAACTATTATGACCTCCCTAAGACTTTTATTAACCAGACTAAATATCCATCCTTATTTCAATCAAATGTTGTTTGGCACAGTATCTATTGTACCATTTGGCATACTCTCCATCTTGCTTTTCATTTCAATCTTTCTTTCCCAGGAATATTATAGTTCATAATTGTTCTTCTTGATGTACAACTTCCAGAAATGAGCATACTGGCTTATCCAAAACTCTCCACAAAGACCATTTCCACTTTTTGCTCACAGTTTGAAAATGATTCCTTAAGACTTTTGAGTGCTATAATACGATGTAAGTACTTGTATTTATTGATTAATACATGTAACAATCCCTGAATTGGTTGAATTCTTTAAAAGTCATGCTATATTTGAAGTTATGACTACATAAAGTATGATACCTAGTCCCAGAGCAATGAAAATGAGCAGCAAAAATTCAAATAATATAACCATTTGACAGTATTCATTATTACCACTAATCAGAAACTATCATCCAAAAGAATAATAGTTTGTAAAGTAAATCAACAGAATAAACATGTGCATTTATATATATTTACATATGTATTTATGTATAGATATGTGTGTATCATATTCCAACATAAGCATCATTGATTCAGAAAGAGACCTAAGGACAATTCTATATATTGTGTCGAAATATAAATATAGAATCAATCATTTATTAAATCCATTCTTAACTAAGTAAAGAATTTCTCTGCTATAACAATTTACCACAGAGTTTATCATAGTTTCTCAGAGGCTATATTGGTTATCTAAAAACAAGATATTTTGGAGCCAATAATGCTAAAAAGGTTTTCAGTATTGGCCTAGAAACAAACTTTCTATTCCAATGACCATTCTGCTTAAACAAAGGTAAGTCCATCACCACAGCTGACCACTTGATGATAAATGCTTTCACTATTGTACCTTCTGCAACAAAGAAAACTATGAAACAGCTTTCCATGTAATGTTGCTCTTTTATACTTCTGCAGTGATAGATAAGGGTGTAGACGCTGCTACGAATAATCAATCTAGTATTTAGGCAATCTAGAAACATTCATTTAACTATTGGTACTCTATATGAGCACCATGTCCATTTACAAATAAATGAAATTAGCTCTGGAATAACTAAATCATTTCAATCTTGACAGCATCTCTATAGTAAAACTAGTGAATAATAATGTTACAGCTAAATAGAAATTTGGTTCACAAGCTCACCTTGGAAAATAAATAAAAGAGGTGATTTAATTATGTTTTCAAGAACAAAAAAAAAAACCTCTTTTATGGAGTGTTTGATCATTTCATTATTGGAAAGTTCATAAAAATCAGAAAGAAGACCACCATAAAAATGATTGCTGCTTATGTATAAATATTTATTATAGAGTATGTATAAATTTAGATCTTTTAAAAGTCTTGCAAATTAAATCAACATGTCATTTAATAGCCAATGACTTCAATAGGGAATACATTTTAAAATATACTGGCAAATATGATTCAGAAGTGATGAATGAGAATGATCAGAAGTTTCTATGTAGCATGAATACATTCACCTTCAAGTAAAGAATTAGGAAGTGTTGGACATGATCACCATAAGATAATATAAAAATAAAATTGATTATATTTTAATGATGAGAATATGATTATTTATCAATATACAATTATTTTCCAATCAGCTTTCTATTTTTAGGCAGACCACTGATTTATCAAGGTCAAAATAAATATTAAACTAGAAGAAAAAATAACATCAGAAGAATATAACATTCCATTTTGGAAAGTACAGGATGTGCTATGAAACAATATTATGATATTGAATAACAGATATGAATAAAAGAAGAAATATTGATAGGGAATTCATCCATTGCAGCCCTACAAAGAATATAGCAGACAATAGTCAACAAATCCTCTGCAAGTTACAGTTTTCAAATGACATTATTCTGATTTATTCAATTTATGAAATGCAGAGCATTCTAAATGTCATCAAGAATTTTGAAAGACTTTTGTCTCACCCTACCAAAATTAAGTGGATATAGAATACCAACTTTACAAACAATGTTATAATTTTGGATGAATGATCCATAGTACTGATGAAGGGAGAGAGAGAACTAGATGGTCTCTGGGAAATTGTAATGTGTTATTAATATCCTTAAGCTTCTCCCTAAAATAAGAACCCATTTAAAATAAAAAATAACAACATATTCTTCTAGTGATCCTGTTTTTCTGTGAGTAATGGAATATGATGCTCACTGAAGTATTAAAGTTATGTGTGTCACTCAAAGATTAATGGGAAAGTGAATGGCAGTGGTGAGTAAAGAACTGAAAACCATTACCAACCAAGAATTGCACAAAAGAAGCAACATAAAAGGATGTCATAAGAGAGATGCATGACAAAACTTTCCAATCCAGTGATACTGGTTTCCTTGTTCTACAAAAAAAATCCTCCATCTCTCAGCCATGGGCTTTTTTCTCTGGCTTTCCCCCATGCTTGAAAAAAATCCTCATTTGGCCCCACTGACTGTCTTTAAGTACCACCACCACCAACAACAAAATCTCATATTCTATAGGAAGCCTTTCCTAACCCCTATTATTTAGAGTGTCTTTAATGTTTTAATTATATTGTATTTATCCTATATATGATTTGTATGTACATATTTATTTATTATTCCCTTCCACTACCTCAATTAGATTGTGAGCTCCTTGAGGATCTTTTTATGTCCTTAGCAGAGAGCACAGTGTCTGAAGCACAGTAGGTGCTTTATAAATATTTACTGACTCATCTGATCACAGATGCAGACTTCTAAGCAGCCAGAGGATTTTTGTGCCTATTCAGAATGGGGAAAGGCCACTCCTTCACATATTTCCAAATGAGGGCTGCAAGAGAAAAGAGTGGAATCCAAATACACTAAATAACTGGTTCCCAATTATGTCATACAAATTTGGAAAATTAAGATTAAAATTAGGCATTCTATTTTCAAAAAAGATTATTTTTATAGCATAAGACTCTCTTGAAAGACAAAGTATGAGCAGCAGAATCAACACAGGTGCATTTAAGCATATCTTCATGAATAGATAATACACATGTAGAGAGAAAAAGCCTAAGATTTGGAGAGTTTTACATATCAAACTCTTGATTGCAAAAACTGAGGGAAACAGAGCTTCAGATGAAAGTCAGTACAATCCTAAATCCTAAAGATAAAATATTTTTATCTTTGGAACTCACAAAATTTCAAACATCAGAATGAAGCTTACAAAAATATATCTTTATTTTAAAAAGAAACTTGGAAAGAACTATATGAGATAATGAAGATTGAAATAAAACAAAACAAACAAAAAACCAAAAGTGGAAGGAAGGGCTGAATCAAAAAAAATGTAATAACATTACTGACTGAAGATATGAAAACAGAAATAATTCTTAGCCTCAAGGAGTAGAATTACTATTTCTACATCCAAATTAAATTTGAAATAAAAAGGATTAGAACTTTCATTAAGAGTATTTATAAATGATCCTTGTAATTATATATTTCAATGATTCAAAGCTAGGTATAGATAGCTATATGGATAGATACATAGATAGGTTATAGATAGACAGACAAATATACCTTGTTCTATTTTGAATCAGTTTCCTCATTAAACATTTTAGATGATTGAAGAGAACTTTCTGGAAATTCATTATCCTATCTAAACTTTTCCTTTATTTCTATATCATACAATAAACATCCATTGTATCAATCATCTATTGAAACATTATGAAAATAAGGTACATGTGTTGTGAGGAACAGGTCCTGAGAAGATGGTGGATTCCTCTCATAAGCCCATATAAAGGAATAAAACTAAAAGAAAGTTGGGTTGTTCCATGTTCCTAGCTTAAGTTCCTTTCCCCTACCTCCACATCAACAGGACATGATGAGGAAACCATATTAGGTTAGTGTCCTTTTAGAGGCTAACATGTGAAGTTGCTTCACCTTGATGTGAATGGTTGGGGTTGTAGATTGCAGTTCCATCAGCTGGCTTGTGTGACTCAGTATTGAGGAAGGTTTTCAAGTTCACATTTCAAAGTGCAACTTCAAGTTGCCTCTGAGCTCCCACATTCCCCAGGAGAGCAAAAGCACAGAGAGAAAGTGCTCTCTTTGAGCAGCTGGCCAGAGGAGTGGAGCATGCAAAAAAATGTCCTTCAGGCTTCTGGATGATCATGGCTGCAACCTAGATGCCACACGCTTCCTCTCCCAGGCACCAAATGAAATAGACTACATCAAAGGAGCATAAAAATCACCTTTTCACCTTTGGTGGAACAGGACTCCCCAGTACCCCACAGAGGCGAAGGTACGTGGGGTTTGAACATTTCCACACTATAAGAGGGAGAAAGAGCTTGCACAGAAACGTGAACTGAGCCACACTTCCCCCCCCACCTCTCCCACCAAAAAAGAGTGAGCTACCTGAGAGCTCACCCAGACAGCGAGTGAGTGGGGAACATCTCTTTCTGGGAGGGAGGGGGGCACTCTAGGGTCCATGGGATTTGGGGACTGCCAGGAAAAAATGTCTCAGGACGGTTTCACGGGAGAACCCAGTGCTGAGCACGGGGGGCCCTGGAGCTGTACTTGGGGAGGTTGCTCTGAACATCTGGGCGGAGCTAAACACCAGGGGTGGACCACATGCTGATTATCTGGGCAGAGCAGAACACCTGGGCAGTGTGGCTGTGATCAGGGCCCCAGCGCTCTAAGAAACCTCTGAGGCTAGGAAGAACTAGTCTGAGGCAACCTAAATTCACAGAAAACCCTCCCATATCACCCAGACCCCAGACCAAAAAGGAAAGGGGAATAAAACCACCAAAGGGATGGCTCACATAGCCCAAAATCAAGCCTCCAGGAAGAAAGGGAAAAAGGTGACTATTGAAAACTTTTTATGGTGGAAGTACCCAAGGAAAAGAAGAGAATGAGGAGGCAATCAAAAAAAAAATCAGAACATGCCTCCCAAAATGGAAACTATCAACAAGCTCTGGAAGATCTCAAACTAGAACTTATCCAAAAGATGGAAACCCGGAAAGAAAAATGGGAGAAAGAGATCAGCAGTCTGACAGATAAGACTACTCAATTGGAAAAAGAGCTATAAGCATCCAATAGAAGGCCAGACAAAGCTGAAAAGCAAAACCAGTCCCTAACAACCAGAATTAAGCAAGTCAAAGAAAGTGAGATCATAAAACAGCAAGAATCAATAAAGCAAACCCCAAAAATTAATGAATTAGAAGAAAACATAAAATATCTCACTGAGAAGGTCACAGATCTGGAAAACAGAGGGAGAAGAGACAACCTCCAAATTATCGGTCTCCCAGAAAAACCAGAGATAAACAATAAATTCAATATTATTCTACAGGAGATTATAAAAGAAAATTGCCCCCACATTCTGGAGCAAGGGGGCAATAGAAATAGAAAGGGTTCATAGAATACCCTCTATACTAAATCCCCAAAAGACAACCCCTAGGAATGTAATTGCCAAATTCAAGAGCTTCCAAGAAAAGGAGAAAATCCTACAAGAAGCCAAAAAGAGGAGCTTCAGATATAAGGGGGCTCCCATAAGGATCACACAAGACTTAGCGGCTAACATACTAAAACACCGCAAAGCATGGAACACAATATTCAGAAAGGCAAGAGAGCTGGGTCTCCAACTACCCAGCAAAACTGACTATATACTTCCAGGGGAAAGTATGGGCATTCAACAAAATGGAAGATTTCCAAGCATTTGATAAGAAAAGACCAGAACTTAGTGGAAAATTTGATATCCAAGCACAGAAAGCAAGAGAAACATGAAAAAGTAAATATGAAAGAAAGGGAAAAGGAGATAAATCTTATCTTTTTCATTAAGTCAAACTCTCTTCTATAAGGACTATATTTACATCAAATTATATATATTAATATGTGGGGAAAATGTTTTGTGTAACTCTCAAAAATTGTATGCATCATAAGAATAGTTAGAAGAAACATGCATAGGGAAAGATTGGGGCATTAAGAAGATTTGGGGAAAGTGGGGCTTTGCAAAGAAAGGAAAAGGGAGGGGGGGAACCATCAATAACACTAAGATTTACTTAAAGAAATAGGGAGGGAATTAATAGAATAATCTTTCCCATATAATGATACACATGGGAAGGGGAGGGGAAGAACTCTCATATGAAAAGGAGAGGACGAGAGTGTGAAGTAGAATTACTTAAACCTTACTCTCAGTGAAATCAAATCTGAGAGGGAAAAACATCTAGAACCAGTGGGATCCTGAATTCTATCTCATCCAACAGGGCAAGAAAGAAAGGAAAATCAAGGAGGGGAAGGAGGTAGGGAGTATAAAAAGTGAGGGAAAGAGAAGGGGGAGGTGAAGGGAGCATAAAAAGGGAGGGGCTAGAAAGGGAAGCATATCAAGGGAGAGGACTAGGGGGACTGACCTAAAGTAAATCACTGGTTCAAAAGGAGATAGCGATTGAAGAAAGGTCAGAACTAGGGGAAGATATCAAAATGCCAGCGAATCCACAAATGACAATCATAACTTTGAACGTGAATGGGATGAACTCACCCATAAAACGTAGACAAATAGCAGATTGGATTAGAACCCAAAACCCTACCATTTGTTGTCTTCAAGAAATACATATGAGGTGGGTTGACACTCACAAGGTTAGAATTAAAGGTTGGAGTAAGACCTTTTGGGCCTCAACTGATAGAAAGAAGGCAGGAGTTGCAATCATGATATCTGACAAAGCCAAAGTAAAAATAGACCTGATCAAAAGGGATAGGGAAGGTAAATATATTCTGTTAAAAGGGAGTATAAACAATGAGGAAATATCACTAATCAACATGTATGCACCAAATGGTATAGCATCCAAATTTTTAATAGAGAAACTAGGAGAATTGAAGGAGGAAATAGACAGTAAAACCATATTAGTGGGAGACTTGAACCAACCACAATAAAATTTAGATAAATCAAAACAAAAAATAAACAAGAAGGAAGTAAAAGAGGTGAATGAAATCATAGAAAAATTAGAGTTAATAGACATATGGAGAAAAATAAATAGGGACAAAAAGGAATACACCTTCTTTTCAGCACCACATGGCACATTCAAAAAAATAGATCATACACTAGGTCACAGAAACATGGCACTCAATTGCAGAAAAGCAGAAATAATAAATGCAGCCTTTTCATATCACAAGGCAATAAAAATATTGATTGGTAAGGGTACATGGAGAGTCAAATCAAAATTAATTGGAAATTAAATAATATGATACTCCAAAATTGGATAGTTAGAGAAGAAATCATAGAAACAATTAATAATTTCGTTGAAGAAAATGACAACAGCGAGACATCCTTTCAAACCTTATGGGATGCAGCCAAGGCAGTACTTAGAGGAAAATTCATATCCCTGAGTGCATATATTAACAAATTAGGGAGGACAGAGATCAAGGAATTGGAAATGCAAATCAAAAAACTTGAGAACAAACAAATTAAAAACCCCCAGAAGAAAACCAAACTAGGGATCCTAAAAATTAAGGGAGAAATTAATAAAATCGAAAGTGACAGAAATATTGAGTTAATAAACAAGACTAGAAGCTGGTACTTTGAAAAAACAGACAAAATAGACAAAGTACTGGTTAATCTAATTTAAAAAAAGGAAAGAAGAAAGGCAAATTAATAGCATCAAGTATGAAAAGGGGGATCTCACCTCCAATGAAGAGGAAATTAAGGCAATCATTAAAAACTACTTTGCCCAACTATATGGCAATAAATATACCAACCTAGGTGATATCGATGAATATTTACAAAAATATAAATTGCCTAGACTAACAGAAGAAGAAATAGATTTCTTAAATAATCCCATATCAGAAAAATAATTCCAACAGGCCATCAAAGAACTTTCTAAGAATAAATCCCCAGGGCCTGACGGATTCACCTGTGAATTCTATCAAACATTCAAAGAACAGCTCATCCCAATACTATACAAACTATTTGACATAATAAGCAAAGAGGGGGTTCTACCAACTTCCTTTAATGACACAAACATGGTACTGATTCCAAAGCCAGCCAGGCAGGTCAAAAAACAGAAAAAGACAACTACAGACCAATCTCCCTAATGAATATAGATGCACAAATCTTAAATAGGATACTAGCAAAAAGACTCCAGCAAGTGATCAGAAGGGTCATTCACCATGAGCAAGGGGGATTGATACCAGGGATGCAGGGCTGGTTCAATATTAGGAAAACCACCCACATAATTGACCCTATCAACAAGCAAACCAACAAAATCCCTTGATTCTTTCAATGGATGCAGAAAAAGCCTTTGATACAATACAACACCCATTCCTATTAAAAACACTAGAAAGCATAGGATTGGAAGGGTCGTTCCTAAAATAATAAACAGTGTATATATCTAAAACCATCAGCTAAATCATCTGCAATGGGAATAAACTAGATGCATTCCCAATAAGATCAGGAGTGAAACAAGGATGCCCATTATCACCTCTATTACTTGACATTGTACTAGAAACACTAGCAGTAGCAATTAGAGAAGAAAAAGAAATTGAAGGCATCAAAATAGGCAAGGGGGAGACCAAGTTATCGCTCTTTGCCAATGACATGATGGTCTACTTAAAGAATCCTAGAGATTCAACCGAAAAGGTAATCAGAATAATCAACATCTTTAGCAAATTTGCAGGATACAAAATAAACCCGCATAAGTAATCAGCATTTCTGTATATTTCCAACACAGCTCAGCAGCAAGAAATAGAAAGCGAAATCCCCTTCAAAATCACCTCAGACAAAATAAAATACTTGGGAATCTATCTCCCAAGACAAACACAGCAACTCTATGAACACCACTACAAAACACTCTCCACACCACTAAAAGTAGACTTGAGCAATTGGAAAAACATTAACTGCTCATGGGTAGGACGAGTCAATATAATAAAAATGACCATCCTACCCAAACTTATTTATTTATTTAGTGCCATACCCATTGACCTCCCCAAAAATTTCTTTACTGATTTAGAAAAAAACATAACAAAGTTCATTTGGAATAACAAAAGATCAAGGATATCCAGGGAAATAATGAAAAAAAAAAATAAAAGGAAGGGGCCTTGCAGTTCCAGATCTCAAACGATATTATAAAGCAGCAGTCATCAACACCATCTGATACTGGCTAAGAGACAGACTGGAGGATCAGTGGCATAGACTGGGGGCAAGTGACCTCAGCAAGACAGAATATGATATGCCCAAAGATCCCAGCTTTGGGGACAAAAATCCACCATTTGATAAAAACTGCTGGGAAAATTGGAAGAGAGTGTGGGAGAGACTACGTTTGGATCAATACTTCACAGCCTACACCAAGATAAATTCAAAATGGGTGAACAACTTGAACATTAAGAAGGAAACGATAAGTAAATGAGGTAAACACAGAATGGTATACCTGTCAGACCGTTGGGAAGGGAAAGACGTTAAAACCGAGCAAGACTTATAAAGTGTCACCAAATGTGAAATAAATAATTTTGACTACATCAAATTAAAAGGTTTTTCTACAAACAAAACCAATGTAACTAAAATCAGAAGGGAGGCCACAGATTGGGAAACCATCTTCATAAAAACCTCTGAGAAAGGTTTAATTACTCAAATGTACAAAGAGCTAAATCAATTGTATTAAAAATAAAGCCGTTCTCCAATTAATAAATGGACAAGGGACATGAATAGGCAGTTTTCAGATGAAGAAATCAAAACTATTAGTAAGCACATGAAAAAGTGTTCTAAGTCTCTTATAATCAGAGAGATGCAAATCAAAACAACTCTGAGGTATCACCTTACACCTAGCAGATTGGCTAACAGGACAGCAAAGGAAAGTAATGAATGATGGAGGGGATGTGGCAGTCGGGACATTAATTCATTGCTGGTGGGGTTGTGAATTGATCCAACCATTCCTGAGGGCAATTTGGAACTATGCCCAAAGGGCGATAAAAGACTGTCTGCCCTTTGATTCAGCCATTGCACTAAGCACTGCTGGGTCTGTACCCCAAAGAGATAATAAGGATAAAGACTTGTACAAGAATATTCATCGCTGTGCTCTTTGTGGTGGCCAAAAATTGGAAAATGAGGGGATGCCCTTCAATTGGAGAATGGCTGAACAAATTGTGGTATATGTTGGTGATGGGATACCATGGTGCTCAAAGGAATAATAAAGTGGAGGAATTCCATGGAGACTGGAACAACCTCCAGGAAGTGATGCAGAGAGAAAGGAGCAGAACCAGGAAAACATTGTACACAGAGTCTGATACACTGTGGTACAATCGAACATAATGGGATTCTCCATTAGTGCCAATGCAATGTCCCGAAACAATCTGCAGGGATCTAGGAGAAAAAACACTATCCACAAGCAGAGGACAAGCAAGAATAAATTCTTAATAGACCCTTGTACAGTTCCAGTTGAATGGAATTTCTATCCCGCAGGTCTGTAGGACAGAATGCAGTAACATTTCACTTACCCATTTGCAGCCAAGACTACAGGATGTTACTATACCCTAAGAAGAAAAGGAACTAGAACTAGAATTCTATTTTGATAGGGAAGCCATTCCCTGGCCTGATGTTTTTGTTTGTTTGTTTGTTTGTTTGTTTGTTTGTTTTGTCATTCTCAGGGATATTGGGAGCCAGGGTGATAGTCAAACTTTGGTACTTGTCTGAGTACGTCACAAAGAGGGTAGATACAAGGAAGTGCTATGACTTAACGTATGTCAAGCGTCGCAACCTCGAGGCTCACACTATTTATTATTATTTTTTTGTCCATGTGCCCTTTTTGGGACTATTCAGGTTAAGTCTGTGCTCCCTGTTTTTATCCCATTTCTTAGAATCAGACACAAACTTTAATCACAGTCTTATAACATCTGATCAATAAATGGCGGGTTCCCACAGTTTAAAGCTTTGGATATGCATTAATATTATAGCAAGTATCTATCTATCTATCTATCTATCTATCTATCTATCTATCTATCTATATTTCTAGATATCTATATGTAAAATTTATATTACTGCAGAAAAAAATAATATTAATTGGATGTACCTTTAGTAGAAGAAATGAGAAAAAGGGAACAAATCAGATATTCTAATCAAAATAAAGAAAAGCCCTGATTAAAAAAAAATAAGGGGAAAAAATCAGGTACTCAATGTGTTGTCAAAAAACAGCATCCACTTGTCAATGGATTATTATCTCCAATGCATGTGATAGGATCCAGTCAATCAATCTCAAGGGAAGATGCTCTCTTTACGTTTGAGCAATGAATCCGAGAGTCCCTTTCTCCAATCTTTATAGATGTTGCAGTAGTTAACATTATTTGGAATGGCCCTTCCCCGGAAGGCTGAGTTGCTCCAGTACGCTGGAAATTCTTAATATACACCTTGTCTCCTGGGTTCAGGTCATGAAGTGAGAAGTCTAGGGGGCTGGCTTGTACTGCAGCTCCAGATTCATGGAGTTCATTTCGTTTGTGCTGTAATTCCTGTATATAGGAAGCAAGAGTAGTATGTCCCCCAGTAGTGATGTATATGCAGGGGAGAAAGGCTTCGCCTGTAGAGGCCCATGTCCAAAAAGCATCTCAACAGGTCAGATATACAGGGCTCCTCTAGGCCTGCTGCTTCTAACATAAAATAGGGCCAGTTGGAGAATTTCAGGACATTTGAAATGTGTCTCAGTGCATCATTTGACAATCATAGTGTTAAGTTCTCTGTTCATTCTTTCAATTTGGCCTAAGCTCGGGGGACGATATGGAACCTAGAATCAGGGAGTTATCACCAAGCGAGAATATATCTGATTTAGGACCGGATCAGTAAAATGACTTGCTTCTGGGCCAAAGCGAGGAATAATTTCATGTAAAAGCCCTTTAGCAACAAAAGCCACCATGGCTCGGGTCACAGGAGATGCTTCTGGCCACCCGGTCAGTCACTTGATCTCCTATGACTAGACAAAACTTATAATGTCCAGCCTTTGGCATTGTCATGGAATCTATCTGTAGGTGCTCAAAAGGCGTGTAAGCCAGAGGACGCCCACAAAAGGCTTTGCCACGATATGCTTGCTGGCTATGTGCTTGACAGCTAGAGCAGGCTGTACACACTTTCGAGGCTGTAGTCTTTATACCAGGGGCTGTACGCACTCTCATAACAGAGGACACAATGGCCTGGGTGCCAAAGTGACCGTTTTTATGAATAGATTGGCAAATTTGGTGAAAGAGACCGAAACTTCTAGGGAGCAGGGGCTTTCCTTCAGATGACACCCATACTCTATTAATCTGATTTGCTTTGATTTTTTGCTTCCATTTTCCCACTTCCTTTTCAGTATCGGAAAGTGACCAAATTAAGTCATCAGTGGCTGTTAATGTGAAAATCAATTCAGGCCCTTCTATGGCTGCTAGCTTGGCAGCGGCATCTGCTCGATCATTTCCCCTAGAGACAAGGTCAGGGCCACCTGTATGGGCAGAGCAATGAAGTAGAGAAGTAGAGCTAGGGCTTCGGGCAGCTGGAGAGCAGAAAGAACTTCATTCATAATTTCTGCACCAGCTGAGGTTAAAAACCCTCTCTGGAGCCATAGCATCCCAGCGGAGTGACAAATGCCCAAAGCAGAGGTAGAATCCCTATAGATTGTTGCCTTGTTGCCCTTGGCAATTATACAGGCATGTTTCAGAGCTGTGAGTTCTGCCCCTTGAGCACTATTATTCGAGGGCAGTGAAGCTCACTTGCCACTCAGTGGCAAATTCTGTGACGACAGCAGCTGCACTGTAGCATATGCCATGCCTCCTAAAAGAGGAGCCATCGGTAAATAAGACCAGATCTGGATTGTCTAAGGGAGTGTCCAAGAGGTTATCTCGAGGCCTCTCTGCCCTGGACACTAGGGTCTCCCAAGTGTGTAAAGGTTCTCCTTACCAACTGGTAAACGTGGAAGCAAGGTGGCAGGGTGAAGGGTTGTCCAGCGTTTCAAGGTAATGTTTTCGCGATTTAACAAGATTATTCCATACCTTGTAATTCGCTGACCCGAGAATGTCTGTGTTCTATGCCTCAGCAACAGTGCTTCCAGCTCATGTGGGCACATGATTGTTAATGGGCATCCCAATACTAGATCAACATTTTTGTCACTGGTAAGGCTGCGGCAGCTAGTCCTCTAAGACATAGCGGTGCTCCTGATGCTACTGAGTCCGGTGGGGTAGAAGAATAAGCAATTGGGCGCTGAGAAGGTCCCAAGGTTGGAGCGTCTCTGTCCTTAGGGAGTACATAGTCTTGCAGGGAGAGATGTTAAACCTGCAGATAATGGATGATGACCTGCTTGATCAATGCATTGAAGAAAGTCCAGGTCACTAACTGGGATCCCAAGTAAAATGATTTTTCAAGCACCTTGCCAGGAATATGAGATGGCTCCCAAATGTCATCATCTTGTCTCCTCTCCCCCTGCAAAAGCCCAGACATCCCCATATCCCAAGATGGCAAATCTTCTGCTCTTTGTGTTTCTTCATTTATTCTCCACCTCTTTCTCCTCTTCTTCTTCATCTGTGTCAGAAAGTTGGAGATCCTCATACAGAATACTGAGTTGAACATTTGGGGTCAGGGCCTTTGGATTTCTGTCCTGAGAAGGAATGTGGGGTATCTCGGCACCTGACTTCTGTGGGAGGACAGGTTGCATGTCCTTACCAAGTGGCTGTTGTCTGTGGAGTGATCTGGCCAGAACATCCCGAGTAACTTGCTGGGAAGCAACTGTGGGCTCCTGGGCCAATTGCTGGTCATTTGGGGATAGAGAGTTTCTAGATATTTTGCACTGATGGCCAGATGAACCATGCAACCATGGCTTGGCAGAGCTTTGGGGATCGTGAGACCTCTTGGCAGGATGGGCCAGGAGATAGGCAGGAACTGAGGCTGCCCAGGGTGGAGAGATCACTGCTTTTTGAGACTGGGCCATGAAGTCTGCTTCTTTCTGGCAAGGCTGTGTTAAACTCCTGTATTTCTTCTCAATCCAATTTTGAAGACACCAGTCTTTCCGCAGGGGTTGTGGGGGAGCTTCAGGTTCTCTCTGAGCTAACGCAACTGGAGGTAGGAGGGCCTTTTGACTATCCTTGTCTTTGGGCTTCACAGGAGCCTGCTCAGTCCTATGCACAGGGGCCTGGGGAATCTGGACTGGATGGGGAGATACCTTCTGTGCTTTGGGTGCTTGAGGTTCTCTCTGAGCCAAAGCGGTTGGAGGTAGCTGAGTCTTTTGAATTGCTTTGTCTTTGGACTTCACAAGAGTCTTCTCAGTCCTTCCCAGGGGGTACTGGGGAGTCTGTACTGCATGGGGAGATATCTTCAGTTTTTTGGGTGGAGGGCAAGAGGGAAGAGGTCGGCAAGAGAGCTGGCTGCAGTTGAGATGGTCAATAGGGTCCACATAGGTGCCTTTCCTCTTTTGAGGAGGGTTGGCCTGGCTGGCCTGGGGCAATGGGTGTTTTTTGGGTGCTTTGGGTTCTCTCTTGGCTAACTCCATTGGAGATAGCTGAGTCTTGTGGATTGCTTTGTCCTTGGGCTTCTTAGGAGTCTCCACAGTCCCTTCCTCGGGGACCTGGGAAGGCTGTACTGCATCTCTAGACATCTTCTGTTTTTTGGATTCTTCAGGTTTTCCCTGAGGCAACTCAAGTGGAGGTAGAGACTTCTGGCTATTTTGGTCTTTGGACATGACAGGAGTCTTCCCAGTCCTTTCTACGGGGACCTGGGAAAGTTGTACTGGATCTCTAAACATCTTCTGTTTTTTGGGTGCTTTGGGTTCTCTCTTGGCTAACTCCTTTGGAAGTAGCTGAGTCTTTTGAATTGCTTTTTCCTTGGGCTTCTTAGGAGTCTCCACAGATTGTTCCTCAGGGACCTGGGAAGGCTGTACTGGATCTCTGGACATCTTCTCTTTTTTGTGTTCTTCAGGTTTTCCCTGAGGCAACTCAAGTGGAGGAAGAGACTTTTGGCTGTTTTGGTCTTTGGACATGGCAGGAGTTTTCCCAGTCCTTTCTACAGGGACCTGGGAAGGGTGTAGTGGATCTCTAAACATCTGTTTTTTGGGTGCTTCGGGTTTTCCCTGAGCCAACTCAAGTGGAGGTAGCCGAGTCTTGTGGATTGCTTTGTCCTTGGGCTTCTTAGGAGCTTCCACAGTCCTTTCCTCAGAGACCTGGGAAGGCTGTACTGGATCTCTAGACATCTTCTGTTTTTTGGGTGCTTCAAGTTTTCCCTGAGCCAACTCAAATGGAGGAAGAGTCTTTTGGTTATTTTGGTCTTTGGAGATGACAGGAGTCTTCCCAGTCCTTTCCTTGGGGACCTGGGAAGGCTGTCCTGGATCTCTAGACCTCTTCTGTCTTTTGGGTGCTTCAGATTCTTTCTTAGCTAACTCCTTTGGAGGTAGCTGAGGCTTTTCATTTGCTTTGTCTTTGGGCTTCTTAGGAGTCTCCACAGTCCTTTCCACGGGGACCTGGGAAGGGTGTAGTGGATCTATAGAAATCTTCTGTTTTTTGGGTGCTTCAGGTTTTCCCTGAGCCAACTCAAGTGGATGTAGGCGAGTCTTGTGGATTGCTTTGTCCTTGGGCTTCTTAGGAGTCTTCTCAGTCTTTTCCCCAAGCACCTGGGGAGTCTGTACTGCATGGGGTGATATCTTCAGTTTTTTGAGAGGAGGGCAAGGGTGAAGATTTGGGCATGGAAACCAGCTGCAGATGAGATCGTCATTAGGGTCCACATGCATGGTTTTCCTCTTTTGAGGAGGGTTGGCTTGGCCGGTCTTGGGCAATGGGTGTTCTTTGGGTGTTTCCCGTTCTCTCTTAGCTAACTCCATTGGAGGTAGCTGAGTCTTTGGAATTGCTTTGTTCTCGGGCTTTTTAGGACTCTTCTCTGTCCTTTCCACAGGGCCCTGGAGAGGTTGTCCTGGATGTGAGGAAATCTTTGGTTTTTTGGGTGCTTCCTGTTCTCTCTGAGCCAAGTGAAGTGGAGGTAGGGTCTTTAGACTAGCTTCGTCTTTGGCCTTCAGAGGAGTATTCTCCATCCTTTCCACAGGGAGCTGGGGAGGTTGAGGTGGAAGTGGAGAAATCTTCTGGTTTTTGCGTGGAGCGGGAGGGGGAAGAGGTCGGCATGGACGCCGGCTGCAGATGAGATCGTCCATAGGGTCCCGGTCCATGGCTATCTTCTTCTGTGGGGGGTTTTCATCTCTTGGGACCTTCAAAGTTTTCCTTTGGGTCTCATTCATCATTTCCAACACCTTTCTCTTCCTGCCGATTTGGGTTCTTTGGGCTTTGATCAGGTCCTGCTCTTGAGGGAGTTGTTTGACCAGGGGCTTCTCCTCCTGAATCACACCTTCTCAGGGAGGATTCCCTCCTTTGTTCACACCTACTCAGGGAGGATTCCACAAAGGTGTGAACCTGCTCCTGCCTAACTCCCAGGCTGTGGATTCCCCAAAGGAGGGAACCAGCTGGTGCCTAAATACAAGCCTGTGGTCCTTCCTTCTCAGGCCTGAGAAATCACCCCAAATGTCAAACCATGACCCAAACAAGCACAAACCCCACCAACCCTCTTACCTTCTGTCTCGGTAAGTAGGGAAGGAAGACACAGGCAGCCTGTCTGATCTGGAGGACTCCACAGGCAAAATGGCTGGAATCAGCTGCGGTGTACTCCAAAACAATATTTTCTAAGCCCTTGCCTTCTTCTTGGAATTGGTAAAGTTCCAAAGCAGTGGAATGACAAGGTCTAGTCAATTGGGAGTTAAGCGACTTGTTCAGGATCGCTTAGCTGGGAAGTATCTGAAGCTGGATTGGAACCTAGGACCTCCTGTCTTCAGTTCTGGCCCTCCAAATACTGAGGCATCTAGTTGTCTCCAGAATTTATACTGCCCTGTCACCGAGGGTTCACACCTACTCAGGGAGGATTCCACAAAGGTGTGAACCTGCTCCTGCCTAACTCCCAGGCTGTGGTCCTTCCTGCTCAGGGGTGAGAACTCACCCCAAAGGTCAAACAACAACAACAAACACAGAACGTTCCAAGTCAGCAGAGTGGCAAGGTCTAGTCAATTGAATAGTGCATTGACTAAGATCACACAGCTAAGAAGTGCCTGAGGCCAGATTTGAATGCAGACTCTCACCTTTGATCCTCTCTCTCAATCCACTGAGCCACCTAGCTTTGATTTCTTCTCCTGAAAACTGCTTGTTCATGTCTTTTGATCATTGATCCACTGGAGAATTGCTCTCATTTCTCTACATTTGACTAGGTTTCCTACACATTTGAGGAATAAGGCTTTTACCAGAGAAATCTGTTGCAAAATTTTCCACCAGTTCCCTGTCTTCCTTCTGATTTTGGCTGCATTAATTTTGCTTGTGCAAAAGGACACTTCATTTCATGTAATCCAAATCCTTTATTTTCCTTTCTGTGACCTCTACCTCTAGTTTGGTCATAATCCCCTCCCTCATCCAATGTCTAATTTAAAACTCTTTTTACATATCCTCTATCAGTGGTGATGATTCTTTCCCTGGCACCTAGTTATAAGCAGCGTTTCACAAGTATTCACTCTGTACAAATCACTGTCACAGAGCTGATAGTTTTTGTAAAGGATACTTTTAAGTCTCTGACCTAAACTCTATGTCAGCAAGGGATATCCCAAATCAAATACCCAAGTCAGCTGGAAATTTCTGGTGATTTTAGTTAATATAGAGGAAGGATCCAGGGGAAAGTATGGGCATTCAACAAAAGGCAAGATTTCTTCCAAGTATTTGTAAAGAAAAGACCAGAGCTCTGTGGAAAGTTTGACATCCAAACACAAAGAGCAAGAGAAACTTTGGGGAAAATTAATGTGTAACTCTCAAAAATTGTATGCATCATTAGAGTAGTAAGAAGAATCATGCATAGGGAAAGTTTGGGGCATCAAGAGGATATGGAGAAAGGGGGAGATAGAAAAAGGGAGGGGGGGAATTGTTGATGGTACTAAGATATGCTCCAAGAAATAGAAAAAAAACCCAAATAGAATAATCTTTCTCACACAAAGATACACATGGGAAGGGGAGGGGAAGAATTCTCCTATAAGAAGGAGAGGAAGAGAGTTTTTACTTAAGCCTTACTCTCAGTGAAATCAACTCTGAGAGGGAAGAATATTCAGATCCATTGGGATCTTGAATTTTATCTTAAAAAAAAAAGCAACAGAATTTAACAGTAGTTAAAAACTCAGTACATTAAAATGAACAGCATAACAGAATACTATTGAATGCAGTAAAATATGAACTTAACATCACACAGTTAAATCATAAATAAAGCAAAGAGTAAAATGCAATAGAATACAGAGATTTGTATAAACATTTGGAGTCTGAGATGCCCTCAAAATACAATCTCAAGTCTCATTAAAGTCCGTTGGGTTTTTTATCCATTGAGATGTCTATTGTCGGAAGGCAAATTGATATGGGCTAGGCAATGGGGGTAAGGGATGTGCTCAGGGCCACAGCACCATGAAGTGACTCAGGCCATATTCCAAACTAGGACCTCGCACCTCTAGGCCTCGCCCTCAGTCCCCTGAGACACCCAGCTGCCTCCCCAAAGTTAGCTAAAAGGTTGTACAGAGCTGAATTTTTTCCCTGACACGCAGGTGAAGTGAATGAAAGGATCAATGCAATTAAAAGATATCCTTGTAAAATAGCCATGTTTTTAAGTTCCTGCTGGGAAAAAAAAAAAAACCTTTCTTCTTTCCCTTTTTCTCTCTCCCCTCCTATGATCCCACCCCCACAAATGGAGGCTTAGCCTAAGGGAAAGTTACCCGGTTTTTACCAACTGGTAGAAATGAGTCCTGAGCCTGGGGGGATGAGCAATCTGCTCCAAGGCTAGAGTTCTCTGAGCAGGGAGGTCAGCAGGTGATCTCGATCTGGGTTAAACAGGGACCAGGTGATTGAGAGAGAGAGAGAGAGAGAGAGAGAGAGAGAGAGAGAGAGAGAGAGACAGAGACAGAGACAGAGACAGAGACAGAGACAGAGACAGAGACAGAGACAGAGACAGAGACAAAGAGCCAGAGAGAGGCAGAGAGAGACAGTGAGAGAGAGAGAGCACCTGGGTGGGCAGGGCCAGGACCAGGTGAGCAATATCAATGAAACAGGTCCAGATTACAGGCAACAGTAGCTGGGCCAGGAGGGCTGTGACCAGGTGATCGCTATTGAATCAAGAATGTCTGAAGGGGATGGCTGCAGGCAGGAGTTGATCAAGATGGTTTTCTAAAAAAGCATCTTGAAGAAACGTGGCTTAAAAATTTTTCTAGGCAGTAGCTATTAAAAGCCGAACTTAGTAGAAAAAAGAATCAGCAGATTGAGATATTTCATTTTCCCGAAGTGGTTACGCCAAACTGTAAGAATAAAACTTAGGGGGAAACTGAGGCAGGTAGAAATTAGTTTCTCTCTGCCAGGAGTATTATATGTTTAGAGTTTTATTTAAGGTCAGGAATTGAAGAATATACAAGTAAGAGAAGCAGGTGCTGGTGGGCTGAGAGGCCCATTCAAATTTCTCTCACATCATGAGATGAGTCTGCTCTGAAGGGGAAGTAGGAAAGAGACCTTCAGGTGAGAATTCAGTGCGATTACAAAGCATTCTGGGAAGTGAGCAAGGACTTCTGGGGACAGGAGTCCTGGATTCAAGTCTCCATTTTTACACTAGACTAACAGAAGAAGAAAGAGAATTCTTAAATAATCAAATGTCAGAAAATGAAATCCAACAGGCCATCAAAGAACTCCCTAAGAAAAAATCCCCAGAGCCTGATGGATTCACAAGTGAATTCTATCAAACATTCAAAGAACAGCTCATCCCAATACTATACAAACTATTTGACATAATAAGCAAAGAGGGGGTTCTACCAACTTCCTTTAATGACACAAACATGGTACTGATTCCAAAGCCAGCCAGGCAGGTCAAAAAACAGAGAAAGATAACTATAGACCAATTTCCCTAATGAATATAGATGCACAAATCTTAAATAGGATACTAGCAAAAAGACTCCAGCAAGTGATCAGAAGGGTCATCCACCATGATCAAGTAGGATTTATACCAGGGATGCAGGGCTGGTTCAATATTAGGAAAACTATCCACATAATTGACCACATCAACAAGCAAACCAACAAGAACCACATGATTATCTCAATAGATGCAGAAAAAGCCTTTGATAAAATACAACACCCATTCCTACTAAAAACACTAGAAAGCATAAGAATAGAAGGGTCGTTCCTAAAAATAATAAACAGTATATATCTAAAATCATCAACTAATATCATCTTCAATGGGGATAAACTAAATCCATTCCCATTAAGATTAGGAGTGAAACAAGGATGCCCATTATCACCTCTATTATTTGACATTGTATTAGAAACACTAGCAGTAGCAATTAGAGAAGAAAAAAGAAATTAAAGGCATTAAAATAGGCAAGGAGGAGACCAAATTATCACTCTTTGCAGATGACATGATGGTCTACTTAAAGAATCCTAGAGATTCAACCAAAAAGCTAATTGAAATAATCAACAACTTTAGCAAAGTTGCAGGATACAAAATAAACCCACATAAGTCATCAGCATTTCTATATAATTCCAACACAGCTCAGCAGCAAGAACTAGAAAGAGAAATCCCATTCAAAATTACCTTAGACAAAATAAAATACTTAGGAATCTATCTCCCGAGACAAACACATGAACTATATAAACACAACTACAAAACACTTTCCACACAACTAAAACTAGACTTGAACAATTGGAAGAACATTAACTGCTCATGGGTAGGACAAGCCAATATAATAAAAATGACCATCCTACCCAAACTCATCTATCTATTTAGTGCCATACCCATGGAACTTCCAAAAAATTGTTTTTACTGATTTAGAAAAAAACATAACAAAGTTCATTTGGAAGAACAAAAGTTCAAGGATATCCAGGGAAATAATTAAAAAAAAAATACAAAGGAAGGGGGTCTTGCAGTCCCAGATCTCAGACTATATTATAAAGCAGAGGTCATCAAAACAATTTGGAACTGGCTAAGAGACAGAAAAGAGGATCAGTGGAATAGACTGGGGGCAAGCAATCTCAGCAAGACAGTATATGACAAACCGAAAGATCCCAGCTTTTGGGACAAAAATCCACTATTTCATAATCACTGCTGGGAAAATTGGAGGACAGTGTGGGAAAGATTAGGTTTAGATCAACACCTCACACCCTACACCAAGATAAATTCAAAATGGGTGAATGACTTGAACATAAAGAAGGAAACTATAAGAAAATTAGGTGAACACAGAATAGTATACATGTCAGACCTTTGGGAAGGGAAAGACTTCAAAACCAAGCAAGAATTAGAAAGAGTTACAAAATGCAAAATAAATAATCTGGAATACATCAAATTAAAAAATTTTGTACAAACAAAACCAATGTAACCAAAATCAGAAGGGTAGCAACAAATTGGGAAACAATCTTCATAAAAATGTCTGACAAAGGTTTAATTACTCAAATTTACAAAGAACTAAATCAATTGTACAAAAAATCAAGCCATTCTCCAATTGACAAATGGGCAAGAGACATGAACAGGCAGTTCTCAGCCAAAGAAATCAAAACTATTAATAAGCACATGAAAAAGTGCTCTATGTCTCTTATAATCAGAGAGATGCAAATCAAAACAACTCTGAGGTATCACCTCACACCTAGCAGATTGGCTAACATGACAGCTATGGAAAGTAATGAATGCTGGAGGGGATGTGGCAAAGTGGGGACACAAATTCATTGCTGGTGGAGTTGTGAATTGATCCAGCCATTCTGGAGGGCAATTTGGAACTATGCCCAAAGGGTGATAAAAGACTTTCTGCCCTTTGATCCAGCTATAGCACTGCTGTGTTTGTACCCCAAAGAGATAATAAGGAAAAAGACATGTACAAGAATATTCATAGCTGCACTCTTTGTGGTGGCCAAAAATTGGAAAACGAGGGGATGCCCATCAATTGGGGAATGGCTGAACAAATTGTGGTATATTTTGGTGATGGAATAGTATTGTGCTAAAAGGTATAATAAAGTAGAGGAATTCCATGGAGACTGGAACAACCTCCAAGAAGTGATGCAGAGTGAAAGGAGCAGAACCAGGAAAACATTGTACACAGAGACTGATAGATTGTGGTACAATCGAAGGTGATGGACTTCTCCATTAGTGGCAAAGCAATGTCCCTGAACAATCTGCAGGGATCTAAAAAATACTATCCACAAGCAGAGGATAAACTGTGGGAGTAAAAACACCAATGAAAAGCAACTGCTTGACTACAGGGGTTGAGGGGATATGACTGAGGAGAGACTCTAAATGAACACTCTAATGCAAATACCAACAACAGGGAAATGGGTTCGAGTCAAGAACACATGTGATAACCAGTGAAATCCTGTGTCGGCTATGGGAGAGGGAAAGGTGGTGGGGGGAGGGGGGGAGGAGAGGAAAAGAAAATGATCTTTGTTTCCAGTGAATAATGTTTGGAAATGACCAAATAAAATAATGTTTAAAATTTAAAAAAAAATATCCTTTGGCACTGCGAAGACAGGGAATGGAGTAGGTCCCCCCTACCCTGTTCCAGTTCTGCATGTGTTCTAATATATCACCAGTACCCTTCTAGATTATGACTCTCTAGAAACCAAGCATTGGTGAATGGGGGGAGGGACTAATTCATGCTAATAAAAGGGAACCTGTATGCTCCCATTCCTTGTAGTAGTAGTAGTCTCTCGAACCAAGGAAGACAATTGTCTTTGTGTGTTTTTGTGCTCAAAGACACTTGTGCATGAAGATTTAAGTGGAAAAGTCGATGCACAGAGACAGTCCCACTCTCTCGGCGTTGGAAGCCTGGGTCCAGTGGCACGAAAAGTCATTACACTTGGAGACTTCCTCAGCTGCATTGGATGGCCATGTTGTCTTTTGTGCTCCAACACACCCTAAGCACTCCACAGTGCTTTGCTGCGTCGCCCTCTCAGCCGTTGAACCTTCATATTGGTTTCTTCCATCTGTTCAGCTGAAGCAGTTTCACATGCTGGGTGAGCAAAGCCCTGGTTCACCAGGGGTCGACGACCCAATGGCTACCCTCACAAGGTTTAGCTGGTCTGTTGAAGCCGTTGCCCGGGGTGTGGCCTCTACCGCATGCTAGCAGCTACTGGGAACCACAAGTGAGAGCTGGGTATCAGGTGAGGGTCAGTGGCTGGAGAGCTGCCCTAGGAGGGCATGACAAGCCCTCCATACCAGAGATATTACCCCTCCCTGAGCACCCCATACACCCATTCCTTGAACTTGCTTGCTATAACACCTATAAAACTGGTTGGTCAGTACCCATTCTCACCAGAATGAAATAAATGAACCTTTACCTTAGTAACATTGAGTTCAAGATTTTTTGAGTAGGTGGTTGTTTCTCTTATGTGTTTTTTTTTTATGATTTTTCCCCATTTGGGGAACTTTGGAACCTCCCATTGATTCTTTTTATTTATTTATTTATTTTAATCCTTTCCTTCTTCAAGGCAGAAGAGTGGTAAGGGATCGGCAATGGGGTTAAGTGACTTGCCCAGGGTCATACAGCTGGGAAGTGTCTGAGGCCAGATTTGAACCTAGGACCTCCCATCTCTAGGCCTGGCTCTCAATCCACTGAGCCACCCAGCTGCCCCATCTCCCATTGATTCTGAATGGAGAGTATAGTGTAATAGTATTGGAGAGCTAACTATGGTACTAATATGTTATTTTACTTTCCTAGAGCCAAAAAATTATGGGTACCAAAAGCAAGACTTTAACTCAGATTTTCCAATCATGTTGCTCTTGATTAACCTTTCTTTGACAATGAGAGATTTTTGAGCCAGGTCTCTTTATATTATATTAAAGTGATTGACAGGCCAAAAAAAATGATATCTACTTCCATAGAAGGACCAGAGTCCAAATGCATATTAAAATTTGGTTTTTATTCTTCACTTTATTTCCTCCCTGAATTTTTCTCCATTGTAAGCAATATGTGTCATTTCACAACATGATAAACATGGAAATATGTATTATGATAATATATGCACAACCTATATGATATTTTCAGCCCTTTATTGGAGGGAGTTGGAGTTGGGAGGGAGAGAATATGGGTTATAAAATATCAAAAATAAATATTTAAAATTGTATCAACATATGATATGGAAAAAAAATTTAAGTTTCAGCTATATAATATCAAACATTTGTTTGGAATCTAAAAAAATTGAACTAAATATTTAAAATTTATTAAAAACATAGAACTACCCTTCATAATGTTCAACTGGACACTCAGCATGATATGTGACCTTCTGAATCTGGAATCATTTCAATGATGTTTATAATAATAAATTCTCACTACTGGGCCCTTTGAAAATGAAATCCATGGAAATATTAGGGAGACCAAAAAAAAAATACATACATGTGGCAAGAAGTAGGAGAATGGGTTTGGACTATCATAAAAGCTCCAGAAAGCAGCAGTTATCCTTCTGCCTCTTCCATTTTTAAATCAACCATTATAAAAATATAGCAAATAGGATAAGACAATTTTATTGTTATAAAGAACTTCCTGATGAGGCAACTTCTTTTGCCAATGCAGGTAAGGACTTCTGCTTCAACTTGTTTCCTGAGAGTAGGATTTTTTAACCTGGGCTCCATTAGTTTGGTTTTTAAAAGTATATTTTTATATGTTTTAATAAAATAGATTTTATTTGTAGTACTGTGTATTGTTTTATATTTTTAAAACCTTTATTCAGAAAAAGGCTCTATAGACTTCACCAGATTGCCAAAAAGGTTCTCCACAACATAAAAAGATAAAGATCTCTTCTTGTAAAATTATCCAGTGTACTGAGAGGTGAAGTAATTTATCCAGAGCCATACAATCAATATGTGTCAAGGGCATGAACCTCAACCTAGGTTTTCCTGAATAAAAGGCTAATTCTTTCTGTACTATGTCATGTAAACCTTAAAATTTCTTAGACTTATGAATGTTGGAAATTTCCCCATTTCCAACATTAGGTAGGGAGGGTCCTTCTCCTCCCTACCTAAGACTACTTTAGGACAGAAACCTTTTGCTAAACAATGGAAAGGGCTTTGACCTATGCTTAAGCATAGAACAGGAAGTTCTTTGAGTCATGATTGATTTTAGAATTGATACAATAGAGATACTTGGAATGACAGAACCAGGTCTTGGAACTTATGATCTCCACCCTACTCAGTCTAACAGGATTTAGGAAGGACTGCAGCATAGATCAAGATTTAATTATTTGAGAATATGACCTTCAACAGACATGTGCAAAGGGGTAGACCTCTGGGCAGTCCTGGGTTAAGCTAGAGCCACCATTGGCACAGGGAAGACATGGACAGTGATTGGTAGATGTGAGAACTGAGGGGAGGGAACTTAGATGGTTTCCTTAAAGATAGCGGGGTCTGAGGACTGAGGGGGGGGGTTTGCTCTGAGAGGTGGTGCTCTGAGAAGCTTGCTCTGAAGGAGGTTGGAGGTGGAGGCCCCTGAGACTGTTTCTCCATTTTGGTCATGTGAGTGATAGGGACTGATCTCTTTTCTTTGCCTCAGCTATCTAAGGGCTTGGGCCTTTTGGCCCAGCCTAAACAGAGGGGGTAATTAAGCCCTATTCCCTTCTCTCTCTCTCTCTCTCTCTCTCTCTCTCTCTCTCTCTCTCTCTCTCTCTCTCTCTCTCTCTCTAATACCTTTCTTCCTCCTGTTTGTAATTAAAAACTCCATAAAATGTTGACTGCTGACTTGAGTTTTCATTTAGGAATTACATAGCTGAACTCCTTGGTGACCTTAAATTTATATATATCAGTCTTTTAAAGTGATTTCCTTGTCACAGTCATGCTCATTAGATTCTTAAAGTAATCATTCCCAAGGCATGCTTAAAAATGAGAAGCATATTTTTTGTCCTAATATAGTACAGATATATGAAATTTTCAAGCCAGATTTTAATTGCTATAGAGTTTAGTCCTTAGTTCAGTCATTTTTCTGTCATTTCTAACTCTCCATCACCCCATTTGGGTTTTGGCAAAGATACTGAAATGGTTTGCCATTTCCTTCTTCAGTTCATTTTACAGATGAAGAAACTGAGGCAAAAAGAGTTAAGTGACTATCTCAGGGTCACATAGGTAGTAAGTATCTGAGGTCAGATTTGGACTTACAAATATGAGTCTTATTGACTCTAGGCCTGGCACTCTATCCATTGTGCCACCTAGTTTTATTACATCCTTTTATTCATAATATGAGTTCTCAAATTTCCTTCTGAAGAATTCAGAATTAAATACAGTATCACTTCATTGGTCCAGGATAGTCGTGATCGAATGTCAACATAAAGTGAATTTTCTGATAGCTTCATGAAGCTTTCCCATCAGGCTCTCCATGGTTATTTCAATATTTTAGTGTGAAAATATTCTTAACTATATTACATACTTCCTTGCCTCCCTAAGCAAATAATATTTATCATGACATTTTCTTGATGCATCTATTCTGTGCTATTATAGTCCTATGAATCTTTTAAAAAGTTTTTGGTTTTTTCCTCAGTGTTAAAGATATCACCTTCCATGTGGCACATTTCTTGTTTTGACTATTGTAAAGATTAAAATTTAGGGAATATGGGGAGACTGAGGCAAGGTAGAAATTAGTTTCTCTCTGCAAGGAGTATTATATTTTTTTAGAGGTTTATTGAAGATTAAGGATTAAAGAAAATACAGGATAAGAAACACGTGTCCAGGCCATACAGTGGCCTAGACACAACCTCACCTACATTATGAAAAAAAACAGGCCCGCCCCAAAAGGAAGTCCAAACCCGAGAGCGCTTCAAAAGCCTTTGAATCAGCTTAAATACCTTCTCCATCTCAGCCCAGGTGAGATTACAAGGCATTCTGGGGAAATGGAGCAAAGGCTTGTGGGGATTGTAGTCCTGTATTTGAGTCTATTTTTTCCACTATGTCTACCTCTAAAAGCTCTACCTTCCTCACTGCCCTTCTGATTTGCTGTCTCCAAACTTCTGTGGATGGGAAAAAAAGACAACAAAGCTAAATAAATATACATTAAATAAAAAACAATAAGATTCTGAATGACAATTTAAGGAATAAATCACAGGGCTTTACCTTAAGGACAACACCATAACTATTTCCAGCACTTAAATGCATTTTTTCATTTAATTTCTAATTTTGGGGAAGTTCTAGAGGTTGAACATTGTCTAAAGACTAATCTCTGAAGTTACAATTTATAGTTGATAGAGGGCTTTGGGATCAAACAAGATAATAACTGGCATATGATGCTTTATAATTGCTTTTATATCTTTTGCAATATTGCTAATGTTTCAACCCTTAACATTATAACCATCCAGTACTGATTTTAATAAACATACAATTGCTTAGCTAGATATAATTGGAATAGTTCAGCATTCTAATGCTCAGAATATAAATACTTCTCCAGAGACATATTACTAAATCAAGGTCAGAGCTAATGGTCATGGTGGATCTCTTAAAACCAATAAATGTCATATTTTATTTAAAACAAAAGGGATCTGTGCAATTTGCAGTTTGACAAAGACATGCCATTGGGCTTGCTTTCATAAAGTAAGAAGCAAAGAAAAATTACCTTCCAAAGAAAACATGAACTTTAGTTCAAAAATATTTCTTCAACAAATCATGAAGTATCTAGTATTAAATTTATTATTACACTCAAAAACAAAATCTTAGTTTTAATCTCATAAAAGCTTTCTTTGACAAACTCTCACTGACTTAAAAAAAATAACCTGTGTCTCATAGGTCCAGAGGATATCAGTTAAAGCTCAAGAACAATTTGTAGGAGTGTTTAAGCATGCTGGATGTGTGTTTTCTCTTTCTTTTGCCCCTTAATCAATCACTTACTGCATCCTTTCAATTCACCTTTTGAAATATTGCTTACATCCATCACTTCCTTTGATTTTGACTACTGCATCTCTATTTCAGGCTTTTTTCATGTGATTCCTAGACTATTACAAAAAATTCCTAACCATTCCTTCTTTCCAGTGTCTTTCTTCTACCTACCCATCCTTTTACGAGATATAATAGAGTGGAAAGAAAACTAGATTCGGGTAGCAGAAACCTAGGTTAAAGTCATAAATATGATGCAATTTATTGAGTGATACCAGAAAAGTTATTTAATTTCTCTTGTCTTCAGTTTCCAGATCTGTAAAAAAGGGAATAATGTTGCACACATAATTATTTGATATGGTTGAAGAAAAGAGAAAATATACATAAAGTCGTTGTAAATGTCAGAGACTCCCAGACCAATCTTGATAAAGAACCACTTTGAAGGGTATCATTTTAGATAGAAGAGGCACTTGTAGACATTTGAAAAAATATATGAGGGTATTAGCAGATACTAGTATCAATATGAGTCAACAGTCTAATGTGGAAAACAAGAAAGCTACTGAAATCTTAGGCTCAATTAAGACAGAGTCCAAGAATGGTGTGAATGGTGTTCTTGCTCTATTTTCCACCTTCATTGGATAATAATCTCGAATACTGTGTTCAGTTCTGGCTGTCACATCTTAGAAAGGACACTGATGAGCTAGAGAATATTCAGAGGATCACAAATGGCACAAGTAAAGTCCTTGAGTTCATGCTATATGTAAGAGTTTAAACTTGGGTTTTATGCTAAATATGAGAATTCTAAAGTAATATTGTGATCACTGATTTAAAAATATTATAGCATAAATCAAAATGACATTTAGCAGCTTTATTTAAAAAGAGGTAGAAAGAGTGAAAGTTGAAAAATGTAGATAAAGAGATGGATTCTAATAAGCCTACCAGCCCTTCTCCTGAGAAGCCATGTTCAGCCCCAGCAGGGCTTCCCCAAGACTGTCTCCACATGGATTTCCTGGTAATCCTCATCCAGAAGTCCCAGTGGTATTTTCAGCCAGGGTTCCACTAAGGCAACCTCCTCCAAAGCCAAGGCAAGAATCTTAGTCACTCACCCAGCAAGCCAATGCAGGATCCATGGAAAAAGTATCCTCCTGTCAGGCTCACCAATGCAGAATGAATGATTGAATCCCTGAGCTGGCCTTTTAAAGCATTTTTCTTGATGTCACTTCCTTTTGCTTCCCCACTTTATGTGAACCAAAAGCACTCTTTCACATTTCCTAGCACTGCCCAAGGCGGGTAGGGGGGTGGGCAGTGACCTTTGGAGGTGTGAGCTTACTTTAGTAAGTGACTTGTGAACTCTCTTACTTAGTGTCAAGTAGGGGTAATTTAAGATCTTGATTTTATTAGCTAAAAATAGACAAGGGGAGAGTTAATCCTGTCTTTACACATATCTGAATTGGTTGAACATACTGGGCATTTTGAGTCTAAAGAAATGACTCAAGAGATAAGGTTATCTTCCCACTTCCCACATTTTGTTTTCCTTTTCACAGAACATAGCAGTGATAAGTGCAACTAAGAACATACATTAATCCTACCAGGGAAAAGGCACAAGGTCAATAGTACTTTTATTGAGGGAGATCATCTTCTCTCAGCAAAGTTGGGTCATTAGGTTTTCCTCATATCCTAATACAACTGAATGAAGTATTTCCATTATATACCCTAATTTATCCTCTTTTCTGGCTCTCCAGAGGATGACTACTCTCAACTACCCCCATTCTATGGGGTTTTAAATTAATAATCAATAACTATGTGGGTTTTAAAAGTAATAATCAATAACTAAGTATTATATTTTAAAAGATTTATTAATAATAACTAAAGCAAAAGGAAGTACCTGAGCTCAGACCAGTCTCTTTAAAAAAAAGACCCCCATGGAGCCAGTTAAATACCAATAACCTGATCTCACCAGCATGGAGACTCAGGAGAAATTATAGGGAATTTGGGGAAATACTAAAGACCTCTGGAGAATGAAGTCCAAGATTCAAAATCTCCATTTATACAATTCCTTCCAGGGAATCTGCCTTAGTTAATAAAATGGATATGTCTTATACAAAAAGAGGATATGCTATATATGGTAGATCTTGCACAGATTTGGCCTTCTGCCCATGAAAGACCTTTCACTTAGAGGTGGACCATGACAGACCCTCAGCCAAAAGGGCATGGTATTTTGGCCTGACTGCTTCGAAGATGCTCTAGCCTCCCACAAATTACTCACTCCCTTCTACTTAGGATACATAGGCTGGGGGAGGACAAGAACTCATGGCAAAAAGCTGCTTTACTGCCTTATATAAAGTTACAGAAAATGGAGAAGTTAAGAAACAACAACTAATATGAAGTTACAGAGAATAGTAGGTAAATACATTATCTTCAGTTGGATTAATAACTGTATAAAAGATAGTTACTAGAATTATCATTAATCACCATCCCACATTAATCACTTCCTTTAGATAAATACTGGTTAATTCTACTGTCTGGGGTTGTAATTAAAAAGTGGGACAGGAATTCTCATTCCTTTCAAAGGGGATATATCAAATCAATGTCACTCTTGAAAATAAAGAGGTTATATATGCAAATCCTAGAGCTGGAAAAGCAGCAAGAAGGGAAGTCACAAGATAAGTGAACAAAGGATTTAGACATCACCTTTCACAGTTATTCAATTATAGTTCAGATTCAAAAGGAAGGGATGACCTCCTTAACAAACCCAAATTTATTTTCCCTTTTATGATTGTCCATGTCCTTGAAGTAGTTCCAGAAAGATGGAAACCTATAAATGTCCCTAGGGAGAAAGTAGAAACTCATCAAAATGTTGAGGGGGGTGTGCTTTTATAATTCCTAATAACTCTGTTTATTTCCTTTCTAAGAAGACATTAAACCATAGGAAAATGCTGTGCCTCTGAAGGGGAAAGGTGACACTTCTAGAAGGAGAATACCAAGATTATAGATTTTGAACTAGGAAAGACTTCATAGGCCATAGATATAGTGATGAAATTAGGAATATATGCTGATGAAGTTTTGATATGATAAGGAATCTGGAAGGTTGTCTCAGAGGCTAGAGAGTGGCTGAGGCAGAAAGAATTCTGTTCCAGGCTTGGAATTGGAAGGAGGAAGGACAGGAAAAGTTCTGTGAAAATTAATCTTTGGCTATGACAAGATTAGCTTCTCTCTCTCTCTCTCTCTCTCTCTCTCTCTCTCTCTCTCTCTCTCTCTCTCTCTCTCTCTCTCTCTCTCTCTCTCTCTCACCATTACCCTGCTTGTAAGGTGAAAGGAAGAGAAGACTTATTTATGTCTTCTGCTGTAACAACTTTGCTTGGAAGAAGAAAGACCATAAGACCTTATTTGTTTTGAACTCTAAAGGAAACCTCAGAACTACACTCTGCCCAGTGAGCCTCTGACATTTTGGTTCACTATCTTTATTAATCTGGAGACAACTTTTCAATAATACATAAATAAGGATTTAGTTTATTATAAATAGTTCTGGGATTATAGGAAGAGTCAAGGAGCCATAGTGTAGCTCAGGTGAATTCCTGAGACCAAGAAGAATTTCATTTTTGTGACAAAAGGGGTGGGTGGAATTTATTTAGCTTTCTTAGTGTTAAGGAAACTTTATATATCCTTATTATCCTCAAACCTTTATTATATAAATAAAAGTTATAATTTTTGTAAGAAAGATCTCCAGATCAGTTTGTACACTGAGCCCTAAGGAGGAAAACTGTGGATACTTTGTGAACATCTAGCAAAGTATATACAGCAGTATCCTCCTTATTATCATGTTTATTATCATTATTACATAGACCATAACTCCTCCTTTCAAAGTTGTAAGAAACTGAACTTATAGTCTATTTTTACTTCTTTATAGGTTATCTGCATTTTCTGTGTGGTAAAATAAAGGCTGTCCTTTATGTGGTGTGCATTGTTAGTTTGTGTGCTAGTAATGGATTTAGATGGCACAATGGATAGAGTATTAATCTTGGAATCAGTTGAACCTGGCTCCATATTGTGAAGATGGATTAACTCTCCCCTGCCCATTTTTAGATTTAATCACCAGAAGTATATACACCTCACTTATTCTTAAGTATGGGGAGGTCTGTGACCCACATATGCAAGCAAAGCTATAGCTACAATTAAATTGGTCCACATAGAGTAGAAGGAAGGCACAGGAAGTGACAAAAGGAAGTGGCAAGCACTTCCTGGGATCAGCTCTTTCACCTTGGAACTTGACCTTGAAGGAGCTCTGGATTGGGGATTATGGACTGCTCTTCAATTTTCCCTTAGAATTATCACATGGGTGAATGAAAAAGGCTGATTCCCTTATCTGTTTTTTTCTGGATGTACTAGACTCCAGAGAGGCCCCTCGTCTTGGAGGAGGCCTCGTGGCTAGAACCCTTGTTTAATTTACATCTGGGCCCCCTTTGCTTGATCCTCTGAAGCCCTGCCTTTTTCAGACCGGGCTGGAATAATTATCTACTCCCTTTCATTTCCTTACTTTCACTCTTTCCCTCTATTTTATCAATAAATTGCTATAAAGTCATTCTGACTTGAGTAATAATTTCGGTGACCACATTTTTATACATTTAGTACAACCTTTGATTTTTAACCCTTACAGTATCCAGCCTCAAACATTGTCTGTCTAACCTTGAACCCTTAGCCTCTGCCTCAGTTTTTTTCATCTAAAAATAAGGATGACAATGATACCCACATCTTATGATTCATAATAGAGCTTATGAAAATAATTTCTATGAAGTGCTTTGAAAAAAATTTAAGTGCTATATCATCTCCAGGTAGCATCATTATTTTCATCCTTGGACATGTAGACACTAACTATATTTGAGCTAAATTGTAGGATTTCCTAGAGGAAATTAAGATAATTTTCATGTGTGTGTGTGTGTGTGTGTGTGTGCGCGCGCGCGCACATGTGTTCCTGCATATGTTACAAAAGATTAAAAGTTTGATTCTCAAGACTGAACTCATTCTATATAGGCCTAGACTTTTGGTTCTAGACCACAGTGGCACTTGAATCAGACTTATTTGTCTACATTTTAACTACACCTATTCCCTTACTAGGATATAAACTCCTTGAATGTAGAAAATATTTTGTTTCTGCCTTTGTAATTCAAGTGCCTAACATTATAGAATATGAATAGTCAGTGCTTAATGAATGCAAACTGAATATTCACAATATTGTTGCCAATGCAGAAAGCTATGGTCTATAGAGAGTCTAGAAGGGGAATGACTAAAGAAGAAGAATTCATTAGTGTCAATCATTCAACAGAAGAGAGGATGTCCCAAATAGCTAGAGGACAAATATACATCTCTAAAGGAATACAATGTCTTCAGATACTAAAGTTTGACAACAATCTCCCATATGATCAGACAACTCTCTTTACTAGGGCCCTATATGTCCTTCTATTATCATTACGTTTTCCAACTATTCTGGTCCCCTAGGTAGTTTGTGCTGAGTAGTTAAGACAAGTATTCTAGTCACCAGAACAGCTTCCCTTTGAAATTAGTAAATTAACAAATTATCCTGGACTATAAATTATGTTCCTGGCTATTAATCACCAATATAGTATATTAAAATAGTGGTTCAGGGTGTGCAAAAGTACAGCCCAGATTCTGAAGCCTAACGGGATCCCATGAAGGCAAGGCCGAAGGGAGAGTCCCATCCTAAGCAGCCAGCTAGCCTCTCTCCAGGCCATTTATCTTCCATAGTTTCTAAGTCAATGAACTGCCACTTCTCAGTTTAAACAAAATTTATAACTTGAACAGTTACAGAATGGCTCTGACATCCATTATGTAGACATATTTTCTACAGAAGTGTCATCCTGTTTCTAATGTTTTTATTCCAAGATGATATCTCCTTAAAAGTGATTACTTTACCACATTGCTTGGAATTCATCTTTTTCATGACCTTGTAGTATTATTTCAAACCATTTTATTTTTATTTGGACTTTGCCTTATAGCAGCTGCTCAGGTTCCTTTTTGCAAGTCATCCTTTGTACCTGGATAACCCCACAAAATGAGTTGTGGTAGAAACTTTCCATGGTAGTAAAAAAAAAAAACTATATGAGAAATAAGAAAGTAGAAGTTTTGTTTGACCAGAAATAGGATATAAAACTCTTGGTCACCATTTTGCATTTATTTTTTTTTCCCTAACCTTCTCCTTGACCTCTCTAATGACTTTACACACACTGTGGAATAGTAGACAGAGGGCTGGTCTTAGAGTTAAGAGCTAGGTTCAAATTCTACCTGTAATGCAAACTGGCAGTGTAATCTTTGTGGAGTTTCTTAATTTTTGTTGCCCTAGGCAACTCAAATACAGATATGTTTTGGTAGAAAGAGTTTGTCTCTATAAAATGAAACCAAAATGAAAATACAGGCCTTATAAAAAATAAAAATGGATTTATGCAGTATCTGTTTTATAACTATCTGTGCTTATTATCTACTAGTCAATTGAACTTTGTATGTTTCCCAAAGCCTAGAAGGATGTTCTCCATATATAAAGTGCTTATTAAATGTTTAATGAATGAATGAATGAACTGCCAGGCACCAAAATAGAAGAAGCAATATTATTTGTGACAACATAAATATTTGCATTTTATTATCACAGATAGCAAGGATATTTTATAGAATTTACTTGATATGACCCAATCCCTATTTCAAAAGGAAATCTTTACCAAAGAGATAAGATAGGGGAAAGAACCTACCTATCTAAAAAATATTTACAAAAGCTCTTTTGTGGTGACCAAACCTGGAAACTGAAGGGATACTCATCAACTGGAAAATGGCTGAATAAGTTGTTGTATATGGAATATCATGCCATAAGAAATCACAAACAGCATCAATGATGATCACCAAAAACACCATGAAAAGACTTTTATGAAGTGATTCAAAGTGAAATAAGCAGAACAAGGAGAACATTGTACACAGTAACAACTATAGTGTCTGCTAATCCACTGTGAATGACTTAACTGTCATCACAAAGATAAGGAATCTAGGAACCAAAAGACTCATGACAAATAGATAGATAGATAGATAGATAGATAGACAGATAGATAGATAGATAGATAGATGAATAAATAAAGAAACAGATACACAAATAAAAAAACAAATAAATGAATAAATTAATTAATAAACAAATGAATAAATAATGGAGATATCCACTGTTACAGAAGGACAGATGGAGTCTGGATGCAAATTGAAACATGCTAATCTTTATTTTATTTCTTTCATGAATTTTTCTCTAATATGAGCTATATGTGTTGTATATCATTACCTGATGAACATGGAAATATGTTATATGATAATGTATGTATAACTTATTTCATATTAATGGACTTCTTGAGGAGAGCGGAGAGGTAGGAGGGAGTGAGAGAACATGGATTGCAAAATAGAAGAAAATGAATATTTTTAAAGGGTATTGATATGTAATCTGGAAGCAAAATGATCATAAAAAAATTTAAGAAATAAATTTTATGGAACTATTTCTAAAAAGGTACCTTAAACTATGCACTATATGAATAACTACAATTGGTATTCTTTAATGAAGACTCCCTACAGTTTTCCTTGTTTTTGGACTCTAAATTAATAAACTTCCCCCTCCCTTTGAAATAGAAACTTTGTAGCTATTTTCTAATTTTGTCTGTCCCCTTACAATACTATATCTTCATCTGAAACAAGATGTGTGGCTGGATGGTTTGAACTTCACAGGGTTCATCAGTCAATGTACATTTTTAACATGACCACAAAAACATATCCAATATTTTTATTTTTTTCTACTCAAAACTGGATAATCAATTCATTTGGACATGTCAGTGCTAGGAGAATTTGCTTGCACCACACATAGTTATACAACACTGACTTGTACTTGAATAATAATTTATTATTTTACATCAAGTATGATTATCTGCCAAGAGAACCAGAATGTTCTTGTCCACTAGACAGGGCAACCTCTCCCTTTGGAAACTGCAGGAAACACAGAAAATTCCTTACTCCGCAACTCTCATTTTTCAAATCTTCATGAGGACATTCTCCTGTTTGCCCTTGGCATTATGTCACTATTCTTTCATAATGTATTAAATTTCAAGTTTCCAATTTATTTTGTATTAATTACACTATGGTCTGGCAACTGCCTCATTTAGGGAGGCAATGAATTTCCCTTTTATGCCTCTGAAAAATATACATAAATGGGATCACTTCTGGGATGTTTGCCTATATAGATATCTAACCCCTCCACTGCTTGCACATTCTTATTAGATTCATAAAACAAGTATGATCCTTCCCTCATTTAGGAGTTCTGTCCTCTTCCTAACTTTTTATACTGATAACATTGTCCACAATTTTTAATGCTTATTTTGGTGTCCAGCATGATATGGTGGAAATAGTCCTGATTCTGGAATCAGAAGAACTGAGTGTAAATCCTTTTGTACTTAGGTCACTTACCCACTGGATCTTATATACTGTATCTTTAAGACAAAAGAGTTAGTCTGGATGCCATTTGAAGTCTCTCCAAGTTCTATGATCCTATAATATTCACTCATCCATCTAGTATTAAGCCTATGTCCATTATCTGTAAGGTTTCACCATGTCTTTGTTCAAAGCCACCTAACAGTTGATCCCCCATTGTTTCTCTCATCATTTAGCAGAAGTTATTAGGTGTCCTGATTCTGGTTGTCCTTTGAGAGTCTTTCACTATGACTGCTCCAATTCAATTCACTCATCAGAAGTGAAAATAGAATATTTTCTTTCTGTCATAGCTAACACCTCATAAAATAAGGACAACTAGAACTCAGTGAGTAGTCATGGATGTCATGCCTTGAAGGCTAGTGGACTAAATGACCTAGCATATAAATACTAATGCAAATGTGTCTCTTTCCTGCTAAAAGTTAAGGGTTGAGGGGTAGGAAGCAAAGAAATTAATTTTATAATTTGGGAATATTCTATAGTCTCTTGTTCAAGTGTGCTTCTTTTAGTTTTAGTTTTAGTTTTCCAGTTTAATTTTTTATTATTTCCATCATGGCCAAAAACTTTTTTAAAAATCAGACTCGGAGCAAAACATTATTCCCTGAGATGAAAACTAGATAAGGAATTCTCATTATTGCTAATGCAAGTTATATGCTTAATAAACAGTACCAAAAAAAATGAACCCAAAACTAGAATAACCAGTCAGAAATGTTTGAATGACTATTTGACCATGTTGCTAATGTCTCTGAAACCATATCCAAGCACTCCCTTGAGGACTTGTACCAGCTGTATTTATTGTAGTCAATACACGAGGGAATTACCTTACCATCAAACTTATTTTTGGAATTCCTAAACAACTTCCAAATGCTTTCAACACAACCCTGAGTAAGGAGAGAGTACATTTTTAAAATGACCTTGTGAAATATATTTCCTTGGGATATCTTCCTCCCACACACTGGCCAATAAGCAGACTGTAATATGGCTGAGAAAAAAGAACACACTTATTCACTTAACCCCATGACTGTCACGTAAGCTTAACAATCTCTTCCTTCATTTATCAAGCATAAGGCAGGAATCATCCAAATGCCATGTCAGAGATGACTTTCTCTGACCTCATGGTTGATAATTCTGAAGAAAAAAAATAATTTTCCTATGGACTATAGACTAAAGATACTCCACTAGTTCAAAAATTTGTCATTTCATTAATATGAGTATCCCTTCCACTGGCATAGCTACCTTCCATGTTGGCTGATGTTTTCATGAGTTGCTGTGGCCAAAAGAAATTATCTCCTTGTGACCAAGTTTGTAGTGACAAGACTCACCAACTTTAGCTAAGCTACATCAAAGATGATATCTTAAGTCTATTTCTAGACCAATAAGTGAAGCTTTTTCATATAGGAGAGTACCAAAGAGAACTTCAGTTCCATTACAATAGCTTTCAAGGACCTAGGATTATTTTCACATTGAGAAATGGGAGTACAAGTTTAGTGGAGATGAACACCAATACTTTCTAATAAACATACCAGCCTAACTCTCTCCTTCAATCTACAAAAAGTGAAGTAATGCACCCCCTAGTGTCATAGAACTGAGATAGATGTCATTTTCCATACTATAAGTGAAATAATTAGATCAAAGATTTTTTAAATCTAAATAAAAATTACAGAAGCAGCCTCTTTAATGATAATGACTATATTTGCCAAGCCAAAAATCACACTCATATATAGATCTATGATCTTATAAATCTGCTTCCCTTAACAATACAAAAAGTAATATCTTCCAAAATAATGCTATGCCATTTCTGTTATTCCCTCACAACTTTATAGTGCATAATCTAGACCCAATGAGCTGAATGCCTCTCTCTTCCCCCCTCTCTCCCTTTCCCTCCTTCTCTTTATTTGTCTCATCTCTCTCTCTCTCTCTCTCTCTCTCTCTCTATATATATATATATATATATATATTTATGTATATATATACACATATATATATATGTGTGTGTATATATATGTGTGTGTGTTTATCTCACTCCAATTAATTCTCCACCATATCAACAAAAATTTTATTAAGCATATATAACATTTTTTAATTTATCTCATTTATTGATACTCAGCAAATCATTAAGCAATTGATCTCAGTGGTCAAACCTGTCACAAAATCTTTTATAATTTTCAAATAGATCAGAGGTTACATGTAAAGGACTTTAATGCTCAATTACTTTTATATGTAGAGTCAAATTCTTCCCTGAAATAAAATATTGATACAACTCTATTTTTTGTTCTCTATATGTCTCAATCAAAAGTATTATGGTGAAGATGTGGTCCACTTTAAAAAATCATCACAAAAACCCTGCGTGTTCCCTTCTTATGTTTTTCTTCAGGATATTTTTCAATGTATATAAAATTCAATCCCATAGAGACTTTATAACAATGAAAGAGTTCAAAGCATGGAATGCTCTCTCCCTCATCTATTTCTCTTAGATTCCCTGGCTTCCTTCAAGTCCCACCTTCAGCAAGAAGTTTATCCCAATCACTTTTTCATATATTTGATATATACCATATGGTAAGATCAAAATAGGCACATGATTTAAACATAAAGGGTGATATCATAAGCAAACTAGGGGGACATAGAAGAAATTATATGGCAGATCATTGGATAGAAGAATTTGTGACCAAGCAAGAGAAAAAATAATCACCAAAAGTAAGATGGATAATTTTGACTTTTTTTCAGTCATCTTCAATTGTATCTAACTTTTTCTGACACCATTGGGGTATTTTTGGCAAACATAGTGAAATCATTTCCATTTTCCTTCTTGGTTTTATTTTACATATGGAAAACTGAGGCAGATAGGGCTAAGTGGCTTCCCCAGGATCACACAACTGTTAAGTGCCAATTTTGAACTCAGGGAGATGAGTCTTCCTGAATTGAGGCCTAGCACTAGCTTTCCAATTTTGAATTTGTGAATTTTAAAAGTTTTTGCACAAACAAATTAAGTGTATTCTAAATTGAAAGAAAATCCAGAAATTAAGGGAAATTTTGTTGCAAATTTCTCTGAGAAAAATCTCATTTTGTTGAAAAAATATTTTAATATGTTTCTAATATATGAGTTAAATTTATTTTTTTTAAAAAGTCATTCCACAATTGATATGTTGTTAAAGTGTATTAATAAGCAGTTTTCAGGAGAAGAAATAAAAGTTATAAAGTCATATTTTAAAAGTTCCAAATACCTAATAATTAGAGATATGCACATTAAAAGAACTCAGAGCTATCATTCATCAGGTATGCTGGAGTGGATACAAGAAAACTGGTACAATGATACACTGTTTGTTAGAGTACTGAACCAATCCAGTCATTTTGGAGAGCATTTTGGAATGATGGCCAAAGGGTTATAAAACTATAAATACAGTTAGATCTAGCAATATCACTACTAGGTTTGTATCCCAATAAGATCAAAGAAAAAGGAAGAGTAACTATATGTACAAAACTATTTCTCTAGAAGCTCTTTTTGTGGTGACAAAGAATTGGAAATGGAGGGGATGAGTACCTGAACAGGTTGTGGTATATAGTTGTGATGGAATATTCCTGTGCTCTAAGAAATGATGGTTGCAGAAAAACCTGGGAAGAAATTCAAATTGATGCAAAGTTAAATGAGTGGAACCAGAACAAAAATGTACAAAGCAACAGCAACACTATAAAGATAATCCACTATGAAAGATTTTGCTCAGTATAATGATATGCCATAACTTCAAAGGAATCATGATTAAAGAACTGATGGTTTCAAAGTTCAAAGCACAGGTTAAAGCATTTTTCCTTCTCTTCATTTTTTCAGTTTTTGTTGGAACAAGGGTTAATGCAGAAATATGTTTTGTATGATATGCATGTATATACATAGAAGTTGTATATACGTATGTGTATAATAGGTATCACACCCTTTGCCTTCTTAAAGGCTGGAGGAATAGTAGAAGAAGAGAAAGAATATGAAACTGAAAATATTAGGGAAACTCAATGGATAGAACTAGACCTAGAGATAATAGGTCCTATTATGAAATCTGACCTCAGATCCCTTCTAGCTGTGTGATACTAGGCAAGTCACTTAACCCCAATAACCTAGCCCTAATTATTCTTCTCTCTTGGAACCAATAAATTTAGTATTGATTCCAAAATAGAAGCTAAGGTTTTTATACTTTTTATTTTTTATAGAATTTGAAACAAAATAGTGTTAATGCATTCTTAAAATTGGTACTATTCTTTAAAATCTGTGATGTATAGTACTTGAAAATTAGGCTGAAAGTTAAGAAACCAAAGTTTTTATCCTTGCTTTATCACTAAATAGCAGCATGACTTGGTGAGGTCTTTTCAACTCTATAGCCCTCAGCTTCCTCTGTTAAATTCAAGGATTGTATTTTAACATCCCTACCAGTTCTAAGTTCCACTGTTTCAACATCTCTGACCTGTCTGGCTCCATGGAAACAAGATTCAAGGAAACAAGACTGTAGTCTCTAAGTAAAAGGGCAATGCAATAATCTCATCTATGTCAGTGAAGGCAAGATCCTTGAGCAAAACAAGAAAAAGGAAAATAAAATCCATGTTACTTTTGAAATATCTTTATTTAAAATCAACTTTTATTTAAAGACAAGACAAAAAAACCTCTCTAAAAATATTGATATGAAACAACTATTGCTGAATATGGACTTTCATTTCTGTCAGGTCTCTCAGTGGCCACTACATTTTATTAGATGCTTTCTAACCATAGGAACCATTCATAATTTAATTATAAATATTCTCTACTTTATCTGGTAAGAGGCTTTAGTATCTTAGTCACCTCAGCACTGGGGACATGTCAATAATTCACTCAAAAGAAGTCACTGAATTAAAAAGAAAAATTAGGGGAATTTTACCATTACTATGTTTTTTTTTTCTATTCACTTTAGTCACTTTAGTTCCACCAGTATTTTCTAGTACCATCTGCTTCAAAGCAACAATCATTATGATAGATGCATTAATATATTTATCTCATTCTATATACCAAGCACCTTTTCTATGCTTTAAAAATCTCTTGAGCTAGGTGATATAATGGTTAGAGTGCCAGGCATTGAGTCAGGAAAACTCATCTTCTAGAGTTCAAATTTGGCCTTAGACACTGACTAGCTGTGTGATCCTAAGCAAGCCATTTCCCTAATCCTGTTTGACTCAGTTTCCTCATCTCTGACAAGAGCTTCAAAATAAAATGGTAAATCACTCTAATCTTTGCCAAGAAATATCCAAATAATATCATAAGGCATCAGACATAGCTGAAAATGGCTAAACAAGAACTCTGCCCAGACATTAGTGTCTGAAATAGTTTTTCTATGCTTAATTAATTCTTTTAGATGACTAGTTGCCATGTTCTAAATTGCTGCCAAATAGACTAAAATAAAGAAAACAACAGAGATTTTTCTCCTACCTAGGAAATAAAGGACTGAGGAAATGAATTCTTCTTTTCAAGAATTTGAAAGGTTGTCTTAAAGAGGCTGTCATATGGACTTGTTCTCCAAGGCTCTAGGGAGCAAAACTACAGTAAGCACAAGAGAGAAGTTGCAAAGAGTAAAATTTAAGCTTGAGGTGTGAAGGAGGGGACATATCCTTATTTTTAGAGCTATTGCAAAGTGGGATTCCTGGACAGGTAAATGTATCATTTCCCTGGAGATTTTGAAATAAAGGCCTGATGACCAATGGTAAAATACATTTCAAAGAGGACTCCTGTTCAGGTATGTATTGCATTACATAGTCTCTGAGGTCCATTTGAATGCTGAAATCCTATGATTCAGGGATGCTTTTAGCCAAATCATACCCAATGTTGTTCAAGTCTCAATTATTCAGTTAAATGTCTTTTCTTAAGTCCATCCTACTTGGCCTCTCCCTTTTCTAATAGCACTTAATATTTCTACCCTACATTTTAACACTTCACTTGATCTGTTCATTCTTTTATTCTTCAAATGATTTATATGCTTTGGACAAGTTGACCTAAACAATAGTTTTTTTTTAAACAAATGAAAATCATTGCCTTTTGATTTCCTTCGAAATTCAGAGCAAGAAACTTCCCCTCTCTGCAACTCAGCGCCAATACTTAAAAAATGGGAGAAGTGAATGAAAAATGTATTTATGAGCACTTATTACATACAAAGCACTGAGCACAATAATTAAGACTTTTCCTGCTGCTAAATTCACATCCGAATGGAAAGATACAACACAGATGATTTCAAGTATGAGTGAGATGGCATGAACCAGTGAGCCTGAACAGTAGAAAGGCAAATAGTAAAATGTTAATTCATTATCATTTTCATTTGTAAATAAATATATATATTTACATATATGTATATATATATATATATATATGTTTTTGATGTTGAACCATGTTGACTTTGGTAGGGAGAGTGTTCTTTTGGGGGTTCTCAGAATTGGCTGCTGAGGAAGGAGTTACAGCAATTGTGGAAGGAGTTGTCAAGTCTCACTTCCACGGAGAGATTAGACTAGATGACCATGATCACTAAAGTCCCCTCAACCTATATAATCTGTCTTTAATCCTGTGTTAACTGTGTTTGCCTTTAGGAGTTAGGAGTTTAGGAGTATTAGGGATGCTTGAGGTAATTCATAACCCTACAGCACCACCAACCCCTGTTGTGAGCCAGGACACTATGAAACAGTTCTCATGCACTTTGAGTTAACTTTGCCCCCAAGAAAATTGATTTGGGAGTCCACTTTGGTCCCTTAGTGCAGGGAGAATATAAAAAAGAATTTTAGGACTTTGGCAGAGGAGCCAAACCCTAGGGAAATGCCCTGTCAACTGCTTTTACTTTAATGGACTGTTTTTGTCACCTTGTGTATTGTCTTTTACCTGGGGGTTGTTGGTAGTCTTTATTAAAGGGAAGGTTTATCTGAAGCTTCAGGCTCTGAGTGATCCATTGCACTAAATATTACATGAAAAACATATCTTCCAAATAAGATTCTAAGTCCTTCTTTATCAGGAAACATAACATGTAATTCTTTCATAAATCCCACAGAACTTTTGTGGTACATAATACACACTTCATAAATAAGTGTCATATTATATTCTGGAGAGCACAGCAATCTCTGGTCATTGGAACCATCACCATCATTCTAATACATTCAACTCTCTTCTAGGTGCCTAGGCACAGTCCCTGGTAGTTGGGAAATATGTTTTAATTCTGCCATAATTGGAGAAGTTTGTTCAAGTCAGCTCTTCAATAGGATAAAGAAAATCAGACATATTATATGCAATAGTAAGTTGGTATTAATAGTTGTCACAATGATAAAAATAAACTATTAAATACATCAAATTCTTAAGGAAAGAATCTTTATTACTGCTACCATATTCAGTTAAGACAATCATTAACAAAAACTCCAAAGATGTCTACTATATGTAATCAAAGTGAAATCTACAATAAGTAAATACCTATAACTGTAGTAATGTAAAGTTTGGGAAGTATAAAAGAGAAGAACAATGTCCCCAAATAACTACCCCTTTCACTAAAGACGCAATTTTCTTCTTGTCTGTTTAGAGTTCAGTAAAATTTTGAAAGTTTGAAATTCCAAACCAAGCAGAAAACCTGTGCTGTTCAAGTTCATTTATTCTTGGCAAAGCCCCACTTCCTGTTCTGTGTAATAAAAATTCTCATAAGGCCACTTGGAAATAAAAAGCTTTTACCAAACAACAATTTAATGATCTAAGTGTAAATGAATCAGTAACATATGGATTAAATTTCCCTTAAAATGCACAAGGGCCTTAAAAATTAAAGGGAAGGGTACTTTGAAAACATGTTTTAAAATGTTACTACAGCCAAAACATTGGAAAAGAATAATCCAGATCATTCAGTGAGCCCCAGTGGTTGTTGGAGGTCAAGAAGTTGCAACAAAAGGAGGAATAAGAACCAAAAAAAGAAAGCTAAGCAGAATGTACATGTAGAAAGCTGCTGTTAAATTGCTAATGCACACTTCAGTAACATAAAGGAGAAACCAATGCCTGTGAAAACACTAATTTACAGTAAAGACATCCCTACTATAGAGTTAAAATATGAAATGTTACTAATTATATTCACAAATATCCAAGTCTGTCACTGAGGCCTTTTACAGAAACAATATAAAAGGTTTTGTTTCTTTTCTAAGAGAAATGAGCTCTAATTTGCCCAATTGTAGTTAGAAAGGCAACCATTTTTGCTGGATGAGAAATCACAAAAGATTCTACTTTTCTGACAATGGCTAAGTACAGGAACAATCCTGGGAACTATTCATTTTGCCTGTGTAATTCCAAAGCTTGAAGTTTGAAAAGTTACCATATATTAACAGTGGAAATCCCAAAGAGAGTCTCTAACTTACAAATTAAGAACATAAAAGGCAGTACAGCAGTATGAATAGATTTCTAGCTTCAAATGAACTTCAGGAAGGACCACCTGAGGGTGAGGATCAAATGAGATAATGTACGTGAAAATACTTTGAAAAATCCGAATGTGGCACAGAAAAGTGAAGAATGACTCTTCTTAGTGCTATATCTTTAAGTATTAGGCTATAAAATAGTAAAAGTTCTTAAAAGACCATGACCATTTTGCTAGAAAGTACAAAAAGGGTTCAAGTTATTTGGGTGTAGATTTAAACATCTTTCTATGAAGGCAAAAGAAAATAAAATCTCTTCTAGTCTTTTGAGAAAGCTCTCGTGAATAGTATGGAAGATAGCTAAATGACCTTGTGAGCTTTCTTTCAACTCTTATGCACAAACAGCTAAAATACTGGTAAAATTTTAATTAGGAAGGAAATAAAGCATTTATATAGTGCTTGCTATGTGCCAACCACTGTAGTAAGCACTTTATAAATCTTATTTCATCTTCACAATACACCTGAGAGGATTCTAAGGCAAAAAAGAAGTTAATTGACTTGCCCATGGTCATACAGCTAATAAGTGTCTCAGGCAAGATTTGAACTCATGTTTTCCTGACTTCAATACTCTATCTACTATACCATATTGTGAAATATATATGTTAAAACTCAATAGCATTGCTACCTGAAGAGAACTGTTAGAGTTCTAGCAGAAACACACATAGGATAAAGAGGAAATTTCCATAGTCATGCATGACTGTTTTTGAAACAAAGCATGCGAAAATATTTTGTTGAAGAACAATGGTTTTTAAATCTGATTGTACATGTTACTGAATAAGGATGGCTTCTCACAGCAGAATGAAGAGTAGACGCTACCAATAACAAGCAGATGCTATTTTCATTTGATCTTTAACTTCACCTGCCCCAAAACTCTTAACCCAGATGGGGTTCTGGGATTAGCCACATCAAAAGTCCAAGAGCAGATGAACTCATAAAATTCATAAAACTCATAAAATAGCTGAATCCAACATTCAGTGCCTTCCTCACTTAAGGAGACTCCCATATTTTCCATCCTTCTTTATAGTATTCTTGACCATATATTTTATTAACCTTGACTACTCCCTCTCCCCTAAACCGAGCCCATTACTGCCTCCATCCTTTTGTTTGCCCTTTTCCCTGGGACTGGAATAGGCTTTTTCATCTCAGAATTCTTACTCAGGCTTTAAATTCCAATTTGAATATCATCTCATTAATGAATTTTTCCCTAATCCCCACCCCCTCCCTTATTGTTGAAGAAAGGACTGAGGACCCTAAAAATATTGTGCCAAAACAGGAGTACAGATCTTTCACCTATTATATTATGCCCTATATTGTGGTGCTTCTTACACATTTCATATTGTTTTACTAGACTGTAATATCTACATACCATAACTTGTCTAAACTATGTATCTCATTCAGCTCAGTATGAACTTTATATATATGTAAGGCACTCAAAAATACTTTTTGATCCATTCTGACATGAATTGAATGGAAATGACTGAATGACAGACGAACATTCCTTTATCTTGGACTGTAATGAGATAATGGGCCTGGAAGTCAAGCTCAGATGGAAACCAAAGAAATGGATCCCTAACCAAATATTGAGGGAAATTAGTAAGGAAAATATAAATAACATGTCTATTTTATGTGTTTTGTTTTGTTTCTTACCTTTGGCCTAAGTATTAGGGGAAAATGGCATTTTGACAACATGAGGCATTTGTCTAGTGGTCATTAATTAAATATGGAAGCTGTAGAATACAATAATCTTAGGATCCTGGATTTAGAGCAGTAGGGATCATAAAGATCCTGTAATTCAACCCATTCATTTTACAGAGGAAGGAACTGAGGCTAAGGAAAGGCATGTAACTTGAAAAATGTCACCTAGCAACACCAGAATATTGTGATTTTTTTTAAATTTCACTGAATTGGACCTCTTTGTTGTAAGAGAAGGGTCAGTGGTATTGATAACAGATGAGAAGGGTTAGAAGTATTATATAATGGAGGATTGCTTAGAGCATACCCAAATCATCTAACATGGAGACACTTAGGAATAGCCAGGAAAGTAAGACCTTAGTTCAAATCTAGCCTCAGTCATTTACTTACTGTATGACCCTGGGAAAGTCATTTAATCTCCATCTCATCTGTAAAATGAGGATAATAATAATTCCTATTTCCCCTAGTTGTTGTGAGGACCAAATGAGGTAATAATTGTAAAGAATTTCACACTATATCTAAAATGTAATAACACTACATTAATATTAGGTATCATTATTATTATTATTGAATATTGTTATTATTGTTACCTATATTTCTTTCCCATGTGAGTGGTGATGCAAAGGGGAACAGAATAGACTACATTTTTAACACTTCCAGACTGGGGCAATCTTGCCCTCTTTCCTGCTATATTTAAAGGGTAAAGATCTCAGTCCAATCTCAGTCCACATGATTCAAGTGCCAAGAAATCAAAAGAAATCAACAAATAAGAGTGAAAAAGGAATTTCTTCCTTTTACTGCTCTTCTTTTTACTCCATAACTCCAAAAAATGGGCCTAGAGTTCCTGTTCCCATTCTGTTTTGTTTGCCCTCAATTTCAGGTACAAGTTGGAATGCCTGCCAGACTCAGGAGGTCAAGCCAAACCCTAGAGCTGGGATTCTAGGTGGGGTATTGAAGGTAGTCAAAAAGAGAAGTATTAAAAAACCAGAGTGCTAGGAGCAAGGTAGGTGGCTCAGTGGACTGAGAGCCAGGCCTAGAAATTGGAGGTCCTAGGTTCATATCTGGTCTCAGATTCTTCCTAGCTATGTCATCTTGAGTTCAAAGCTCACTCACTTAACCACCCTCTGGTGTCTATCCCTTTTTGCTCTTCTGTCTTGGAACCAATACACAGTGTTGATTTTAAGATTGAAGGTAAGGGTTGGAAAAAAAAAGAAAAGAAACACCAGAGTGGCTAGTAATCTAGCCCAAATAGTATATTAGTCTTAGAACATGATACTTTGACAAATGAACTGAGCTAACCTATGAACCTAATCCTCGACATGTTTTAGGAGTAAGTTGTAGGTATATTCATAATTAAACATTTGAAATAAATGTCTTTTTTAAAATATAAATGTTAATGGTTAAGAGAAATCAGTGTGCAAGTGATCCACCTCTACAATCAGGAGAATTCTATTGGTGAAAACTGCAGTTATTAGCAAAGATCCTAGATAGCACCAGTTCTATGAAGGGCACTAGAGCACCCCTTTAGGCCACATGGGTTAGGAGAGTTAATGTTACAATTGGAAAAAATAGCAATGTAGTTTCTTAAATGGCAAATTCTTAAAATTTCTTTAAAATAAAAAGTATCAGTAAAAGAAATATTTTTACTGTTTGTTGAATTAAGTCTATTCTAATCACTTTACCTACCAAATTAAAGAAAACTCAGGTTTCCTTAATTTCTCCAAGTTTAAGGAGAAAATCTATATTTAAAATTAAACATTTACTAAGCATTATTTATGTGTTCTATAGGTCTGGATGGCTTCATGAGACTTGTAGGTTCACTGCATCTTCTATACACTCACCCAAGAAAGGGAAAACTATTTTTTTAAATTACTGGACCAATTTAGGTTAAGCTATTTAAATTCAGGGCATCTTCTTTTATGAGATTTGTAATGGAAGTAAAGTTACATTCTATTGGCCTCCACCAGCTACAGCAACCCCCTTCATTATTTGCTTAGATATCAAATACTTCAAAGGTAAAGTTCAAGAACAATTTATTCATCCTGATCTCTGAAAAATAATTGATGATGGTGTGGGCTAAACTGTCTAGAAAGACATAAAACAAGTCAATTGAACAAAATATGTGTTGAAAAGGAAGGAGTTTAAATTGGAAATATTTTCAAGTACAAAATGATGACTGGCATTTTGCCTAGTATAATTTATGTAAAAGCTGTTCTCCTCTTAAAAATAAAGGAAAATAAAAACAAGTATTATCTCAGAAAATATACAGAAGTAGAACATATGGGCCTTAATTTGGAATTCAAGGAGTGAACATATTACAATTTATCATAAGGGAATATTATCTTAAATTTATAAATGATCATTTATTTAATTTATATCTCCATTGAAATTCTATCCTATTCTCTTAATGGGATGTATAAATGAATCCATATTCTCAAAGGTTATTCCAGCAGAGAAGGTAAACCTCAAAAAGGTGCTCCCTAATGGGCAAAACCTCAAGTTTGGGCCCAGCAGTGGACTGTCTATCTGCTGTCTATGAATCAAACTCATTTCAGGCAAATACAATATCAGTCTTTGCAAATTTCAGTCATATCTTGGCAGTGGCAACAGAATAGTGTTAAGGCCTACAATAACAATCTTTCCCAGCATGGAGTAGAAGAGCTCAGGCTTTCCTATCCTGCTACAAGGAATAGTAGTTGAACCTGGAGGAGCCAGAAGCTCATTTTGTTAATACCAGGGGACTAACAAATCAGGCCCAGCATAGAAGACCATCTAGCTCTTTATTGTAGATGATTTGCCTCTTTCTCTGTTTTTCCCTTATTGCGTAATTTCTAACCACAGGAACACAAATGTGAGAACAAAGTCTTCAAGCCAAAAAGAATCAGGTTTATTGTGAGAGGGCTGGTCCCACAATAAAGCCAGATTCTGGTCAAGACCAATGGCCTCAAGCTTTCAGAGAGGACCTTCTTCAAAACCAAAGAAGTATTACAATTTATATACCAGTTTAAAAATAATCCAGGACAAGTACCCTGAAATTGAGAATTTTCATTACATGTGTGCTATGTAGAGAACATTTCACAAGAGATGATGTAGACAACAGTGGTGTAGGGGTTCTAAAACCTACTCCAACAGCAAAGACCATCCGGTCTAAGATGATGAATACCAGGGTGGAGCAGAGGTACTTAGGCTCAATCTGAGAGAAAAGACAATCATGAGATCAAGTCTAGGTTCACTAGATGATGAAAAACAATGATTAGCTAAAAACTGAGACCTATGCCAACAATGATTAATTATATCAAAGAAGTTATTTACTTAATTCAAACTTTAATACTTATACTTATAGAATTGAAAATCTGTTACCCTAAAAAAAAACTACATTTCCCAGGAGCCCACTGACATCCTGTCATTATGTACTTCCTGTAGATAGGGGATATTAGGCAGGGACATGGAAGGTCCCACCTGTTCCATGCTTGGTGGTGGTAAGGCAGGTGTTTGAACTGGCTCAGGACTGGAAGTAGAGAGGTGGGACCTTCCACATCCCCCCCTAATATCCCCTATCTACAGAAAGTACATAATGACAGGAAGTCAATGGGCTCCTGGGAAATGTAGTTCTTTTTTAGGGTAACAGATTTTCAATTATACACACTAAAATAATCATAAAAGCACTACTAAACTTATATGGAGTTTTATAATGTTAATTCACTTATACTAACAGCATTTAATTATTGTAAAATCACAATTATGATTACTGCTAACATTTAAATCTAATCCTCATAAAAGGGCATAGGGGACTTCTCACTCACACCCTGCATTTAGCTGGGAATGTTGGAACATAGAAGGTGGTTAATACATGTTTTTTGACCAGTTGGTTGACCGATTGCACAGTAGTTATTCCTTATCCTTTCTTTTTATATATGCATTTTTAAACAGATATGTTTTCAGTGATTAGGGAGCATAGTTAAGAGGGAGTAAAGTGTTATTGAATTTTGTGCAATCAGCACAATGTCATCTGCAAACTGGAGCATCCATTGGGAATTTATCTTCTATTTCAACACAGACCAGACATTCAATGTAATAGTAATTTGATTATACTAAAACATGCCTAGACCAACTAAGATGGCATCCTTTACATGGAAGACACTGAAGGACACATTTCCAAGATATTGGAAACTGGCACATACATGGGCATTCTGTGTTGGCCTATCATGGTTGGGGCAGCCTTCTTCCACTGCCTGTACAGTTTGAATGATCTATGTCTTTAAAATTACTATGCAGAGCACTGTCAGGCATTTTTTGCTACATTACTGTTTTACATGAAGGACTCCTTCCCTTGCGTGATGTAGTAGGGACAGAATGCCTATGGGAAACCCCTTATGCCATTTGTCTCCAAATTAGACCTTAGATTTGGCCTTTTCATTTATGCTTTTTCCATCATAAGTTTAGGAATTTAGTGGAACAGTAGTTAGGCATGGCTTGGAAGTCAGGAAATGCAGCACACTTTAGTTCAGCAGAAACCAACATTGCCAACTTTGGACTTGAACTTGATAAAACCAATGTTATATAGAACCTGAGCTAAGCTGTGGGCCTAATCCTTCTTCCTTTCCAGAGTCCAAAGGGGTATAAAGAATGATTATGCCCATGAATTAAAAGGGAAAATGTTGCTATGTTTATGATTGTTATGATTAAGGAGTAATTGTGTTCATATATTATAATCTGAGACTAATTTTTAATTTTTTTCCAGATTGCATGTCAAAGCAATTTTTAATAATCATTTTCTGACATTTTTCAATCTATATTATTTTCCTTCCTAACATTATTTCCCCCTCTCCAAGACCACAAATAAAATTATGCAGGTTGTACACACATTATCAAATCATATATATTTCTATGTTTGTCATATTGTGAGCGATACATTTCACATACACTAGAGAAAAAAAATTCATTGAAGAAATAAATGAAAGAATGGTATGCTTCAAACTGCATTAAGAGCCCATCAGTTCCTTCTTTGGTGATGTGTCATGAGTCCCTTGAAGTTATCCTAGATTCTTGCATTACTGATAATAGTTAATTCCTTCATAGATCTGAGTTAAATTTTGAGAAAGCTAGGAAACCTAAGAAGAAGAGGTAACAGGAGGAACATTCATGGAATGGGAAATTGTCAGTGAAAAGTCACAGAAACAGTAAATAGAGTGTCATTTAGAAAGAAAAATAAAAATAGGCTGGAGTAGCTGGATCACAGAGTACATGGAAGGGAATAAATTTTAAAAACAGGAAATGAAGGGATTAAGTGATAAAAAGGTTTACATGCCAGGTCATGTATTTGTATTTAATTTTGGACATTAAATTGAGTGACTGAAGTCCATTAAGTATAAGGTTAATATAGTCATTCTAATGCATATTAGGAAAATCTTTTTTTGAAGAAGCATTGAAGATGGAATAGAATAGGGAGAGTTGAGACGTGGAGATCAATTAAAAGTCTATTTCAAATAAAGCAAAGGAGAGACAATGAGAGAATGAACATGAATGTTATCTGCGTAAATAGAGAAAAGATCTACACAAAATATGGCAGTGTTGGATATGAAAATATGTGGCTAGATATTGGGTGTGTTAGTTAAGCGTGAAGGATGAAACCAGTATTATGTGCTTAGGTAATTTGGGAGATGGTGGAATACTCCATGGTAAGTGAGAAGTTTGAAGGAAGAGAGGAAGGAGAAAGAAAGTAAGTTATTTTGGACATATTGAGTTCGAGATAACTGTGAGATATACAGTTTGAAATATTCAAACTGCAGTTGATGATAAGGGAAATGATCCAAATAATTATTAATTATAGAAATGTCATTTAAAACAACTGTGAGACATCACCTCACACATATCCAATTGTCTAATATAAAAAATGGAAAACGATTAATGTGAGATAGGATATGGTAAAACTGGGACACTAATACACTGTTGGTGGAGCTGTGGACTGATATAACTCTTCTAGAGAGCAATTTGTAACCATACCCAAAGGGCCATGTTGCTGTGTATGCTCTTTGACCCAGCAATACCACTACTACATCTGTATGCCAAAGAGAGCAAAGATAGGGGAAAAACAACTACTTACACCAAAAATATTTATAGCCATTCTTTTTTGTGGTGTCAAAGAATTAGAAACTGAAGGGATATCCATCAAATGAAAAAGTTGTGATACATGATTGTAATGGAACATTATTGTACCATAAGAAATAAGAATCAAGATGAAAACAAAAAATCTTGAGAAGACTAATATTCAGTGATGCAAAATGAAGTGTGCAGAACCAGGAGAAGTTTTACACAGTAATAGCAAAAAAAGAATAATGATCATCTGTGAATGAACTAATTATTACCAGCAAAGCAAAAATCCAGAACTCCAAGGGACTCATGGAAATGAATAGGCTATCTACCTCCACAGAAGGAAGTGAAGGAGTCTGAATGTAGATTGAAGTATTCTATTCTGAATTTCATTTCTTCCATTAATTGTTTTCATCAAGTGTTGTGTGTATTTTTTTATAATATGATGAACATGGAAATATGTGCACAATAACATGCATGACCTATATCACATCACCTGTGGTCTTGAGGAGGAAGGGAGAGAACATGGATCAGGATCACAAAATGCCAGAAAATAATTATTAAAAATTTTATTGATAAGTAAAAAAATCTAAAACAGCAGTTGAACTATACATGAGGAGAGTAATAAGAACTGAATATATAGATCTAGGAATCATCTGTAAAGAAAGTATAACGAATACATGAGAACTGATAAGATCCTAAGCAAGAAGGTATACAGTGAAGAGGGGACCCAAAACAGAGTTTTTGGAAAAACTCCAGGTTAATATGTGTTACATTGGGGAAGATGAAGTAAACAAATCTTAAATGAAGTAACCAGATAGGTAGGAAGAGATTATGAGAGAACGGTGTCATAAATACCTACACAGGAGATAATATTCAGGGGGGAAATTCTCCAAGAGGGTTAAATACTACAGAGAAATCAAGAAAGATGAGAATGGGGAAAGTACATACTTTTTCACAACAAAGAGATCAGTGAAAACTTCAGAGACTGCAATTTCAGTTGAATGATGAGGTTAGTAGGTTTAGAAGAGAGTGAGGGGTGAAGAAGCTATCATCTAGCAATGAAGCTTTCCTAAGGATGTTAGCCAATACATAGACATTTAGGATAATAGCTAATAATAATGATAGGGTCAAGGAAAGTTTTTCTCTCATTTTGAGATATATATATATATATATATGTATATATATATATATAATATATGTATATTATATATATATATAAGAAACAGAGGTAGAGAAGAGACTGTTCATGGTAGCATTTTGCCCTATCAACCAATTGTTTTTTCATAATCAAACAAAAACTAAACACAAAGGATTCTTATAGTTTCTTAACCTTTCAGTCAATTCTTTAAGAAAAGAAGTATATGAACAAATCCTACTTTTTTTCTTTGATTATTAAGAAATGATGTGATTGACCCACCCCACAACTATTATATATCTTCCCCTCTTTCAGATATGTTGAGAGTTAATTTCTCAAGCATCTCAAAGTGGGTCTACTCAAAGAATGTTTAGTCTAATTTACATAAACTTGTACTTTTACTATGTATTTATGCAACTCACCAGGAATTGATATGAGTTCCCTATAACTTATAGAGAAAATGACTTATTAAAAAACTGAAAGATATTTCTCATTGTTTATCTGTTATTTTTGTTCTCAAATCAAATTTTGTCTTTAGTGTTTTCTGGTTTAAATGGGTATCTCAACAAATTCATTATTTTTTTCTTTTATCTTTCTCATTTTTATAAGGCAATATTGCTGATAATCCTCTCCTATCCTCTACTTTAAGATTTTGTTACTAATTTGCATCCTGAACTTCCCTTGGTTCCCATTTTTGTCCAGTTAGCAAGATCAATTGTTGGTCATCTAAAGCAATTTGTAGGGTTTTTTCATCTATGGTAACTTGTATCAAATTCTTTTGTATATTTCCTTTGGAAATGGTCATATACATTTATCACACTAATTGTTTTATCCATTCTCCATCTGTTAATGTCAAATTTGTTTAATCAGGTCATCTTGGAGTTAGCTCAATTGTTGGGCAATTCTTTTTTTTTTCCACTTTTAGTCTTTCTTCAGTTTGGTATTGATTTTTATCCTAGCTTTAAAAAGTTAGTGGTCTGACTGAATAAAGATACCTAATTCAGAAACACAGCACTTTTCTGTCAGAATTTAATCAATATCACTGCTTGTGATATTATGTGTTCCCTGCCAATACCAGTATTTCCTGACTCCTTCCTTTCGGGAAAAAAAAAGCATTAATATATCATATACACGCATAAAGCTTCTGTATTATTGACAAGCTGTTGACTTCTAAAAATTTTACTCCTGAACTATGTTTTCCAATATTTTTTTTGCCTTTCTCCCCTATGTCCTCCTATATATTAAACCTATTAATGTGATTTAATTTAGGAAGGAGTTGCTGAGTTCCTCATTGAACTTCTCTGCCTCCTTATTCCTTGTACCATGTGTTGGCACATAAATTTCAAATATTATCATGGTGATCTTTCTATTAATATTTTTTGTTGGCACTGCAATAGACGAAGACCAAATTTCCATGAAATGGTATTTCTTGTTGCCCATGGGTGCAAAATAAAAGCAAATCTACCTATTCCTTTATTTGCTACTCCTCAAAGTACTTGTGAGGCATCTTTCCACTTAGCTACTTCTTCAACTATTTGTGAAGAATGAAAATATTTATACAATTCATTCTCATAAGCCAAATGTTTGCTCATTAGTGAATAAACAGGGATTTTTTTTACATTACCAAAAGTTAAGTAAAATATTCATGGATATTCCCAATAAAAGCTACATAATTCCTAGCAATCTCTGTCTCCCTTTTCTACCACATTGAAAATGTGACTGTTAAAGTGGCCTGCATAATACATTAGCCATTTAGCATGTTCTTTTTTCCACATTCTTCCTAGTCCTCACCACATGTCTAAACTACTGGTGATGATCCTCTGAATACATTAGCTGAAGTTATCCTTGAGAAACAGTTATAATTGCATGTTTGGACCACAGAGATCATGACAGAGTCTGTGATTTGCTAACAAAGACTTCAAAACCCAGCTTCAGCTCTGCACCTTAGTTTGACATCAGTCTGGAATGCTATGTAAGAACCATAATAAATCTCATAAAATGTTATTTTATAATTCTAAAAGTGCTATCTCCAAATAACATGCCAATTTTCATGTCTCTCTAGCCATAAAGCAGAGTTGAGGACATAGAAGATCTATTTACAGAATTTTATGGAATTAGATAGTGGCGTTTTTAGGTTATAATCTTTTCATTAAGTAAAACTTCCATTTTTCATGCAACTGAAAAGAATTATGATGAATAGTTAAATTATGTCAGGTAGAGGAATAATTATGAAATTATTTATAATGCATAGATAGCATCGACAGAACTTGTAAGTACTTAATTAGTAAGGTTTTATTCTCAACACAGTAGGTCAGATAGATGACTCTGAATTTCATTCAAGCAATCCAGGGGCATTTAGAGATGTCATCCACAGTATTTGATCTGTGAGGAGAATTTTTAGAGCATCTTCTGATTCACCAATTGCCTATATGATGTTGCAGAGTCGTAAGACTGTCAGCCTTGCAATCACTTGGCCCTGCATTTAAGTCTTGGCTCTATCATTTATAAACTGAGCATAATAATAATTGTACTACTTATGTTGCCAGGTATAAATAAAGTACTTTGAAAAGCACCATATAAGCAAGAATTATACTATTAATGTATTTCATTTAGGATCTTCCTGAGATCAAAAGATTGCAAGGAGTAAAAAGGTAAGTGGACTGTTAATATCAAAGACTAAAGGGATGAAGAGAAAGAAAAGAGATGAGGCAGAGTAATGCATGTAATGGGTGAGGTAAGAAATGCTGCAGGTTTCAAACCTTTTCTTTCACTGAAGGTATATTATTATGGAAACAATCCTAGAGATTTTTCAGCTTGTCTGAGAAACTATATGGACAAGGTCATCACTTTGCAGGAATGAGGAATTTGTCAGAAATGACAAGTAATAATGAAATGATAATGAAATGAGGGTTTCTATGTGTGACAGTGGAAGTCATCTAAAATGATGACATTTTGAATTTTTCAAATTGTCAAACCAAAGGAATCTCTTTTGTTCCTTGCATATTTTAGGAATACATGATTAATTTCTTTGCATCTTACCTCTTAAACACATAAGCAACCACTTTAATAATGTCTTTCCTTCTACCTTTGGAGACTTCACTGTTAATTCTGAATTGTCCTTAACCAAGAACTTATGGTCTTCCTTGGTCTCCATGGTAATGTAGTGACTTGGCTTCTACTTGGGCATTACAATGAGCTTCATTGTACACATGGATCTTCACTGCCAGAGAAGTAGGTTATGTGCTGCTATTAACCTGAAATAATTTCCCAGAATCCTATCAACCTCATGAAAAAATAGAATTATAATTACTGAACTGGAAGGGACCTCTCTGGCCAAGTAGGCCATCCCAACCTGAAACATAATCCTTTCTACGATATATTAAAGAAGATTTCATCGATTTTTTTTCTTAAAATTTCCAATGAGGAAACAATTCATTGTTTTCTGAGGCAGCTCATTTCACTTTTCAATGGCTCCAATTATTAGGAGCATTTTTATGACATCTTTTAAACTTCTTGTCAACTACTAATGTTCTTAGTTATTTCTTCTAGAACCTAACACAAAAAGTGTTCTTATCCTATGTCTTATCCTATGATTGAATTATCAATCAGCTATTACAAATCATTTCCCATCTTCCATCCTGAGTCTTCTCTTCTCTAAAGCTAAACATCTCCAGTTCCTTTGATATTTGGAAAAAGTTATCAAATCATTGTCTACCAAGAGTATAGGACCATATCTGCCTTTGAGAATCATTTGATGCTACTTACTGACTGAGGATCAACACAGATTAACCCAGTCCAAAACTGACTTCCAATGGATCACTATGACAGACTTTTACAAATGGGATGAATCAAATATAAATTTCTGTGTGAGTTTCATTGAAATCAAAGAGTAAGCAAATCTGAATGCTTCAGATTTCTCCAATGCATGTTGTCCTTTAGGGAACATATTCATGCAACCATCTCTAGTGATTAGTGTATAAAAGCAAAATGTATTTGCCATTTTGAATTCTAGTAATCTAGCAATGCTGATTAATTCTTCAGTGATCACTGAGGCAAAGGGGGAAGGGAGAAAACAAACAAGAATTTATCAGGCACCAATATGTATCAGGAACCACGATTTGGTGATGGTGGTGATGGTGGCAATTTTTTTGGTTTTGTTTTTACAAATATTTTATTTGATCTTCATAATAATAATCCTGTATATGAATGACATTATTATCCCCTATTACACTGAAGAAACTGAGGCAGAGAGTATGGAGGTTTACTCATTTGTTTTCCTGACTCCAGACACAGCACTTTCCACTATACCACCCAACCAGCTCTAGCCTGGAGTCTCTTCAAAAATGAGTTTGAATTTCACTGGAATCAAACTCTAAAACAATCAAATAGTAGAGGCTGACTTCAGGTAGATATTCTGACTATTATTTCTTTACACATAGTATTTGCTCAGTCACTGTAAAATGAATGAACAAAAAATAAATTTTATAATCATTTGATAAAAGTGTTCCACATTTTTCCTCATTTCATAAAAGAAGCATAATCTATTTTTTTTCCTTTTCATTCTACTCTAGTGATTTAAAGCTTTAAGGATTTTAAGGGGGAAATTCTCCTAAAAGAATTTAGCAAAGTAAATTAGGCTTACATGTTTTGAGTTTGAAAATACTAATGTTTTAAAAAGATTTTTATTACAGTTTATTTATTTGAAGTTATACAGCTGGATGACCCAAAACAGTTTTAAATGTATTTTTTTATCTCAAAATTTTCCATCTGCTTTTTTCTTTCCATTGTTGTCACATTGTTTTTTTAAGGAAGTGATTGAATGATCTTATGGGAGTTGCTACTAAGGGAACATCCTGACTTCCATATAAACTAAATTATTTTTGCCCTTAAAAATGAGATTTTCTAGGACAACCTTTTGGATGCCCGGGGGAAAGAAAGAAGAACAATTTAATTTGGAAACCACTATTGCTGATGTTTATAAATTTCAGATATTTAACTGGATCAAAACTCATAATAGATATGCTATCTAACACATCTGTTACCAGAAGAACATTTTTAACTCTCTTAGGATTTGTTATATGATAAAAACAAGAACACTTCATTGCTTACTTCATGAGGTTTGGTGAATAAAGTGTATTATAAAACTTCAAATTCAATATAACTATGATCTGTTATATTATTTCTTGTTTTTTAAAAGTCATAAACATTACTTTTCTTTCCTTATTTACAATAATCAGCTTCATTGTATTTTACTACATACTTGTAAGTAGGTTCCACCAGGAATAAAAGGGACACGGTAATAAATCTCTAGCTTTCCTACATAGTGTTAGCTATTCTTTTCTGCTTTATTGTAGGAAAATTTCTAGGCATTATTTTTTCTTATTAATACAAATAACCATGTAAAAATTTAATTTATTTCTCAGTGTGACCTATATGCTACTCAACTGACTAAAGGAACACAACACACACACACACACACACACACACACACACACACACACACAAAATTAGGAAATAAATAATAACTCTTGTGGAAAGGAAACAAGACTGATAGTTTGTGGGGGAAGGGCCCAACTGGGAGTGGCAGTTGGGTCTTGTGACTAGCACTAGGACTTGTGACCTGCCGTGTGGAACTTGCTTCAGGACGTTGGAGGAGAGAGGAGCTTGTTCAGCCCAGTCTGGAGTGGCATGCTCTTCTTGGTTCAGCCCAAAGACACAGGCTTCTAAAGGTTAGAATTGTTCTTGTTTGCTTTCTGTGTACTGCTAAGATTCTGAATTAGAATTAGAGAGTAGGCGGGAGTGGGACAAACTCTCCGCCAGCCTCTAGGGCCTGGCCCTATACTCTGAAGCTGAGAAAAAACTCCAATCCCAACGGGTTATTAAACTTTATATTATTGGAATTCGCAGTCAGATAAGTGGACTATCTTTTCTCTTCATAGAGGGAGCTGGACTTCAGCTCAATCATTCCAGGACAAAGAGTCCTTATCAGACCCCTGCGGCTTCCTCTCAGCAGGGGGCATCTCCCTCCCTTGCCTCTCCAAACAATATACCCTCTCTCCCCTCTCTCCTTCATACCCTGCTACAAACCTCCCATTTATTCCCATTTTTCCAATCCTATTTTCTTTCCCAATAAATATTACACACTCAGTGAGTTCTGAGAGTAGAGTATGCTTAGCATGGGGTAAATTGGGATCTGCCCCAGGGTTCATCATCCCAGGATCTAAAGAGACAATTGGTTCACCTCAGGGTTTTCTGTCAGCTTTCACTGTCTTGTAGTGCAATCATCTATAAGCCATCATTCTCTGAGAGAGAGAGAGATTCCTTGTTATGGAATTGTTCTGGGCAAATCTTCATATTCAGCTTTGGCAGAGATGACTCTAACCATTATTGTGGTGACCTCTGTACTTCTGATGCCCCACTCTATCCTATTCCACTCCATCCACCAAATTATTTTTGACACAACTAAAAAAATTCCTAGTTATAGTTCTGTTCCTGACTTAAGTCAAAGCATTTACCAGAATAAACTATATTCAATAAGCAATTATTGAAAAGGAAGAAGAAACTCCCTGTGATTTTCCCTTAAGTTGTTCTCTCCAAAATAAGTCAAGTCCTTTGACCATCTGAACAGAGTCAATAAGTCTAGTTGAGATGATGGTCTGAGTAGGAGCTGCTGAGTAGTTTCAATGAAGGCTAGTATTGCTCAGTCATAATTACTTAGTTGATGCTGAACTCCAGGAGGTGGAAGTAAGGAACCGTATATTTACTATTGTCACTTTATATATATATATATAGATATTATCAATGATGAAAATACAGATGTCCCATACATAAATTGTCAAAGGTAAAGCCCCATCCCTCTTGGCAGAAAAACACTTTTGAAATATAGATATCTCAATTATATGGATTATTTCAGTTACTCAGATGATCTAAAAACTTCAATATCAGATATTGTACCATACGCAGGATTATTATTATGAGGATTGAATAAAATATTTGTAAAAACAAAACAAAACAAAAAAGTGCTACCACTGCTAACACCACCAAATCTTGATTCCTGACATAGGCTGGTGCCTAACAAATGTTTGTTTATTATCTCCCTTCCCCCTTTGCCTCAGCGATCACTGAAGAACTAATCAGCATCTCTAGATTACTAGAATTCAAAATGGCAAATACATTTTGCTTTTATACATAAGTTTATAAGGCTAAGAAAAACAGAGTTGCTTCCGGGTAAGCATGGCAGCCAGCAAAACATGGCTTACTCACGCTCCCCAAATCACACCAACATACACCGATAAGGATCACCCCAAAAGACCTCAAGAATCTATATCAGAGGAGTGGAGGAACTGTAGAGCAGGGACCAGCAGTGAAAGTGCGTGGGTTTGAGGCTTTACCAGCCTATAAGAGGGGGAAAGGGCTTCCACCCAAAAGCAAAAGCAAGCAGATCCAGCCTGCCCTATAGGGCCAGAGCCAGGGCCAGTGCATGCCGAGATAAATGAGCAAGGGGCTCCTCTGAAGCAAGGAGAAGGCACGTCTACGCCCTTGTTAGTTGACTAGGACAGCAGGGGGAACCCCCCCCAAAAGGCAGCTAGGCAGAAAAATTCAAGACGTGAGAGAGAGCAGACTTCAGGTGCACAGAGCCAGCGTTCCTGCTAGAGCCAGGGAGTGAGACAGGAGTCCCTCTGGAACAAACAGGGAGAATTTTTGGGGGGTGTCCTTGGGAATTAACCAGGTCTACTGGGGACCCACTCCTAAAAGTAACTAAACCAGAAAACCAGGCGGGCAAGAGAGAGCAGACACTGAGCGCCCCCTGGAGGAAGGCACCAAGAAAAGCTGCAAAGGATTGAGGAAAACTGAGAGCCTACTCATTAACTACACACACACACACACACACACACACACACAAAAAAAAAACCTGACTCTGATTTCTGACTAAAGAGGGAACTGAAAACATCCAGAAAAAAATGGCTAACTGTGCACAGGAGCCTCAAAATCCCAGCAAGAAATCAAAAAAGAAGACTGTCACCCTCAAAACTTTTTCTGGAGGAAAAACCCAAGCTACAGAGGAAATACTGGACAAAAGGCAAACAAAGGTGAAACTGAAAAAAATGAAAATTGTCCACAAGCCCTAGAAGAGTCTCAAATGGAGCTTATCATCAGAAAGATGGAAGCCCTCTGTAAAGAGAAGTGGGAAATGGTTCAAAAAGAAAACCAACAAATTATATTAAAAAAACAAAAAATTACAGCTGAATGCCAAAAGATCAAAGCAGAAAATCAGCCTTAAGGACCAGAATTCAGCAACTGGAAACCAATGATCTTGCAAAACAGCAAGAATCAATAAAGCAAAGTCAAAAAATTAATGAATTAGAAGAAAAGATAAAATATATCAATGACAAGGTGGCAGACCTGGAAAGCAAAGGAAGGAGAGACAATCTGAGAATCATTGGTCTACCAGAAAATCCAGAAATAAACAGTAATCTTGATATCATAATACAAGATATCATCCAAAAAAACTGCCCGGAAATTCTAGAACAAGGGGGCAATTTAGGCATTGAACGAGTTCACAGAACACCCTCTACTCTAAATCCCCAAAAGACAACTCCCAGGAATGTAATTACCAAATTCCAAATGTTTCAAGCAAAAGAAAAAATCTCACAAGAAGCCAGAAAAAGACAATTTAGATATAAAGGAATGCCAAACAGGGTCACACAAGACCTTGCAATTTCCACAATGAACAACTGTAAGGCATGGAACATGATATTTAGAAAGGCAAGAGAGCTGGGTCTTCAACCAAGAATCAGCTATCCATCAAAACTAACTATATACTTCCAGAGGAAAGTATGGGCATTCAACAAAATAGAAGGTTTCCAAGTATTTTTAAAGAAAAGACCAGAGCTCTGTGGAAAGTTTGACAGCCAAACACAAAGTGCAAGAGAAACATGAAAAGGTAAATATGAAGGAAAGGGAAAAGGAGAAAAGTGTTATCTTTTTCTTTTATCCAAACTCTCTTCTATAAGGACTACATTAATATTAAACTATATATATATATATATATTAATATGTGGGGAAAACGTAATGTCTAACTCTCAAAAATTGTATGCATCATTAGAGTAGTTAGAAGAATCACGCATAGGGAAAGATTGGGGCATCAAGATGATATAGAGAAATAAGGGGGAAGAAGTAAAAAGGGAGGGGGGTATTGGTGATGGTACTAAGATATACTTCAAGAAATAGAAAAAAAAATAAATAGAATAAACTTTGTCACACAAAGATACACATGGGAAGGAGAGGGGAAGAATTCTATAAGAAGGAGAGGAAGAGAGTGAGAATTGGTATTACTTAAACCTTACTCTCAGTAAAATCAATTCTGAGAGGGAAGAACATTTAGATCCATTGGGATCTTGAATTCTATCTTATCCAACAGGGTAAGAGACAAGGGGAAATTAAGGAGTGGGAGGGGGGAGGGAGTATAAAAAGGGAGGGAAGAAGAGGAGGGGAAGGGAACAAAAAGGGAGGGGATAGAAAGGGAAGCATATCAAGGGAGGGCACTAGGGGGACTGATCTAAAGTACATCACTGGTTTAAAAGGTTATAGCTAAAGAAGAAAGGTCAGAATTAGGGGAGGATATCAAAATGCCAGGAAATCCACAAGTGGCAATCATAACTTTGAATGTGAATGGGATGAACTCAACTATAAAACACAGACAAATAGCAGAATGGATTAGAATCCAAAACCCTACCATATGTTGTCTTCAAGAAACACACATGGGGCAGATAGATACTCACAAGGTCAGAATTAAAGGATGGAGTAAGACCTTTTGGGCCTCAACTGATAGAAAGAAGGCAGGAGTTGCAATCATGATATCTGACAAAACCAAAGCAAAAATAGACCTGGTTAAAAGTGATAGGGAAGGTAAATATATTCTTTTAAAAGGGAGTATAGACAACGAGGAAATATCACTAATCAATATGTATGCACCAAATAGTATAGCACCTAAATTTGTAATGGAGAAACTAGGAGAATTGAAGGAGGAAATAGACAGTAAAACCAAATTAGTGGGAGACCTAAACCAACCACTTTCAAATTTAGATAAATCAAATCAAAAAATAAATAAGAAAGAGTAAAAGACATAAATGAAATCTTGGAAAAATTAGAGTTAATGTACATATGGAGAAAAATAAATAGGTACATAAAGAATACACCTCAGCACCATATGGCACATTCACAAAGACTGATCATATACTAGGTCACAGAAATATGGCATACAAATGCAGAACAGCAGAAATAATAAATGCAACCTTTTCAGATCATAAGACAATAAAAATAATGATCAGTAAGGGTACATGGAGAGCCAAATCAAGAATTAATTGGAAATTAAATAATATGATACTCCAAAATCAGTTAGTTAGAAAACAAATCATAGAAACAATTAATAATTTCATTGAGGAAAATGGCAATGGTGAGACATCCTTTCAAACCCTATGGGATGCAGCCAAAGCAGTACTCAAAGGAAAATTCATATCCCTGAGTGCATATATTAACAAATTAAGGAGGGCAGAGTTCAATGAATTGGAAATGCAAATTAAAAAAACTAGAAAGCAAACAAATTAAAAACCTCCAGAAAAAGCCAAACTAGAGATCCTAAAAACTATGGGAGAAATAAAGAAAATCAAAAGTGATAGAACTATTGAACTAATAAATAAGACTAGAAACAGGTACTTTGAAAAAAACAAACAAAATAGACAGAGTACTAGTCAATCTAATAAAAAAGGAAAGAAGAAAAGCAAATTAACAGCATCAAAAATGAAAAGGGGGACCTAACCTCCAAAGAAGATGAAATTAAGGCAATCATTAAAAATTACTTTGCCAAATTATATGGCAAGAAATATACCAATTTAGGCAATATGGATGAATATTTACAAAAATATAAATTACCTAGACTAACAGAAGAAATAGAATTTTTAAATAATCCCATATCAGGAAATGAAATCCAACAGGCTATCAAAAAACTCCCTAGTGCCTGATGGATTCACAAGTGAATTCTATCAAACATTCAAAGATCAGCTAATCCCAATACTATACAAACTCTTTGACATAATAAGCAAAGAGGGAGTTCTACCAAATTCCTTTTATGACACAAACATGGTACTGATTCCAAAGCTAAGCAGGGCAAAAATGGAGAAATAAAACTATAGACCAATCTCCCTAATGTATATAGATGCAAAAATCTTAAATAGGATACTAGCAAAAAGATCCAGCAAGTCATCAGGAGGGTCATTCACTATGATTAAGTAGGATTTATACCAGGAATGCAGGGCTGGTTCAATATTAGGAAAACCATCCCATCCACATAATTGACCATATCAACAAGCAAACCAACAAAAATCATATGATTATCTCAATGGATGCAGAAAAAGCCTTTGATAAAATACAATACCCATTCCTATTAAAAACACTAGAAAGCATAGGAATAGAAGGGTCATTCCTAAAAATAATAAACAATATATATCTAAAACCAGCAGCTAATATCATCTGCAATGGGGATAAACTAAATGCATTCCCAGTAAGATCAGGAGTGAAACAAGGATGCCCATTATAACCTTTATTATTATAACCTCTACTATTTAACATTATACTAGAAACACTAGTAGTAGCAATTAGAGAAGAAAGCTAAATTGAAGGCATTAAAATAGGCAAGGAGGAGATAAAGTTATTGCTCTTTGCAGATGATATGATGGTCTACTTAAAGAATTCTAGAGAATCAACCAAAAAGCTAGTCTAAATTATCAACAACTTTAGCAAAGTTGCAGGATACAAAATAAATCCGCATAAGTCATCAGCATTTCTATATATTTCCAACACAGCTCTGCAGCAAGAACTAAAAAGATAAATCCCATTCAAAATCACCTTAGACAAAATAAAATACCTAGGAATCTATCTCCCGAGAGAAACACAGGAACTATATAAACACAACTACAAAACACTCTCCACACAACTAAAACTAGACTTGAGCAATTGGAAAAACATTAACTGCTCTGGAATAGGATGAGCCAATATAATAAAAATGATCATCCTACCCAAACTTATTTATCTACTTAGTGCTATACCCATTGAACTTCCAAAAATTTTTTTTTACTTAATTAGAAAAAAAAAACCATAACAAAGTTCATTTGGAAAAACAAATGATCAAGGATATCTAGGAAAATAATGAAAAAACAAATACAAACGAATGTGGCCTTGCAGTCCCGGATCTCAAACTCTATTATAAAGCAGTGGTTATCAAAACAATTTGGTACTGGCTAAGAGACAGAAAGGAGGATCAGTGGAATAGACTTGGGGTAAGTGACCTCAGCAAGACAGTATATGACAAACCCAAAGACCCAAGATTCTGGGAGAAAACCCCACTATTTGTCAAAACCTTCTGGGAAAACTGGAAGACAGTGTGGGAGAGATTAGGTTTGGATCAACACCTCATACCCTACACCAAGATAAACTCAGAATGAGTGAATAACTTGAACAGAAAGAAGGAAAGCATAAGTAAATTAGGTGAACACAGAATAGTATACATGTCAAACCTGTGGGAAGGGAAAGACTTTAAAACCAAGCAAGACATAGAAAGAGTCACAAAATCTAAAATAAAGAATTTTGATTACATCAAATTAAAAAGATTTTGTACAAACAAAACCAATGTAACCAAAATGAGAAGGGAAGCAACAAATTGGGAAATAATTTTCATGACAAAAACCTCTGACAAAGGTCTAATTACTCAAATTTATAAAGAGCTAAATCAATTGTACAAAAAATCAAGCCATTCTCCAATTGATAAATGGTCAAGGGGCATGAACAGGCAGTTTTCAGACAAAGAAATCAAAACTATCAATAAGCACATGAAAAAGTGCTCTACATCACTTATAATCAGAGAGATGCAAATCAAAACAACTCTGAGGTATCACCTCAAATTTAGCAGATTGGCCAACACAACAACAAAGGAAAGCAATGAATGCTGATGGGGATGTGGCAAAGTTGGGACATTAATTTGTTGCTGGTTGAGTTGTGAATTGATCCAACCATTCTGGAGGGCAATTTGGAACTATACCCAAAGGGTGCTAAAAGACTGTCTTCTCTTTGATCCAGCCATAGCACTGCTGGGTTTGTACCCCAAAGAGATAATAAGGAAAAAGACATGTACAAGAATATTCATAGCTGCACTCTTTGTGGTGTCAAAAAATTGAAAAAATGAGGGATGCCCATCAATTGGGGAATGGCTGAACAAATTGTGCTTTATGTTGGTAATGGAATACTATTGTGCTAAAAGGAATAATAAAGTGGAGGAATTCCATGGAGACTGGAACAACCTCCAGGAAGTGATGCAGAGAGAAAGGAGCAGAACCAGGAGAACATTGTACACAGAGACTGAGACACTGTGGTACAATCAAACGTAATGGACTTCTCCATTAGTGTCAATGCAATGTCCCTGAACAATCTGCAGGGATTTAGGAGAAAAAACACTATCCACAAGCAGAGGACAAATTGTGGGAGTAAATACACCGAGGAAAAGCAACTGCTGGACTATAGGCATTGAGGGGACATGACTTGGAGAGACTCTAAATGAACACCCTAATGCAACAACGTGGAAATGGGTTCTAATCAAGGACACATGTGATACCCAATGTAATTGCGCGTCAGTTATAGGTGGTGTGTTGGGAGGTGATGAGGAAAAGAAAATGATCTTTGTTTCCAAGGAATAATGTATGAAAATGAACAAATAATATAATGTTTAAAAGTAAAAAAAATGATATTGTTCAGTCATTCAAATGATTCTTTATGATCCTATTTGGTGTTTTATTTGCAAAGATACTGGAGTGGTTTTCCATTTCCTTATCCAATTCCTTTTATGGATGATCCTGGGCAAGTCATTTAACCATGTTTGCCTCAGTATTTTTATCTGTCAAATGAGCTAGAGAAGGCAATGGAAAACAACTATAGTATCTTTACCAAGAAAATTCCAAATGATATCACAATCAGAAAAGTCTGAACAATAATAACAAGGTAGTGTTATACTGGTAAATGTTTAATTGGTTCTCCATACATGCAAGAAACACATTTAATTTTAATTGACATTATTAATATTTTGTCCATCCACCATTTTATGAAGTCTTGACAATAAAAAAATCAAGCTCTAAAAAAGAAAAACAGAAAAGAATAGAAAAACAGAATCCACAGAGATCATGAATGCTCACCAATATGAACTTATGATCTATCTGATCTCAGTCAGCTACACTGAACCCCAGGGTCAGACCTCAGTAAAGAAAACTTCTTCCTTCCACATTGGTATTTTAACTTTTTAACCTATGTGTTCAGTGTCATTTATTTTTCAGCTCTTAGAAGATAGTAACAGTCACTATTCTCCATCAAAGCTTCTTTTTGCCATCCTACATTGTTAACCCTTCAGCTTATACCATCAGTATTCTCAAAAGATGTCACTTATCCTTGTTGTATATATATATATATATATATATATATATATATATATATATATATATATATATATATATATATCAAGGTCTCTTTTTTCACTGCTTTGAACCTTCCTTTATTGCCCTACCTGCAACTCTTGCCTCCTGCATTCTTTCTCAACTCTCTATAGATTTGATTGGGCATTATTCCTCATCATTGTCCATTTTGCTATCCTGTTATGTTAGGCCTATGAGTAATACATTCCCAGGTCCTCTTCAATTTGTGGGAGATGGAAATTATTTTCTTTTCCACCAAACAACCTCTCCACCTTCAGAATCTCTGCCACCTTTTGTCATAAGTCAAAAATACCACTTTAGGGTGTTACCTATATTTCAAAACCCTTTCATTGGAACTCCTTTTCCTGTAGCTTCTGACCTTATATAAGATGTTTCCTAGAGGTCAAGGAAATGCCTTCCCTAAAAATTAACAGGTTAGGAATTTTAGAGGTCATATTATAAAACCTTTACATTTTTTTTGTGAGGAAACTGAGACCTAGAAAATTTAACTAACTCCCTGAAGTTCATATAGGTAGCAAGTGGCAGACCTGAAATTTAAATTCATTTCCTATACCTCTAAATTTAGCACCATTTCTAATTCACTGTTTTGTCTCTCTTCTTCCTTCCCAAAATTAAGTTGGCTTTCTGTTACATCATAGTATGATGTCTTGTTTCTTTTAGTTTGGGAGATTATACCTCACTTTAGCATTAGTGCTTTTTATGTATATAGCAGGGGTAGGGGAGGGAGGGAACCTGTCTCCCAAAATATCTCTGTCACCCAAGTAACTCTAAAAGCAAGTATGTAAAGTTGTTCAAATTACTAAGAGCTGCTTCCTCTGCTCTTAGAAGACTGCCACTTCTCTTTCCCAAAATGTACTGTACATTAGGAAGAAAAATTGTTGTAATTCCTATTAGATATATTTGGTGCTTATACAGTAGAGACATGTTTATTGAATTCTATTGATAGTACATCTGGGCATAATGTTGCATACTCATTATCTCTACTCCCAGGAAAGCTAAGACTGGTTAATTTCCTGAGGTTGAAATTTTTGAGCTTAATCCAACTGGGTAACTGCATAAATTCCTATATCAATATAGTGAATCTCTGTGAGTGGGGGGTATTAAAAATAATTAATAGGTCCAGGTTAGAAATAAAGTCTCTATGATGATGAGAGAAGAGGAAAAGGAAAAATGAATGGAAGAAGAAAGAAAGGAAGTATGAAGATGGGATTAACTCTCCCTTGCCCATTTTTGGATTTAATTACCAGAAGCATATACACCCCACTTATTCTTAAGTGGGGGAGATCTTTGACCCCCATGTGCAATGGTGGGTGACAAATCAGAACCCACTGGCTGCCCTCTGGGCAGTCCTAAACAAAGCTTTAGCTATAATTGATTCATGTAAAATGGAAGGAAGTCACAGGAAGTGACAAAAAAGAATTATCTTTGAAAATGCCAAGGACTTCCTGTGACAAGGTCTTTCTCCTTGAAATTGACCCTGGAGGAGCTCCACCTGAGGATGTTGGACTGCTTCTATTTTCCCTTAGAACTACCCTGTGGGTAAGTGAAAAAGGCTGACTCCCTTCCCTGGCTTTCTTGGAGGTACTAGCCTCTGGAGGGGTCCCTCATCTGGGAGGAGACCTTGTGGCTAAAACCTTTATTAATTGACTCTTAGGCCCTCTGGCTGGGGCTTCTGAACACCTGCCAGAGTAAAGCCAGGGCTTGAGCAATAGTCTAGCTTGTTAAACTAGATTTGTTACTTTGCCCTCTTTCTCATTTCTTTACTTTCACACTTTCCCTCTATTTTATAAGTAAATTGCTAAAAAACATTTGAAATTGATTAATTCCTGGTGACCATACTCTTAAATAATCTAGTTCAACCCCTTACATTCTGCCCATAACATAAGGAAGGAAGGAAGTAGATAAGGAAGAGAGGAAGGGAGGGACAAAACATTATGAAAAGTTAATATCAATGATCTTCCATTGAAACTGTTCAATGAATGTTTACATGTTTACATGAAACATGTAAAATATTATTCTCTAAAAATGCAAGATGATAGGTGACTTAAAAGGCAAGAATCACATGAGCAATGAAAGTAGTCTGCAGTAAATTACCAATGATTATTTGTTTGAGTGAACTCTCATAAAAGATAATATCAAGGACCTGTATGACTGGAAAGGGGAATTTGGTGGTCAAGTAGCAACAGTTAGATTTGTGTCAAGGTTGCTATAAAATGGTTGCTATTAAATGTTTAAAGGATGTTATTGCATTGCATTGATTCTATGTTGAGAATTCAAGGAAAAATATGGGGGGGGGAGATGGAAGGCATGAATAGTTTGTATTTTTCTGTCCAATATAAAAAAATACCTACATGGTACTATACTCAGCACAATATTAAAGCATCTACTGAAATATTGTATGCTCCATAAACATCCTACTGCTATGTTATATGTTCCATAAAGGCAAGCATCATGTTTTATTTAAGGTTGCATTGCATCCAGTGACTAATACCTTCTACAGTGAGACATCATATGTTAGGAGAAGACCTTAGGAGTCATGTAGACCACCATCTTATTTTGACTAATTAAGAAACTGAGCTCAAGTTGTTAAATCCCTCTAATAGAACATAGTATCAATCCAGTAATTCCCTGGCATGATCCTTGTTGAGTAAGTAAAGTTAAAATAAGAGCTTTTTTCCATTTCCATTTTGAAAGAAAATGTTTCAAGTTGGAATATTTTGATAGAACAATGTTCATTTTAGGCAAACCTTTTTCCTCTCTCTCTTGAAGTATTCTGAGAATATTGTCAGTTTCTACTATGCTTTGAGTTTGAAACTAAAAGGAATAGCTGACTATAGCTTATTTAGCAACTTTTATTTTTAAACTTATATTGATTTTTATAGCAATACAACTATCAGTCATCACAAAATAGTCTATCTGTATAAATAAAATCAGGGAACCAGGCCAAGAGTTATTTAACCCCTGGGACAGAATTTAGTAGCAATTCAGTAACTCCCTTGCATGAATTTTTGTTGAGCAATTAAAACTAAATTAAGAAAAGGATTTTTTTCCCATTACTATTTGGAAAGAAATATACTTACGTCCTGAAATATACTTAAGTCCTGAAAATAAAACATCAATGTCTTTGATCTTTGTTGGTGGAGAGATGCCCACATGAACAAAATCAATAAATTGATAGAAGGAAGATGAAAAGAAATGAAATTATATCTAGCAGAAAACATGGCCTCAACATTATATTATTCTGCCAAGATCTTAAAACAAGCAGCGACATTCCATATAAACTGACCTTTGCATGTTCTATTAAGTGGATTCTAGGCAATTCCCTCCAGAAAATTACCATATGAATAAATCTTAAAAGTCAAATGGGCAAGCATAATTTTTAAAATCTTATAAAATGTTTTAACTGTTGCTTTTTAGTATGCATAGGCCCTTCCCTCTCCCAGAAAATGTTTTGCAATTTTTATGTGAATCATATCAATCTTATGACATTCCATCTGGGAATGGAGGAGTAAGTTATGGAAAGCTACAATGCAGAAATGGGATTATTCATTTTTTATTTCCCAATACTGACTTTTTGGTTTCTCCAACTTTCTTGTTTCTGTTGATGCCACAACATCCTTGACAGTCACTTGGTTTCAAAAGCTTTGAGTTATCTTTGATTTCCTTTTCCCTAATCCTCCCATTCCAAGTATTTGATAAATCTCATCAGTTCTAGTTATGCAGTATTTCTCACATCATTCTCTTCTTTCCTTGGCCATTAAATTCATTTTAATTCTGCACCTTCTTACCTCTTGCTCAAACTATTTCAACAAGCTAATTTTTCTCACAACCTTCATTCTCTCTTATATCTAGTTTCCCAGTAATCAAATGTGATCACATCACTCCTCTGCTCAAAATGTTCAGTTCTTTCCCTTACTTATAAATAAAATACAACTACTTTTCTTGGCATTCAAATCCTGTTGCCCTTTACCCCAATCTGGCTCCAAGCTACCTTTTCTGACTCATTTTATTTATATCACTTCCCTCATAGATCATCAGGTCTATAGAGTCAAAGGAACTTGGTTCAAATGTTGGCTCTGGTTCTTGTCACATTATGACCTTGATTAACTCAGATTCGATTTCCTCATCTATAAAATGAGAGTAATTTATGATGAATTTAAGGGCCCTTCAGCTCTAAACCTTATGAAGTTTCTATATTCTTTATGTTGATAATAATGTTACAAATGCCCCCTCCAGCCAAAACAAAGGAACACATGGTAGTTCAGGAGTCTAAAGAAGAGCTCAATTCTGAGGAGCTACAAGAACTTCAAAAAGAGCAGCAACAGCTAGTGGCAGAGGATTTTTCAAGTAAGAAGGGTATCCTCACTTCATTAATCAAGGAAACATGTATAAAATGGGTAGAAGTACAAAATTTCATTGAAATCTAGCACCCTGATAAAGCTTTTACAAGCAGAATTGTAAACTTGTTAAAATACTAGACCATTTTCCTTTTTGAAGAAATTTTGAAACAGACAGAAATAAACATCATTGGATAGGTTTCTTATGGAGCTTACACCTGGTGAATCTCAAGGAGAGTTCAATTGTGATAAAAGATAGAAAAGGGAAAGAGAAAGAATTCCAGAAGTGCAGTTGCCCTCAGATATTATTCCTCCCTACCATCCCCTTAGACCAGTGTGAAGATTAAATTTAACTCTCCCCTGATGATAATAATGAAAATTCTTAACTCTCTCCTAATTGTAAAGATAAAATTGTAAGATCTGCCTATTTTTAGATAGGCATAATTCCCATGCCATAAGAGTAAACACAGTACTTAAAGCTGAGTATGAAGATCTGCCCATTTTAGATCTAATCACCAAAAGTGCAAACATCCCACTTAATCATGAAGTGGGAGGTCTGTGACCCATGTGTGTAATAGTGGGTGATGAATCAGAATCAACTGACTGCCTCTTGGGCAGTCCTAGAGCAGGACTTCAACTGTGATTGGTAGACATGGAATTAGAGGATAGCGCAGGAAGTGACACAAGAGAAATGTCTTCAAAAGGAGCTGTTACTTCCTGTGAGAGGGAAAGTCTTCATTCTTTGATCTGCTGACTGGACCTGAGACCCTATTCCTGACTGGACTGTCACATGATGAGTGAAAAGCTTACTCTTAAGTGCTGTTTTTTTCTCGGAAGAAACCAGCCTCAGGAAAGACTTATCCTCTTGAGAGAGGCTCCCTGTATCCCCAGGGCCTTTGCTACAAGGACTGAGGCGCCTCTGGCTAAAAACTAACTCTCCCTGCCCAGGGGCCAGGAGCAAATTAATTAATGTTTAGGATAGATATCTTACCGTATCCTCTCTCTGATTTCTTGCTTCACTCTTTCTACATTTTTAAAATAAATTGTAAAATAAATCTCTTTGGAATTAATTAAATTCCTGGCAACCACTCTCAAATAATCAAGTCCAACTCTTTTAAAAATTAAACCCCTTTCTTCTCCCTTGCACCAGTGATGGTGAGCCTATGGCACAGGTGCCAAAGATGGCATACAGAGCACACTCTGTGGCCACACAGTCACTCTCCCCCTTTAATCACCCAGAGTTTGTTACTAGAAAGGCAGAGGGACTCAGGTGGAGCTGCTCCCATCCCCCCTCTCCACTGTGCCAGGTGACATTTTTTCACATCCTTTGTCCCTTTGCCCAGCAGCCCTATGGGAGCACACTGGGGAGAAGGTGAGCAGCTTACATAGGCTGCAAAGCTGGAAGGGAGTGAAATGTTCAAACCACTCTCCTCCTCCTCTCTCCACATGCTGAGGATATTCTTCACTTCACCCACCCCTCTGCCCAGGAGAACAATGGGAGCACTTTCTCCCTCCCCTGTGTGTGATAAGGTGGTGAAAGGGGCATGCACAGCACTCAGTGGGGGGGAAGGGAATGGCACACAGTCTGAGAAGGGAGTGCAGCACTTGGTCTAGTGGTGTAGGGGCAGGGACCAGCACTCTATCTCTAAAAGGTTTGCGTCACTGCCTTACACCATGAACTCCTCTCAAAACAGCTAAAATTAAATTAAAATTATTTTATTTAATCTAATTATTGTTTTCTTTATTTATGTCTATGTATTATTAATGCTTATTTAATAAAATACAACTCCATTATGCAAATATAGTAATAATAATGTCATTCTATTTTCTAGCAAACTTCCAGATATTCCATATAATTATCTGTTGAAAGGCTTCTTCCTCCATAAAAACTCTTCCTCCAGTGAAAATAATCTCAATCTGTTAACATTTTTCTAAATTCTCATCACAGTGTGATTCACATTACAGATATTTTTGTATATGTATATTCCCTGAGTGAATGACTCCATTTTTTCCCTCTGATCATACTTCAACTCTAGACCAATATAAAAACATACATTTGGAGATCATATACATTAGATCTAGGTTCAAATATTGGTTCTTCTACCTATGAAACTTTAAGTAATACACTTCAACTTTCTGAGTATGATATTTCTTGTCTATGATTTTAGATTTTTCATTTGATCATTTTTCAATTGTTTCCAATTCTTTGTGACACTATTTGGGGTTTTCTTGGCAGAGATAGTGAAATATTTTGCTATTTCCTTCTCTAGTTCATTTTACAGATGAGTAGTCTGAGGCAAATAGGATTAGTCACACAGATAGTAAGTTTCTGAGCTCAAATTTGAACTCAGATCTTTCTTCTCTAAGCCTAACACTCCATCTTATAAAGCATCTACTAAATTCTATTCTATTACTCTGTCTACTGAATTTCATTCAATGACATGCTTAAAGCCAAGTCACTGGCCTCTGACAAGATCCTCAAATCTAGTTTTCTTATTAATATTCTAACTATAGTATAAAGGGTGGGCCAAGGAAAAGCCAGGTCAAGGTTATTGGGTGAGGCTTTTGTATCCTATTTATTGTGCCTTTTTGATATGGTAGGAACTCTTCTTTCACTAGATACTGATATGACATTATAGATTATTGACCAATTCATGGACATTGTAGAAAACTAGTATTGAATTGTGATATTATGTGAAATCAATTCCCCCTTAGATTTGGAATTCCTTAGACTAAGCATTCAAGGATGGCTAGAACCTAGGAGAATATTAGTGTAAAGTCAGTCATTAAGCATTTATTAAGCACCTATTAAGTGCCAGATATTGTTCTAAGCTCAAGACACAAAATAAAGTAAAAGACAAGTCTTAGTCCTCAAGGAATCCACAATCTAATGGAGGAGAAATTATGTAAAATATGTATAAAAAGGTTTTATATAAAACAAATGTAAAATAATCAATAGAAGGAAGGTACTAGAATTAAGAGAGGTTAGGAAAGGCTTCTTGAAGAAGCAAGATATAATGAGAAGGAAAATACACAAGAAATTCAAATTCAGGCCTTTGGAGGGAAAGTCTTCTCATCTCCAAAGACCCTATGGTTTAACTATGTGGATCTAGTGATGGTAGTAGATAAATGAAACAATATGGCAAAGAGTTTCTGAGCAAAGGAAGAAAGAGTTGGTATTATTGAATTTCCTAGGCATGGAAGAAGAGTCCTTGGATGATGTTTCCAGAAAAAAAAAAAGAAATATACTTGTTGTTACAATTATAATACATTGGCAAAAAAAGTATAATATATGTATTGGCTAAGTATTTCTTAAATGCTGAAAAATTTATCACAATTCATGTCACTTTAGAGCTTCAATTCTAGGCAAACAGTTGTGATACAGATTAAAAAACAAGTGATTAGTACATATGTTTAGGGGAAAACATCACCATGCAGAATATTATGACACATAGGAAATAGTTCCTAGCTTCACTATGCCTAAATTAACCCATCCTTAACCAAAGTCATGCACTAGATCTAAAAGATGTAAAATAAAGGTACTTATTTAATTGTGAATTTTCTTCAAGGCAAAATGAAAAGGAAGAATTTGCCATGCTTTTTAATCAATTCAATTCTCAAAAGACCTGAGAATTTGAGAATAAAGAAAATTACAGCATTTTAATTTCCAACAATATAAACTTTTAAAATGCATAGTAGTAGCTCTTAATTATGATCACATTTGGGATTACCCTTCTTTGTTCATTTTTCTGGCTCCTCTTGTCATTAGCATAATTATTTGAAAAGTGAAAACTTTAGTAAATGTGCTTTTTTTTAATCTTTCCATTAAACCAAAATGTCAGTTTGATTTCCCTGCTGCAGTGAGTTTGACATCATGAAAACACAACCTACATAGAACATGTCCTCTTCTTGGTACTTCACACAGCATTTTGTTCTGACATTAATTTTATATTATTATAAAAATACTTTTTGAGAACAATTTATTTCTGTTTCATTAATGGTAAAGTAGAAACTTTTCAATATTTTAAATAGTCCTCTAAAAGGTGACATATTAGTTCTCATCTGTCTGGGTTTATTTTTTATTTTAAGGATGGAAATACTAATCAGATCTAATTATCAATAAGTTCTACAAAATGATTAGCCAGTATGGTTTCATGACTAATTAATATTATTTCCTTGCCTCCCTCTGCTAAATGAGTGAAATTAGAAGTTGGTCCCATAGAAGGAAAAATGTTACAATAATTCTCCTGCTGAGGTCAAGCAATTTTTGTAACTGGAGGGTATGTAACCTGCAGAGGAAGCATAAGTTACTGGATTTCCAGAAGAGTATTTGGTTCCAGTAATAATCCATATCATCAGTTCTCAGCATGTGAAAATGACTCATGTTTAGCTCCAGTGAGTAAGAAAGCAATTTTTAAATCTCAGAAGTTTGGTTAAACAAGTTGAAACATCTGGATTCTCAATGTCTATTATCAGTGACAGAAGTATATTCATGTTTCTACTGAAACTCTAAAAGCACCATATTACAACCACTAATTGATCATTTGTGTAATATGTGGAGAATACAGAAGATTTGAAGCAATGAATGTAACAAAAACTCAGGGTTAAAATATAATATTATACTTACTTTTTTGGAATTTTTATTTAAAGGTATAAAATACTTTTTCCCCCTAATCTTCCCAAATGTCAATACTCTCATATAAGTAATCTTTCTAAAACTCTACTTAGAGCTGCTATAAAATTTAATTAGAATTTTATCCCTTAAATTTTCTGACACTGGAGATGAAATTATGTCACTAAAATAGAATTATATCTTGTCAGGAGAAAAGAGTTTAGGAAAAATAATAATTAATAGCTACATTATAGCAAAGTAAACCACTAACTTCAGAAAGAACTTTGAACCACTTTGAACCACTAACTTTGAAAAACACATTTTGTTGATGTCTTTTGTCCTTTAGAACAGTCATTTCAGCCCTCTCTCTGCTCTAAATAGACCTTTCAAATATAATCAATAATATATTTATTATGATCAATTGTTGATCATATGTATTATGATCATTTATAAGAAAACCAATTATAAAATCATCAAATCAATCAACATTTAAAATATACATTATTTTTTCTAGTAGTTCCACATCCTTGCCTTTAAGATCCTTTCTGTAAGATGATTCACTGATTTTTCAGTTATTTAAAGTTTAATTTGATTGTGGGAATATGGCCAAGTAAGACATAAAGCTTTCTCATCCTCCTAATACCCCCCACAAACAACTAAAAACAATTCAGCAGAGTTAAAGCTAAAAGCAGCAAAAACAAACAGGAATTGGGAGTGAAGCTGAACATCCTGGGAAAACTAGGGAGGAAGGCTTCTGACTTCCTTGTCTTCAGTCCCACCACATATAGTCCCTAGGGGCAGGAACAGAGCTAATAGAGTGGAAAGCAACAAGGTAATCCCTAACGAAAGGATTGTCTACCTCACCTTGTTTGCTGCCCCAGAGCCTGCATCCCTGAGGATACTCCTGAAATCCTCAGGTAGAGGTCCCAGGGAGCAAGCAGCTATGTCTGTTGTAGCCTCAGCTCCAGAGATACTCATTGGGCCATAGCTGATGATTGAAGGACTAAATCCTGTAGGATCTGCATGCACCAAGTCCTAAAGATGAATTTAAACTTCACTGTTAGAAAATGAGACACATTGTAGGCCTAAGAAATACAAATTAGAAACCTGCTCTGTCCTGGGCTGAGGCAATAGGAGATGAGGAATGAGGAAGGAACATGTGCTAATAAGTATGGATGCTGATGGACTGAGATCCTGTCAGCTATAGTCACTCTCAGTAGAGTGGAGTCCCTGATTATTGCCATAGCAGAATGTAAACTGACTATTCCCCGGTACAATGGCAGAACTGCCCAGAGGCTCTGGTCAGATCACCTGAAGCAAGTCATAGACTGGGGACTTGAGTGGGGGACTCAGGATCACATCAGATACTGAACTAAAAACTGGAATATCTAAATAGGAACCAGGTAAAAGCAAAATTAAAAAAAAATCCCAAAACCTAAGGCAACATGCCCCAGCATAACAGAAACCCCGGAAGTCCCATAAAAAAGCCAATAATTAAATGTATTGGCCTGGCTACTAACATTTTTAAAATAAAAAAATAAAAATGATCAAGCAAAGGAGAAAGAACCAAACTATTATTATGGGGACAGAGAAGACCTTGGCTCAAACTCAGAGAACACCAAAGAAAAAATACCTATTTCAAAAACAGCAAAAAATGAATAAATAAATAAATGAATAAATAAATAAATAAATGAATAAATAAATAAATAAATGAGTAAGTAAATAAATAAATAAATAGACACAAGCTCAAAAGGAGCTTTTGGAAAAACTTGGAAAATACCTCAAAAACAAAATGGGAGTTAAGAAAAAATTAGAAAGAAAAATAAGAACAATGCAAAACAAAAATCAAGATACTAATGAAAGATCAACCAAAAGGAAAAATGATCCAGAAATCCATGGTAGAAAATAATGTATCAAGGATTAGAATTAGACAAAGAGGAAGCTAATGATCTCCTAAGAAAAAAGAAGTAATAAAGCAAATTTTAAAAAATGAAATACAAGAAAATATAAAACATTGTATCATAAAAAACAACTGACTTGGAAAATACATAAGTGAGAGACAGTATAAGAATGATTAGAATCCTGGAAAGTTACAATCAGAAAAAGATTTTAGACGCCACACTCCAAGAAATCATCAAGAAAAAATGACCAGAAATTCTAGAATTAGAGTTTAAAATAGAAATTAAAAGAACCCACCAATCACCACCTCAAAGAGATCCAAAGATGTAAATGTACAGGAATGTCATTGCTAAATTCCATAGCTCACAGGTTAAGGAGAAAATACTAGAAACAATAAGGAAAAGGTATATAACTTCATTTGTTTTCTTATCTTATTACCCTAGTTGCTGTTTCTTGTAAGGATTCAGTGATAAAATCTGTAATGTATTTAGCACAGTGTCTGAATAAATACTTCCTTCCTTCTTTAATAGTTGTTAGGGGGTAGTGCAAGATTATTTTTTGGCAGTTAATTACATGGTGGATAGTTTTCTAGGCCTGGGGATGAGAAACCCTGATTGACTGCATATACTTCCTATCTCTATGGTGCTACTCAAGTCACTTAATGACTCTTTGCCCAGGTGTCTTCAACTGTCAAATGGGGTAACACTGACATATAATAATAATAATGATGAGAACTCCTCCCAAATATTTTGTGAGGATCAAATGAGATACTTTAAAGTGTTTAGCATATTACTCAGCAGCAAGAGTTAGAAAAAGAAATCCCATTTAAAATCACACTAGATAACATAAAATATTTAGGAATCTATTTACCAAGACAAACTCAGGAGTTATATAAACACAACTACAAAACACTCTCCACACAATTAAAGCTACATCTAAATAATTAGAAAAACATTAATTGCTCCTGGGTAGAATGAACCAACATAATAAAAATGACAATCCTACCCAAATTAATTTACTTATTCAGTGCAATGCCTATCAAACTACCAAGAAATATCTTTACTGAATTAGAAAAAATCATAACAAAATTCATTTGGAGGAACAAAAGATCAAGAATATCAAGGAAAATAATGAAAAAAAATGTGAAGGATGATGGCCTAGGAGTACTAGATCTTAAACTGTATTATAAAGAATTGGTCATCAAATGAATATGGTACTGGCTAACAGACAGAAGGGAGGATCAGTGGAATAGACTTGGGGTAAATTACTTCAACAATCTAGTGTCCAATAAACCCAAAGATCAAAGATTTTGGGACAAGAATTTACTATTTGACAAAAACTGCTGAGAAAACTAGAAAACTGTATGGGAGAAATTAGCTTTAGATCAACATCTCATACTCTACACCAAGACAAATTCAGAATGGGTGAATGACTTAAATATAAAGAAGGAAGCTATAAAGTAAATTAGGTGATCATAGAATAGATTACCTGTCAGATCTATGGGAAAGAAAAGATTTTAAGACAAAGCAAGAGATAGAGAATATTACAAAATGTAAAATAAATAATTTTGATTACATTAAATTAAAAAGGTTTTGTACAAACAAAACCAATATAACCAAAATTATAAAGGAAGCAACAAATTGGGAAAGAATATAACAAAATCCTCTGACAAAGGTCTAATTACTCAAATCCATAAAGAGCTAAATCAATTGTACAAAAAAAAAATAAACCAAGCCATTCCCCAATTAATAGATGGGCAAGGGATATGTATGAATAGACAATTTTCAGATAAAGAAATCAAAACTATCAATAAGCACATTAAAAATGTTCTAAATCTCTTCTAGTCAGAGAAATGCACATCAAAACAACTCTGAGGTATCACCTCACACCTAGAAAATTGGCTAATATGACAGCAAAGGAAAGCAATAAATGTTGGAGGGAATGTGGCAAAGTTGGGACATCAATGCATTGCTGGTGTAGTTGTGAATTGATCTAATCATTCAGGAAGGCAATTTGGAACTATGCCCAAAGGGTGCTAAAAGACTGCCCTTTGATCCAGCCATAGCACTGCTGGGTTTATACCCCAAAGAGATAATAAGGAAAAAGACTGTACAAAAATATTTATAGCCACATTCTTTGTGGTTTCAAAAAACTGGAAGATTAAGGGATGCCCTTTGATTGAGGAATGGCTGAACAAATTGTGGTATCTGTTGGTGATGGAATACTATTGTGCTCAAAGTAATAATGAACTGAAGGAATTCCATGTGAACGAGAACATCCTCCAGGAACTGATACAGAGTGAAAAGAGCAGAACCAGGAGAACATTGTACACAAAGACAGATATATTGTGGTAAAATCGAATGCAATGGATTTCTCTACTCATAGAAATGCAATGATCCAGTACAATTCTGAGGGATTTATGAGAAAGAACACTATCCACATTCAGAGTAAGACCTGCGGGAGCAAAAACACAGAAGAAAAGCAACTGCTTGATCACATGGATCGATGGGGATATAATTGGAGATGAAGACTCTAAATGATCACTCTAGTATAAATACTAATAATATGAAAATAGGACTTGATCAATGACAAATGTAAAACCTAGTGGAATTGCTCATTGGCTATGGGAGGGAGTCTGAGGAGGGGAGGGAAAGAAAATTATTCATGTAACTATGGGAAAATATCCTATATTAATTAATTAAATAAACTTTTTAAAAAGCCTCTAATACCAAAATACCACATTAGTGCAAAAGACCACATTACAGGACTTTTTACATCAACGTTATCCACTCTCTATACATAATTTTTTTTTGGTTTACCACTTTCAGGAAGGAAATTCATCACAATACAGATTAAAATTAGATCCTTATAAAAGACAAGTCCCCCTCCTCTCAGAGGATCCTGTATTCAGGTTTTATTTTACTGTTTACATCAAATCCTGAAAGACTGCAGAGCCTCTAGGAAGAGATCTGCAATCACTAAGGAAATTTTTCCTAACAATCCCAAAACTCCAGCAACGGCTGTCCAATTAGATAAATTATCTGATATATAACCTGTTTATACACATATGTATTCTTGTTTCTGTCCTTACACTGTAATTTCTTCAAGGCAAGGACTATAGGACTTTTTTTTTTTGTATCCTGAGCACCGTGTACAATGACTGGCACAAAGGAGGCATCAAATAAATGTTCATTGACTAATTATACTTTACAAATGCTTTGCTGCAATGAAGGGAGTGGAAGATGGAGAGGATATCTGGCCTTAGGAGGCAGGAATCATTGTGAAAAAGACTTGACTGAAGCTGAAGCCTTTTCCTTCCCTTATCTCTACTTCCTTGGATTGCTAGAAAACCTTTTTTTTCAGTTTCTGAAATGAATCCCTTCTCAACTGATAGATTAGTAGTCAATTTAGGATTTTTATGAAGAAGTTATTCCAATTCAAACTTTTTTCTCACTTAGCCAAGATTCCTGAAAGAACTGATTGATTGGGTAATTTATGTCTCATCCTTATGGAGATGGCGTTGAGTAAATCATCACCTTACAAAAGTCTGTTGAGCTGTATTGGATAGTAAACTTTAGCTTGGCCTCACTTACTAATTTTGGAGCCACTGAACCAACAGAGAACATCCTGACATTATTAAATGACACTCTGATTTCCTTCATGTAAAAGTATAATCAAATGCCATACACACGCGCTGACCCCAAAATTATGATTGCTTCAAACAGCAGCCAGAAGCAGAAGGGAATACTACCTAAATTTTTTATTTATTGGCATCTTTTGTTGTCAACTTCAGAGAGTCTATATAAAGAATATATGAAAAGAATTATCTCAATTGTAACTAAGATCTTGGGAAATACAAAGTATATGAAGGAATGAAAGAAAACCCATTGACAGTCTGGTACTTAGTTTTTCTTATAAACAACTACATCACCATAAAAAAAAAAATCTAGTAATTAAAGTAGCTCAGAAGATTGCCAGGGAAGTACCTAAACTGATGAGACTCCAGATGGTGCTGGAGAAATAATACACACCACACTTTGCATCTGGGTCACAGAGCTGCCAGTTAGTGACATGGTGATCAGCTCCCAAATGAGAAGAAATCGAAGAGGAGGGTCAAGGGCAGCACACCAAGCATTGTGAATATGATTTCTTCCTAATGAGATCATTATTCAGGAAAGATGTGGCTTTGTCTGTGATTACACACCCTCCGTACCTGCTCCCCATATGGCAGGATTACAGCTGTCACTAAGTTAGCATTTCAAAGTCCACATCAAGGAGTCAGAGAGTTAAGACTAACTTCCCACACTTGCTTCCCACAAGTTAAAGCCCCAAATTACCATATAATTTAGTTGGACACTAAACTACACTGTGTTCTATTTTGTCTTCGTAATTTGTATAAAAAGGGAACAATCATTTATACTATCAAATTCACTGCGTCGATATCAAAAGACATTATAGACCATAAAATGCTATATGAATGGGAGCTATTATTACTACCAATATCATAATTATCATAACAGCAACCTTAAGAGTGATGAAAATAAAGATTAACTGATGATTCCTATCACTGAAAAATTATTTTAAATGGTAATAATTTTCATACTATTTGCTTCAACTATGAAGTTTTTGATTCAATACTTAGAGAGAAAACTACCATCAGACTCTCACTATTTGAGATATGTGTTTTGTCATATCTTTAGTCTTCTTATAATGAGCTCATAAAAGCTACCATACACTTCAATTATCTAAAGATAAAATAAATATTAGAGTCATGATAAACAGCTTGGTAAACACAGGAAGACCCCTTCTATTTTACTAATCTTTCCTCAGAAATTAATTCAGGTGATGTTTCCTAACTCAAATGTGCAAAATTAGAAATAATGTAATACTTATCCTACTCTGCAATCCTTATTTGATCTACAATCCAATATATACAATTTGAGAAGAAAAAAGTTACAATAGATTGCAAATAGACTCAATTTTCATTATTTCAAGGAAATCAGTGTTCAGACATAAAAGTCCTGTTCTGATTTAACATTGGTACTTTGATACAGTTTAATTCGTGATAATTTCATCTGTCACTAAACTCTCACTTATTGATCATTTATTTGATCCACAAGTATTCATTAAGTGACTACTATGTGTCATGTACAAGCCTAGGTAATAAGAATACAAAGGCAAAAGTGAACTAGACTCATTTCAATTTAATAAAAATTTTTTAATTGCCTATTATGTGACAGGCTAGGAATTTCTGCTAAGCTTTGGTGATACTGATAACAAAATAACAGTTCTTACCCTCAAGAAGTTTACAATCTAATGATAAAAATTAACACACCAAAAGAAGCCAAATTAGTGAATGAAAGAAGGAGACAAAACATGAAGATAAGCATGATGTTTCATATAGTAAAACCCAAGCAGAGATACTGATGGAAAGTCAAATTACCTGGAAAGTTCAGATCCTAGCCTTCTATAAAAGAAAGCTTTGGGAGGACTTTAGTTCTCTACCTTCTAACCCAGGGGTCCTCAAACTTTTTACACAGGGAGCCAGTTCACTGTCCCTAAGACTATTGGAGGGCTGGACTATTAAAAAACAACTATGAACAAATCTATAAACGGCTATCTGGGATAGCGGAGGCTGCAGCGCTGGCTGTGATGGGCCTGTCACACCTTGCTCAGGCCCATCACTGTTACCACTATACAGGGCAGCAGTGTACACAGCTTGGAATCCCCTCCCCCAGATCGCCGCTCACCATGCTGACATCTTCCATTGTGTAGCCACATAATCCTTTGCATGGTGCCTTGTTCTCATTCAGTTACTCTCAGAAAAAGGTGCCATGCAAAGGATTATGTCACTGGAAGAAGTACTGTAGGAGAGCAACTCTATGCTTTGCAGCGCCACCACATACAATGCTCCTCTCACTGACCACCAATGAAAGAGGTGCCCCTTCTGGAAGTGTGGTGGGGGCCAGATACATGGCCTTGGGGGGCCGCATGTGCCCCACAGGCCGTAGTTTGGGGACCCCTGTTCTAGCCCTTCAGTCAGAGGGTGGAGGAGGCAGAATGAATAGAGAAGATGCTGAGTATCAAAAAGTGAGTTAGTCAAACATGATGATGAGATTTCAGATCAGCTTATCTTCTAAGAGCATACTTTCTACTGGACTATGTCCAGGCAAACTCCACAACTTTTGTTACATAGAATCAAAGATTTAGAACTGGAAGAAAACTTAACAGTCATTGAGGACAAGTCCTCTCATGGTACAGACGCAAGAACTTCAATTGAGGGAAGTCAAGTGACTTTCCAAGGGTCATAAAATATTCAAGGTGAGACGCCAATTCTGTTCTCCTTGACTCCAAATCCAGGCCTTATTTACTCTCCCCCTCTTCTTTTCATGCTGTGCCTTGTCAGAGACTTCATTGCAAAATAGACCAGGAGGAGCTCACAAATACAGGATTTGAACTAAATTGCATTAATAGTTCATCTCTATTCTTTCCTGCTGCTATATATACATTGCAGAGGGAGGAGAAAGGGTAGAAAGATGCCATAAAATTTGTACATAATTCCTCTCATATTAGGGCTCAGTGCATATCTAGGTCTCTCCATCTTTGTTCTTTCCTTAGCAATCATTGTCTAGTAACATGCACTGATTCCTTGTCTAATTTGTTAACTTGCTAATCACTCACCCCAGCCTCCAGTATCAGACTTTTCTCCCTGATACACACCATATCTCTTCTTTTGCATGATGCTAAATCAATCTTTCTACTCCACACCAATTTCTAACACTCCTCCCCCAAAATCCCAAAATACCCTTCAGCTTCTTATCCATGGAATTAAATAGTATGGGAAGAAATGATAAAGAAAAAAGAAAGCAAAACTAAGGTGTTATCCTCTCTCTCCTCTCTCTCTCTCTCTCTCTCTCTCTCTCTCTCTCTCTCTCTCTCTCTCTCTCTCTGTCTCATTATGCTTGTTTATCAAACATTTATTACCCTTATACTGCAGGTGTCACTCAACAAAAGCAACAACAAACATCCATCAGCCTTGAGTACTAGATTTAAACTATATTACATAGATTTTGGTTATGTAATTAGAATGAGTACAATGGAATTTAAAAGAGCAAATAAAGATAGATAATGACGTAGATCAAAGAACAAATGAAACACAGGAAAGACCTTTATCAAGTAATACAGAATGGCAGTTGGTTAATCCTGAACTGGTAATAGATATTTCAAGTTTAATGTTACAGATTCTAGCTAACTCTGCACAGTTCTGATATGAATAACTGTAATAAAGTTATATTAGAAATTCTCTTATTACACAATTATATTCTAAGTAATTGAAATACAAAGAAAAAATTAAAACTCCATGCCCTCAAAAAGATAATATTATGTTGTATACCTATATCCTCCCAATTTTGTTTTTATCTTGTAATCTTAGGCAGTTCCTTGCACATAGTTGGGGCTCATTTTCAGATTTCATATAGATAAAGTTAATAATATAAATGAAAGTAAGATTAGAAGACAAGTAAATTCAAATCAAATGCAAAAAAAAATACTGATTCCAAAGGAGCAATGATGACATACACTTTACTATTTTCATTATAGAAATAGGGAACTATAGACATAGAATGCTGAATAGGATGTCAGATTTGTCCAGATTAACTGTCCTACTTAACTGGCAGCATTTTAATAAAAGACTGTGGCTTAAAGGAAAAGAAAACATGGATGAATTTATTTAAATGTAAATAAAATATCTGAATTATAAGATCTTTGCCAGAGTACATTTAAAAATAGCTAGGCTTATTTGTTTGTTTGTTTTTAATGTCTAGTGAGCTTCATTGATGAATGCCTGTGGTCTCTAAAACTAGAGAGATTGAAAATGAGAGAATACTGAAATTCAGTTCTGATCTACAGCATGGCTAAAGCCAATCAGGCAGGTACACTCAATTTGGCATTAATATTGTGAGACCCCAAGAGTAGAGAAGACAAAAGATTGCCCAGAGAGGGATGAACTGATCTAATTTAGAAATGGAGATCAAAACTCCTGTGCCAATTAGAGGAAGGATCAGGTAATGAATGGTCAATGCACTACCAATTTGGGCAAGATAAAGAGAACCAGTCTCCAAAAAATAAGTGCCTAGAGCTTTTTATTCAAGTCAGAAAGGCTTTAGATTAAAATTGGAGAGGGAGGAAAAAATGGTCTAAATATAAGCATAGAACTAGATGTGATATATATTAAATTCAAATAAGTGCTAAGCAATGGCTTTGTGTAAGGCATTGAAAGATGAGCTCCAATGAAAGAAAAATAGCAAAAGTAATACTCAAATTCATGAGACAAAATTCCAGAGATAAATCATTAATAATATTCATAGCTTTATACATCTATGTACAAATGCATGGAGCATTGGTAAAAAGGAAGGTAGACTAGAAATCCTATAGAAAGGGTAAAATTCTAATTGAAATGGTAATTGAAATGGTGAGACTTGACACATAAACATAAAAAAATACTTTGATGAAAATGAAAATAAAATATTTACATCAAATATACACTCCCTTAATCTGAAGCCTACCACCCATTCTCCAACAACATGTTTAATCCAATAAAACTGATTTTTTTTTACCAGAAACAATAATGATCAAGGAATATAATGAGAACTTCATTAAATTTAAAAGTACACAAATAAAACCAAAACAATGAAGATTAGGAGGGAAACAACAAACTGGGGGTGTGGGTGGGGATCTCTGACAAAGACTTCATTTCTCAAATATATAGAGAACTGAATCAAATCTATAAGAATACAAAGCATTCCCCAATTGAAAAAATGGTCAAAGGATATGAAAAGATAATTCTTAAAGGAAGAAATTAAAGCTATCTTTAGTCATATGAAAAAATGTTCCAAATCACCATGAATTAGAGAAGTACAAACTAATACAAATATAGGGTACCATCTCACACCTATTGAACTGGTTAATATGACAATTAAAAAAAGGAAAAGAATAAATGTTGGAAAGTGTGAAGATTGGATTTAGCTATCTATTGATTGTAACAATGAAGGCACTTAGCTCTTCCTTTATAGTGAAGCTAAAATTGTAATCCACAAAAAATGTTGATAACTTAGTATTTAAGTAGATCTGCCCATTTTAACCACAAAAAAGGTGTTAAGTAACTTCAAAAGGTGAACTTACCAAAAGAAGTGTTAAGTAACCCAAAAAGATATAATCTAACCAGAGAAGGTGAGAACTAAAGAATGGACAGTCCTGGAGAAAAGCATCTGATGTGATTGGTAGACATGAACTTTTAGTGGAGGTGACACAAGAGAAAAAGGTCTTTAAATAGAGGAAGCAAAGTCTGAAGGACAGTCAGTCACCTGGGCTTGTCATTCAGAGCTGGAGGGAAGAAGGACATTCAGGCATTTGGACATTTTGGCACTGACTCAGAGGAGCAACTGGAAGATTGATACCCAGACTTCTTTTTAGACTGTCACCCTTGGTGTGTGAAAGGCTGTCTTAGTGGATTTGCTTTTCTCTTCCCCTGTCTGGGGCTTAGACATTCTAACTAATATAGTGACCCTGCCTTTCTGGAGGCATGAAGCCTCCAGGTAAGGCTGGTACTTAGAGATTCTAAGTATCAGAAGATAGCCAGAGTTTTCTCTCTCTCTCTCTCTCTCTCTCTCTCTCTCTCTCTCTCTCTCTCTCTCTCTCTCTCTCTCTCTCTCTCTCTCTCTCTCTCTCTCTCTCTCTCTCTCTCTCTCTCTCTCTCTCTCTCTCTCTCTCTCTCTCTCTCTCTCTCTCTCTCTCTCTCTCTCTCTCTCTCTCTCTCTCTCTCTCTCCTTAATATCTTCCTTCTATTGTAAACATTGTAAATAAACTACTATAAATTCTATTTACTTTAGTAATTCATTTTGGGATTTAGGAATTAAATCCCTGGTGACCACCTAATGAAAACCACTTAATAGTTAATATATTATTCAGTCCTGTCCACAAATAATTTTAACAAGAGGATATGGAAAATTTGGGACCCTATTAGTAGAAATATGGACTGATATAACTGCTTTGGAGAACAGTACAAATCATGCCCAAAGGCCATAAAACTATGGATACCCTTTGACACAGAAATACCACTACAAATACCATTTGTACCATTTAAAAATACCATTTATATATACCATTTAAAAAAATATGAACAAAATGATCACAAAAAACCTGAAAAGATTTATATGAAGTGACACAAAGTGAAGGAAGTAGAACCAGGGGAACATTGTACACAATAACAGCAATAATATACTATGAAGGCCATGTACTATCAGCAACGCAAGGATCTAGGACAATTCCAAAAGACTCACAAAAAAAAAGCTATGCACCATCTTGGAAGAAACTGATGTTTTTCTAAATATAGATTGAGGCATACTATTTATAACTTCATTTTTCCATGAATTTTTCTCGTATGTAAATGATAGATGTCTTCTTTCACAACTTGATGAACATGGAAATATATATTGTATGATAATATATGTATAACCTGTATCATATTATCTTCCATCTTGTGGAGGAAGCGTGAGAAGAAGAGAGAGAATATGGATCACAAAATGTGAGGAAATGATTATTAAAATTGTATCAACATGTAATGTGGAAATAATTTTTAAATGAAATATAATGAGCAATCACAATAAATAACTTCTTCTTTAGAACTGCAAAATAATTCAACCAGAAGCCTGAGAGCAATAGGAAATGAGAACATCAGCAAAGTCAAGGCTGGCAAATAAAGGCATGAGCCCAAAGCAAAGAGAGTCACTTATAGCCTATGATTTTCTATTCAGGAAAGGACAATGCTCCTGCCAAATTCCAAGGATTGCCAGAGGACCCAAGAGTGAAGATCTTCAAAGCTCCGTGTGTGACAATGCACCAAAGAAACACTTGACAGGCAAACACCAAACTTAGAGGCTCTAAAATAACTTAGATTCAATCCTAAGATTCTAGAGAAGGTACTGAAAGACTCATAATATGGACCTAAAAGATTGGAGTGAGATAAACTCCAAGAAGCCAAGAAGTACCAGGAAGTACAAGAATCTTAGTTATGTGAAGATTGGATTTGGTTGTAAAATTTGGTTGTAAAAATGAGGGTACTTATCTCTTCCTTTATAGTAAAGATAAAATTGTAATTCCCTGTCTATTTTTAGATTTTAATCCCCAGAGTGTTAACTCAGTATTTAAAGTAGATCTGCTCACTTTAACTACAAAAAGTATTAATTAACCAAAAAATGTGTTAACTAACTACAAAGGTGTTAACTAACCAAAAAAGGTATTAACTAACCACAAAAAGGTTAACTTACTACAAAAGATGTGAACACCCATTCCATACATTGAGTGACCAGTCCTGGAGAGGAGCATGTGCTATTATTGATAGACTTAAAAATTTAGGGAAGGTGATACAAGAGAAAAAGGTCTTTAAATAGAGGAAACAGAGGCACACAAGCATGGATAAATAGAGATCAGTTACTCAAAGATGGACTGAGGATAGACTAAGTCACTTGGGCTTGAAGTGAAGGATCAGTCACTCAGAGTTGGACAAACAGACACTTGGAGTTGGAGTGAACATAGTCACTAGGAACTGGAGGGAAGACAGACACTTGAGGAGAAACTGGAAGACAGGGAAGACAGACACTTGAGGAGAGACTGGAAGACAGACACTCAGACTTGGAGTGAAGACACTTGGTTCTGGAACTGGTCCCCTGGAGCAGCTCATGTAGGAGACCTCAGACTGCTTTCCTTTTAGATGGTCACCATGGTTAGTGAAAGGCTGACTTAGTTTCCTTGCCTTTCTGGAGGTGTGAACCTCTGAGAAAGGTCCATTGTCTTGAGACTCCTTTCCCCTGGCTAGGGCTTAGAATTTCTACCTGACTCTGAGGAAGCCAGGGTTCTCTTTCCTCTCTCTCGCCCCATTTCTCTCATTCCTTAATATCTTCCCCCTATTGTAAATAAACTACCATAAATTCCATTCTACTTTAGTAATTCATTTTGGGGATTTAGATATTAAATTCCTGGTAACCACCAATTAAATATTCAAGTCCAAAACATAAAAAATATAACAGTTACCTAAAACAAAAATAAGCATAGGGCAAAAGTTGGAGACTAGACCTGGAACAAAGCTCCATTTCAGGAACTAAAGTAAAAAAGATGCATAAATCAAAGAAAATACCAACCAATGTTAAAAATAAACACCATAACTGTAAATATAGAAATGCCCCAAAATGGAAGAGAAATCAGTTATATAGTACTTAAAAGTTGAAATTAAAAGGGGCAAAATGCATGTTCTCTAAGAATGGCATAAATAATTAGATAATAATAATATATAAAATAATAATAAATAAATAAAAATAATAATAAAGCAATATATAAACAATAAAAGCTTTGAGGAAAATAACTGAAAGGAAAATAAATCTTAGAAGAGAAAGAGTTAAACTATGCAATTAATGGCCTACCTCAACTCTACTGTACAACAAGAATCAAAGACCCAATAAGACAGGTACAAATATTAAAAGAAGTTCAAAGAACTGAAAAAGAAAGAACTTCCTGGGGTAGAACCAAGATTGATGAGTAACAAGGACAGCAATGCTGTTTAACCACGAAAATCCTCTCTGACCAAGACTAAAAATAACCACAAAATGAATACAGGAGTGAAAGAACCAACAAAGAGACAGAGGAAAACAATCTTCTCAAAAAAAGAAAAGAAAAAGAAAAACCCAAAAGGAAGGCTGAAATCATGTGGGGAACTTGGGTGACAGGAGAGCAGAGTTATGAGGCATGGCAGCAAGTGAAAAGCAAGCCACAAGCAAACCACACACACTCCCACTACCCCCCATATTTGCTCTCACAGGTTCAGAACTTAATCTCAAACTGAGTCAGACCTTGAGATTTTGCCTGACAAATACTGGTCCATGAGAATTAACATCCCTTGAAATTATAAACCTATGGAGAAGTCCAGAGTCCCAGCCCAAGGCAATCTGGGCTGAAGGGGGCTGATCTGCATGGTCCAAGAGAGAAGCCAGAAATCCCAGTCTGGGCTTGGGGTGAGGACATAATCCAGGATTTAGAGTGAGGAAACAGTTCTCAGGGGGAACTCCACTCCCCTAGGATGTTTTTGCCAAAAATAAACATAGAGCTCCAAAATAGGACAAGCAAGGGTGTGCCTGATTAAATCAAGAACACCTAGGATGTGATCAGCACTGACCTGATCAAGTTCAAAATGAGATCAAAAGCTTATGCCTGAGAGACCCAGCCAGTCTTTGTTCAGCTTTCTAGGTCAGAAGAGGAGGGGTGCTCAGCTTAGTGGCAGCATGAACATGAGTCCTTGAGTAATCATTTACAAAGGAGACCATCCTGAATTGAATGACTCTAAGACTTAGCTAGTAGTCACAAAGGGTGGGAATTTCCTTCCTTAGAGAGATTTTGGAGTACAGTGACTACTTCCTTCCTTACTGGAATTTGAGGAAGGAATAAGCAAGCTTAATCTCTGCCACCCTCTATAATCAGGTACTTCTAAAAGCTGAAGACTTGCTAAAAATAAACAAACAATCCCCCCCAAAACACACAAACAAACAAACAAACAAAAAACCTGAATGTGATTAGTTTCAACAAGTGGCTCAAAAGCAAGAACATGCTATTGTTCCCACTACCCTCTTTAGTCTTTTGGAGTGAATTAGGATCTCTAATAAACCTGATATATTTCTACCTGCATTGTTGTAATTAAAAAAAAAAGACACTTTCTCTGGGTCTGCAGCTCTCAGGTTCTGCTCTGCTATTAGAGTTAAACAAATACAAATCAATTATGGCTTCACTCCCCCCCCCCAAAAAAAAAGTTTATACCCAAGATTGAGAAAAGTCTTTAAGCTTTCAGTATTGCAAGGGTCAATTGAATCTGAATCAGCAGGAGTAGGGGACTCCCAGAGCTCTCAGCCCTTAGACCAGCTGGTAAACTAGTAACAACCCTGAAAATAAACTGAAAATAACATCAAGGAAAAACTAAAGTTTAAGAGGGTAGCCCAACTCACTGGAAAAGAGCCTACCTAAGATAGGAAAAATGAACAAACAATCAAAAAAACACCTAACTCTAAAGACTTTTTATGGACACAAAGAGCAAGATGCAAACACAGAAGGGGGCAGTGAAAGCAAATGACACACCCAAAGTCCAAAAGAAAAACATGGATTGGACACAGATTCTGGAAGAGTCCCAAAAAAAGTCAAAAACATTTATTAGAGGTAGAGGAAAAGTGGGAAAGAGACATGAAGGTGATGCAAGAAGAAAGGAAAGAATTGAAAGAAGATATGAATGTGATGAAATAAAAAATGGGACAACTGAAAAAGGAGAATCAAAAACTGACAGAGAAAAACCAGGCTTTAAATGTCAGAATTGACCAACTAGAAACTAATGATTCCGTGGCAAATCAAGAAATAATAAAGCAGAATCAAAGGAAGGAAAAAGAGGAAAATATGAAATATCTTATTAAAAAAACATACCTAGAAAACAGATCTTAGAGAGACAATCTGAGAATTATTAGATTACCTGAAAGTCATGATGAAAATACCATGGATATCATATCACAAGCAATTATCAAATATAGCTGCCCAGAAGTCTTTGAACAAGAAATTGAATTGAACAAGAATTGAAATTGAAATAATTCACAGATCTCTTCCAGAAAGAAATCCTCAATTGACAACTTCCAGGAATGTAATAGCCAAATTCAAGAGCCACCAAGCCAAGGAAAAAATACTTCAAATAGTCAGAAAGAAACCACTCAAATACCATGGAGCTACAATCAGGATCACTCAAGACTGTTACAGATAAAGAGTGGTTGCCTTAAACTGTGACCACGGAAATATGGTTTCAAGACATTGTCTTGAGTTAAATCTAAAATAAAGTGGTTGCCAGGGGAAAATTCCCAAATATGAAATATACCCAAGTCAGCTGGGTTCCATAGAGATTCAAATTAATACAAATTAAGGAACCAATGAAAGGGAGAGAGAGCAAGAAGAAATAATGAGAAAAGGTCTAGGCTAGCCTAGGTCAGGCTTTTAATCCTTAAGAGAGAGATAAGTCAGTCTTTAATCCACTCACCACAAAATTTGTCCCAAGCAAGGTTCTAGTGTTCAGAGACCCACCAGTTCAGTTCCTGAGCTCCACTTTAGCTTCCAAGGCTGAATTCCTTTTCAGAGGCCTTCTGATTCTCCTTTTAAAGAGAATTTTCTCCTATGTCACCTCCCCTAAGTTCTCACATCTACCAATCACATTAGACATTTTCACAAGACTGACAATTCTTAATTCACACCTTCTTTAGTTCTCAACTTCTCTGGGTAGCCTAAAACTTCTGAGTAAACTCACTGAGTAGACTAAAACCTCACACCTCTTTTGTTAAGGCTTGTCCCTTACAAGTTTGCAAGTTGCCTGACCTTCATAGGTACTTAGTACCTTCCTAAAAATAGACAGCTTAAGGCTTTTGCTTCACTATAAGTATGAGTTAAGTACTTTTTCATTGTTCAGTAAAGAGTTTACAACCTTATCTTCCACTAAAGTATGCTTAAGTATGGGTGGAGTAGAGTTTTCACATCCCTGATCAAGTACCTTCATTGTTTAAAATGGGGAATGGTCTTAACCAAATCTTATGAAATGGGGTCTGAGAATTTTTAAGATTCACAAGACATAGAGTCTTCTACATTAAAGGAATGGAAGTCATGGAATATGATATTCAGAAATGCAAAATATTTTGGTTTACAACCCAGAGTCAGCTATGCAACAAAACTGAATATATTCTTTCAGGGGGGAAATGGTCATTCAATAAAAATAGAAGATTTCCAAACATTCCTGAGGAATAAGCCAGACCTAAACAAAAAAATTTAAGGCCAAGTACAAGACACAAGAGAAGTCCAGAAAGGGAAATAAGAAAGAGAAAATTTAAGGGACTCATTAGGATAAAAATGTTTGTATGTCTACATGGAAAGATGATTTCTATAATTCTCAAAAATTACTTTCAATAATGGAGAAGATAGAAGGAATTTACTCAGAAAGATGGTGAAAAAGTAAGCTGATTATGATGATGTGATATATATGTTAATGTGATGATATGGAATAATATACATGTATGATATGATATGAATGCATATAAATGACATGTAAAACTCAATCAAGGGCTGAAAAATGGTTGCACTGAGAGAAAGGGGAAGGGAGAGAAACAATGGGGTAAATTATATAACATAAAGAGGAGAGAAAAATTAATACAGAGAGGGGAAGACAAAGGTGGTGACAGGCAATGCTTAAAATTTACTCTCTTTGTAACTAGTTCAGAGAGGGAAAAACAAGTATAATCAGTGTGGCATAGAATTCTATCTTACCCTACAGAGAAGTAGAAGGGGAACAAGACAAAGAGAGGAGAGGGTAATTGAAGGGAAGGGGAACTGAGGATTAAAAAAGCAAAATACTAGTGAGGAGGAATAAAGTGAAAGGGAATGCAGAAGGATCTAAATAGGATAATATGATGGAGGGCAGTACAGTTAGCAATCATAACACTTAATGTGAATGGGATGAACTCACCCATTAAATGGAAGTGGATAGCAAAGTGGATTAAAAACAACAATCTTACTATATAGTGTTTATAAGAAACACATCTGAGGCAGGGTGACACACAGATTCAAGGTAAAAGTATGGAGCATAATATATTATGCATCATGTAAAGGAAAAATAGCAGAAGTAACAATCAAGATACCAGACAAAACCAAAATAGAAATTTATCTAATTAAAAGAGATAAGGAAATTACATTTTGTTAAAATGTACTATAAATAATGAAGTAATATCATTATTAAACATTTATACAACAAATGGTATAGTATCTAGATGTCTAAAGGAAAAATTGAAGCAGCTCAAGGAGGAAATATATAGTAACCCTAAAGTAGTAGGGGAATCTCAACCTTCCTCTTTCAAAACTAGATAAATCGAAGTGAAAATGAATTAGGGAAGTAAATGAAATGCTAGAAAAATTAGAGGTAATATATATCTGGAGAAAATTGAAAAGGCATAAAAAGGAATATACCTTCTTCTCAGCAGTACATGATACATATAAAAAAATCAAACATGTACTAGGACAAAGAAATATTGCAAACAAATGCAGAAAAGCAGAAATAATAAATGCCATTTTTTCAGATCATAATGCAGTAAAATTTATATAGAAAAATATAGAAGGTTAAATTTAAAGTTAATTCAAAACTAAATTATCTAATTCTTCTAAACAGGTGTGTCATAGAACAAATCATAGAAACAATTACAGACTTCATTAAAGTGAATGACAATGCTGTGCCATGAAAGACAGAAAAGGGACTAGATTATAGGAGTCAGGTAGGAACCAAATTTGAGATACTTGGTAGAATGTGGGACAAGGAAGACCTGCCTTTAATACATGTTAATAGTCACAACCTCGAACCCCAAACAAGGTCAAGTCCTCTTGTCTTGGCTCAAAATTTTCATCAATGCCATTGGGATTGGTTGGTCTCTTTTGAACTTGTGCTCAATTGGCAATATGCAGTTTAGCTTTGTGCTTCTTTGGCACTGTGAAATGGCTCTTTTTGTATTCTCTTGTCCTAGAATCATTAATTAAAATCCCATAATTTTTTAAACAATTAGTGGCATCAATTTTATAGTCTAAAGCTTTTTGTGTATGCATTGACATTATAGCAAATATATTTTCAACTTATATTACTGCAAAATCAAAAAAGTTAAAGAAAATCTTCTCAATAATGGTGACATGTGCTTCAAATATAAAAATATTGAAATAGTATATTGCACATGCAACAAAAACAATAATATGAGTTTTAAAAATTCAGAAATATATAGCTTATAATCACTGACACATTGTGTCAGCTAAGGAAATGTAGAATACAAAGGTTTCACACACACAAAAAATGAGATCCATTTCCTCTTCAAACCTGTCCATGATCCACTGTGAGTACAAGCATGTGATTTACACAAAGTAAAAGTTTTTTATAAAGAACAACAGTAGAATATGTAATCTGCATTCAAAAGTATCAGAATCCCCAAAGTTATAAAAGCCCATTTAATGACAATAGCAAACACACCCACGATCATATTTTAAATGAACCTGCTGTATGACATTTAAAGGAAAAAAACCTTAGAAGCTAATGGATATTTGTCACAAGTTTTCAGGTGTAGCAATGTTTCAACCTTGGCTGATATATTTTTTAAAAATTCTATTATGGCCATCATTACGAAAATGTGGCAGAGGGGTCTATAAAAATAAACAGCTCTATACTGTTTATATTATATCTAAGAATGTCACCAAGAATCTAATGTGAGCTGAGTAGTTACAAATAAGATGTCTCTCCTTTGGGAGCCATCCATAGGTATTATGCCCTGGGATCAACTTCTGAGCTCCTTTGCTATGAAACTGTAATTTCCCATTGGGAGATGGGGATTATAATTGAACTTCACTTCAGCTATTAAAATGGACCTTATCTCCTGTTAGAGGCAGGCAAAATGATCAGAGTTGTTGAAAAAAAAATCTAAAATTCATGTTTGAAGACTCCTTAATATCAATTTGAGATATTTAGCTCATTAAATTTTCCAAACCTTGTTATACAATTGTAAGCAGTTTTGATGAAGTCTATCTATCCTCTATGTGTCAATTTACAAAGCCAAAATGGAAAAAAATTGTTTTTATATGGGTTTATTCAATAATATTTGTTCAGTATAGTTATAGAGGAAAAGCAACAGAATATAACAGTAGTTAAAACCCAATACATTAAAACGATTCCATGTAACAGAATAGTATTGAATACATTAATATATGGACTTAAAAACCACAAAATTAAATCTTAAACAAAACAATAAACAAAATACAATCAAATACAGAGATTTTTATAAAACATTGGAGTCTGAAAAGTCTTAAAAATATAACCTCCAGTCTCTTTAAAGTTTGTTGTTTGTTTTTTTTTAATCCTTTGAGATTCCTTTTGTCAGTAATGTGGTACCTCCCATAGTGAGGGAGAACATGGGTTTTAGGACTCTCACACTGGGCAGGCCCAAATGGCAAAAAGTTGCAGGGAAATGAATTTCTCCCCTGAATCTGAGACATGATAAGTTAAAGGATCAGTGCACTCATGAAAAAAAAAAAAACACCTAAAGCTGGAAGCTGTTTGAAATAGGCAATGCACTCCTCTCTCATAGAATGTGCCATTCTTGTATTTTGCTTCCTGTTGGGAAGAATCTCTTCCTTCTCCTCATCCCCCTCCCTGGGGTTCCATGTCATGTGGAGGCTAATTGTTGCCTAAGGAAAGAACACTCCAGTTTTTACCAGTTGATTTCTGATTCAGAAGACACAGTAGCAACTACCAGAAACCTGGGTCCTGGGCCTGGGATTGGATGAGTGATCTGGATCAAAAAGGTCAGGAGTGGATCACTGGAGACTGGAGCAGGCAGTAGGAGTGAGCCGAATCTGGAGAAGCAGCTTTGTGAGTGCGGGTGGGTGGGTGGGGTGGGCAAAAAGCCTTGGCAGGAGAAACATGGTTTAAAAATTATCGAGACTATTTTTTTAAATGAGGTGTTCTTGTTCAAGTTGTGGTTGCCAAAAACTGGAAAAATTAAATTATATCTCTAAAAATTAAAAATATTATATTTTGTGAGTTTTTTATGGATCATTAGAAATTGAGGAATAAAGAGGATACACAATATAAACCATGTGCCCATGGCTGATTAGCTGAATTAAAATCCCTGCCCTTAGCTTGCCACCATACTTGCTGCTTCACTGCAAAGGAAGAGAGAACATGGGAGGCATTACTGGCAGTTAAATACCAATAACATGATCCCACCAACATGAAGACATGGGAGAGAATATAGGGAATTCTGGTAAATACTAAGGTCTTCTGGGGAATGAAGTCTAAGGTTTAAAATCTCTATTTATACAAAGGGAATAGAAGGAAATTTAAAAAATAGAAGGAAAAAAGATTTAGTAACAATATAAAAATTTATTTGAATATACACATTTAAAAATCAAGTGTTATAAATTTATGATTTCTCAGAGAATCATTGTAGGGGTTCTATTATATGCATAGAAATACTTTTTGGTGTTTCAGCTTAGGTGAAAAAGTAAAAATTTAAACTAAACTTAATTTTTTTATTTTAATTTAATTTTAATTAATAAAAAATTAAATTAAGGGGAAAGGGAAGAGGTAGAGAATAGTTCTGTATATTAAGAAACTGTCATATAAAAATTATCCATGAAACAGTGGAAAGACTGTGGCAAAGAACATTTAGCTGTAGATTAATGAAGATAGAAAGTAACCATATTTTCATCAATAGTATAGACAATAAGACACAAAAATGAATTAGATTGTTTCAGAAAGCATACTGTAAGCCTGGCAAAAAGGCATAATGATAATATTGAAGGAGATTCAATTATCTAGACATTTACTGAATAAAAAGTTTGCCAGAAAATTAGCATAGACCAATATCTCACAATGTAAGCTCAAATGGATATGTCATTCAAATATAAAGGATTCTATCATAAGCAAATTAAATCTACGGACAGGGAAAGAATTCATTATGAAAAAAGAGATATGTTTATGGGAGGTAAAATGGATAATTTTCATAATATGAGGTTTGAAAGTTTTTCACAAACAAAGGAAAGATGGTTAAAATAAGAAGAAAAGAAGAAAGTTGTGGAGGGGAATCTCTGCAGCACATTTTACTGATAAGGGTTTTATTTCTCAAATATGTAGGAAATTGACCCAGAAGAATTAGATTGATTATCTAAGTGATAAAAGTTCAAAGGTTAAAACAGTCTGTTTTCAGAAGAAGAAATCAAAGCTATTAATAATCATTTGAAAAAGTGCTCCGAATCACTAATAGAAAAATGCACATAAAATTTTTGAAATACCATTTCATAATCATCAGACTGGCTAAAATAGAAAAGAAAATGACAGGATCTGATGGGAATATGGGAATTTGGATATCCTAATGCACTGTGGGTAGAGTTGTGAACTTATTGAATTTGAAGCTATGCTGCCATAAACATTTTTTTAATTTTTTTTTGTTTTTCTCCAGATTACATGTCAATAAAAATTTTAATAACCCTTTTCTGACATTTTGTGATCCATGTTCTCTCTCCTACTTCCCCCCAACACTCATAATTATTAAACTATCCACATCAGAGGCAGAGGCAAATTGGCAGAGTAGAGTAAAAAACTCATCCAAACTCTCAACATTTCCATGCAAACTACAAGGTGGTGATGAGTATAGTGCACACAAAGGGACAACACCAGAGCTGAGTCACAGAGGCAACTGCAATAGTAGTAGCAACAATATTTGGAACTCTCAGCCCAGAGAGAGTAAATGAATCAGATAAATGATCAGAAATAAATCACAGGAAACTATTTGTTGGCATTGGGTACAAGACCTGTAAAATATATAAAGTATTTTGTTGGAAATACAACGCATATGGAAATTAGATTGGGAAGATATAACATATTAAATACTGAATTTCCTGAAAATCATGATAAAAGAAAGAGTTTAGACATTATATTTCAAAAAATTATAAAGGAATATTGTCTCAATATCTTACATCTAGAGTAGAAATTGGAAATTGAGAGACTACAATGATTACTTCCGGAAAGAGACCTAAAAATAAAAACTCCCAGGATTAATATAGACAAATTCCACAACTCTCAGATTGAGAAGAAAATATTGCAAGCAGCCAGAAACAAACAATCCAAATACTATGGAGCCATATTCAAGATAACATACAATTTAGCAGTTTCCACATTAAAGGGGAGGAGAACTTGAAATATGACATTCTAGAAGGCAAAGAAGCAAGGATTACAATTACAACCAATACAGTAAAACTGAGTATTATTCTTTAAGAGGAAAATGGACATCTAATGAAGTAGATATCTTTCAAATATTCCTAATGGAAAGACTAAAACTGAATAAAAATTTGACATTCAAATATAATAAAAGCATAAAAATTAAAGCATGAAAGAGAAATTATAAGAAACTCAATAAGATTAAACTGTTTAAATTCCAATATAGAAAGATGACATATACAATTTCCTAAGGAATTTTTCATTATTGGGGTAGTTAGGGAATTTACATGGAGAAAATAAAATCAAGTTGTTATCTTGGGATAATCTCCAAAAAAGGGGGGCTTCTGGTCAAGATGGCAGCTTAGAAACCGGAAAAGTTCAGACCTCTGAAAACCCTTCCTTACCAATCACAAACTGAATTCTCCTAGGGGACTGAAAATCAAACTTAACAACAGGACAGAAGTAGGGAACCCTCCTTCTGGACTCAATTAAAAAGATATGCTCCCCAAAAGCCAGAATCTGAGAACATTCGGGTCTAAGGGGAAGTCAGAAAGAAGTTCCCAGGACCTCTCTCCTCCAAACCAGAGCTCTGAACCCCCAGTGGCAGTGGGAAGTCCTGGGCAGGCAAATGTGCTGGTCTGGAAGGTGTACCTTGAGAGCAACCTGGGCCAAGCTCAGAGCATACAACACAGGTAGCAGGGAAGCAGCCAAGAGAGACTGAATAGCCTACAGGCCCCTGGCTGGGTCCTTCCATCTAGCTCCAGTCTCACCAGAGGTTTTTGCATCAGAGAACATACAGACGAACCCAGGTGAACTTAATCCCATCAGGAGTCCTCAGAGTTCAGGGAGGCCAGGACCCCTACCAACTAGAGTGCAGGGCCTCCCGCAAGGACAGGAACCACTGAGCAGGCAAAGGCACTGGTGTACCTTGTGGACAGTGTTGGGCCAGGCTCAGAGAGTGGAATGCAGTCGGTGGAGAAGAAGCTGGAGAGAACAGGATATAGCCTCGATGGCTCCAACTTTTCAGGAGTCTTCAGCTTCATAGAACATACAGCCCAATCCCATTGAACTTAATCCAATCAAAAGACTCCAGAGGAAAGAGAATCTAACATTCCTCCCCAGAGACTATACCAAGAGATCTGACAAAGTTCTAAGCAGGGAGACTGACAGCCCCAAAACAATAAAAAAAAAAATGAGAGGAACAAGAGCACAAATACGGGAAGAAAAGAAGGGGTAAACATGAGCAAACAACAGAAAAAGAAGAAAGAAATTACAATAGACAGCTTCTGTACAGGGAATCAGCAAAGAACAAAAAAAGCAGAGGGGGAGGGATGAGCAAAGGAAAAATCAGAAATCCCAGCAAATTGGATACAGGCTTTGGAAGAACGCAAAATGCAATCAAAACACAATTAAGAGAGGCTGAAGACAATTGGGAAAAGAACTTAAAAACTAAGATAAATCATATGGAGACAGAAAATAATGTCTTGAAAGCCAAAATCAACCAGCTGTAAAATGAGGCAAAGGAGAGGAAAGATGAGGCAAAGCAGATGAAAGATGAAAAAAGGAGATGAAAGACAAGATAAAGAGGATGAAAGATGACCTCCAAAGAAAATCAAATCAATAGGAAAAGGATGACCAAAAAGCCAAGGATGAAATCCAGTCTTTAAGAACCAGAATACAACTAGAATTAAGTGACCTCACAAGGCAGCAGGACACTGTAAAACAAAACCAAAAGAATGAAAAAAATTGAGGAAAATATGAAGCATCTCATTGACAGAACAATGGATTTAGAAAATCTTTCAAGGATAGACAATTTAAGAATCATTGGTCTACCAGAAGACCATGACAAAAGAAAAAGCCCAGACATCATACAACAGGAAATTATTAAAGAAAACTGCCCCGATATCCTAGAATAAGAGGGAAAAGTGGAGATTGGAAAAATTCACAGATCAATTCCTGTACTTAATCCCCAACTGACAACACCCAGGAATGTGATAGCCAAATTCAAGAACTATCAGACCAAAGAAAAGATATTACAAGTTGCCAAGAAGAAGTCATTCAGATACGATGGAACCACAGTGAAGATAACGCAGGATCTGACTGCATCCACACTGAAAAACTGAAAGGCATGGAATGTGATATTCCGGAAAGCAAGGGAACTAGGTCTACAACCAAGAATCAACTACCCAGGAAAACTGACTATATTCTTACAGGGTATGGTCATTCAACAAAATAGAAGAATTCCAAGAATTCATAACGAAAAGACCAGACCTGAACAGAAAATTTGATGTACAAGCACAAAACTCAAGAGAATCATCAAAAGGTAATTAAAAAAGAGGTAAAAAAGGAAAAAAATCAAAAACTTTTTTAAAGAGACTCAATAAGTTAAAATGATATGTATCCCTATAAAAAAAGAGGTCATTGGTAACTCTTAAAAATTGGTGTTATTACCTCGACAGCAAAAAGAAGTACACTTAGAGGGAACAGTAAAAAACTGTATAGAATGAAAGGACAAGACATAAATAGATATATAGATATATGCATGCATGAATACATACACATGTGTATTCACGTATATATGTATATGTATACATATATATATATATATATATAACTAGAGCTAAAATAGGTTAATATTAAAAGAAATGGGAAAAGAAACAAATGGGGGTAAATTGATAAGCCACTAAGATGCTCATGGTGGGAGGGGGGAGAACATAAATACACTGGAAGGGTATAGAGGTTGGAGATAGCAAATACTCAACTCTTACGTGCTTTGAAATTTACCCAAGGAGGGAAGAACAATGTAATCCATTGGGGCAGAGAATAGATTTGTGCCCTATATGGGAGTAGAAGGGTAACAAATGGACTGGTGGGGAGGGAAGCAGTACAAGGGAGGGATAGGGCAGGGGGCTATTTTAGAAAGACTATAGGGAAAATAAGGGGGGATAAGAAGAGAGGGGGTAGAAAGGGAAGTAAAATAAGGGTGGGAACTAGAGTGACTGTTTAAAAATAAACATTGTTGTAGAAGGAAATAGTGAAAGAAGAAAAGGCAGGAAAAGGAGCAGAAAACAAAATGCTGGGTAATAAACAGCCAGTAATCATAACTCTGAATGTGAATATAATGAACTCACCCATATAACGCAAGTGAATAACAAAGTGGATTAGAAGCCAAAACCCTACCATATGCTGTCTACAAGAAACACACATCAGGAAGGTAGATAGGCATAGAGTGAAAGTAAGGGGTTGGAGCCAAATCTATTGGGCATCAAGTGATAAAAAGAAGGCAGGAGTCACAATCAGGATATCTGACAAAGCCAAAGAAAAAATAAATCCAGTTAAAAGAGATAGGGAAGGTAATTACATCCTGATAAAAGGCAGTATATACAATGAGGAAACATCTGTACTCAACATGTATGCACCAAATGGCATAGCATCCAAATTTCTAAAGGAGAAACTAGAGGAGCTCAAGGATAAAATAGAGAGAAAAGCTATACTAATGGGAGACTTGAACCTTCCTCTATCTGAACTAAAGAAATCAAACCAAAAAATAAATAAGAAAGAGGTAAGAGAAGTTAATGAAATCTTAGAAAAATTAGAGTTAATAGACATGTGGAGAAAAATAAATAGGGACAAAAAGGAAAATACCTTCTTCTCTGCATCACATGGAACATTCACAAAAATTGACCATGTATTACGGCATAAAAACATTGCAAACTAGTGCAAAAGAGCAGAAATAATAAATACAACTTTCTCAGATCACAATGCAATGAAAATAATAATTAGTAAGAGAAAATGGAGAGATAAATCAAAAATTAATCTGAAATTAAACAATACGATTCTCCAAAACCAATTATTTAAAGAACAAATCATAGAACAAATAATAACTTCATTGAAGATAATGACAGATGAGACATCCTTTCAAAACCTATGGAGGTGCAGCCAAAGCAGTACTCAGGGAGAAATTTATATCCTTGGGTTCATATATAAATATATTAAGAAGGGCAGAGGTCAATAAATTTGACATGCAAATTAAAAAATTTGACAGCGAACAAATTAAAAATCCTCAAATGAAGACTAAATTGGAGATCCTAAAACTCAAAGGAGAAATTAATAAAATTGAAAGTCAAAGAACTATTGATTTAATAAATAAGACTAGAAGCTGGTACTTTGTAAAACCGAATAAAATAGACAAAGTACTAGTCAGTCTAATTTAAAAAAGGAAAGAAAAAATTCCAATTGACAATATCCAAGATGAAAAAGGAGACCTTACATCTAATGAAGAAGAAATTAAGGCAATCATTAAAAACTACTATGCCCAATTATATGGCAACAAATATGGCAATCTAGGTGATATGGATGAATACTTACAAAAATATTAATTGCCTAGACTAAAAGAGGAAGAAATAAATTACCTAAACAACCCCATATCAGAAAAAGAAATTGAACAAACCATCAAAGAACTCCCTAAGAAAAAATCCTCAGGTACAGATGGATTCACAAATGAATTCCATCAAACATTCAAAGAACAACTAATCTCAATATTAAACAAATTATTTGACAGAATAAGCCAAGAAGGAGTTCTACGAAATTCATTTTATGACACAAACATGGTACTGATCCCAAAGCCAGGCAGGTCAAAAACAGAGAAAGAAAACTATAGACCAATCTCCCTAATGAATATAGATGCAAAAATCTTAAATAGGATACTAGAAAAAAGACTCTAGCAAGTGATCACAAGGGTCATCCACTATGACCAGGCAGGATTCATACTAGGAATGCAAGGATGGTTCAATATTAGGAAAACCATCCACATAATTGACCATATTAATAAGCAAACCGACAAAAATCACATGATTATTTCAATAGACACAGAAAAAGCCTTTGATAAAATACAACACCCATTCCTATTAAAAACACTAGAAAGCATAGGAATAGAAGGGTCTTTCCTAAAAATAATGAACACTATATATCTAAAACCATTAGCAAATATCATCTGCATTGGGGATAAACTAGAAGGCCTTCCCAATAAGATCGGGAATAAAACAAGGATGCCCATTATCACCTCTATTATTTAACATTGTACTTGAAACATTAGCAGTAGCAATTAGAGAAGAAAAAGAATTTGAAGGTATTAAAATTAGCAATGAGGAGACCAAGGTATCACTCTTTGTGGATGATATGATGGTTTACTTAAAGAATCCTAGAGAATCAACCAAAAAGTTACTCAAAATAAACAACAACTTTAGTAAAGTTGCAGGATAAAAAATAAACCCACATAAGTCATCAGCATTTCTATATGTCTCTCACCCATTTCAAGAGCAAGAATTAGAAAGAGAAATATCATTTAAAATTACCCTAGACAATATAAAATACTTATGAATCTATCTGCCGAGACAAACACAGAAACTATATGAACACAACTACAAAACACTCTCCACAGAGTTAAAATTAGATCTAAACAATTGGAAAAAACATTGATTGCTCATGGATGGGACAAGCTAACATAATAAAAATGACAATCCTACCCAAATTAATTTACTTATTTAGTGCCATACCCATTGAACTACCAAAAAACTTCTTTACTGAATTAGAAAAAAAAACCCTATAAGTTCATTTGGAAGAACAAAAGATCAAGGACATCCAGGGAAATCATGAAAAAAAAATGCAAAGGAAGGAGGACTTGCAGTCCCAGATCTCAAACTATACTATAAAGCAGTGGTCGTCAAAACAATTTGGCACTGGCTAAGAGACAGAAAGGAGGATCAGGGGAATAGACTTGGCGTAAATGACCTCAGCAAGTCAGTCTATGACAAACACAGAGACCCCAGCTTTGGGAACAAAAAATCCAGAATTTGATAAAAACTGCTGGGAAAATTGGAAGACAGTGTGGGAAAGATTTGGTTTGGATCAACACCTCACACTCTACACCAAGATAAATTCAGAATGGGTGAATGACTTGAACATAAAGAAGGAAACTATAAGTAAATTAGGCAAACACAGAATAGTATACATGTTAGACCTTTGGGAAGGGAAAGATTTTAAAACCAAGCAAGACTTAGAAAGAGTCACAAAATGTAAAGTAATAATTTTGACTACATCAAATTAAAATGTTTTTGTACAAACAAAATCAATGTAACTAAAATCAGAAGGGAAACAACAAATAGGGAAACAATCTTCATAAAAACCTCTGACAAAGGTTTAATTACTCAAATTTACAAATAGCTAAATCAATTGTACAAAAAATCAAGCCTTTCTCCAATTGATAAATGGGCAAGGGACATGAATAGGCAGTTCTCAGATAAAGAAATCAAGCATATGAAAAAGTGTTCTAACTCTATTATAATCATAGAGATGCAAATCAAAACTCTGAGGTATCACCTCTTACCTAGCAAATTGGCTAACATGACAGCTATGGAAAGTAATGAATGCTGGAGGGTATGCGGCAAAGTAAGGACACTAATTCATTGCTGGTAGAGTTGTGAATTGATCCAACCATTGTGGAGGACAAATTAGAACTATGCCCAAAGGGCGCTAAAAGACTGTCTGCCCTTTGATCCAGCCATAACACTGCTGGGTTTGTACCCCAAAGAGTTAATAAGGAAAAAGACTTGTACAAGAATATTCATAGCTGAGCTCTTTGTGGGGGCCAAAAATTGGAAAATATGGGGATGCCCTTCAATTGGGGAATGGTTGAACAAATTGTGGTATATGTTGGTGATGCAATACTATTGTGCTAAAAGGAATAATAAAATGGAGGAATTCCATGGAGACTGGAGCAACCTCCAGGAAGTGATGCAGAGCAAAAGGAGCAGAACCAGGAAAACATTGTACACAGAGACTGTGTACATACATACACAGTGGTACAATCGAACGTAATGGACTTCTCCATTAGTGTCAATGCAATGTCCCTGAACAATCTGCAGGGATCTAGGAGAAAAAACACTATCCACAAGCAGAGGACAAACTGTGGGAGTAAAAACACCAAGGAAATGCAACTGCTTGACTACAGTGGTTTAGGGGATATGATTGAGGAAATACTCTAAATGAAAACCCTAATGCAAATACCAACAACAAGGAAATGAGTTCGAATTAAGGACATATTTGATATGGAGTGGAAATGCTTCTTGGCTATGGGCGGGGTGGTGTGAGGGGGGGAGGAAAAGAAAATGATCTTTGTTTCTAATGAATAATGTTTGAAAATGACCAAATAAAATAATGTTTAAAAGGGAAAAATAAATAAATAAATAAATGAAATATCAAAAAAAAAGGAAATAATAAGAAAGAGGGATGTACTGGAAAAGAGGAAGGGAGAAGAAAATGGGAAAAAATTATCTCACATAAAAAGCACGTAATAGAGAGCTTTTATTCAACTTTTTTTTATTGAAGGGGAAATGAGGGTGGTAAGCAATACTTGAATCTCACCTTAGTCAGGAATTGGTTCAAAGAGCGAAGGATATATGAATATAAATATATTCACATATTCAGTTAATTGTAGAAATCAACCTTACCCAACAGGGAAGTAGGAGGGAAGGGTTAGAGAAAAGGATGGAGTGTATATATAAAAGAGGGTTTATTAAGGGACCCAGTTGTCAAAAGCAAACATATATTTGAGAAGGTCAAAAGAGAGAGAGAAAGACAAACAAAATAAAATAGGATGGAGGGAAACACAGCTCACAATGTGAATAGGATGAACCCATCCATAAAATAGTAGATAACAGAAGGATTAGAAAACAGAATACAACAAAAAAAATTTTAAAAGACACAGAAAATAGAAAAGCACATAGAGAGTTAAAATAAGGGGATGGAGCAATATCTATGATGCTTCAGCTAAAGTAAAAAAGGTGAGGTTATCCATCATATTCTCAGACAAAGCAAAAGCAAAAATTGACCAAATTAAAATAGATAAGTAAGGAAACTACATTTTTGCTCAGTGATACCACAGACAATGAAATAATAACCAAAAATATTAGAAATTTTTCTCTGATAAAGGCCTCTTTTCTCAAATATATAGGGAGCTGAGTCAAATTTACAAAACTAAAACCCAATAACCAACTGATAAATGGTCAAAAGATAGGAACAGGAACTTTTTTAGAAGAAGAAAACAAAGTTATCCAAAGTAATATTTTTTTAAATGCTGTAAATCACTGTTGATTAGAGAAATTCACATTAAAAAGAATTCTCAGGTACCACCTCACCCTTATCAGAAATGACAATTGCTGGAGGGAGTGTGTGAAAATAAGTACACTAACGAATGGCTTAGAAAGGTGTAAACTGGTCCAACCATTCTAGAGAACAATTTGGAACTCTTCCCAAAGGACTTTAAAACTATGCAAACTCTGGACCCAGCAATACCACTCATATTTCCACATTCCAAAGAGAGTAGGAAAAAAGAAAAGACCTCTACATACAAAAATTATTTATAGCAGCTCCCTTTTTGTTTTGACAAAGAATTGTAAAGTGAAGACATACTCATAAATTAGGGAATGATTGAAGAAATTGTACTTGATTGTGGTAGAATATTATTATTCTATAAGAAAATGATTATTGGGATGATTTCAGAAAATCCTGGAAATACCTAAATGAATCTTACAAAGTGAAGCAAAAATAGGAGATCATTGTACACAGTAACAATAATATAGTTGTGATGATCAACTGTGAAAGATTAGTTACTATGATCAATACCATGATCCAAGACAATTCTGAAGGACCCATGACAAAAAAATGCTATTACATCCAGGAAGAGAATTGATGAACTCTGACTATAAATTGAAGTATGTCTTTCTCATTTTATTTTTCTTTAGTCTTTTTTTCTTTTTGCAACATGACTAGTATGGAAATAAGATATATTCTGTATGATTTCACATGTAGAGTTGATATGATTTTGCTTTTCCTCTAGTCAGAGGGGCTAGAGAGAAGGAAAGAATTTGGAACTCAAAATATTATTGAAATGTTAAAATATATATAATAGTAATTTTTATACTGCGTTTACATTTTGACCCAACATTGCCACCAGTAATTCTATGCCCCAAAGAGTTCAAAGAAATTAGAAAAAGATCCATATGTACAAAAATCTTTATAGCAGCTCTTTTTGCCTTGACAAAAATTGGAAACTGAGAGAATGCCCATCAATTTGGTAATGGCTAAATAAGTTAAATTATATGAATGGGACAGAATATAATAGTGGCATAAGAAGTTAAAAGGGAGATTGTTTTAGAAAAACCTGTATAGATTTATATGAAATGGTGAACAGTGAAGTGAGTACAGCCAGAACAATGCACTCAGTAAAAGTGATATGATATCATAATCAACTATGAAAGACTTGCTAACTTTGCTTAACAAAATGATCCATTATGATTCCAAAGCATTCTCATTCAAGATGAACTATAGTTTCCACTTTCAGAAAAAGAACGTCTAGTTTCAAATTAGTCTTCAAATACCTCTCTCTCTCTCTCTCTCATTTGTTTTTCATTACTTCATATTTTAATGGGTTTTGTATTTCTTGCCTTTACAATGAGTGGGGAAAAGCTTAGAGGGAAGGGAGAAAGTATCAGAAACTGAAAATAAAATTGGATTTTTAAGCATTAAAATATTTTTAAAATTTAACTTGTCCTATTTGGCTCCAGGAGACTGTTTGAGGAGTTGTGGGTGACATTTGCAGAGAAGCAAATCTATTTATAATTAAAAAAAAAAACAAATATTAACCCATGAAATGATTAAAAATTGGAATTAAATATCTTTGAAGATACTATGTTCATTGATCAACAGCATTCTTGAAGTGAAAGTTTGTTAACTACTTGGCAGTTAATTGTACAGGGAATTCCTGTTCATAGACTGATTGTACTAAATGTCCCCCAAGGGGACTTTCAGCTCTCAGGTTTCATGTTTCCATATTACCTTTGCTTAGAGAATTTTACCCCAGTCTTCAGAGAATTTCTTTACTTCTTTTATGAAGATGGGTTTGAACATCTCTAGAGTAGATAAAAGATACAAATATCTTAGAGATAGTCCTTTATATTTATGTTTATCTAGAACACTGCAAATCAAGTATTCAAAACTATGGTGTTTCTTATTACCTTTAGGCATACAGTGAAGCTAATTATTCAAACACCTCTATTTTCCTCTTCAGGAAAAATGTGTAAGGTGTTGTTATACTAACCTTAAGCTAATTTCTAGCTTCTATTTCACCAAGAATGCCATTAACAATATTGTTTTGAAACAATTCTTGTGACTGGACAAGTAAATACTATAGAGTACTAACAGCAAAGTTATGTTTAAAAATAGTCTAAAAATTGTGCAATGCTAAGGAAAATCTGCCCCTTTATTCTGATTCTACTACTGGCTCTTCACAAGTAGAAGTTAAAACTAAGGTTCATTTTCTAAAGGTCATTTTTCCTTCTGTTTCCAGACACTTTGTCCAAAGAGTTCATCAATAAGTGACTTGAAAACTGCTAGAAGACCTAGCACTAACTTTATTCCATAGGCATAAGTAGAACTTTTTGGATACTATTTTAACACTAGGAAAGAATTTACTATGGATATATTAGTATCCATTTCTAATCTATGCTCTCTTAAGAAATTTTTTCTAGGAAAATGTATTTTTTTGTCAAATAAAAATCTTGGATTTTGTATGAGAATGTTGTATTTTCAGGGGTGGGGAGATATATAGCAATTTTGATCATCTTCTCAACCTGTGTAAAGTCTGTATTCAGAGCAATGCTACATTATAAGAACAAAATGTGTTCTTAAAATCTTATCCAAGAAATAAATATCTTAATTTTCAATAAAACTATCCAATTGTTTCTATCATAATGATACAAAAGTATTTCTATGTTAGAAGTTGGTCTCAAGATATCAGAAAATGCTTTAGAATAGTGTAGTGTGGAAAGTTTGTTGCTTTGCCCTGCTCCCCACATGTTTTGTGAAATTACAAAATATATATATATAAATGAGTACTACATTCTTTGACAATTATATGGCAGCTGAAGAATTAGGGGCATTGAGGAATTAAGGAAACCATCCAAGTTCCCTCCCCTCAGTTCTCACATCTACCAATCACTGTCCATGTCTTCCCTGTGCCAATGGTGGCTCTAGCTTAACCCAGGACCACCCAGAGGTCTGTGGCTTTGCACATGTCTGTTGAAGGTCATATTCTCAAATAATTAAATCTTGATCTATGCTGCAGCCCTTCCTAAAATCTGTTAGGACTGAGTAGGGTGGAAATTGTATTTTCCAAGACCTGGTTCTGTCATTCCAAGTATCTCTATTGTATCAATTCTAAAATCAATCATGACTCAAAGAACTTCCTGTTATATGCTTAAGCATAGGTCAAAGCCCTTTCCATTGTTTAGCAAAAGGTTTCTGTCCTAAAGTAATCTTAAGAAGGGAGGAGGAGGAACCTCCCATGCCAATGGGGTTCACATTCCAATAGACTATCAGTAAGAAATTTTCCAAGTATGAAATTTCCCAATGGTGAAATTTCCAACATTTATAAGTCTAAGAAATTTTAAGGTTTACAATAGCAATGTTTACGATAAAAATAATATTATCCAAAGTATTTTGCCAAAAATACTGGCACTAAAACTGTTAAAACAGAGAAAGGGATACAGTGGCAGAGGCAATTAGTTTAAGAGAGTAGTATTAACAGAAAAGCTGTGTTGGGTAGTTGGGGGGAAGGGAGAGAAGGAACTTTAGGTAGAACTGGATACCAAAGTAGGAAAGAAGGGAAGAAAGGCAGAAAGGCAGAAAGAAAGAAAGAAAGAAAGAAAGAAAGAAAGAAAGAAAGAAAGAAAGAAAGAAAGAAAGAAAGAAAGAAAGAAAGAAAGAAAGAAAGAAAGAAAGAAAGAAAGAAAGAAAGAAAGAAAGAAAGAAAGAAAGAAAGAAAGAAAGAAAGAAAGGAAGGAAGGAAGGAAGGAAGGAAGGAAGGAAGGAAGGAAGGAAGGAAGGAAGGAAGGAAGGAAGGAAGGAAGGAAGGAAGGAAGGAAGGAAGGAAGGAAGGAAGGAAGGAAGGAAGGAAGGAAGGAAGGAAGGAAGGAAGGAAGGAAGGAAGAGAAAATAAGATCTGGTTGTCAGTGTCAGTCTCTATCTAAGGTGTCATTTAGAAGCCCATAGAAGTAAAAAATAAGTGTTCCAAGGATAGCAGACTATATAACACACACACACACACACACACACACACACACACAAATACACACACTAAGAAGAGAGGATGAGGAAGCAAGGACATGGAAGGCACCAAATAGCATTAGCAAGATCATGATGGTAAAGTTTTAACAAAAAGAAAATAATAAGTTTCAATTGAATGGGTTTTTCTGAGTCATTTATCTGTAAATTGACTTACTACAGAAAATTTTTAAATAAATAACAATCTATAAAAGAGAGAGTAAGGATGAAGAGATATGACATGCACTTGTGGTCACAAAGCCTTTTTCACACATTCTCTTATCTGATACACATAAGTATCCAGTAATATAATACAGACAGGGTAGACATTATTACCCATTAGACCTAAGAAAACTGAGGCTTTGAGAAGATAAGTGACTTGAGATTGCACAGTTCATGAGTGGTTGTATAGGATCACAAACTCTTGAATTTTCTTTAAATCTACTGCTCCTTTCTCTACACCATGTCCTAACAGAAATTAACATCTGACTTAATGCTGACAGATTTAGAAAAATCCAATATTTTCCATCTTTCCCTTAACAGTGATTACTTTATTATTTGTTTTTAAATGTAACTTCAGTGCTTGTTGATGGAAATTTCTAATTCAGACGTTATTACCATCTAATTTAGGAATATTCAAAACTCCCTAAATATTATCCCCCAACTCAACAATTTATATTATACCTTCTAGCTAAAATTGACTTTTAATTAAGTTAAGAATGCCTGAGAAATAATAGATTTTTATTTTTTGAGTGACATACTAACTTTGAATGGCCTTTTCAAATTTTGCAGTCTCATGGAGAGAGGACAGCTGATGGCAATATCTGAAAGCTAGGTAGCTCCATTGCTGTGAATCCTCAATTTAAATTTGCCTTCTGGATGTTCAACTTACTATCATTTAGAGCTGTGTTCTAAAATTATGCTCCATTGCCTAAGGATGCTTTCTCCAGGGAATATATTAAATGATGCAATGATCCATCCAAATTTATTTTCCTTTTTGGGCTGAAAGTATAAATTTATAATCTATTTGAACAAGAGTTTTTTTTGTGTTTTTTTTAATGTTCACTACATACAAGGCACTATGTAAGGATACAAAGAAAAAAAAAGGAATTTATCCTGACTTCAAAATACATTCTACTGAATATTTAAATCACATAAGTATATATTTCTTTGAGATGAAGAAACCAATAGTAAATGAGGATAGGGGATCAGAAAGTTAAGTGGTTCTTTTTGTTTCTATCATGAACACTTTTGACAATCTGTGAAACCTGTGTAGGAATACTTTTGTAGTCCTACATTGTGGAAATGAGAAATTGAGAATAGTTTGTAGCAGGAGCTTGGAGTAGCTGAGATTGATGACCTGTCATTCAAATGAGAGCATTCTGGTTTGGAATGTGACCAGAAGAGGCAGTTGGAGGAAGAAGCAGACCAAGTGAAGTCTGGACATTGTGGCTTGAAAAGACAGATGAGGTCTGATGCTCTTGGCTTTTGGAGACTGAAGCCTGAAGGTTGTCTTTGGCTTTGAAGACATAAGAGAGAAGGACAAAGTCCAGCTCTCTCTGACTTGCTCTGTTGTGATAGTGACTGAACTTCCAGACCTATCAGCCATTTCCTCAAATTGAACTATATTTCACCATTCTTCAATCTAAGACTCATCCTAGTATTAGGGAAACCCCAAAACCTTCTTCCCTTTCATTTTCTTATCCTTCCCTGTCTTCCCCAATACATCCCTTACTTAAGATAGAGAAGAGAAAGAGTATTTCATTTGAGACATCATAAACTCACCCTGAGTAGATTTAAAAGACTGACAAAAGAAAGAGAGTGAAGGGAGGAAGGGAGGAAATAAGAAGATTAGCAGCCTGATCTGTTGTTATCAATTACTATTCAAAATAGTCCCTTATTACAACATATACTATTTATAAATCCATAACACAAAGTGTATAGAATTCTAAAGGGTATCAATTATATTGAATTATCTATCTTTAGTTTTATATCTATCTATCTACCTATTTTCTGGACTTCTTAACCTAGAGTCTGTGAACTTGATCTTCTAACTATATCTATATCTTTAGGCATTTAAATACACATATATATAAAGATACATATATAAAAAGAATGGATATGAATATATAAAGTATAGATAGCAATCTATATTGCTATAAATACCTATATATTTACATGACTAAAGATGCTTTAAGATATTGATGTGGATGTGGAGCTATATTGATTTAAATACAGATACCTTTCTATTGTTCTATTGATATATTTATATGTGTATATAAAGCTATAAAGAGAGGAGAGGGAAGATGAGATATGGGGAAAGATGAAAGATAAATGATAGAAAGAGAGAGAAGAATTTCATAGACCCTCTCTATTTTTAGTTTATAATAAATTTCCCCAAGTTAGTGGACATTTTATGAGAGAATAGTGATCAAGGGGAGGATATCATAAATTTGGCTATGAAGATAGAATTAGGTCTCCCTTTGTCTATCTTTAGTTAATCAAATCAAGAATTTAAAGTACCCCTCCTTAACACCTAAATACCCATTAAGTAAGAAAGTTCACAAGTCACTTGCTAGCTCACACCTCCAAAGGCCACAAGCACCACCACCACCCTAGCCCCTCCCCTACAGTGCTAGGCAAATTGGGAGGTTGTGATTGGTTCCTGTGCAGTAGGGGAAGCAACAGAGAGCAACAGAGAAAACTACTTTAAAAAGGCCAGCTGAAGCATTCTGGGACTTACTCTGTCTGTGTGACCCATACTGGAGGAGGTCTTGGCTTCACTGGTTTTGGAGATGCTGGTTCCTTGGAGAGACTCTTCCCTTGGTTTCTGTGTGGGTGAGTAGACCTAAAGAGACACTTTTCCTTGTAATCTTTTTGCATTGGTGAAACTCTGGCTAAAGATACCACCAGAATTCTGGCTAAGTACTACCTTGAAATCCACATGGAGATTAGGACTTGGGAAAGTCCCTGCTGGGGGCTGAGTCAGACTTCACCAGAGCAGTACATAAGGCTGGTAGGCTAGACCAAGCTTTCTCTCATTCCTATATTTCCCACTTTCACTATCTCTACCTTGTTGTAAATAAAAGCTGCTAAGAGTCATTTTGACTTACAGACTAATATTTTATTTAACTCAATATTTAAATTAAACTTAAACTGAACAAGGTAGAATTGGGCATACATGTATACATGTACATATATGCATATTATCTTCTAAAGGCACAATTAGTCATTATAGTGGATAGAAAAGAAGGGGTAGTTGATACCTGCATAGTGGCTGATGCATGGGATTTGGTGGTCTTCTTGAAGTTTTCTTCCCACATACTTTCTTGCCTTGTGCCACATATCTCAATAGTCTTCTCTTATTTGAACCAGCACTGGCATATCATGAACAAATAATTCATCTTGCAATAGTTTTGTTTTGTTTTTTTCTCTGTTTATGGAATAATAGAGCACTAGACTTGGAGTCAAGAAGAATCAAATTCAATTCCAGCCTCATATTCAATTCCAGTCTCACAAGCTGTGGGACTCTATGCAAATCACTTACCCTCTGTACATTGTCTCAGTTTCCTTACTTATAATATAGGGATAATAACAGCATCTACTTCCCAGGGTTCTTATAAGGATTGAATGAAAGAATAATTGTAAAGCACTTAGCACACTGCCTGGAGCATATTATGGGCTATTATATAAGAGGGAAAAACCAGAAGTAATGGAAAAAATGAATTTGAAGGACTGTCTCAGGAGAAGAGGAGATGGAACCCCAGCTGACATGGGGGATGGTATAGAACTTTCAAGACAAACTCAAAAAGGCAGCATTTGGGAAAACAAAGGGTTCTTTGCTCCTGAGCTGAGAGGAGAGGTAACTAAACCTTTGTTGTGAAGATACACATCTCTTAATCCTTTTCCTGAGCTACAGAAGATCTTATCTTTCAACTAGTGACACCTTTAGGATAAAGACTTTTTTCCTTAGGGGAACCTCAGAGCTTATTCTAAAGAAGACTCCCTGGTTCAAACCCCCAAGATCTGTATAGGAAATAGCTAGGGATTTCCTTTTCCCTCTGTCCTCATTACTCTTCAACCTTTATACCTAAATAAATAGTCTATCTTGATTTTTAATAGAGACTTCAATCAGATTCTGTGTTAGGAGGGGAACTTCAAAGAACATTATTTAAAGGAGGGCTGAGGGGAATTTTACTTATCCTTTCATTCCAGTCAGAACTGACTCCATTTGTTAACAGCACAACTTGTGGGAAGGGGAGGAAGGAAGTGGTGTTACTTTCCATTGATTCCCCAAGTATCTGGCAACTTTGGTTCCTTCTCAATTTCCCCACTAATACAATTTATAAATGTTAGCTATTGTTGTTGTTGCATTGTTGTAATTATTTTAGTTTGAATATTTCATTTGCATTTTGTGCACAAATTCCAAGGCCTTAAGGAATAAAGTAGGGTTTGAGTATATGAAATAAACAAAAAAATGCATAAAAATATTAAATTTTTATATCAATTACCACAGATTCTGCCAAACCAGAAGTCTTTGAAGAGTGTTGAATTTATCAGTCTGAAAATGATTGCATAAGTAAATGGAAGTCATCTCTTTGTCAGAAAACTATTCTCTCCCAAAGATTTCTTTTTTTGACAATGAATATTTGTAGTTGGGTTTTTTTTTTTGTTTGGTTTTGTTTTTTATTCTGATCCCTCATTTGCAAAAGTTCTCTCAAGCAATATAGTTTGAGGTTTCTGGATATTGAATTACTTATAATTAGTCTCTATTAGCTTTTATCCACATTACTAGCAAAAACTCAAGAACCATTCCCTTGTTTTCTGTTTTCTTGACTTCCCATATATTCTCTTTTTCCATCCTTACTCTTTCCATTATCTCATTTACCTTTTCCACCCTCTCCTTTTCTCTACTTTTACTTTTATTCTTTGTCACACAAGAAAACAATGGTTTCATATGATCTACATAAAAAGCTAGCATTCTAGATGGCAAGGCTAAGAGACTTGGTCTCTGAAAGGACAGATCTCTATTGCTCAAATTGAAACTGTTCAGGGCAGTGAAGAGGTTTTACTCCTGAGACCCCAATGCTTGTGCCTGAGGTTTAGCAACTTCACTGGAGAAAACAGGGTTGCTTCCTCCCTCTGTTTTCTCTCCTGAGTTTCTCCCTTGTCACTCTCCATCTCACCTAATCCTCAAAAGCCCTTGCCTTATTAAATCACAGGATATTAGAGATGGAAGCAGAGGTATGCTGGAACCAGCTCAAACCTGCTGGCCAAAAGGACAGTTAAATTTTCAGTGAATACTTAAGCCTCAGAAATAGGCAATCACCACAAATCAGGGTTTGATTGATTATTTAAACTTGGGAAAGTGTTAATAATGCAAAATTAACTTTAAAGTATCCACGCATACTTTCTCCCCCCAAAATATACCAGTTCTGAAACATTTCTCAGCACATTCCTGATTTGTTTTTTTTTTTAATAACTGAACTAAGCAGGAGTTCAGCAGAGGACTTGAGGATAGAAATAACTACTAGACAGTGGACCAGATAACTTGAAGCAAATAATAATGGTTATAGCAATAACATTCATTTATATATACTCTTAAAGTTTGCAAAGTAGTTTGCATCCTTTATCTCATTTCAACCTTAAAGTATACTGGGCTGGAAGGGTCATTAGAAGTGATCAAAGGAAAGGCAGAGTCAAGATGGCGGCTTAGAAGCAGCAAAAGTTCAGACCTCTGAAAACCCTTCCTTACCAATCACAAACTGAATGCTCCTAGGGGACTGAAGTTCAAACTTCACAACAGGACAGAGGTGGGGAGCCCTCCTTCTGGACTCAAATAAAAAGGTACACCCCCCCAAAAGACAGAATCTGAGAACACATGGGTCTAAGGGGAAGTCAGAAAGAGGTTCCCAGGACCCCTCTCTCCCAAACCAGAGCACTGAGCCCCCAGCGGCACTGGGAACCTCTGGGTGGGCAAAGGTGCTGGTTTGGAGGGTCTAACTTGTGAGCAGCAGGGCGTCGGGCTCTGAGCGTCCAGTGAGGGCGGTGGGGAGGCAGCTAGGGAGAGACAGGAGAGCCTGCAGCCCCGTGACTGGGTCATTCCATCTGGCTCCAGTCTCACCAGAGGTTTTTGCCTTGGGGCACAACCAGACCAAGCCAGTCTCAGAGTCCAGGGAGGCCAGGACCCCTCCCCCCCTAGAGTCCAGGGTCTCCCACAAGGACAGGAACCTCGGGGTGGGCAAAGTCACTGGGTTGCCTTGCCGACAGAGGGGAAACAGCTGGGGAGAGCTGGAGAGAGCCTCTATGGTTCCAATGTTCCAGGAGTCTTCAGCCTCAGAGCACATACAGCACAACCCAGTTGAACTTAATCCAATACAAAGCCTCCAGAGGACAGGGAAGCTAACATTCCTCCCCTAGAGACTGTACCAAAAGATCTGACAAAGCTCCAAGAGGGGAGACTGACAGTCCCAAAACCAAAACAAAATGAGAGGAGCAACAGCACAGCCAAATATGGGGAGCAAAGGAGGGGTAAACTCAAGCAAAGAACAGAAAAAGAAGAAAGAAATTACAATAAACAGTTTCAGTACAGGGAATCAGCAAAGAGCAAACAAAGCAGAGGGGGAGGGATGAGCAAAGGAAAAATCAGAAATCCCAGAGAATTGGATACAGGCTTTGGAAGAACTCAAAATGCAATCAAAACACAATTAAGAGAGGCTGAAGACAATTGGGAAAAGAACTTAAAAACTAAGATAAATCATATGGAGACAGAAAATAATGTCTTGAAAGCCAAAATCAACCAGCTGTAAAATGAGGCAAAGGAGAGGAAAGATGAGGTGAAGAAGATGAAAGATGAAAAAAAGGAGATGAAAGACAAGATAAAGAGGATGAAAGATGACCTCCAAAGAAAATCAAATCAATGGGAAAAGGATGACCAAAAAGCCAAGGATGAAATACAGTCTTTAAGAACCAGAATATAACTAGAATTAAGTGACCTCACAAGGCAGCAGGACACTGTAAAACCAAACCAAAAGAATGAAAAAATTGAGGAAAATATGTAGCACCTCATTTACAGAACAGAGGATTTAGAAAATCTTTCAAGGAGAGACAATTTAAGAATCATTGGTCTGCCAGTAGACCATGACAGAAGAAAAAGCCTGGACAACATGCAACAGGAAATTATTAAAGAAAACTGCCCCGATATCCTAGAACAAGAGGGAAAAGTGGAGATTGAAAGAATTCACAGATCAATTCCTGTACTTAATCCCCAACTGACAACACCCAGGAATGTGATAGCCAAATTCAAGAACTATCAGACCAAAGAAAAGATATTACAAGTTGCCAAGAAGAAGTCATTCAGATACCATGGAACCACAGTGAAGATAACGCAGGATCTGACTGCATCCACACTGAAAAACTGAAAGGCATGGAATGTGATTTTCCGGAAAGCAAGGGAACTAGGTCTACAACCAAGAATCAACTACCTAGGAAAACTGACTATATTCTTACAGGGAAAAGTATGGTCATTCAACAAAATTGATGAATTCCAAGAATTCATAAAGAAAAGACCAGATCTGAACAGAAAATTTGATGTCCAAGCACAAAACTCAAGAGAATCATCAAAAGTTAATTAAAAAAGAGGTTAAAAAAGGAAAAAAAAACAAAAACTTTTTTAAGAGACTCAATAAGTTAAAATGATATGTATCCCTATAAAAAAAGAGGTCATTGGTAACTCTTAAAAATTGGTGTTATTACCTGCACAGCAAAAAGAGGTACACTTAGAGGGAACAGTAAAAAACTGTATAGGATGAAAGGACAAGACATAAATAGATATATAGATGTATACATGCATTAATATATAAACATGTGTATTCATATATATGTATATATATATGTAATTAGAGCTTAAAATAGGTTAATATTAAAAGAAATGGTAAAACAAACAAATGACGTTAAATTTATATGTCACAAAGACACTTATGGTGGAAGGGGGGAGAACATCAATACACTAAAAGGGTAAAGAGGTTGGAGACAGGAAATATTCAACTTTTAAGTGCTTTGAAATTGACTCAAAGAGGGAAAAACAATCCAATCCATTGTGGGCAGAGAATAGATTTGTGCCCTATAGGGGAGTAGATGGGTAACAAATGGACTGGTGGGGAGGGAAGCAGTACAAGGGAGGGAGAGGGCAGGGGGGTATTTTAGAAAGAGTATAGGGAAAATAAGGGGGGGAATAAGAAGGGAGGGAGGTAGAAAGGGAAGTAAAATAAGGGTGGGAACTAGGGTGACTATTTAAAAATAACATTGGAGTAGGAGGAAATAGTGAAAGAAGAAAAGGCAGGAACAGGAGTAGAAACAAAATGCTAGGTAATACACAGCCAGTCATCATAACTCTGAATGTGAATAGAATGAACTCACCCATAGAATGCAAGCAAATAGCAGAGTGGATTAGAATCCAAAACCCTACCATATGCTGTCTACAAGAAACACGCATCAGGAAGGTAGCTACACATAAAGTAAAAGTAAGAGGATGGAGCCAAATCTATTAGGCATCAACTGATAAAAAGAAGGCAGGAGTCACAATCATGATATGCAACAAAGCCAAAGTAAAAATAAATCAAGTTAAAAGATATAGGGAAGGAAATTACATTCTGATAAAAGGCAGTATAGAAAATGAGGAAATATCAGTACTCAACATGTATGCACCAAATGGCATAACATCCAAATTTCTAAAGCAGAAACTAGAGGAACTCAAGGACGAAATAGGTAGAAAAACTCTACTAGTGGGAGATCTGAACCTTCCTTGATCCTAACTAGATAAATCAAACCAAAAAATAAATAAGAAAGAGGCAAGAGAAGTGAATGAAATCTTAGAAAAATTAAAGTTGGTAGACATGTGGAGAAAAATAAATAGGGACAAAAAGGAATATACCTTCTTTTATGCAACACATGGTACATTCACAAAAATTGACCATGTATTAGGGCATAAAACCATTGCAAACAAGTGCAAAAGAGCAGAAATAATAAATGCAACTTTCTCAGATCACAATTCAATGAAAATAATAATTAGTAAGGGAACATGGAGAGGTAAATCAAAAATTAATTGGAAATTAAACAATACGATTCTCCAAAACCTGTTAAAGAATAAATCGTAGAAACAATTAATAACTTCATTGAAGAAAATGACAGTGATAAGACATCCTTTCAAAACCTATGGGGGTGCAGCCAAAGCAGTACTCAGGGGGAAATTTATATCCTTGAGTTTATATATTAACAAATTAAGAAGGTCAAAAGTCAATGAATTGGGCATGAAAATTAAAAAATTAGAAAGCTAACAAATTAAAAATCCTCAGATGAAGACTAAATTAGAGATCCGAAAACTCAAAGGAAAAATTAATACAATTGAAAGTCAAGGAACTATTGATTTAATAAATAAGACTAGGAGCCGGTACTTTGAATAAACAAATAAAATAGACAAAGTACTAGTCAGTCTATTTAAAAAAAGGAAAGAGAAAAACCCAATTTATAATATCCAAGATGAAAAAGGAGACCTCACCTCTAATGAAGAGGAAATTAAGGCAATCATTAAAAACTACTATGTACAACTATATGGCAACAAATATGGCAATCTAGGTGATATGGATGAATACTTACAAAAATATTAATTGCCTATAGTAGAAGAGGAAGAAATAAATTACCTAAACAACCCCATATCAGAAAAAGAAATTGAACAAGCCATCAAAGAACTCCCTAAGAAAAAATCCCCAGGTACAGATTGATTCACAAATGGAATTCCATGAAACATTCAAAGAACAACTAATCTCAATATCGAACAAACTATTTGACAGAATAAGCCAAGAAGGAGTTCTACGAAATTCATTGTATGACAGAAACATGGTACTGATCCCAAAGCCAGGCAGGTCAAAATCAGAGAAAGAAAACTATAGACCAATCTCCCTAATGAATATAGATGCAAAAATCTTAAAAAGGATACTAGCAAAAAGACTCCAGCAGGTCATCACAAGGGTCATCCACTATGACCAGGAGGATTCATACCAGGGATGCAAAGATGGTTCAATATTAGGAAAACGATCCACATAATTGCCCATATTAATAAGCAAACCGACAAAAATCATGATTATCTCAAGAGATGTAAAAAAAAAACCTTTGATAAAATACAACAACCATTCCTTTTGAAAGCACTAGAAAGTATAGGAATAGAATGGCCTTTCCTAAAAATAATAAACAGTATCTATCTAAAACCATCAGCAAATATCATCTGCAAAGGGGATAAAGAAGATGCCTTCCTAATAAGATCAGGAGTAAAACAAAGATGCCTGTTATCACCTCTATTATTTAATATCGTACTAGAAACATTTGCAGTAGCAATTAGAGAAAAAAAAAGAAATTGAAGGTATTAAAACTGGCAATGAGAAGACCAAGGTATCACTCTTTGTGGATGATATGATGGTTTACTTAAAGAATCCTAGAGAATCAACCAATAAGTTACTCGAAATAATCAACAACTTTAGTAAAGTTGCAGGATAAAAAATAAACCCACATAAGTCTTCAGCATTTCTATATATCTCTCACCCATTTCAGGAGCAAGACTTAGAAAAAAGAAATATCATTTAAAATTACCCTAGACAATATAAAATACTTATGAATCTATCTGCCAAGACAAACATAGGAACTATATGAACACAACTACAAAACACTCTCCACAGAGTTAAAATTAGATCTAAACAATTGGAAAAAACATTGATTGCTCATGGATGGGACGAGCTAACATAATAAAAATGACAATCTTACCCAAATTAATTTATTTATTTAGTGCCATACCCATTGAATTACCAAAACGCTTCTTTACTGAATTAGAAAAAAAAAATATAACTAAGTTCATTTGGAAGAACAAATAGATCAAGGATATCCAGGGAAATCATGAAAAAAAAATTCAAAGGAAGGAGGACTTGCAGTCCCAGATTTCAAAGTATATTACAAAGCAGTGGCCATCAAAACCATTTGGTACTGGCTAAGAGACAGAAAGGAGGATCAGTGGAATAGACTTGGCGTAAATGACCTCAGCAAGTCAGTCTATGACAATCACAAAGACCTCAGCTTTTGGGAAAAAGATCCAATATTTGATAAAAACTGCTGGGAAAATTGGAAGGCAGTGTTGGCGAGATTAGGTTTGGATCAGCACCTCACATCCTACACCATGATAAATTCAGAATGGGTGAATGACTTGAACATGAAGAAGGAAAATATAAGTAAATTAAGTGAACACAGAATAGTATATATGTCAGACTTTGGGAAGGGAAAGATTTTAAAACCAAGCAATACTTAGAAAGAGTCACAAAATGTAAAGAAATATTTTTTACTATATCAAATTAAAAAGTTTTTGTACAAACAAAATCAATGTAACTAAAATCAGAAGGGAAGCAACAAATTGGGAAACAATCTTCATAAAAACCTCTGACAAAGGTTTAATTACTCAAATTTACAAAGAACTAAATCAATTGTACAAAAAATCAAGCCACTCTCTAATTAACAAATGGACAAGGGACATGAATAGGCAGTTTTCAGATAAAGAAATCAAAACTATTAATAAGCACATGAAAAAGTGTTCTAAATCTCTGATAATCATTCTTTTTGTTTTGTTTTATAGTGTACTGCTGCCTTGTGAGGTCACTTAATTCCAGTTGTTGTATTCTGGTTCTTAAAGATTGGATTTCATCTCTGGCTTTTTGGTCATCCTTTTCCTTCTGGTCTGATTCTCTTTGAAGATCATCTTTCATCCTCTTTACCTCGTCTTTCATCTCTTTTGCCTCATCTTTCATCCCCTTTGCCTCATTTTTCAGCTGGTTGATTTTGACTTTCAAGACCCTATTTTCTCGTTTTAGTTCAAGTGCCTCTGTTTCCAGATGACTTATCTTAATTTTTAAGTTCTTTTCCCAATTATCGTCAGCCTCTCTTAGTTGTGTTTTGAGTTCTTCCACTGCCTGTATCCAATTCACTGGGGTTTTTGGTTTTGTAAAGATTAAAATTTAGGGGAGATGGGGAGACTGAGGCAGGTAGAAATTAGTTTCTCTCTGCAAGGAGTATTATATTTTTTAGAGGTTTATTAAAGGTTAAAGATTAAAAATATACAAGTAAGAAACATGTGCCTAGGCTAGAGGCCTAGACAAAATAACCTCACATCATGGAAGAGAAGCCTCTGCTCCAAAATGGAAGTCCAAAACCGCCGAAAAGCCTTTTCCTCAGTTTAAATCCCTTCTCGTTCTCGGCCCAGGTGAGATTACAAGGCATTCTGGGGAAGTGGAGCAAAGGCTCATGGGGATTGTAGTCCTGTATTCGAGTCTATTTTTTACATTCCCCCGTGTGATCATTTGCAAAAAAACATAATCAATTTAAAGATTACAATAATGTGAGGATAAGAGAAAAAAGAATAAAACCAATAATTGCTGAACACATTGACAAAAAGCCATTAGGGGGCAGTCCCCTTTGGCATAAAAGTATACATACAAATAAATGTTCAATCAACCACACCCAAAGTTCAATTTTGTGCAACTTGTGGTCTGGAGGCTTCCTCATGGTGGCTTCTCCAACAGTTCAGTTCTGGATTAAGAGAGGTAGCATCTTCTTTACCTAAAATTCTTCTCAAAAGGAATTTAAACTTGCAATTTAAATAATGATTTTTTTTACATTCCCCCGTGTTGTGGGTGATTGAAAGATTCAGAATCAGTTAGGGATGCATGGCTGAGGTATGAGGTATATGAATCAATTGGCAAGAGATATTAAAAAGACATCAGAAAATCCAAAAGAAAAGAAAAATTTCTGGATGGAAATATAGACTATCAAAGTCTTATATGTAAAAATTCCAAGTAGAAGAAAAATAAATCTATAACAGGTCCTTCAATCAGGGCCCAATCAAAATGATCTAAGTAATGATGCATTTACCCAGTCAGTGCCAGGACTACAGAAAGGTACCACACTATGAGAGGCAGAAAAGGGGACCAGATTATAGAAGCCAAGTAGGAGCCAAGGTTTTGGGGATACTCATCCTTGAGTATCTTCAGAGTGAGTGTAGATACAAGGAAAGCCTATGTCTTAACACATGTTAAACATAGTAACCATGAGTCTTCACACTAGGTTCAAGACCTTTGTATTGGCTTAGAAGTGCATCAATCCATCCTAGATTGGCCTTTCTTTGGCCCTATGAAATGGCTCTTGTGTGTAGCTCTTGTCCTGGAATCAGACAGAATCATTAAGCAAAGTCCCATAATTTATTTAAATAATTAGTGGAATCATTTTCATAGTCACAAGCTTTTTAGGGCATGCATTAGAAAATGTATCTTAAACTTGTAGCACTGAAAATCAAAAGGTTAAAGAAAATCTTAATACTGGTGACATGTGCTTCAAATATAAAAAGGAGAGAAAAAATAATTAAAAAACTGAAAAAGTATATTGCACATGCAAGAAAAATATAATAATAAAAGAGCTTTAAAAAATTCAAAAATATAGCTTATAATCATTGACACTCTGTGTCAGCTAAGAAAATATAAAATATAAGGCTTTCTCACCAAAAAATGAGATCCATTTCCTCTTTGTATCTGGCCATGATCACTGTGAGTAGAAGGCAAATGAATTGAACAAGGCTAACAATTTTTTCATCTTTAAAAATACAGTAGTACAAATATGTAGATATCAAAATCCCCAAAATTCTCAATAGCCCAATTAATACAATAGCAAACAAACATACTTTCATATTTCACATAAATTGCTGTATGACATTTTTAAAACCTATGAATTGATGGACATTTGTCACAATCTTTACAAACACAGCAATCTTTCAACCTTGGTATTTAAACATATATTTTTTTTAAACAAAGTAAAACTCATCTTGGGTTTAGAACATAATCAAGAATCTATATATCATTCTGGTGCAAGTAAAGTAGTGAGCTGAAGAGTATAAATAAATGGGTGCTCCTTTTTGGAGGTTTTTTAAGGGTACCAATGCCCTGAAATTAACTGCCCAACTTCCATTCACATGTGGGAAGGTTGGGGGTTATAAAATACATTTCACTTCAGCTACTAGAATGGGCCTTACCTCGTGGTAGTGGCAGGCAAAAATAACCAGATTGTTAAAAAAAATTCCCAAAATCATATTTAAAAACCCTTAAAATCAAATCATTTGAGGTATTTAGCGCATTAAATTTTCCAAAGGTTGTTAATACAATTATAACCAGTTCTGAAGTCCATCTATCCTCAGCAAAATAGAAAAAAAGCTGTTTTTTCATATATGGGCTTATTCACAATAATATTTTTTCAACACAGTTATAGGGGGAAAACAACAGAATTTTAAAACTCAGTACATTCAAATTAAATTCAATCAACCTTCAGTTCAAGCAGAATAATATTGAATCCAGTAATATATGAACTTAAAATCACAAAGTTAAACCTTAAACAAAACAATGCAATAGAATACAGAGATTTTTTTTTATAAACCATTGGAGTCTGAAATGCCTTAGAATATAGCCTTTAGTCTCTTCAAAGTTCCTTGGGGTTTTTTTGTTTGTTTGTTTGTTTGTTTGTTTTTAATTATCCATTTAAATGTCTATTGTCCGAAGGTAGAGTTGTAAAGGCTAGGCTATGGGGTTCAAGGGATCCGTCCAGGGCCCCATACCTGGGAAGCATCGGAGGCCAGATTTTAGCTAGAGACCTCCCGTCTCTGGGCCTGGCTTCCAGTTCGCTGAGCCACCCATTTTCCTCCCCAAAGTTAAAGTTGAATCTTTGGGCTGAGTCTGCTCCCAGATAGGCAGGCAAAATCAATGAAATTGCCAGAAGAGTCAAAAATCCTTTTAAACAGCCCATTGCTATTAAGTTTCTGTTTGAAAAGATCTGTTTCTTCTCTCTAGTCTTTTCTCTCTTTCCCCTCTGATCACCCTGTGGCCAATACCCCCAGCCACGTGGAGGCTTAGCCTAAGGGAAAATTGCCCGGTCTCCTTTCTCTCTGGTCTCTCCCCTCTGCCCGCCCACGTGGCCAATACTGTTACCAGCTGGTCGCAATGGTTCCTGAGCGATCTGCTCCAAGGATCTGGGTGATGAGCCGGCTGGGGTCACGCTCTTGGGTCTGGGGCGCAGAAATAGTCAGGCAGCGGGCCATTGAGAGGCCAGGAGCTGGAGCTGGAGCGGCTGCGGGGGTGGGCAAGGCCGGGACCAGGTACCAGGTGAGAACAATCAGGGATGCAGGCTGCAGGCAGGAAGCGGCGGGGCCGAGCCAGGTGGGGTGGGCAGCAGGTCCAGAGCCTGTAGCAGCTTTGCGAGGGTAGAAAACCTTGGCCAGAGAGATATGGCTCAAAAAAAAAATTTCTAGGTACTAGCTATTAAAACTGAATTTAAGATCAGAAAAGAAATCAGAAGACTGAGTTTTTTTTCCCATTAGGTCGCCATCTGTAAAGATTAAAATTTAGGGGAGATGGGGAGACTGAGGCAGGTAGAAATTAGTTTCTCTCTGCAAGGAGTATTATATTTTTAGAGGTTTATTAAAGGTTAAAGATTAAAAATATACAAGTAAGAAACATGTGCCTAGGCTAGAGGCCTAGACAAAATAACCTCACATCATGGAAGAGACGCCTCTGCTCCAAAATGGAAGTCCAAAACCGCCGAAAAGCCTTTTCCTCAGTTTAAATCCCTTCTTGTTCTCGGCCCAGGTGAGATTACAAGGCATTCTGGGGAAGTGGAGCAAAGGCTCATGGGGATTGTAGTCCTGTATTCGAGTCTATTTTTTACAGTTTATCGTTTGCTGATCTCTCCCCCTCTGTTCCATTTGCTGAGTAGTAGCTGTCTATTGTAGTTTCCTTCTTCTTTTTCTGTTGTTTGCTCAAATTCACCCCTTCTTTACACCCCGTATTTGTCTGTGCTCTTGTTCCTCTCATTTTTTTTGTTTTTGGGGGACTTCTATCAGTCTCCCCTCTTGAAGCTTTAACAGAAGATCTCTTGGTGTAGTCTCTGAGGGATGGTTGTTGGCAGTTTGAGCTTCCCTGTCCTCTGGAGGCTTTTGATTGGCTTAAAGTCCAGCAGTCAATGAGGATGGGTGGGGAGCCTGGGCTCCCCTGTGTTGTGGAGACTTTTGATGGGATTAAGTTCAGCTTGGTTGGGCTGGGTTTGCTCTGACTTCTAAACTTCCTGGACAGCTGGAGCAAATACGGAGGATCTCCAAAGCTTTGGCCAGGCTGACAGGTCTATGCTCCTTCTAGGCTGCCATCTTGAGTCTGCCTCTAGTTTTCTGTTCTTTCAGAAGACCCTGCTCTCTAAGGGGGGAGGGGTCATGTCTTCCCTGGGCTCTGAGGGCTCCTGATGGGATTAAGTTCAGCTGGTTTGGGCCTAATGAGCCCTGAAGTAAAAAACCTCCTCCTCCACAATCTGTGTTGAATGCCAGGAGACTGACCCAGGTTGCTTTCAAGGTAGGCCCTTCGGAGTAACCCCTTTGCTGGCCCTGAGGTTTCTGTCCTTTCAGAAGCTCTGAGGGCTCCTGATGGGATTGTGTTCAGCTGGTGCCCTAATGCTGGAACCTCTCTTGAGACTCAGATGGAAGGACTAAGCCAGGGGGCTACAGGCTTCCCCCTTCTCTCTATGTTTCCCAGACGTCTGTGTTGGGCTCCCTGGAGATAGGCTCAGGTTGCTTTCAAGGTGAGTCCTTCAGAATAGCCAGCCCTGCGGCCCTTTTGCTGGCCCTGAGGTTCCTGCTGCTGCCTTGGGCTCAGCACTCTGGGTTGGGGGGGATGGGTCCTGGGACCTTCCTTCTGCCTACCCCTTAGATCCGAGTGATCTAGGTTTCTGGCTTTTGGGGGGGGGGGGGGCTGTACCTTTTGATCCAGGTCCAGGAGGAGGGTTCCCCTGGTCTGTCCTGTTGTCCCGTTTGAATTTCGGTGTCCTGGGAGCATTCAGTTTGTGATTGGTAAGGAAGGGTTTTCAGAAGTCTGAACTTTCACTGCCTCTAAGCCGGCATCTTGACTGGAAGTCATTCAATCTCTGATAATAAGAGAAATGCAAATCAAAACAACTCTGAGATATTGCCTCACACACAGCAGATTGGCTAACATGACAGCTATGGAAAGTAATGAATGCTGGAGGGGATGTGGCAAAGTAAGGACATTAATTCATTGCTGGTGGAATTGTGAATTGATCCAACCATTCTGGAGGGCAATTTGGAACTATGCCCAAAGGGTGCTAAAAGACTGTCTGCCCTTTGATCCAGCCATAGCACTGCTGGGTTTGTACCCCAAAGAGTTAATAAGGAAAAAGACTTGTACAAGAATATTCATAGCTGAGCTCTTTGTGGTGGCAAAAAATTGGAAAATGGGGGGGAATGCCCTTCAGTTGGAGAATGACTGAACAAATTGTGGTATATGTTGGTGATGGAATACTATTGTGCTAAAAGGAATAATAAAGTGGAGGAATTCCATGGAGACTGGAACGACCTCCAGGAAGTGATGCAAAGCAAAAGGAACAGAACCAGGAAAACATTGTACACAGAGACTGATACACTGTGGTACAATCGAACGTAATGGACTTCTCCATTAGTGTCAATGCAATGTCCCTGAACAATCTGCAGGGATCTAGGGGAAAAAACACTATCCACAAGCAGAGGACAAATTGTGGGAGTAAAAACACCAAGGAAAAGCAACTGCTTGACTACAGTGGTTGAGGGGATATTATTGAGGAGAGATTGTAAATGAACACTCTAATCAAATATCAACAACATGGAAATGGGTTCAAAACAAAGACACATGTGATACCCAGTGGAATCCTGTGTTGGCTGTGGGAAAGGGGGGGGGAGGAAAAGAAAATGATCTTTGTTTTCAATGAATAATGTTTGAAAATGACCAAATAAAATAATGTTTTTAAAAAAGGATTAAAAAGCTGCAGTTGATATCTAGGTGAAAAAAAAATAGTGATAAAAAATTCTTAACCTTTCTTTACGTTATGGACCCTTTTAGCAGAAATCTTGATTTCTTAGAATGATGTTTCTAAATTTTTTTAATTAAAATACGTAGAATCAAAAAATCAATTACAGGTATCACTTCTATATCAACGGGGCTAGGGGTGCAGCAACCCCACAACCTGGAAAAATCTGCATAAAATTTTTTGCCTGTCTCAAGGTCTTCTTCTATGATTCTCTCTATTGGTAATGTGTTTAGTAAGCTTTAAGCTTACATATTACCCCTGACCAAAAGGCTGCATGAGAGACATTGGGTTAATTGGCATGTGGTTGACTTCATGGAATTCATGGGGTTTTTGGTGGCCAGAGCCATTATCCAAAAACACTTTAAAGGCTAATCCCTTGCTGGAAAGATATTTTATAACTTCCCAAACAAAACATTGATGGAATCAGTCGAGGAATAGAGCTTTGCCATCCATGCTTTCTTATTGAGCATTCAAAAGTTATAGGCACCTAGTACTAGTTCTTTCCTTTTAAAGCTTGAAGGTTAACACCTTTATCTCTCATGACTCTCTTTATTATGCATCCTATGGCACTATCACCCTGGTAGCTTGAAAACCTAGGGCTTACTTCTTTTCTTAACTAATGTATGTCTTCTGAAGCATCTTTTCCTCCAATATAGGACAGTTTCATCAGCATGGAATTTCTGTTCCAGTTTGTAGCCTTTCTCTTCAATTCCTTTCTTCAAGGTTTTCCAGAATTTCCCTAGCTGCCTCTTGATCAGCAGAGGCAGCATCTCCCATTACTTTTACATTACAGAGAGTAAACATTTTTTAAAATTTTCAAACCAGCCTTTGCTGGCTTGAAAATCTATAGGAATAGATGCTTCACTTTCATTTTCCTTTAGAAAATCATATAAAGGCATCACTTTTTCTCATATGGTATCAGACATGCTCTCTCTCTCTTTTTTTAAACAACACTGCACTGGGCAGAATCTTGCACTTTCTACAAGAGAGAGATATGGATTTCATGGTTTAAGGAAATGCTTTGCAGTTGGTGGTGTAACTGCAGCTATGGCTTTATGGATTTCCTTCTCTCTTTTCTAGATATGCCTAACAATTGCTGATAGAGTTGTGAATTGATCCAATCATTCTGAATGGCAATTTGGAACTATGCCCAAAGGGCTTTAAAAGACTGTCTGCCCTTTGATCCAGCCATAGCACTGCTGGGTTTGTACCCCAAAGAGATAATAAGGAAAAAAACTTGTACAAGAATATTCATAGCTACACTCTTTGTGGTGGCAAAATATTGGCAAATGATGGGGTATCCATTGATTGGGGAATGGCTAAACAAATTGTGGTATCTGTTAATGATGGAATACTATTGTGCAATAAGGAATAATAAACTGGAGGAATTCCATGTGAACTGGAACAACCTCCAGGAATTAATGAGTGAGAAAAGCAGAACCAGGATATGTGGCACAATCAAATGTAATGGACTTCTCTACTAGCAATAATGCTATGACCCAGGAAAATTCTGAGGGACTTATGAGAAAGAACCCTATCTGTATCCAGAGAAAGAATTGTGGGAAAAGAAACACAGAAGAAAAACAAGTGCTTGATCACTGTGACAGAGGGTTTAGACATAATCACATGGGTTGATGGGGATATGACTGGGGATGTAGACTCTAAGTGATTACTCTAGTGCAAATATTAATAATATGAAAATATGTCCTGGTCAATGACATGTGTAAAACCCAGTGGAATTGCTTTTTGGCTAAGGGAGGGGGTGCAATGAGGGGAGAGAAAGGACATGGCTCATGTAACCATGAAAACATTTTCTTAATTAATCAATTAAATTTTAAATTAAGTTAAAATAAAATAAAAAAGAAATATAATCTAGATATACCTTACAGTCGACTCCTTAACATGGTAATGGTGGCCCACCACAGTAGCATCCATTCTGCCTGAATGAAACCTATCTATAAATTATTCTTTTTCCTTCAGGTTCACCACTTTCCTGTTTCTTGGAAGCACTTTCTGAATTGCTAGACACACTGCCCTTGGGAGCAATGATTTAATAGAGTTTTTAGTTTTTAAATGACATGAGATACAAGGAACTTGAGATGTATGAAGGTTAAAATTATGGTTGAGACTGAATGTAATAATTATTTTGGTCGCCAAGGATTTATTTATAAAATCCTAAATAAATACCCAAGTCAGCTGGAAATTTTATGGTGATTTAATTGATAGTAGAGGAGATTAAGGAGAAGGAAGAAGGAAAGGAGTAGGTTTTCTTCTCCCCCCCCCCCTTTCCACCTGGCTAGCACTGGGTGGGAAGATTAGGAGATAAGGTTTTGGAGTGTGAAGGAGGAAAAGAGTCAGCCTGAACTCCAAAAAGAAAGGGCTAAGCTATGATGCCTGAACCTGAAACAGCTCCAGGGCAAACTCACGGCCAAACCCAGACAAAATAACTGCCACCACTCCAAGATGTCGGAATGCCTACCACACTGCCAGCTAGAGTCGCATCCTCAGGAAAAGAGGAAGAGAGAGGAAGTGATGTACCTTATATACATGGTTTTACGTCACTTTCCTGCATCTCATCTTTATAAATAATAGCTTAGTTTGACTTAGGACAACCCAGGGATCTGTCTGCTTTTTCTGCACATATCTGTTGAAGGCCATTTCCTCAGATAATTAAATCTTGAGTTTGGTGCTGACTTTCCTAATCTTGTTAAACTAAGGAGGGTGGAGAAATGTAGGGTTCCCAAGACCTGATTCTGTTAGTCCAAGTATCTCTATTGTTATTGATCAGGAAATAGCTAAATCATATCTTCTAAAGTACGGTCTGATTAGGGTGGAATAGTTTTAAAATTCAGAGATGCAAAAATCACTGCAAGATCACCATGAGATTGCCACCAAAGAGATTGCCATAAACACACTTGCCATCCTCAAACCACTGTGTGAAATCTCAATTTTTCTACTACAAATTTAGTTTTGCGGGAAAATATTGAGTAGATGTTAATTTGTGTTATAAGTATTAAAATACATACTATATAGGCAATACTATACATAACAATCCATACATTTTATGTATTTATGAATTACTAAACTTTTAAAGATATCTCTACATTCTAGCCTTTGTGTATTATCTGATAATTTCACATTTTTTCACAAACTTTAACTTTTTATTAATTTTAACTTTAAAAAATCAATCATGTACATAATATTAAAAGATAAAAATGTGGATAGTATACAATACTATACATCTCAAGCATTGCTGAGTTTCTATACTTTGTATGTATCATCTGCTGGCCTTCATGTGGCATCTAAGGCTTCCACAAGACTCTCAAAAAATTCCCACTTAGTTTCTTATGCTGACCTGGGATATATCAAAACCTCAGTGGGGAAAGTCGTAATGTAGAAAGTACACCTGTATATTGAAATATATTTGTAAACAATACTAACAATAATAACATATTGTCATTGGCCCCAGTTTATGAAATTTCTAATTCAAACATTCTCAGAAAATAAGAAAGTAAAATCCTCTGGGTCCCTAAGCTGATTTACAAACTAAATGTGACAATGATTTAGTAATTTGCTATCTATCCTGACAGTAATGGAATTTTGTCAGAATCTTTAATGCTTCAATCAAAAAGAAAACTAGTATTGCCAGACAGTATTGATATTATTTTTATACACATCAGTGAGGAAACACTAAAATAGAGTCTAATAAAGTAGATTTTTCAGAGCCCCTTCAATTATACACACAAAAAAACGATGCTTCAGCTTATTTTAGGAAAGCATTACAGAATGCTGAAGAAATGTGAGTACTCATGTAATTTATTCAGGAAACATCTCTTCAATTCCTATCATCTTTCCTAGGTAATGTATGTGTATATATGTAAATGTATATGGGAGAAGTGCTTACTTTTAAGTCTAGGAGTTGTTTTCCTTTGTTTAGTTGAAAATAGTTCAGTATTCAATAGTCAAAGTATTTCTATTATCCTGGACTGTTTGTGAAATCGGGACTCTTAGCAAATCCTTCTGCATAAATCATCCCAAAGCAAAGTAATCACAATGCCAAATGCAGCTCTTGAACCATGAGATATTAAAATGGACTGTAAAATCAAGATGAACTTTACTGAACTAAATAAACCAATGAATTAATTACATTCCTCAAGTAGAAGACATTCTGAAAGAAAATTAGAATTCTTGTAACTGTGTCTTCTGGGATAATTTCATTTGTATAGGTCAAAAAGGTTTAATCATTTTAAATTCACTAATACTTCTAGTGCCATCTTCTAACAATAATGAATTATGAAACTCCATGGAAACATTCCTATTAGTATCCAATGCATGCTTAATGAATAAATAATATTTTCAACTAATTTATTCCCTATGCTAAATCTATGGGTACTCAGGATGTTTTTAAAAATAAAGATTTACAAGTGTTTTTTTTTTATTTCCACAAATATAAAAACATGGAGCATTAATTTTAATAAAGAAGATAACTCTGAAAGAATGATTTATTTTTGTTTTCCCTGAATCAAGTAAGATTTTTAGCTAAAAAGCAACACTGCTTTAACAAAAAAAAGTCTAGGCTTTCCTATGGACTTTGAATTGAGAAAATATGCTTCAAAATCAATACTCCATATGTATTTATTAATTGGTTTACATAACTTAGAACACTGGCAAAACATTGCACATATGTGAAATATCTATAATCCAAAAATACTGTAACAAAATATTGCCAAATTGAAAGTAACTACTATTCAATGAATATTCTCACTAATAAAATCCATAGTGTCAGAGCATTATCACACTGAATTGATTATATTTTGAATCAAATGACAGCTCCCAAAATATATTTGTATAAATATACAGACTGATAGTTTATAATTAGCCCATATTCTTAGAATCAAACTATCATTCTATGCTAGAGACATGAGTAGTTATAGAGATGTTTCCTTTTTTTCTAAATATAGTAATTACTCATTAAAACTCCTATAATTCTTCATACTTCATACTTCATACATACATTCATAATAGAAATTGTTCTGTATACATTTTTTAACTAACCAGTTAACCCAAATTTTTCTCCCACTAAGCTTTGCTTTTCCTGAATCTATCTGTTGTAAGCCCAAGGTGGATCATCATTCAATTGAAATAGTCCTCTAGAAAGTGACAATTGATCAAATTGCCAAATTTAATGGTCAGTTCTCCTCCTTCTTGTCTATTTTGATTGCATTTTATCCTGTGATCCCAATCTCCTGGAAACTCTGTTTCATAGATTTCTGTCAGACACCTGTTTCCTAGATGGTTTCTTATTTATTTAATCTCTCCTTAATGTCTTTATTGTTGCTTCTTCCAGGTCAAGCCCACTAACCCTGTAAGATTCTTAAGGCTTTGTCTTGGGTCTTTTTCTCTGGAAATGTCATCTCATGACAATTTCATCATTGCCCATACATTTAGTTATGATTTCTAGGTAGCTGCAGTCAAATATTACTAACTTCCTATTAGACATCTCTGACTAAATGTACTTTAGTCATCTCAAGCTCAACATATTTAAAACAGAATTTATCTTTTCCACAAAGCCTGTGACAGAGGCTGGCACTTGTCCCTCTTGTCCCCACCTACCCACTACTTGAGACCAAAGGGTCTCCCCTTGATCTGTTCACTTACACACAGCTTTGGGAAAAGTTAACTATTTTAATGTCAACTCAATGAAGTTAATACAAAGGAATAATTATCATGGAAAGAATGGGAAAGGGAAGTGGGGAAAAGGGGGTCCCTGTCTCTATCTAAAACCCCTTTCCCTCTCTCCTCAAATTTGGGGGGAACTCAGGCCTTGGCAGCCTGAGACCGCTGAGAGAAAGTCAGGTTGACTCCCTCTGGGTTTGGCCCCTTGGCCACAGTTCAGACTCAGGACAATAGGAGCTGAAGTAAAGTCAAATACTATGGGGAAAGATTTCCAATCACCAGCAGGAAAGGTGGGTAACCCTCAGGAGAAAGTCTTTTTCCACCTTCTCTCTTTGGCTTCTCAAGACTGAGAGACCAACTCCTCTCCCAGCCAGTCTTCTCCTCCACAAGATTCCAATCCCTTGGGGCCCCTTCCCCATCAAGGTAATCAGTTTCACACCCTCTTCAGCCTGGCACTTTTTCTTTAGTGCCAGTCTCTGTCACAAATATTCCTCTCTTCCCAATTTTCCTATTATTTTTGAGGGAATCACCATCTTTCCCAGTGTCCTACGTTCCTAATTCAACATCATATTAGATTCCTGATTCGCATTCAAGGCACATACCCAATGTAGTGCCACACCTTGTCATTTCTACCTTCAAAATGTCTTTCAAATATGTCACCTTCTCTCTTTTCACAAATATCCACCTGCTGGAGCTTTCACCAAGATAAAAGTAGTGGAGGAGGAGGAGAAAGAGGAGGAGGAGTAATATTAGCATTTATATAGCACTTCAGAGTTTGCAAAATATTTTATAAATATTGTCTCATTTGATGATAACACTAACTCTGGGGAGTAGGAGCTAGCACCATCTCCATTTTAAAGATGAGAAAACCGAAGCAGAAAAGGTTAAGTGTCTTGCTCAAGACCACATCACACACACACACACACACACACACACACACACATATGAAACTGATTTAGAAATTTAGAATTCTGGTCTTTCTATTATAGTAAACTTCTAATTGATCTACCTGACTCAAGAAAAGCCCTCTTCTATTTGACTTTGCATGACATTAAAGAACACATTTACTGACTATGCCATAAAAGAAATAGCTAGAATTAGAGTCAGGAATATTTGGGATGACATTTTGTTTTCAATGATTACTGGCTTTCTGACAATCACCATTTCATTTAACTGAGATTTATTTTTGTCATTTTTTAATTTATATTTTTAAAACATTATTTAAAATATTTTTATTTTAATAAAAAATCCCCACATAAATTTTCCAGTCATGTGATTCATATTATCTCCTGCCCTTTCCTGGAACTGATAAGCAATTTAATCACACAAATCTTATTTTCCTACTTTTCATTTTTGTAAGCAAATAATCTTATGGAACCCAAACCCCAAATTATATATCCAAACAAACAAGTGATAAATTGTATGTTTTCATCTGATTTCTACTAAAACAGTTCTTTTTCTGGAAATGGATAGCATTCTTTCTCATAAGTCCTTACAACTTTCCTGGATCATTGTATTAATGTTAGTAGAAAAGTTGGTCCATAATAGTACAGTTATTGTATATAATGAGTTCTTGGTTCTGCTTATTTCTCTCTGTATCAACATATTTAGTTTTTTCCAACTTTTTCTGAAATCATCCTATTCATAATTCCTTATAGAATAATAGTATTCTATTACCATTGTATACCAAAATTTGTTCAATAATTCCCCAAATGATGGATGTCCTTTTAGTTTCCAATTCTTTGCCACCACAAAAAGAGTAGTTATAAATATTTTTGTACAAATAGGTCCTTTCTGATTCTTCTTTTTTTTATCTTTGGGTTACAAACCCAGTAATTATATCCCTGGATCAAAAAGTTTGCATTTGTTTATAGTGTATTTAAGGGGCTGTTTAGTTTTAACCAAGGGGAGGTCAAGTCTTTCAGTATAGAGAGAGAAAGAGAAGAGAGTGGAGACCTCCCTTCTCAAAGCGGTATTCAGGGGAGACAGCTGATGTTTAAGGTTGGCTCAGAGAGAGGAGAGGAGTTCTGAGAAGATTTTCCCCCTTCTGCCTTCCCTCCTTGGCTAAGGCTACTCTCCCAGATTCTTCTGTCCCTCCTGTCCCCCCTCCACTACTTGAGACCAAAGAGTCTCCCCTTCATCTGTTCACTCATACTTGATTCACAGCTTTGGTGGGAATAAAAAGGTTGTAGCACATTAATCATCATGACTTATTCAGAAATAAAAAAGTAATCCCTTGGAAGATGCCTCTTTTCTATAATAAGAAGAAATGGAGGTCTATTGAAGAGAACAAGTAAATCAAATCAATGAGCCTACAATTTTACTAAAGGGGAGAGAAGAAGAAAACAAATATTCATGAAGTAAATTTTATGTGCCAAGTACTGCACGAAGGCCCTTAGGAAATATTTCCTCATTTTATTTCACAAAAACCTTGTGAGATAAATACTATAATCATTCCCATTTTGCAGTTGAAGAAACTGAGGTAAAACCAGTTAAGTCACTTTCTGAATAAGTACATGATGCAGGATTTAATCTCAGGTCTTCCTGACTTCTGGTCAAGGATCTTATTCACTGTGATATCTGCTTGCAATAGATGTGTGAAATAATATATGATTGATTTATGAACAGCAATTATTAACTATTAAATAGTTAGCTTATTTGTAATGATTGGATTGGTCATATTGTAGTCCCCTTTAGTAGTCCTCTTTCTAAATGAATTCATATTAATTTTAATCAAGATATGTCATTGACTATAAATATGGAACTGGCTACTAGTCTGAAAAGCTCTCTGGAAATATGATCAAAATGTTAATATAATTACTACTGAGCTTTGTTGAAGATATCATTCTCTGTTCAAAAGATAATTAAATGTACACATTGAAATGCTGTGATCATTTCAATAGTATCAATAAATAATATCACTACACACACAAAATTATAGAATAAGACATGTATTCCATATTTGTTTGCTTCTTGAAATATAAAGTAAGAACTTTCATACTTTACTTCAATATTGGCAGGACAGAGCATTCTGAGCAATGAACAAGTGACATCTAAAAATGAACTGATGACCAATTTATTATGGTTCTATGGCATTAACTGCTAACAAAACATTGAGGCTAGCATTATAACTTCAAACTAGGTGTACCTTCAAAAATTTATTTAACTTTAATAGCTCATTAACTACAGGAAATGTATGTAAATGTTTTCTGATTCCAAAAGCTTTACATTTTTATTAAAACCTCCAAAATGTACTTGGTCCTACATGAATGATGAAAACTTTAAGTGATTTCCCTTCTTGATGATAGCTGATTTTTTCCACAAGATACTACAGTCTTGTTTTCTTATAATAAAGTATCTCCTTTCATCTTGGTGTTCAGATGACTTACCATTCATTCACCCTTCATCAAAACATCATGACAATTTCTGATGATAGGTTGCCTTTGTCAGAAAAAACATGCTTCTTGTACATTTCTATTTTTTATTTTCTTTTTAAAATTACTCTTAAGTTTCCATAGGTAGATTATATAAATATATATGTATTTTTTTCCCAAGAGAGCTCCAAAGAAGAGGGAGGAAAATGGAAGAGCCACAATAATGATGCAGCATTACTGTCACCCAAGATGCTAATGGTATTTGACAGTTCTCACAATTCAAAGACTGGATTGCCCAACCTTCTCACTGACAAATATGTCATTACTTACTGTTCAAGTTTGTCGGTCTTGGCAGTCTGCAGAGAAGGGTTGCAGGTAATGTGCCTATATTGGCAGATGCCAAATTGTGAAATGCAGGAAAATTATTTTCATTTTAATGTTGAGAAGCAATTTTTTCCCAGTAGAATTAAATTATAAACTGTGTCCCACCAACAACTCGTTTAAAAGGCTATGAGAGGAGGCAACTAGGTGACTCAGTAGATTGAAAGCCATTTGTGTTCAAATCTGACCTCAGATATTTCCTAGCTTTTTGATCCTGGGCAAATCACTTAACCACCATTGCCTATTCCTTATCATTCTTCTATCTTGGAACCAATACTAAATATTGATTCTAAGACAGAAGGTAAGAATTGTCTTTTTTTACTTTTTTTTTAGGTTATGAGAAATCTTTAATAACTGAAACATACGAATTAGCTACCTCTAGTGGTGTGCCAATGTTTTCTTCAGATTTCTAAAAGGGAGTTGGGAGCTGCTATTCATAGGACACGTCAAATATAATCTAAATTATTAACATTTTCTCATCACTTTCTTAAGTGTAAAGAATCAACATAATAATTCAAGCCATAATTTGCAACATTTGCCAATCTCTAAGGTGTAAATGCTTATACTGAAAATTTAATAATCAGCTGCCCTCAGGCAGTAGAAGTAGCTCCAACAAACCCTGAACTATTTTTAAAATATTTTTAATAGTAAATTTTTATAAATTATTTGCTCAGAGATCACATCTAATTTAAATTGTACAACTAAGGTATAGTTGAACTTGAACAACTATAAGATATGGATAAAATGAAACATGCTAATTCTTATGCATTTGAATTATTAAAATGACCTTAAAATTATGATTCAAAGAGACTACACAAACAATCTTCATTCAACTGCATTGAACCATGATCTACATTATAGCAAAGAGTTCGGGTTAGATATATTCTTTTTCTACATGTACCTGGGAACATGTGGACATGAACTGAAACTTCCACAAGAGACTGAAATGGTACGACCTCCAATAATTTCTCATTTTGTCCTTCATGGACTCAATCTTTAGCTACATTTATATTGTTCATTTTCCAACCCCACACCATTTTTTTTAATATATTTTATTTGATCATTTCCAAGCATTATTCGTTAAAGACATAGATCATTTTCTTTTCCTCCCCCCCACCCCCCATAGCCGACGCGTAAGTCCACTGGGCATTAGATGTTTTCTTGATTTGAACCCATTGCTTTGTTGATAGTATTTGCATTAGAGTGTTCATTTAGAGTCTATCCTCTGTCATGTCCCCTCAACCTCTGTATTCAGGCAGTTGCTTTTTCTCGGTGTTTCCACTCCCATAGTTTATCCTTTCCTTATGAATGGTGTTTTTTTTCTCCTGGATCCCTGAAAGTTGTTCAGGGACATTACACCGCCACTAATGGAGAAGTCCATTACGTTCGATTATACCACAGTGTATTAGTCTCTGTGTACAATGTTCTCCTGGTTCTGCTCCTCTCGCTCTGCATCACTTCCTGGAGGTTCTTCCAGTCTCCATGGAATATTCCTCCACTTTATTATTCCTTTTAGCACAATAGTATTCCATCACCAACATATACCACAGTTTGTTCAGCCATTCCCCAATTGATGGGCACCCCCTCGTTTTCCAGTTTTGGGCCACCACAAAGAGCGCAGCTATGAATATTTTTGTACAAGTCTTTGTGTCCATTATCTCTTTGGGGTACAGACCCAGCAGTGCTATGGCTGGGTCAAAGGGTAGATATTCTTTTGTCGCCCTTTGGGCAGAGTTCCAAATTGCCCTCCAGAATGGTTGGATCAGTTCACAGCTCCACCAGCAATGAATTAATGTCCCTACTTTGCCACATCCCCTCCAGCATTCATTACTTTCCTTTGCTGTTTTGTTAGCCAATCTGCTAGGTGTGAGGTGATACCTCAGAGTTGTTTTGATTTGCATCTCTCTGATTATAAGAGATTTAGAACATTTCTTCATGTGCTTGTTAATAGTTTTGATTTCTTTATCTGAGAACTGCCTATCCATTTCCCTTGCCCATTTATCAATTGGAGAATGGCTTGATTTTTTGTACAATTGATTTAGCTCATTATAAATATGAGTAATTAAACCTTTGTCAGAGGTTTCTATGAAGATTTTTTTCCCAATTTGTTGTTTCCCTTCTGATTTTAGTTATATTGGTTTTGTTTGTACAAAAGCTTTTTAGTTTGATGTAGTCAAAATTATTTATTTTACATTTTGTGATTCTTTCTATATCTTGCTTGGTTTTAAAGCCTTTCCCCTCCCAAAGGTCTGACATATATATACTATTCTGTGTTTACCCAATTTACTTATGGTTTCCTTCTTTATGTTTAAGTCACTCACCCATTTTGAATTTATCTTGGTGTAGGGTGTGAGGTGTTGATCTATTCCTAGTCTCTCCCACACTGTCTTCCAATTTTCCCAGCAGTTTTTATCGAATTGTGGATTTTTGTCCCAAAAGCTGAGATCTTTGGGTTTATCGTATACTGTCTTGCTGAGGTCGATTTCCCCCAGTCTATTCCACTGATCTTCCTTTCTGTTTCTTAGCCAGTACCAAATTGTTTTGATGACTGCTGCTTTGTAATATAGTTTTAGGTCAGGGACTGCAAGGCCCCCATCATATGTGTTTTTTTTTCATTATTTCCCTGGATATCCTTGATCTTTTGTTCTTCCAAATGAACTTTGTTATGGTTTTTTCTAAATCAGTGAAGAAGTATTTTGGTAGTTCAATGGGTATGGCACTAAATAGATAAATAAGTTTGGGTAGGATGGTCATTTTTATTATATCGGCTCGTCCTATCCATGAGCAGTTAATGTTTTTCCATTTGTTCAAGTCTAGTTTTAGTTGTGTGGCGAGTGTTTTGTAGTTGTGTTCATATAGTTCCTGTGTTTGTCTTGGGAGGTAGATTCCTAGGTATTTTATTTTGTCTAAGGTGATTTTGAATGGGATTTCTCTTTCTAGTTCTTGCTGCTGAGCTGTGTTGGAGATATATAGAAAAGTTGATGATTTATGTGGGTTTATTTTGTATCCTGCAACTTTGCTAAAGTTGTTGATTATTTCAATTAGCTTTTTGGTTGAATCTCTAGGATTCTTTAAGTAGACCATCATGTCATCCGCAAAGAGTGATAACTTGGTCTCCTCCTTGCCTATTCTGATGCCTTCAATTTCTTTATCTTCTCTAATTGCTACTGCTAGTGTTTCTAGTACAATGTCAAATAGTAGAGGTGATAATGGGCATCCTTGTTTCACTCCTGATCTTATTGGGAATGCATCTAGTTTATCCCCATTGCAGATGATATTAGCTGTTGGTTTTAGATATATACTGTTTATTATTTTTAGGAATGACCCTTCTATTCCTATGCTTTCTAGTGTTTTTAATAGAAATGGGTGTTGTATTTTATCAAAGGCTTTTTCTGCATCTATTGAGATAATCATGTGGTTCTTGCTAGTTTGCTTGTTGATGTGGTCAATTATGTGGATGGTTTTCCTAATGTTGAACCAGCCCTGCATCCCTGGTATGAATCCTACTTGATCATGGTGAATGATCCTTCTGATCACTTGCTGGAGTCTTTTTGCTAGTATCCTATTTAAAATTTTTGCATCTATATTCATTAGGGAGATTGGTCTATAGTTTTCTTTCTCTGTTTTTGACCTGCCTGGTTTTGGAATCAGTACCATGTTTGTGTCGTAAAAGGAGTTTGGTAGAACTCCCTCTTTGCTTATTATGTCAAATAGTTTGTATAGTATTGGGATTAACTGTTCTCTGAATGTTTGATAGAATTCACAGGTGAATCCATCAGGCCCTGGGGATTTTTTCTTAGGAAGTTCTTTGATGGCTTGTTGGATTTCAATTTCTGATATGGGATTATTTAAGAATTCTATTTCCTCTTCTGTTAGTCTAGGCAGTTTGTATTTTTGTATATATTCATCCATTTCTCCTAAATTGGTGTATTTATTGCCATATAATTGGGCAAAGTAATTTCTAATGATTGCCTTAATTTCATCTTCATCGGAGGTGCTGTCCCCCTTTTCATCTTTAATGCTGTGAATTTGCTTTTCTTCCTTCCTTTTTTTAATTAGATTGACCAGTACTTTGTCTATTTTGTTTGTTTTTTCAAAGTACCAGCTTCTTGTCTTATTTATTAAATCAATAGTTCTATCACTTTCGATTTTATTAATTTCTCCCTTAATTTTTAGGATTTCTAATTTGGTTTTCTGCTGGGGGTTTTTAATTTGATCGCTTTCGAGTATTTTCATTTGCATTTCCAATTGATTGATCTCTGCTCTCCCTTGTTTGTTAATATAAGCATTCAGGGATATGAATTTACCTCTGATTACCGCTTTGGCTGCATCCCAAAAGGTTTGAAAGGATGTTTCGCCATTGTCATTTTCCTCGATGAAATTATTAATTGTTTCTATGATTTCTTCTTTAACTGAACGGTTTTGGAGTATCATATTGTTTAATTTCCAATTGGTTTTAGATTTGGTTTTCCATGTACCATTACTAATCATTATTTTTATTGCCTTGTGATCTGAGAAGGCTGCATTCATTATTTCTGCTTGTTTGCATTTGTGTGCTATGTTTCTGTGACCTAATGTATGGTCAATTTTTGTGAATGTGCCATGTGGTGCTGAGAAGAAGGTGTATTCCTTTTTATCCCTATTTATTTTTCTCCATATGTCTATTAATTCTAATTTTTCTAAGATTTCATTCACTTCTTTTACCTCTTTCTTATTTATTTTTTGATTTGATTTATCTAAATTTGATAATGGTTGGTTTAAGTCTCCCACTAATATGGTTTTATTGTCTATTTCTTCCTTCAATTCTCCTAGTTTCTCCATTAGAAATTTGGGTGCTATATTACTTGGTGCATACATGTTGATTAATGATATTTCCTCGTTATCTAGAGTCCCTTTTAACAAAATATAATTACCTTCCCTATCCCTTTTGATCAGGTCTATTTTTGCATTGGCTTTATCAGATATCATGATTACTACTCCTGCCTTCTTTCTATCAGTTGAGGCCCAGAAGGTCTTACTCCATCCTTTAATTCTGACCTTGTGGGTGTCAACCCGCCTCATGTGTGTTTCTTGAAGACAACATATGGTAGGGTTTTGGATTCTAATCCATTCTGCTATTCGTCTACGTTTTATGGGTGAGTTCATCCCATTCACGTTCAAAGTTACGATTGTCATTTGTGGACTCCCTGGCATTTTGATTGCCTTCCCTAATTCTAACCTTTTCTTCTTCGGCTCTACCTTTTAGTCCAGTGATTTACTTTGAATCAGTCCCCCTTGTCCCCTCCCTTGATGTTTCCCTTTTTAGTCCCTCCCTTTTTGTTCCCTCCCCCTGCCCCCTTTCTTTCCCTCCCTTTTTGTTCTCCCTCTCCCCCTCCCCCCTTGGTTTTCCCTTCTCCTTACTCTTATTGGGTAAGATAGAATTCAAGATCCCAATGGATCTAGATGTTTTTCCCTCTCAGAGTTGATTTCCCTGAGATTGAGGTTTAAGTAAAAAAAAAAAAAAACCCTCTCTTCCTCTCCTTCTTATAGGAGTTTTCTTCCTCTCCCCTTCCCATGTGAATCTTTGTGTGAGAAAGATTATTCTATTTGGTCTTTCTTTACCCCCTATTTATACATTACATTTTCCCCACATATTAGTATACATAGATTGATATAAATGTAGTCCTTATAGAAGAGAGTTTGAGTAAAAGAAGAAGATAACATTTTTCCCCTTTCCTTAATATTTACCTTTTCAGGTATTCCTTGCTCTTTGATTTTCGGTATCAAACTTTCCACAGAGCTCTGGTCTTTTCTTTGCAAAAAGTTGGAAGTCTTCTATTTTGTTGAATGCCCATACTTTCCCTTGGAAGTATATAGTCAGTTTTGCTGGGTAGCTGATTCTTGGTTGGAGACCCAGCTCTCTTGCCTTTCTGAAGATCATGTTCCATGCCTTACGATCATTCAGAGTAGAACTTGCAAGGTCTTGTGTGACCCTGATTGGCATTCCTTTATATCTAAATTGTCTTTTTCTGGCTTCCTGTAGGATTTTTTCTTTTGTTTGATAGCTTTGGAATTTGGCAATTACATTCCTGGGAGTTGTCTTTTGGGGGTTTAGTGTAGAAGGTGTTCTGTTAGCTCTGTCAGTGGCTGTATTGCCCCCTTGTTCTAGAATCTCTGGGCAATTTTCTTTGATTATATCTTGTATCACCATGTCCAGTTTGGTGTTTATTTCTGGCTTTTCTGGGAGTCCAATTATTCTTAAATTCTCTCTTCTCCCTCTATTTTCCAGATCTATCACCTTGTCGGTGAGATATTTTATGTTCTCTTCTAATTTCTTGGTGTTTTGGCTTTGCTTTATTAGTTCTTGCTTTAAAGCCTCGTTTTCTTTTACAGTTTGGTCAAACTGGTTTTGTAGATGCGTGAATTTCTTTTGCATTATTTCCCACTTTTCCTCCCAGAAGGCTTCCATCTTTTTGGTCATTTCTGATTCAAATTCTTCATGGGTTTGTGGAGAGTTTCCATTTCCTTTGGAAGATTTTGGAGAATTTTCTTGTATATCTTCTTCTATCTGCTCTGTATTTTGTATTTTGGCTCCATAGAATGTGTCCAAAGTCGCCCCTTTCTTCTTATTTTTCTTGGTATTTTGGGGCTTCTGTGCTTCTGTGGAGTTTGCCATCTCTGAGTGTGGAGGATTAGCTTTTCTTATCTCTGTCTGGTGTTCAGAGGCTTTAGTCCTGGGCAGATTGTTGGTTCTTTGAGCTTTCCCTGGGTTAAACTGAATATGCCTCACTGGAACTGGAATGGAAGGGTCGGACCACGAGGCCACACTCTCCCCCCGGCTCTCTGGGTCGAGTTGCTTCCCGGAAGTTGCCTTCAGAATCGCTGGCTGTGAGGCTGTTTCCTCGGCCTGCGGGGGGATGGGCTGCAGCTTCCCCAAGCTCCGAGGGCAGGGACTTTCACTGAGACTTGGATAGCAGGATCCAGCCCATGAGGCTGTCTTGCCCGCCCTGAGGGTTGACCCTGCTCTCTGTAGCAGGAGCTCCAGGCAGTGACTTTCACTGGGACTCAGATAGAAGGCCCTGAGGGTTGTTGTTCGGAGGACCCTGCTCTCTGAGCCGGGCCGGGCTGCGGCTTCCCGGAGCCTTGGACTCTGCGCTTCTACCCCTTAGGTCCGAGTGATCTCGGGTTCTGGCTTTTGAGGGGAGCCGTACCTTTTGATCCGGGTCCAGGTCCAGGTCCAGGCGGAGGGTTCCCAGGGTCTGTGCTGTTGATCGTTTTGAATTTCGGCGCCTTAGGAGCTTATAGTTTGAGATCGGTCGGGAAGGGTTTTCCGGAGATCTGAACTTTAGCTTTCTCTAAGCCGCCATCTTAACCGGAAGTCCCCCCACACCATTTTTAAAAATTTTATATTAAAATTTTTTGTTCCCTTACTACTTAATTTAAAAAAAAAATGAATCTTCCAGTTGTGAAAGAGACTTATCTATTGAAAACATATCTCTTGGAGAATAAATGAAAGACCAATTGGGGAATTGCTGAACATTTCATAACATATGATGGAATACTACTGTGATATGTGATATATATATATATATATATATATATATATATATATATATGAGAAATGATGAGCAGGTTAATTTCTTTTTTTTAATTTGGAAAAACCTAAATGAAATCATGAAAAGAGAAATGAATAGAACCAAGAAAACATTATATACAACTACAGAATTAATATTTGAAGAATAACTTGTAAATATCTACCTCCAGAAAAAGAATTGATAAAAATAAATATAAAGGACATAATTTATGTATACTTTTTTTTTGGTCAGTTGACACCTTCTATTGTACAGAGAGAGGGAAAAGAGTATGCAACACCTGAGAATTTTATAGTACCAACAAATCAATTAATAAAAAATTTCTAAAATAAAATCTCTCAATTATAATCAAGGTTAAACTTAGAAACCTGAATAGTTCTTCAAAGTGTCAACCTGAAAAAATATAGAACTACTAAAGTTGTTATAATAGTAGGCATTATTGACAAACCTGGAGACCATAACTAGGCAACAGGAAACAAACTCCAGCCAGGCAACAAGCCAACACACAAAGGTTGCCAGGGTTGACAGTTGCCAACATCCAGCCCCCTAATATTATTAGTTTTCATGATTCCCCCAATCATGTGGGACCCTGTGTAGTGTGTTATTCTCAAGTTATTAATGATTATTAATATCTCTAGGTTGGTCAAAGCTGGTCATCCACCTCCATTCTTAGAAAGACTTTAAAGCCTTTAGTGAGTTTGAGAATTTTCCTGAGGCAGGAGTTCCAGACTGATCGTCTTAGATCCTGAAAGTACCAGATGATCAATCTTATATAGTCTTTTAAAAAGGGAGAGAAAGCAAAAAACAAATTATTTGAGTTCACAAAAGCTAGGGAAAGACAGGATAGAAGCTAGGGTGGCTAGGAGAGGCCTGGATGCAATCGCCTGAGACTAGAGAGAATGAAAAGATACTTTTGGTTTGATTGCTTTAATTAGGTCCAAAGAAAGAGTTGCAACCAATTCAACAGCTTTTGAGTTCTTTAACATGCCAGGGAAGAGTCTGGAAAAGAGTCAATCTGGAGATTCCTTGAAGAGACAGTGTAACTAAAAGTTATGCAAAAATTCCATGGTGATAAAAATGTTTCAAGATGAAGAATTAAGGAATATTAAAATCTTGTGAAATCAAGGCCATAAAAAATAATTGCAACAAAAAGACTTATTTCATATTAATAGTATTTTTAAAGCTATAAAAAACTGTAAGGTTTATTGTATTTCATCAAATTTAGCATTGCTTTGTTTCTATTAGTTTGCATATTAACATATGTGCCAGACCTAATGCTCAGCTTTAGGGCTATAAATACAAAAGTAAAGATTGCCCCCTATTCTCAAAAAGTTTATCTTCTAATAGGAAGCTGATATATGTAAGGGATTAGTGTCCTGGGAGGGACATTTTGGTCTGGAAAATTATTGAGATGGTGAGTACAGATTAGAATTATGTTAGAAAAGGAGAGGAAAAATAAAAATGAAAGAGGTTAAGAAGAAGCATAATGAGTATGGAGAAAGTTCACCAGTGGGAGGAAATAGATACAACCTTTTCTTTTTGTAAGTCCTTAAGCACCTCTAGATCAGCCTAGATAGGATTAGAAGATAGAATCAGATCTTAAATACTCTTTTTGTCTTCTTAGTTTCTTTTATTGTAACTAGACTGCTCCCAGGTATTCTAGCTTCTGGCTATATCCTCTTTCCCTAGCTTTTAGGTAAGCCTTTGTCCTTCCTTTTGTGTATTTCCTAATGGTATATATTAGGAGCTATACAGTTCAGTGAAAATTACCATTTTTGGTGTTTTCCCTGGAGAAAGTATTCCCAGAGTCCCAGAGCTTGACTTTGTGAGGTTTGTGTTGGCTCTGTGTAGTGACCATAAGAGCATTATCTCCTTTGTCACGATTAAAGATTAATTCTTTTGCAACTGCTTTGGTGGTTCTGTGTTTTTTTCAGGTTGGCAATTCTCAGAGCACATTTTTTTTTCCTCCACCCTTCCTCCAACTGTCAGTTTTGCCCCAAATCCTACCTGGAGGACAAAGTTCATAAAATGAACCTTGGTAACTATTATGAGAAATGTAAGGATCAAAGTCACTTCCCAGAGATTCATGACCATAAAGACAATCTACTACCATAAAAAGAACTGCTGGAGTCTAAATGAAGACGGAAGAATACAATTTTTCACTTTATTTCTTTCATAGTTTTTTTTGTTGTTGTTGTTGAAAAGCAGTATGTGTCACCTTTCACATGACAAAATGGAAAAATGAATTGCATGATAGTACATGTATACCCTATATCATATTACCTGCCATCTCAGGAATAGGGAAGAAAAGGGAGGGAGAAAACATGGATTACAAAATATCAAGAAATATTTATTACAAATTATGGGACAAAGCTCTGTTTGGGAGTTCCTTGAAGGGAAATTCAAAAGGGACAAAGGTAAATTTGGGGGTTCTATAAAACATGGTTGTCATATGTTAAAAAAAAAAAGCCTTTGTTGCAGGAATGAAAATATGACTGGGAAAACAAGTACAAATATGTCTTCAGTCATTAAAGACTGATCCTAATGTGGAAGGAAAACATCAATATATTCCCTTTAATGGGAAATGAGGGACAGAAACCCAGTATACTTTGTTTTCTAACACCACATGGCTGCTACTAGAGAGGACCCAATTAGAAGAAGGCACAGAATAAGGCTGGGACCAGACAGGAAATAGTTCACTGAGGGTGCCATCAGGCATTCTCCCATTTTAGTTAGTTATTCTTGATAACTAGGTGCTGAATTCAATTATTTTTTGTCCATTTGAAGGAGAGGTGTGATATCAGTATATCATTCATCTTGGTCCTCTGAGCTAAAAGTCCACTTATGATTTTATTATTTTATTTCCTATGAAATACTGTGAGGAAAGTTGTCCTCCATGTAAAAATTTATATTTTTAAAGATCATTCCACATTCCACCTCTTTTTTTACCTTTTACTTGTGATAGAGGCAAGCCAGAAAGAGATAACTTCAGGCTTGCAAACCAAGGCTGGGGGCATGTCTTGTCAATCAAGGACAAGGTTCCAAAGGGAATGTTCCCAGGAAAAGAAAGTTGAAGGAAAGCCAGGCTGAAGGAGAGACCTTTCTTGGTGACTGGCTGAGGAGGGAAGAAGCTGAGAACTATTATTATTTAGCTTCTGTCTCAGACTGAAGGACTCTTGACGGGTGGGGGAGGGGGGTGTTGGCGGGAGGGGCTGCGGGGGGTGGGGGGGAGCTTCTGAAATTAGGCTGAGAGACCTTGGTGGCTTTGTGAAGAAGAAAGAAGATTTTAGCTGTTGATCTCCATCTCTTTGACTGTCCCTCTGTCTTAGAGTCTCATCTGTGACTGAACTGATTTCCCAAATCCTCAAATTCTTATTATAGATTAGGGAAACCCTCATCCATTTTTCCTCAGTTTCCCATCCTGTTGTTTCCCAATAAACCCCTTTCCTGAGAAGGAAAACAAGAGTATTTTCATAGCCCACTCAGGGGAGAGGAAGGAAGCCAAAAGGCTTCAAGAAGTGAGTGGTTAAGGGAGGGAGTGAGGGAGGAAGAGGGTAGGAAACAGATTGATCCATTATCCTTCAAATAGGGATCAATAGGCAAACCCCAGTGCATTCCCCTGTGGCAGCATCTCCCTCTACCTGTAACAGTATCTCTCAGTATCTATCAAAGTACTTCTATCTCCATGTAATTAAGTACCCTCAGGTGTGTCCCCATACTACCAGGAGTTCTCTCTAGTCACAAGCAAGAGTACATCAGTCATTGAAACAGAAATAGTCCATAACAGATTATCTTTCTATTTCATACTTTTAAATGTTGAATACTTGTTGAATCTGTCCTAAAAATTCATATAGCCCTACCTAGAATTTATATGACACCTAAAGGAATAAATATTATAAAATAAAGTCCTTTTTTAAATACTAATGTGAAAGGAAGGTAGGAAATATAAAAGAAAAGACAATATTTTCCAGAAGCACAAATTTTAAATTGCTTTAGTTAGGTAAGAATTAGTTGCAGGTGGTACCAATTAGCTAGAGCTGTCTTTTAGCCATTCAGATGACCCACTAAGACTCTATGACATTTCCAAACAATTACTTTATAAATGAGAAATTAGGCTGATTGTTCCAGGTAAATGACTGAGAAAGTTTAAAGAGCACTTGCTTAGCCTACCAAGTACTTGACCAAAAAGGCACCCTATATAGAAGTAGTATGTTATAATTCTAGGAGTTACTGAGGCACATCTATAATGAATCAAAATCCTAATTTCATATGATATTATACCAAGTTTTCCTACTGTTATACAGTAACCATTTTCCCTCAGTGTTTATTATTAATTTGTTTTTATGAGGCTGGTCTTCAGATCACATCTGATAGGGGAAAACATCTCATAAGTAGATGATAATGCTAAGGTTAAAAGATAAAAGGGTAATAAGCTTTTGAACCCAGAGAACTCACGGATAGATACAAATTATTAAACAGCTAGCCATATTTCAGAAGCACTGAGTTTTTCAAGCTGTTATTATTCATTTTCTACTTGGTACATGAAAATCAGATAAAAAAACTTCTGTTGAAAACTCGAGCTTTTTGAAATATTCAAATCAGTTTGGATACTTTTATTTTTTAAATTCTACATTCCTACAAAACAGATTTTTTAAAACTGGAATAGACATTAAAGTATAATGTCCCTTCTTTAAAGATGTAGTCAAAAGTCATACAATAAATTAGTAATGATAGTTGGGCCTAGAACCCTTATTTTAGTCTAGTACTTTCCCCACTACTTTAGAGTGAATGAATCAACTAGCATTTATTATGCACTTATTGTATGCCAGGCATCATGCTAAGTGCTGGTTGTACAAAAACAAAAGTGGGGAAAAGTACTTACCCTCAAGGACCTTTCATTCTATACAATAGACTAGATTTAATTCTATCCTAAAAAGAGATATTCCAGAGAAGGAGTTCTTATCCTGAGGTCTGTGGACTCCCAAGATATCTTTGAGTAAATATCATTGGATCTGTGTTCCTACATGGGAAGAAATCATATAATTTCTTCTTTTCACTAATCTTAGTAATATTAAGCTTCACCAGACTGCCAAATCACTTTATGACACAAAAATGAATAAGAACTATTTAAGTTGACCCTTGAATGGCCCTTGAGTAGAGACTTGAATAAAAACAGAGATTCCAAGAATCATTAATAAAGTGGAAATATATTCCAAGCTTAAGTTATCATCAGTGTAAAAGCATGCAGATGAGAGATGGAATGTAATGGATGAAGGCCATTTTCATTTGAACACAGAGTATATGAAGGAAGGTAAAATGCAATATGGCTGAGAAGATGGATCTAGTTTATGTAGCAGTATAAATGTCAAGTAGAGGAATTTATATTTCATCTGGAGAGTATAGGGAGCCACTAGTGTTTACTGAGTACAAGGAGAAATTCTGAACCTGTAGTTCAAGAAAATAAGGTTATATTTTTGACGACACCTCCAACTGAATAAAGCTCCTGTGACTGAACTGTCCATCGTGGTCTGCCAGCCAAGCATCAGAGTGCACCTGGGGAGTTCTTTGTGACTGTTTTTAACTCAGGCAACCAGAAAGTAATGTCAAAAGTCCAAAGCTTCAATATCCTAAGCTAATCAAATTCTGAATGTAGTTTCAAAGAAAAAAAACAAACTAGCGTGACTTGTACTAGGGTAGTGGGCAAGGATTCTACTTCCCAATATTACTTCCAGCATATGGGGTGAGAAAAATGCACTGATTGTGACAAAGTTGCAAGTCTGGGTGACTGAAAGGATTATATTACCCCTCTTAAAAATAGGGAATTGTATAAAAGGGGTGAATTTGGGTAGAAATGTTAATTCTATTTTTGAAATATCTATTTTCAGAAAAACATCAAGTGTCCAACAGGTGGCTGGGCCCCAAGAACTAAAGCTTAGAAGAAAGACTCAGACTGGACGTATAGGTTTGGGAGTGTTCTGTGTAGAAATAACAATAAAACCCATGAAAACTATTGAGATATACAAAAAAGAATGTAAAGAATAAAGAGAAGACAAGAAAAGAGCCTAATGGGATAGTCATAAAGGGAAGACATGACATGATAACATATCAAAAGAGAATACTATGGAACAGTCAGATAAGTAGATCAGTGGAGAAACTGGAGTCAAGTTGTAGATAACTGAGGATAATGGAAAACACAGAAAGTGTCCTTAATTCTTATGGTAAAGTATGAGTTAAGAGGCAATTATAGTGGGCAAAGGAGAGCAATGTCCCAAAATCATGAAGAGGAGAGAGTAACCAGGAAGAAAATGTAGTCAGCAGAGTTAAAGGCTATAAAGAAGTTTAAAATATTTAGGCTTTTGAAGAATAGTTTCTATTGAAATATGAGGATAGACTTTAAATTACACAGGATTTAGAAGTGAAGGCAAAAGAAATAGAGACAAAACATTTATATTTTTTTCAAGGTGTCTGCCTAAGAAAGGAAAATAAGAGAGATAAAGGCTGATGACTTGTACAAATGGTAGAATCTATTGAAGGTTGGGGTTTTTGTTTGTTTGTTTTGTTTTTAAGATGGGGGAAGAGTTGGGCATGCTTAAAGGTTGGAAGGAAAGAACCACTAAGTGGGGAGATTAAGGAGAAGAGAGTAGCAAGAGAGGAGGGAGGGGGGAAGGAAGAGACGGGGACAGAGAGACAGAGAAGAGTGGGTATTTGTAGAGCCAATCTTCTGAAGAATTGAGGAGTGGATGGTGTCAAGAACACATGCAATGAGTTAATCTTGACAAAGAGACTAGAGTCAAGTTGGAAAAAATGGAGAAGGATGGAGTGCACAGATAATGACAATGATTTTCCTCGTAAAGTATGAGTTGAGATGCTCATTGAAGATGAAGTCCTCAACTAAGAGAGTAGAGAGAAGAGGTACTCTAAGAGGGTTTAGGGGAGAAGAAATAAGGATATGGGAAATGGCATATAGAATTAACTAGTTTTAAATAATATGATTACCTTTTTAAAAATCTAAATGAGATGAGATAATATACATTTGTACAGGATCCAGTCAGTAGAGTTACATGACTTTCTCCAGTTCCCATTAAATAAAAAATGAGTAAGAATGAAGAAGGTATAGCTATCTATCTGTATGTATGCACTCCATGTGTGAGTATATATGACATATTAAATGGAAAGAAGATAACAAACTGATAAGACTTTGAAAAATTACTAAGTTCTCTTAATTATCCCAAATTTCTCCCCCAAGGCCCCCCAAATTCTTTTTATTATAAACCTTTTTTCAAGGGATATATATCTGCAAGTCAGATAACACTAGGTGTTTCCAAAGAACTGCAAAATCACCCAAAATACAATGAAAAAACACTGGTGTAAATAAATAAGACTCAGCATATTATAAACAATAAATTTCATAGGAGCAACAGTAAATAGAATGTAACCAAGTATATTTATGACTGGAAACACTTGGGAAGCACATAAGAAGAGTAAGGAATAACCATTGATTAGCTTATGTTTTATTGGTATAATAGAACTAATAATCTACCATGGTTTCCCAATCCTTCCAACCCATACCAACATGGTTTAGTTTTCCCTAAAAGATAAAGTTCTTTCCAGCACTTGATTGAGCCCTACCTCCTTTGATGCAGTTTCCAGATAATCTCTGACTTTTAATGTTCTTACTGGTCAAACAAAGGAATAAAAATTTCCACTCCCCATGAAGTCTTGGCTCTTCCAGCTTAGTGGATATTTTAAGATCATGTAGGTTACCATGCTCTCTCTGCCTTGGTAACGAAGCATGGGTCCATAAGGAGATAATAGACACAACATCTAGAGTGCTAAGTGCCACTGTATCTTTTGTACATATCCTTGCAATTTCTAGCTTTATTAAACCTGCATTTCTTAAGTGTTCAGTGACTTAGGAGTTCCTCAATTCACCAAACACTAAACCTAAAATAACTCATCCTTAACAACTGGGATTATTATACATTTATATTTATATATTTATATTTATATTTATTATATTTAATTTGAGGAAGACACAGAGATGCCAATCTCCATTAGGAGTTTATGTGAAGACATGAATGGATCAAAGATTGGGCAGGCATGGATAGTTTCTGATCTTTCTTGTTGGAGGGAATCGGTGAGACCACAAATATTATGAAAAATGGCCCTTTCAGCTGAGACTTAAACAAAACCGGAGATTCTTAGAGACTTAGCAAAGAAGAGAGTCTATTTTGGGTTTACTTTAAATCCAGAATAAAGGTATGTAGATGAGAAATGGAATGGAATGTATGAGGAACAATAAGAAGATTAAGTTACACTGGAATGAAGAGTGCAGGGGAAAAGAGTAATGTATAATAATACTAGAAAGTTCAAATGGGAAAGATAGTGAATACATTTATATGTGAAATATAGAAATTAATATCTGATCCTAGAGATTATAGGGAGCTACTAGTGTTTACTGAATACAAGGTGACATTCTAGGACTGAGCTTCAAGAAAATTACTTTATGAGTTCAGTAGCAATAGATAGGAGTAGACAGAGAATTGAGTCAGAGGTTATTAAAAGAGTTTTCAAAAACTAATAAGAGTACAACATAGAATTTCTGATTGTAAATGGAGATAATGTGGAGAAAGAAAACAAAATTTGTCAACTATGTGGGATATTCTGAGTTGCAGCTAACTTTCTAACTTGATCCAGGCTTCTGGCAGTTTACATTTGATATTAAAAGTAAATGAGATATTTGTAGGTCATTAAATATCAAAAAGATATTTATTTAGCAATAGTAGAAAAACATTCAATAAAATTATGCACTGATGATGAAATTAGCTGAATAAAGCTCTCCTGACTCTGAGTTGTCCATTGTGGTCCATCAGCTAAGCCTCAATGTGGACCTAGAGAACTTTGTGGTTGTTTTTATCTCAGGCAAGCAGAAAGTGGTGTCAATAGCCTGAGTCTTTAGTCTCATAAATCAATCAAGTCATGAAAATAGTTTTGTTATATTTTAAGGAAGAATCAGGTTAACTGGTATTGGGAAAAGGGCTTAGAATATTGTTGCCACCACATGGGGTATTGAAGAGAATGAGAATCCCTGACCCTCTGACTCTTTTTAAATAAGACCCTAATTATCAAAAATCAATCAGTTTGTAATCAAACGAAGTGATAAATCTGGGACAATGATTGATTATTAATTAATAGAATTATAGTAAGATTAATAGAAGTCCAGTAATAATACTTTATAAGGGAAAATTTTAAACTAATGAAGTAAATCTGGCTGCTTCCTCATTTTACATAAGCTAGCATTTGCAGTGGGTTGTGACTCATCAAGTAAGTGGAAAGCTTACTAGCCATAATAGGCATGTCAAGATGACCAGTGATGGGGGTCTTGAACCTTTTGCAGAACTACTGATTATGGGTCATTTCCATATAAGGCACATAGGGAGGAGAGGTCGTGACCTCAGAGATCTCATGACCAGTCAAGAAGCTGAGACAGAAAGGTTATCCAGAATACCCACAGAGAGAAGAATATCTGGACTTGATAAAAGAGATTCTATGACAAGATACTAAGAGATACTAAGTAGGGTATATAAGCAAGGGGAAAACCCTCATTCAATTGTTTTAGGTTGGGAGAAAAGCCTAATGGCCCAGCTTTGCTGAACCACATTGGTCTCTCTCAATAAACTTGTTATTGGCTTGGAGCTTTACCTTTTTCTTTTATTTCAGATTGGCTGAAAAATATTTTTCATAGTATTTAATCTGACACTGAGGTTGCAAACTTGACTACTGTATGAAAATACCTTTAACAGAAATAGGAAAGTTTTTAAGAGGGTTGTTTAGCTAGAAAGATAATGGGTTCTATTTTAAAGCATCTGATGATACTAAATATAGTTATTATCAATAGAAACAATATAGTACACAAAAAAGAAAAAGACATTGTACATGAAAGTGTAATACTATTTACAATTCTTTAAGACATATAAATCAACTTGAAAAAGTAGTAAAAATTGTTTTTGTTCATTTCCCCTTCTTCACCCTTTTATACATGATTCTAATAATTTTTTTTGTTTATAGGTCCCCAGGAAATTAGAAATAGGGACAATTAGAAGAGCAGTAGCTGTGAGAGGCTAGCAAACATAACAGAAAGGAGTTGATAGCCAAACAGCAAAGGAGAAAAACTGTAAAAAACAAAAGCAAAAAGTAAAAAGAAAAAAAAAACACAGTGAAGTTTAAGGCTCTTTAAAATATAACATGAACAACTAACAATTCAACAGATTTATACAATTACTACAGTGTACTAATTGCCTTTCATAAAAGTACTTTTAAAAAATAAAAATTACATTTAATATTCTTTTCATGACTGGAAAAGCAGACTATACATGTGATTACAGACATTAATAATGATGATGATGGTGGTGGTGATGACTTGCATTTATATAGAGCCTTAAGATTTGAAAAGTTCTTTACAAAAACGATCTTATTTTTTGTTCTTAATGACTAGCAAATTGGTGCCATTGTTATCTCCATTTTATAGATGAAGAAACTAAGGCTAAGAAAAGTTAAGTGATATGTCCAGGGTCACACAATAAATTCTTATCTGAGATAGGATTGTAACTCTAGGCTGATAGATAATAGATTGTAATACAAGTGCTCAACTGATAATTATATAAAGACAGCAGACCCAGAGATATACCTCTAGCATGTTGCTATGGTGAATTTGTGGGAGTACATGGACAAAAATAAAAGAGGATGAGAAAGTATGGGTGGGTTGTTACCTGTATCTTGTGGAGGAGTACACAAGCTGCTAATCATGGATTCAGTGAGAGACAAATATATTCTGTTAAAGAAGGCAAGGAAGGAAGGATACAGTATATTGTAGCAAGATTTTTATCAAATAATATGTAAAGTTTTAAATGTTAGTGATAAAAGTGTTAAGTCAGTAATCTGGAAAATTAATTCATGTGGACAAAGTGAAATGAGACACCGTTTCACTTGATCCATCTATGTCTGTTAATTCTCCTCCCATGCCTCTCTTCCTCTTTGTGACTAAGAAGAAGAAGGAGTTAACAACAGGTACCACCACTTCTGTTTCTATCACTATTCTTAATTCCCTACATTTTGGCTTTTAGCCACATTATTCCACCAAAAATGTCAAAGCTGCTAAGGATCTACTAACTGCCAACTCTTAAATTTCTTTCTGAACACTTATCCTTCTTGACTTCTCCACAACTTGATAATATGGATCACCCTCTTCTGGTTATTCTCTTATGTATTAAAAATATTAAGACTTTCAGTATTGAGAGGAGGAAAGAGTGGGTACCTCCCCTCTCAATGAGGGGTACAGGGGAGACAACTGATGTTTAGGGTTAGCTCAGAGAGAGGAGAGGGGGTTTGAAGATTTTCCCCCTTCTGCCTTCCCTCCTTAGCTAAAGGTGCTCTCTCTGATTCACTCTTGACCCTCTTATCCCTCCTCCACTGCAAGAGATCAAAGGATCTCCCCTTTATCTGTTCACTCACACTCAGCTTGGGGAACAGATAACTTTTAATGTGAACTCAATCAGGTAATACAAAAGGAATAATGGGCAGGGAAGAATGGGAAAAGGAATGTGGTGAAAGGGGGTCCCTGTCTCTATCTAAACCCTTTTCCCTTCCCTCCTCGAGTTTGGGGGGAACTCAGGCCTTGGCAGCCTGAACCCCCTGAAAGAAAGTCAGGTTGACTGGTGAGTCCTGGGCAACAGGAGCTGAGGTAAAGTCTGCTCAGGTTTCTCTTCAGAAAGTCCCTTCAATTGGGAAATGTTGGGGGAAAGGATTTCCAGTTACCAGCAGGAAAAGTGGATAACCCTCAGGAGAAAGTCTTTATCTACCTCCTGTCTTCAGCTTCCCAAGACCAAAGAGATGACCAACTCCTCTCTCAGCCAGAGTCTTCTCTTCAAGATTCTAAACTCCTCGGGCCCCTCACCCGTTGAAGTGACCAATTTCACATACTCTTCAGCCTGGTACTTTTCTCTAGTGCCAGCCTCTGTCACACTTAACTATATTTTCCTGGCAGTACTCTCTCTTCTGGTTATCTTCCTACCTTTTTGACTACTCCTTTTCAGTGTCCCTTACTGGACCTAAATCTAGGTCAGGCTCTGTCCTAGACCCTTTTTCTTTTTTTTAGCTTCTGTAGTTCTAATTATTATCTCTGTGCTGATGATTCCTAAATATACTTATCCAAGCACTAATCTTTCTTCTGACCTCTAGACTTGAAACTTCAACTCCTGGATATCACAAACTGGATGCCTCTTAGACATTTTAACTTAACATGCCCAAAACTGAACTCATTAATTTCCTCACCCCTCAGTATCTCCACTCTCTCTAGCTTAAACACTGCTATCAAGGAACCATTCTTCCAATTACTCAGATTATTATCATCCTTGAATCCTCTCCCCTGACACATACTCTGGGTTGATAAGGTCTGTTGTTTTTACCCTTAAAACACCTCTCATATATTCTCTTTTCTATTTCTGACACTGTCACTCCCCTGATTTGGGTCCTAGACATTTACAATAATGTGCTGGCAAATATCCCCACTTAAAATCTTTCCCTACCCAATCCATCCTGTCTTCAACTATCAAAGTGATCTTCCTAAAAAAAAATCACCATTCTCCTCAATAAATTCCAGTAGCTTCCTATAATCTCCAAGACCAAATATAATATTCAAAGCCATTCATAACACACACACACACACACACACACACACACACTTCTGAGATTTTGAAACCATATAGCTTCCCCCATCATATATTCTGTGATACATTGAAACTAGCTTCCTTTCTGTTCCTTGAACAAAATTCAAAATCTCATGACTCTGGACATTCATTGACTATACCCCAGACCTAGAATGTTGTCCCTTATGAGTGAGGTCTCCTAGCTTCCTTCAACTGCCAATAAAGTCCCATCTCATAGGAAGCCATCTTTGATTAAAATCCTATTATACATCAAACAATGTGCTAAGATGCTTTACAGCTATTATCTCATTGATTTCATTATTGGAGATCGAAACCTCTGAGGTGGAGACTTTCTCCATCAATGCAGAGTCACAACTTGACAATTATTTTAAACAGAGAAAGATTAAAAGATTTGTCCATGATCATAATCACTCATAGCAACCAAAAACATAAATTCCATTTTAAGCTTCATAAAAGAAACCATGTCCAGAATTAGAGAAGGGATTATCTTTGTTTACTCTCCTCTATTCAGACCACATTTAAAGTAATGTGTTCAGTCTGCATCTTACAATAGAAAGGATGTTAACAAGCTAAAATGTGTCCAGAGGAAGGCAACTAGAATGATAAGTAAACTCAGGGCCTTGTCATAGGAAGATTAAAGAGAAGTCTTATTAACTGTCTCTTTTAAGTGCCAGCACAATGGATGAAAATTGAAAAGCCCAATTTCATCTCTATAGAAATAAAATTTTCAGAACCATAAGAGCTATCTAAAAGTGAAATAGGCTGCTTTCAGAAGTAGGGTATTCTCCCTCAGGTAAGATGTCCATGGAAAGATTGGATGACCACCCACCTGCTATTTTGTTGAATGATTCCAGTGACCCAAAAAGTTTGCACTTGAGGGCTTCTTTTTTTTTTAAACCCTTTCCTTCCATCTTGGAACCAATACTGTTTAATGGTTTCAAGGAAGAAGAGCAGTAAGGGTTAGGCAATGGAGGTTAAGTGACTTGTCCAGGGGAACATATCAGGGGAGAGTTAATTATTTTCATTTTCATAATCAGGGGAGAGTTAAATTTAATATTCACATGGGAGGTGTCTGAGGCCAGATTTGAACCTAGGACCTCACGTCTCTGGGCCTGACTCAATCCACTGAGCTACCCAGCTGCCCCCTTGATGACTTCTGATATACTGTCCATCTATAAGATTTGGAAATTCTGTGAAAACTATTCATAAATTATTCTAAATGCATATAAATATATACATATATGTTACTTACACATATATGTATCCATAGCCATATTTTTCCTTTTTTGTTTTCCTAAAGTGGTGACTTGAAAAATTAAAACATTTTAATTTAAGTAACTAACCACTTTTTCAACTCTTCAAAACAGCTTTCTATACTTAATTTTCAGAACCAACAAAGTTGGAGAATATTTCTTTTTTTCTGAATAACTATATGTCTTTTACTAAAATTTACTTCATGTATCTCTAATCCATTCAAGTGCAATTCATTAAAATATTGCTATATTTATTATAATACAGATAGATTCTCTATCATTCCTTGTCTTTCTCAGACAAAATTTTATCTTTGAATTACCTAAAAAGAATTAGCTATGTTTCCTCAAAAAAAAAATAGTTCCTCTCCTTGGGAATCTTTTATTAGAAGAGAGGTAAAATTAGCTTGATATACATTAAATACTTATTTTTTCTTTTAAACTATCCATTCCCCATAAATAAGAAACTTGTTTTGAATCATTGAATATGGCTTATATTCCCAAAAGACTGAGCTCCAAATTTTCTCTCCAAGTAGCATGTATCCCCCCCCCCCAAGACTCACTTGTCACCTTAGTTGTCACATTTTCATTTCTGCATCTGTATGTATTTGGAGGAGAGAGTGTGTCTTCATGCTTCAACTTTACTTTGCAGAATACTGTGATTCTAATACATGGTGTTTCTCAGGAAGATGGTAATTCAACATCGTTGAAGTAAATAAAGGTTCCAGGTCTTTTTTTAACAATGACAGTGTATACATGTGTTACATGTAAAATTTCTCACAACCCAATGAAAGAAAGTAGCATAATTATCATGATTCCCATTTTACATTGGAGGAAACTGAGATTCAGAAAGGTTAAATGACATTTTTGGTCACGTAGCTAGTGAGCAATAGAGTTGAATTTAAATTCAAACTTTCCAGGTTGCAAAGACTGTTCTCTTTCTATGACACTGAGATCATCCTTCACAAGTGTCATATGCAAAATGAATGATGCATAGATCATAAGAATCAGCTTTCTTATGTTAAGAAATAAATCTTTGACATAGTTTTCAGAATGTAGAAATAAATAGAATTCAGATTACATTAAAAATCATGTTATCATTAAAAATTTAGCAGCAGCTTCCCATCTGTCAAAATGGGAAATGATGAGTATCAATTTCTCTAGCCATACAGAACAGTAAAAAGGTGTTCTATAACCATACTGTCACTAGTTACAACTGCAGTATCCTCCTTTTTTTAGGTAATACTTTTCCCTCCACCAAACCAACTTTATCCTGGGAAATTATGAAATCCTCTTCCTTGGTATTTCAAGTAAAGTCCCTTAAAAACTCTCTAGGCCTTCAAAACTGTCACTGAATAGCACTTGAAATTCTTGAGTTGTTCAACTGCTGATTTCAAGAGCTCATCTTGCTGACCTTATTCTGGGATCTTTCATTTATTTCTTTTGTTTTGGTTCATTTTCAGAACTATGCCATAAATCATGTCAGTAGCTCAATTCCTCCTCTTTGCAGCTGACAAATCTTGACTTTCATCAACTTTTATTTGTGCAGGTAGGATATCAAGGATTCTTTTGAAGCATTTTATTGCATACCTGATAGGCATATGTACCTTTTCTATAACTGCTCATAGATATTCTTGATTATAGTAAAATTAATTTTATTATTTTATAAGAAGTTACTATTTCTAAGAAATATTCATTTGTTTTTTTTATATTGGACTATAGCACTTCAAAAAAGAATCACTATTGATAATCTTCTATGACATAGTTCCAGTAATATATCTATACATATTTATTGATCCAATCACACTGATGAGAAAAAATAATTTACTTATCACTGAGAAATGTCTAACTTTTTTCAGATCAATAAGCCAAAAGCAATATTACTTTATAGTGGTGGTTCTATTTTTTTTTCCTCTCAGAGGTCATAATTCTCACATATCATCTTTGCCACCCAAAGTAACTATGTCAGGAAATCCATAGTGTCATAAAAAGGATACACAAAATTAATACTTTTCATTTACTTCATTCATTTTAGGAGTAAGTAGGCTCTTAACCTAAGAAATATTCAACTAGACAGAAAAATGAAATGAGAGCAGAGAAGATGGTAAAGGAAATTATTTCTTTGTCAACTAATATATAACATTAACTACTGAATATAGTCAAACCTCCAGTTTGAATGATAATGATTTTTAAAATTCCTGTTTTTCCTAATACACAAAATATTACCTGATTTCTTGAGTAATGTTTTTTATATATTTATTGGCAAATATCTCAACTTTCAGAAACTGGATTTTTAACCACAGAAAATTAGAAAAAAAATGGTTCTTAGCAAGATCACTAGTGACCTCCAAATCAATGAAAGGAACAACCTCTTTTTTCAGCCCTCTTCTCCTTAGCATTTGTTATTATTGGTCACTGCTCCTGAAGAATACATTTTCCTTCCTCACCTTCAGTTATATCACACACTCTTCATCTTCTCCTTGCCCTCTCTACTCCTTTACATATTATCTCTGAAGATTTCTTTGTTTCTGGAAAAAAATCTTAGGGTTTAAAATTTTATTTAACTATTTCATTAAACATTTCCCAATTATACTTTTTAAATGTAATTTATTAAAAATAATTTTTTTCATAAAGCATAGACTGGCATACTAGGCAAAAAAAATACTTAACTTTGTTTGCAAAGGTTCAAGAATGCAATTTAACAAAGCCCACAAGCAGAGCTATATAAATACATCACTATGGTACTATACTTGATAGAATTTAAGCTTCTTGAGGGCAGGGACTGTTTTATTTTTATTTTTGTATCCTGAATGCCTGATACATAGTAAGCACTTAATAAATGCTTGCTGATATTTAAAACTGAATTATCATAAATAATACTACTACCAAGAAAGTTTCTCTGAAATGTAAACTAAAAATACTTTTTAGAAAAGCCCTTGGTTTTATTAACTACAAAAGCAAAGAATGTAAACCAAGTTAATTGTAGGGGAAATAAGGATAGCATAATATTTTCAAAATACTTGCATTTTTTTATAAAGCCATTTTTGATATTTTTTTTATTACAACATACTACACAGCCTTATGTAATGAGGCAACAAGGCATAGTGAATAGAGCCAGCCTCAAGGTCTCAAAGGCTGGCAACTCAGGTCCTACCTCTAATACATCCTACTCATATGATTATAGACAAATTGCCTAATATCTCATTATTCAAGTAATTCTCTCTGACTAAAGTCATAGAGCAAATGCTCATTTGCAGTGGTAGTTTCCTTAGTGGTAATTCCTCCTGCCAATGAAATCACAGATCTGATCCTCCTCGAAATACGTTCATATAAAACTGAATGCCATCTTAATGCCAATTTATCTACATTATCCTACCAATACATATTAAATCTTTCATAGAGTTACCTTGAGGTACAGGGGAGAACGTACCTCCTTTTGATTTCTTGGCTTTGTTTTGTGAATACTGCTAATGAAGATAGCAAAAACTACCTTATCTTGTAATGTGGGAAGGTGTTCACTAGAAGTTGGAATAAGATTAAAACACTGGATTGGAAACATTATAGCAGTGGAACACATGGTTTGGTGGAGGATCTTAAGTTCGGTATGGCCCTGGTGATCTGTTTTCTCAAGTCTGGCTTGGCTAAATTTAGGACATTCATCCCCAAAAGATTCACCCCCAGGTTATAAAACTTTTAGGGACATGTTAACTAATGAATAGTTTATCACGATCTGTATCAATAAAATGTGTACCACATCAATGAAGTAATAGTTGTGTGAAGTTTTGAAGTACACAAAAGCATTTTGAAAACGTTAAAAAGTGCTATACCAATATGTAGTATTATTATTTAAGATAATGTCAAATACATGAAATAAGAGTTTATAAATTACTTTAATTTCACTTATTTCAGTTGAAAAGAACTCTTGCCACATGTGAAAGAACTGTTTGAAAACTAGGCATATTAAAATGGAAAGGAAAAGAACTAGCTTATACATAAGATTATGAAACTGATAATAATAACAACAATAATAGCTAGCATTTATATAGTGCTTTAGTCTGCAAAGCACTTTACAAATATCATATTTATCCTCACCGCAACCAAGGGAAGGTAAGTATTATTATTACCCACATGTTACAGATGAAGAAACTGAGGCAGTCAGAGATTAAGTGACTTGCCCAAGGTCACACAACTAATTATATGAGGCCAGATTTTGAATTCAGGTTTTCTTGACTACAGCATTTCATTTAGCACAAAACTAAACATAACATTATTTATAGTGTCTGCAGGGATGATGAGAGGTCAAATATAATAATCCAAATCAAGATATATTTTACAACATGTATATGCCCAAAATAATATTGGCCTGTGAAGAATTTTTAACAAAAGTTCTGTCTTCATAATGAAAGTCTAAGTATGTGTGGAGATCTTTGAATGCTGTTTCACCAATTGTTTTTATGATGGTAGCTCTGAGACTGTGCTTTAGTTTCAGAATTAGTGTGTCTTTAGTGAGATTTTGATCTTGCTAGTACATCAAAATGTCTTCCACCTGATCTTGATTTTGCCCCTGAGATAGTCTGCCTCTGAGGTGAACTTGACTGTGATTTTCCCACAGATGTGGTCCTTTTTTGTAAGGACTCAGATCTTGATCATCGTCTAGAACTAGAATTTCTTCTAGGAGATCTTGATTTCCTTCCTGAGGTAGAACGCCTTGTTAATGAGTTAGATCGAGATTTAGATCAGCTATAAGAAAGTCCCCTACGAGGAGACTCTTTAAGGCTATCAGATTGTCTCCGGCTTCTTCCCCATGAAGAACTTCTACTTCGAGTCCTTCTACTGTGCCTTCTTGATCTTCTATGTTCACTTGGAGAACAAGGGTGGCGTTCTTTTGATTTCATTTGGCCTGGTATTTTGCGATCACCTTGTGCAAACTGTATTTCAATTTGATGACCACATACCCACGTTTTATTGAGGTTATAAAGAGCATCTTCTGCATCACAGACAGCTTCAAATTGTAAGTAAGCAAATCCTCTTGGGCAGCGAGTGTAGAAGTCAAGTGGAATGTGTACGTCTACTATAGGGCCATATCGACCAAATTCACATTGCAAGTCCTCAGGTCTGGTGGTATCCCTGACGTTCCTGATGAAAAGGGAGGTGTTGGGGGGCCTGGTGTATCGAGGCATGTTGCCCCTTCGTCCTTCTCTTTCCCGGCCTGACTGAGTGCCCATTTATATTTTTTAAGCTTTTTTTTTTTTTTTACAAATTTGAGTGCCAAATTTGCTCCCTCTGTTCCTCTCCTACTTGAGAAGGTAAGCAATTTGATTTTGTTTGTACCTGTGAAGTTATTCAAAACATATTTCCATAATAGACAAGGAGCAAAAGAAAACACAAACAAAATAAAACAATAAAAATGAAGAGAAAAATGTATTATTTACTCTGCTTTCAGAGCTTTAACCAGTTCTTTCTCTCTACACAGTATTTTTCATCATAAAAATACTTTTGAATTGTCGTGGATTGTTGCCTTGATAAGAGTAACTGTTTCATAGTTGATCTTCCTTACAAAATTCCTAGTACTGTGTTCAATCTTCTTTTTATTTTGCTCACTTTAATTTGCATGAGTTCATTGAAGTTAAACTTCTTTCATCATTCTCCAATTAATAGGCTTCCCCTCAATTTCTAATTCTTTGTCACTACAAAAAGAGTCGATTCTAAATATTTCTGTACAAATAAGAACTTTTTTTATGATTTGATCTCTCTGTGGTAATGCTGGATGAAAGAATATGCACAGTTTGGTGACCCTTTGAGTGTGATGTGATACAAAATTTTTCTTTAGAATGGACTAGTTCCCAGTTCTCCCAATTATTCCACATCCCTTCCAGAACTTGTCATTTTTCATTTTCGACTTGTTGGCCAATCTGATCGGTGTTTAGTGGTATCTCAGAGTTGTTTTAATTTGAATTTCTCTGATCAATAGTGATTTAGAGCATTTTTAAAATGTAACTATTAATAGCTTTGGTTTCTTTATCTAGAAAAGCCCATCTTTATTCTTTGCCCATCAATCAATAGTCAATGAGGAATAGATCTTATTTTAATTTGGCCCAGTTTCTTATATATTTGAGAAATAGGATCTATATCAGAGAAATTTGCTATAATTTTCTCCAAATTTTCTGTTTTCCTTTTAATTTTGGTTTTATTAGTTTTTTTTCATGCTAATCAAAATTAGCTATTTTATTTCCTATTATCTTCTCTATCTCTTGTTTGGCTATAAACTCTTTCCTTTTCTATAGATCTGACTGATACATGTTTCTATCCTTTAAATTACTAAAGATATTACCTTTTTTTGGTCTAAATCATTTATCCATTTTTACCTTTTCTTCCTATATAGATGTTGGTCTACACTTAGTTTCAGCCAAATTGCTTTCCAGTTTTCCTTGCAATTTTTTATCAGATGTTGAACTGTTTCCCCAAAAGATTAGATCTTTGGGTTCACCAAGCATTAGATTTTTTTGTTTTTCTATTACTGTATATAAACAGCCAGGTAGCCCAGGGGATAGAGTGTCAGATTGGGAATAAGAAAGACTTAGTTTAAATTTAGCCTTAGATACTACCTAACTGTGTTACCTGAAACAAATCAAATTAATCCTGTTGGCCTCAGTTTCTTTATTAAATGATCTGGGTAATAAAACGGCAAACCACTGTAATATCTTTGCCCAGAAACCCCAATTAGAATCATAAAGAATCAAACTTGACTGAAAAACAATTAAACATTATCACTCTAATTTTTATAATTAAGTTATAACCACTAATCCACAACCATATTTTTTATCTATTATTAGATTGTTTTGATGAATGCCATTTTGTAATAGTTTATAATCTGGAATTGCTAGGCTATCTACATTAGCATTTTGTTCATTGATTCACTTGATATTCTTGAACTTTTGTTCATCCAGATAATTTTATTATTTTATCTAACTTTATGAAGTAATTCTTGGGTAGTTTAATGGCTATGTCACTGAATCAGCAAATAAAGTTAGGTATAATTGTCAATTTTCTGAGATTAGTTTAACCTACATATAAATAATTAATATTTTCCAGTTGTTTAGATCTGTATTTGTGTAAATTTTTTAATTTTAACTTTTATTTTGTTGTTTTTCTTTGTTGTTGTTGTTGTTGAATGTCCAATTCCCTGAACTTGCTCTTTCTTTTATTTCATATGTGTTTAGGGATATAAAATTTCTCCTATGTAATGCTTTGCCCATATCTCACAAATTTTGGTGCATTGTCTCATTTTTTTAAATCTTTTTGATGAAATTATGATTTGTATGATCCTTTCTTTGATCTACTTGTTCTCTAGGATTAGATTATTTTTTCAATTAGCTTTTAATCTGTTTCCATAGATCTTAATTAAATGTAATTTTAAATTGTATTATGGTCTTAAAAGGATATAATTAACATTTCTATTTTCTACATTTGGTAAAGAGGTTTTTATTCTATAATATGTGGTCAATTTTTGTGAAGGTACCATTTGCAACTAAATAAAAGGAATATTGCTTTATATTCTGATTCAGTTTTCTCTAGAGGTCTATAATATCTAACTTTTCTAAGATTCTATTCATCTCCTTGACATCTTTCTTATCTTTTTATGGTTATATTTATGTAGCTCTGAGTAGGGTGTCTCTCACTAGTATATATTAATATTTTGTCCATTTATTTCATTTAGCTTTTTCTTTAGGTATTTGGGTGCTGTGCCATTTGGTGAATATATACTTAGTATTGACATTATTTTATTCACTATGGTTCATTTTTAATAAAATGTACTTTCCTTGTTCACCCTTTATTAGATCTATTTTTGCCTCTTGTTTTTCTGAGACCATGATTGTTATTCTTTTCTGTTTCAGCTGAAGCATAATAAATTCTGCTGAAGCCCCTTATTTTAACTCTGTGTGTCTCTCCTTCAAGTATGTTTCTTGTAAAAACAAAACAAAACAAAACAAATCATATTGTCAGATTTTGTTGGTTTCTAATCCATTCTGCTTTCTGTTTCCATTTTACAGATTAGTTCATTCCATTTACATTGACAGTTCTGATTACTAATGATGCATTCAATTCTATCCTTCTGTTTATTCTCTCTTATTTTTATTCTGTACCTCCTCTTAAATCTGTTTTGCTTCTCACTACTGTCTTCTTTTGTAGATCCTCCTTTTATCTCTCCCCCTTTCTCTAATCTCCTTCCCCTCCTTTTTATTACCAATTTAGTATAGATAGGTAGTTTCCTTTTTTAAACCAATTTTGATTGTGATGTTCAAGCACCACCTTCTCACACTATCATTATCCTCTCCACTATAAAATTTCTTCCTTATGCATCTTTTATATGTGATAATTTTCCCCACCCTTGGGAGTCCTCAAGCTTGAAATGGTTCCTTTCCTTTCCCACTTCTTCTGAGGCATACCTCTTTCTTGCTTATCCATTTTTATATAATCCCAAGAAAATCAACTCTTTCCCACACCTTCCTTCTATATACAATGGCTCTAACAGCTGTACTAATGATAAAATTCTTAGAATATTATTGTATCATATCCCCAAATGGAAAGGTAAAAAAAATAACTTTTTGAGTCACATATGATTTTTTCACATTTGTCTTTTAAATTGTTTCTTTTGTATGTTCTCTTTGAAAGTACAATTTTCTATTCAGCTTTGATCTTCCCTTTAGGAATCTTTAAAAGTCCTTCATTTCATTAAATATCTATGGGGATTTTTTTTTCTTTTAAGGATTTTACTGTACTCAGTTTTGTTGGGTAGATTATTCTTGGCTCCTTTGCCTTCTAGAATATCATACTCTAAGGCCTCTGTTCCTTTAAGGTAACAGCTGCTAAATTTTGTGAAATCCTGACTATGATTCCACAGTATTTAATTTTTTTTTCTTGACAACTTAAAGTATTTTCTCTTCAACTTGTGAGCTCTGAAAATTGGCTATAAAATTTCTGAGAGATTTCCTTCAGGGATCACTTTCAAGTGGTGACTGGTGGATTCTTCCAATTTGTTTACACTCAATTTCAAGGATATGGTAGAAGTTTTCTTTTATAATTTCTCAAAATATGATGTCTAAGCTCTTTGATCATGGCTTTAAAGTAGTCCAATAATTCTTAAATTATTTCTCCTGTATGTATTTTCAAGGCCAGTCAATTTTCTGATATCTTACATTTTCTTCTATTCTTTTTATTCTTCTTATCTTTTTTTTTAATTATTTCTTGATGTTTCATGGATCTTCTACTTGCCCAATTTTATTTTTTAAGTAATTTTTTTCAATGAAATTTTGTATATCTTTTTACATTTGGTCTATTCTGTTTCTAAGGAGTTATTTTCATCAGTTTTTGTGCCTATTTTACCAAGGGTCTTTATTGTCTTATAATTTCTACCTTTGCTTTTATTGCTTTGCCTTTTTAAAATTTTGCCTAATATTATTGGATTTTAGGAATCATTTTTAGCTCGTCCATGAATTATTGTTGGGCTTGGGTCTAATTCCACTTTTAAATCTTTTTACTTCATTGTCTTCTTCTGAGTTTGTGTCTTAATCCTCCTTGTCACGTAAGTGTTTTTTTATGGAGAGGTTGTGTGGAATCATTGGCTGGCTTTTATTTGGCCCAATCATGTCATTAGCTGGGGTCCCTTGTAACCACTGGTAAACAGTCTAGGGCCAACTGGGAATCTAGGACCTGATGAAGCAACAACATGGTTGGAATTTATTCTTTCTCTCTTTCTTTCTCTTGACTAATAAGTACTGATAAATTTAGTATAAGTCTCCAAGATTAATTTCTATTTATTAGATAAGGTGGTATGATCTATGGAGATGTGTGGTCACTGCTCTCTTGGTTTACAATCTGGTTCTTACTTAGGAAATTTCCCTGATCCCTTGGGATTACAATTGGTACTGCTCCTCAGGGCCTCTCCTCCCTTGTGACCAGAAATAATACTATTTTCCTGGTTCCTTGATCTCTTCAGATTGGAAATGATTCTTCCTCTCAGAGTTTCTACACCCTCTTGATTGAAAGTATTCCTCTTTGCACTTGAACTATGACCTAGAAGTGGATAAAAGTAATGGAGTTTCCAAACCGTATCTGGTCTTGCACCCATTGGTAACATAATCCTGTACTCTCTGACAAGTGGATAGATCCCATTACTATCTCTGGTTTGAGAACTCTCAAAGTTCTATTGCTTCAGTTGCAATAACCTAATCCCACCACTGATGTTACATCCACAAGAGCTCTAGTCTAATCTCTAACTCTTATGTAACAGAACTCTCTGACATCCTAAATTATCTATGAATGGAAAAATGTCTCACTAAGACTTTTTTGTTTATTCTTCCACACCCAGAATTCAATTTGAGGTATCATTTTACAATTGTTTAGAAAGGATGGTTGGGAGAGTTCAGCTGAGTACTTCTCTTCTCCACTATCTTGACTCTGCCTCAAACCTGGCAAACTGTTTAAACATATTATTATAGAAATTGTGACAGAGGCTGGCACATAGGAAAAGTGCCAGACTGAATCTTTCTCCTCATTGAGGGAGGAGCTGGAATCTTGAGGAGCGAGAAAGTTCCTTATTTAGAGCAGTTGGTTTCTCAGTTTTGAAAAACTGAAGAGAGAGGGCAGGTTAAGACTCTCACCTGAGGGTTACCCACCTTTTTCCTGCTATTGACTGAAATTCTCCCCCCCCCCAACATTTTTCAATTGAAAAGACTACTGAAGAGAAACCTGAGAAAAGACATTGAGCTTTCCTTCAGACTTTACCTCAACTCCTGTTGCCCTGGATTTGAACTGTGGCCAAGGGAACAGACCCAGGGTCAGTCAACCTGACTATCTCTCAAGGGCTCAGGCTGCCAAAGCCTGAGTTCCCCAAACTTGAGGAGGGAAGGTTAAGGGGTTAGTTAGAGAAGAGACCCCCTTTACCCCACTTTTTTCCCATTCTTTCCCTGCTAGCCATTCCTTTGTATTACCCTGATTGAATTAATTTACATTAAAGTGGTTATCCTTTCCCCAAATTTGAATCAAGTGTGAGTGGAACAGCTTAAAGAGGGAGGGAATATTTAGGCTTTAGTAGTGGAGGAGGACAAGGGGAACAAGAACCCATCTATGAGAGCAGCCATATTTGAGGAGGGAAGGTTGAAGGGGGAAATTCTTCAAACCTCCTTTCCTCTCTCTGAGCCAAACCTAAACATCAGCTGTCTCTCCTAGATCCTGTTTCTTTTACCACCTACAAACTTCTGTTACAGAATCTTTAGAAAATGTCTGGAAAAGGAAATCAGAATCCTATGAAATCAAAGAATTAAAGAACTGAGAGTTAGAATGGACCCAATAACCAACGTGTTTCTGAAGAAAGCCCTTCTCTGAAATGCATAATAAGTTATCATTGTGAACTCTGCCTGAGGATCTTCTGAAGGGAAATTTACCCACCACATAAAGAAACTCATTCTATTTCCATATAGCCCTAATATTAAAGAAGAGTGGTTTTTTTCTCCCCAACACATCTAACCTAAATTCACTTCTTTGCCACTTTAATCCATTGCTATGGATTCTGTCTTCTGTTACCAAACAAATTAAAGCTAATCTTTCATCCACAATATATTGTTGCAAATAGTTAAAGTCTCCACTTTTCTATTCAGTGCTAAGCATCTGCATTTTCTTTGACTGCTTCTTATAGAGCTTAGATTCAAGGCCCACTAATATCTTGGTTGTTTTATTCTGGATATTCTCCACATTATCAAAATCTCTTTTAATCTATTGGCAAGAATCAAACAAAATATTCCAGATGAAGTCTATTCAGCTTAAAGTATGTAGAGAAGATCTTCTCTTTATTTCTGTAATCAATGTCTTCTAAGAAAGCCTTACCCCAGTTAACTGATTTTTAAAACCTCAAAAATCACATAGCTAAGAACAGATTCCCAAGAGTGACCAAATGGAAATTCCTTGAAAATTTTACAGGGAACCATTAGGATTCTTTGATTTCAACCATTCAACCAGTTTCAAAAGCATCTAAAATACTCAAATGAGCATCTGTTCATCTTTTCCACAACCCTGTTTTCATACTTGATCAAATATTTCATTAAAATCCATATATTAAGTGTATAATAGCTAAAGAAATGTCCACATCACCTTTAGAATCCCCATTAAAAAGGAAATGAAGTGATTCTAGCATGATGAGGAAGAAGCTACATTTTAGGAAAAGCAGACACTCTTACCTGAGAATCAGCAAAAGAACATCCCTACAGTCTGTTCCTATCTCTTTCCTTCAGAGTTGTTGCTACCAAGGCCCCTCATTTTCTCAATTGCTTATTCTCAGCCTCCAGTACCAATATTTTTAGGACAAAAGGGGCCATCTTAACAGATTTCACTTTTCTCTGTGTGTGTCTGTGTATATTTGTGTCTTATTTCTGTCTCAAGGCTTTGAGTCTATCTGTCAGATATCTCATAGGAATTTATGGTGAGTATTATGTACACCAAGTAATAGTTACTGACTTTATAACTACAAAAAATCTCTGGTGTTCCTACAGGTAGTACAGAAGCTGATGAGGCAATTGCTTTGCTAGCAATCTGAGTTGTCCTTTCATTTGAAGATAAAGATGATCTAAAACCACAGAAAGTTTGGAGAGCACATCCTTCCATCTAAAATAGACTCCTTTCTTACTTACACTTTCTAGAATCCTCAAATCTTCCTTCCTTAAAATGCCAATCCTTATAGGAAATCATTCTTCTTTCTACCTTTTGCTCCTTTCCTCTCCCAGATTACTTTGCATACATTTTTTATTTAATTGTCTTTTTATACATTGTTTTCTCCTATTAGACAGCACAGTCCTTATTGGAAGAAACTAATGTTAATCTCTATATCTCCCTAGCATGATGCTTGAGACTTGGTACTTCTTACAATTTATGGAAGTGAATGAATGAATTGTACATTACATTTACCATGCTCCTATCTCATCCCTCCACTAGACTATAAGTTAAGGTAAAAATCAATGTCTTATTTATATTTTCTATCTTACTGAGCACCCTCTAGATTGCCAAACACACCAAAAAAGGCATTTAATACATGTTTCTTATTGGTTTTTAAAAGTGCACATTTGAATCAAATTATCATAATTAATTACTTATAAGCAAATTATTACAATTGCTAACAATGAGTCCATAGCAGCTCAAACTTCTGTTCCCCTAGCCTCCAGCCTAAAATTCAGCATGATCTTGAATCTTCAGGAAAAAGTCAAGGTGCCTTAACAATGTGGTGTTTCTGTTTGTTTTTTATTCTTACAATTGAATGTAGAGATTTCTATATGTTACTGGAAACTACCTTGCTATTTCTGTTTTTTTTTAAATAGAACTAAAATCAGAATAGCAGTTTCAAGACACTTCTAATCCATTTTATCTAGACTTTAGACATAAGATTATCTAACCAATAAAGATTCTTTTTCATTGTGGTAATCTCTAATGAGTTGATTCAAAAACTATGACAAGTAATATCAGTATTTAAACCTTTTCTAAACTTCTAACATTTCTTATTTCTCTCCACTTGTAAAGATTGAATTTAGCTCTCCCCTGATTGTAACAATGAAGGTACTTAGGTCTTCCTTGATTGTGAAGATTGAATTGTAATCCTCTGTTTATTTGTTGCATTAATCCCCAGAAATGTAAGCACAGTACTTGAAGTTGAGTGGGAGGATCTGTCCCTGTTAGATCTGATCACCAATGGTGTAAATCTCCCACTTAATTATGAGGTGGGAGATCTGTGACCCACTTAAAGCTTGCTATTTTATGGCAGAGTCTTTAAATGAATATTTGAGCTTTTAAAACTCATTTTTCTTAGTGATAACAAAAAAGGAAATTCATTTTATTAAATTTTTTTTCAAACTTCACCTCTCTGGGAAATTAATTTTTAATATGAGTACTCAAAAATAGATTAATGTTAAGATGCTTATTTATACTTTTCACAAAGATTAACTGCATTTATGAAAAGTTAAAATATTAGATAATCAATTTTAAAATAATATTTTAAATGATCTTCAACTTTAAAAATATCTCACCTGAAAATTAAAAGGAAGAAAATAAGGTCTAAGTACTAATCTCTTGACTAGCCTATAGAAATAATTCTTATTTTAATAACATATATTTGCATAAGTAGATGAAGAAGAACTCATTTGCACTGGAAAATGTATAATATTTTCCATTTTAATAAAAATGGCTAATAGACTTGTCATAGCATGCTGAAACAGCAATTTGGAACCAAAAAATCATTTTCTATTTTGGCTGTGGTTGAATAAAAAATATCTCTTCTTTCTCAAAGTGATACAGATTTTATCAACATATGCAACTATTTTGTGTAAAATGAGGTTTTTGGATGTAGCTTTTATAATAAAATATCAGTTTTCAGAGGATGTAAGAAAAAATTAGAGCCAAATACAATATTTTGCAAAACTGAATGCAAATAGTATTATAATAATGATCATGATAATTATAATGCCTAATTAAATGTGTAATATAATTCTAAATATTTTAAGGGCTATATATTTCATTATTTTCATTGCATATTTAAAATTTATTTGGGTTATTATAAATTTATACTGTTTAATTTTATAAAATACAGTATCAGGTAAGAAAATTATTTGTACAAATTATTTTGTTAAAGAAAAAAGATAATATATATTTTTAAATGGTAGGTATCTCTATGTAAAGTTTGGAGATCATTAGCTTAGAGAGGATAGATTTCAAATAGATTTAGATGGTGTATCTTTTTTAGAAATGTTGGAAAAACATAATGTATTGAATAGCAATTATCTCCTGATGAATAGGTCACCTTCTTAAAAGTATTTATTCCCCTTCTTATTTTACGATCTATATGTTGCTTTTTTTGTCATTAAAAGATGACAAAGTTACTTTGATTTTAAGATGATTATATTATTTTCACTCTTGCTATGATAATAAACTATTTGATTTTAATACAGGAAGGGGGGAGGGGGATGGAAGGGAGGGAAAGAACATGATTCTTGTATCCAAGGAATAATGTTCTACATTGACTAAATAAAATTAAAAAATAAAAATAAATAAAAATCTGCCATCATTGGGCTGAGATATAGTGGATTGCCTTGGAGTTTTCTATGTCAGACCAAGATCTAAGTAGTCCCTAGTGTCTGCTTCAGCTGCCTTCATGGTTACTGGGACAAATTGTTCTCTTATACACACACACACACACACATATATGTATGTGTATATATATATATTTATGTATATATGCAGGTATAAACAGAGAGAAACAAAGAGTATCTTATATGTACATAGATATTTGGATGTTGTCTCCCCTCATTAGACTGAGTTTAAGTGTAGGGGTTGTATTTTTGCCTTTATTCGCATCATGATACATAGCAGGCACTTAATAAATGCAGCTTAGTTGATGATTCTGACTTATAATGTTTTCAATATAAAAGAAATGTATAAATATAGTTCTTCCACTGTATGGGTAGTGGAGCTATTAATTATTTATTTTATTACCATCACTACCACCACCATTCTCATCCTATCAATACTCATTCTTTTAAGCTACTGAGTACAGTTAAAGGGTTGCAATGGGATTTTGAAAGAACTTTAGCATAGTTTTTGTTTTCCCTCAAAATAGCCATTTATTCATAAGAAAGTTAATTCTATGAAGCAGATATTCCCATTTTACAGATCATTTATCTGTTTGTTATACTCAGTACATCTTATAGATAAGTATGAAAACCTTTTGACCTCATACACATTCAAATTATAGGATCATAGTTTTTCCATAGAAAAGAAATGGTTGTGTTATGATTGTCCTTAGCATAAACATTGTTGACATTGCCATCTCCTTTGTAGTAGATGTATCCTCCGATTTCCCCCCTCCCTCTCTTTCCTGTTCCCTTCAGTGGCCAAGTCATAGAGCCTCTATTTGTCCCCATTGTCCACCTTCACTCTAACTTCTTCCACTCAACTAATGACACAAATGGAAGCTACACTGGAAAGAGTGGGATACAGCAGCTTTTCCCAACCCCTCTTCATTCTAGTGCCTTTCTGCACTTATTTACTTGATATTTATCCAAGATATAGCTGTTTCTTTGTGTGTGTATGTGTGAATTCACTTTTTTGTGTCTCTTCCCCCCCCCCCCCCCCCGGAACTGTGAGCTCTTTGAGGGCAGAAACTGTGTTTTATCTCTTTTTGTTTCCCAGGCACTTGGTACAATTTTTGGCACCTTACATGCTTAATAAATATTTACTTAGTGTGTATTCATGAATTTAATCTATTTGGGACTATTTCACCGATTTAATTTCTCCTCAATCTAGACTCCAGCTGCCTGAAGATACTGAAATGACTCTTTTGCAGTATAGGCCTGTAATGGAGAAAATTTCACCTTTTTAAGATTGTTGTAATATTGAACAATGGCCGCCAAGGAATTTACTTATGAAATTCCTAAAATGAAACACTCAAGTCAGAATGGTGTTTATGGAGGTTTAATCACAATGGGAGAAGGGAAAGGAGAGGGAGAGAAGGAGAGAGGAGAAAAGGGAAAGGGGCTACTCAAACCTCTGACCAAGGCAAAGGGAGTTTTAGGCCCAAAGGGCCAAGGTGGAAAGAATCAGTCCTTAACTCACGTGACCGATCTGAAGGAAAGCTGTCTTCAGGCGTCCTCCTTGTCCAAGCTTTTAACACGAACTCCTGTCTAGCTCTCTCCACAGGAAGTGAGCGAATTTCAGAGGCTGTTCCCTACCTCACTTCCTGTGTCTCACAAGTGCCAATGGTTGGCTCTAGCTTGACTTAGGACAGCCCAGGTGGGCAGTTAGTTATTTCTGATTTGTCATTGACTAGCACATGCCCGTGTAGTGTGGGTGTGCACAATTTTTGGGTGCTATACCAAGATGGAGACTTTTAAAATTCACAGGCTACACAAGTAAGAAGCCCAGAAAAATCTAAGCTGGGCTTTTCAGCATATTACCTAGGAAGACAATGACATTCTTTCATCTTTAGGTCATTTGTTTCAGGTTTTTAGAGGAACTGATAGATCAAGATCCCAGCAATATCATAATAATCCCTTAGCCATACAAGAGTCTGTCTGATTCTGAGACACATAATTTTGAATTTTGTATGCTTTAGCCAGCTGGCTACTGTCTAATCTGCTTGTCATATCAGGAGAAATGTGTTTAGAATGGAATAAGAGGTAGAAATACACATCTATGAAGTTCCAACAGTCCCAGTAGTCTGTGATACAATGATATTGTTTCTATTTTTATCTCACTGTTAAAGGTGCAGTGGGATTTTTGCATTATAGCCTGCTCAATGTAGCATTAAGCAGTCATTATATTGGCAATTCACTCTTATGAAAGCAGTGTGATCTGGTCCTGAGGCTTCAAATGATACCTTTTTCTAGACCTGCCCTGGACTCTAAAATGTTAGCAAATTCACTTAGCCACCTTCTCTGTAAATATGCTTTTCATCTGTAAAATGGGAATGATATCTGCTTCATAGAACTAGCTTTCTTAGTAATAAAGGGTCATTTTGAGGGAAACAAAAAACTATGCTAAAGTTCTTTTAAAATTTCATTTTTTCTTTGTAATAGGAAAAAATAAGAGAGGGATTGAAGAGACAGAACAAACAATGAAAAGGTTTTTCTGAGTTTTTAACAAAAATTCTCGATATCCTTTTTTTTGTTGTTTTGTTTTCCTTATATTCACATTATAGAAGCATCCCAAAGTCCTCACAAAAGCAAATAGAAATGAAACCTTGAGGATTAACCAAAAACATCACACACACTGAGGAACAAACTGAGTTGCAAATTGGTTTCCTTTTTATATTATAGTTTGGCCCTGACTTTTATTGGCATAAGGAAAAAGTCAGAAAATTGCCATCACTGGGATACAAATTGGCAATGCTTACCCCTCAGAGGCTTTGCTATGCTCAGTAAAGTACATGCATTCCATGGAAATTGGACAAAATTCCATTATCCATTGTGGCATACCCCAGAGTTTCTGGATAGCCTAGAGTTAAAGATGTTTCAGAACTTACTTTGCCAGAGTTGCAAATTTAAATACAGAATGGAAGGCTTTCCTAAGCCTCATAAGATGTAAATGAAAAGGTTAATTTTAATACTAATGTTTAAACAGCTAATTTTCAAAATTTGGTGCTATTAAGTATCAGCCAGCAATGAGAATGGTTTTATAGCCCAGGGGTTCTTAACCTTCTTTTGCAATGAACTACTTTGGCAGGCTTCTAAAGTCTTGAGAGTCTTCAGAATAATGTTTTTAAATACAAATATTATAACACACAATAATACAAATGAAATCAACAATGTATTGTGATCTGTTTAGCTTCTATTTCTATCTTTAGGTTCTTTGAATTTTACACCTAGTAGTGAGATTACTCAGTCAAACTATATGAACAGTTTAGTTATTTATTTTATTTAATTTTTAATAGAGAAATTTAGTGTAAATAAAGTTGATTGTAACAGCATTAAATTAAATATGTATAATATGAATTAAATGCAAGAAATACATTTTGTTGAAATGTGTGAAATAAAATACATGGTAAAGCACTTATTAAGCATTACTGTATGTAAATCATTATGCTAAGTGCTGGAGATTTTAAAAAATGACAATCCATGTTCACATTCTAATGGGAAGTGGAAAGAAGCAACATAAACCACAGCCCCAGCTACCAGTGAAATATAACCATCCTATAATCTTAGAGGCAAAGCAGATGATAATGCATATTCTTTATTGTCATTTCATTGCTAATTATAGCCATTTCTGATGTAAAATAATTTGACTGTACCAAGAAATTTAGTGGAAAGAATTTATTTTCTATGAATATATAATTTAAAATATTCTGTTTCTACTCCACCAATAGTGCATCAATGTGCTTATCTTCTGACAATCTCATCAGTATTGACAACTCCCATCTTGTCTTCCTGTTTCCACACCCACAGAATAGCAGTGCATACCTTTTAAAGTCCCTAGCCAGGGTTCTGAATGCTCTCTGTATCTCTGGGGAGACCTAGGCTTCAACTGGGACAGACAGTTCTATGGGTCAAGGATCCTTCCATGACCTAATCTTTAGTAGGATGAATAGGATGCACTTTCCATAAATACTTTCACCACCCCCTAGAGAGTGAGGGGGACACTAGAGCAGCTAAAGTGAAAACAAGAAGTAGCTAAAAAAAGGCAAGAGATGATTTTAGCTGATGGTGCTGTCACTATAATGGGAATTTAAGCAGCTAAACATAAAACTATCTCAATTATTCTTCATAACTCTGCTTTCAAGATTCATCCAACCCCAATGGCCAGATTGGAAACAAATGAAAAGGGTCACTTCCCACCAGAAAGCCAAGGTCTGTCTGGGCGTCTTGCAGTCTATTTTTTTTTTTGCTGTCTCTTTTTCTCCATTTGGAGAAATAACCCTTTAGATGCAAGAGAGAGTAAGAGCCCCATCTACTCTCACAGCAAGCACACACATACACATCATATACACACATACACACAGAGAAAGATTTAAACATATGATGGAAGATGGAAATTCATCAACTGAATTTTAATCAAAATCCTCGGTAAAAACCATCTCTACAGAGAAAAAGAGGTTGAGGCTAACTGATAAGCATCAAACGCATTTGATATATGGGGTTATATACTTCAAGCATTTGAAGATATCCCATGGAAGAATAGGTAGATGAGAACAATTTATTCCAACAGATATAAAAGTAGTTGAAGTAGGCATTAGGGGATTTTAAGAGAATGGTCAAATAACCAATAAGGGGGTGGGGGCGTGGAGGGGGGGGAAACCATAGGCGATTTCCCTAATGAATGTTGTAACAAAAATTTTAAATAAAATACTAGCTAGGATATTGTAGCAAATTAACACTACAATCATGCAGTATAACTAGATAAGCTTTAGTCCAGAAATATGCAGCTGATTTAATATGTTAAAAATATAACCATAATTTAACATATTAATAAATACAACAAAAATCATATAATCATGTGGATGGATTCAGAAAAAAAAAACTTTTAACAAAATATATCTACTCTCACCAAAAAAGACTAGAAAGTACATAAGTCAGTGGAGTCTTTCTTAAAATAATGAGTACCTATTTAACAATAATAACAAGAATTATCTAAAATGAAGATAAATCAGCCTTCCCAATAAGAACAGAGATGAAGCAAGGATATTCATTATTACCACTATTGTTCATTATTATACAATAAAAGATAGCAGTAGCAATAAGACAAGAATGAGATATCAAAAGAACAAAAATAGCCAATAAAGAAATAAAAATATCAGTGTTTGCAGAGGGTAAGATAGAATACCGAGGGAACCCTAGAGAATTAACTAAAATAATTGAAACAACAGCTTTAGATTTTTTTCAGTATATAAAATAAATCCACATAAATTATAAGAAATTCTATATATTACCAACAAATCCAACAGGAAGAGCTAGAAAAAGAAATTCCATTTAAATAAGTAAAAACAACATTAGATACGTATAAGTCTACCTACCAAGACAAACCCAGGAACTATATGAACACAATTGCAAAACACTTTCCAAATAATTACAGATAAAAACAATTAAATAAATAGTAATTATTAATAGATCGATCATACATATGTAATATAAATGACAATTCTAAGGAAATTAATTTGCTTCTCAAGTAATGTACCAATTACTATCAAAGAATTGTCTTATAGAACTAGAAAAATAATTGCAAAATTATTTCCAGAAGAATAAAATGTCAAGAATATCAAGGGAAGCAGTGAAAAAAATGTGAAAGAAGATGGACCTTTATGACAAAACAATAATCATCAAAACAATCTGGTACTGGCCAAGAAATATAGTGGTTGATTTGTGAAATAAATTAGCTAAACACTAAAGTAGAAAGGGTAAGAGATGGAACCCATGATGCCCCCTAGGTTGCCACCCTGAGGTACTGAGAGCATGGCATTGCCTTCTAGAGTAATAAGAAAGAAAGGAGAGAGTAGAAAAGGACTAAGAAGGATGATGATAAGTTCAACTTTGGACATATTGAGTTGAAGATGGACATAAGTTTGAGAAATTGAGTTTGGAGGTCAACAGAGAGATTGAGGCTATAAGGGTAGATTGGTCATAACAGAAATGGTCATTAAATCTTTGGGAACTCATGAGATCCCAAAGGAAAGTAAAAAAGATGGAGAAGAGATGAGAACAAAACCCTTGAGGAACATCTGTGGTAAGAGAGAGAGATCTAGAGGAAGATCCAGCAAAGGGTACATAGCAAAGTAATAGTTGGAGATTAAAAGAAAACCAGGAGAGTGATGTAACAAAAACATAGAAAAAAGAGAATATGAAGGAGGAGAGAGTAAGTGTCAAAAAAGACAACAGGGAGCCCAGGGAGAAAGAGGATTGAGAAAAGAATTTTTCATAAGCTATTGACATAATCATATGCATTTGGTTGTTTTCATTATTAAATATTATTTGGTATACTAAAAAGACATTTCATTTTTTGAATGAAATATTAAAATGCACTAGATGACAAAGTCAATACAGTATTTGACTTAGAGCCATCCAGACCTAAGTGTGAATCCAGCCTTAGACATTCATTAGATATGTTACCTTGGGTAAGTCATTAACTCCTTCAGTTTCAGTTTCCTCATGTAAGGTGAGGATGATAATAGAACTTAACTCCCACGGTTGTTAGGAAGCTAAAATGAGATAATATTATAAAGTGTCATATAAACCATAAAGGACCATATAAATGTTCCCTATTGTTATTAAATTATTGTTATAACATTACTGTTCATTTTTATTTTATTTTTAAATTGTTTTTAATTTTATCTATATTTTATTCCAATAACAAATTTACACATAAGTTTTCAAAAGCTATGTGATTCATATTGTCTTCCTCCTCCTCTTCCCTACCCATCTCCCAGAGATGACAAGCAATTACACTGGCCTCTACATGTATTTTCACTTAAAATATATTTCCCAATTATTCATTTTTGTAATAATCTTTTAAAACCAAAACGCAAGTCATATACCCCAAGTAAGCAAGTGGTAAAGGATATGTTCTCATCTGCATTTCTACTCCAAAAGTTCTTTCCCTAGAGGTGAATAGCATTCTTTTTCTTAAGTTCTTCAGAATTGTCCTAGATTGCTATTAGGAGCAAAGTTTATCACATTTGATCATCTCACAATATTTCAGTTACTGTGTATAATTTCTCCTGGTTCTGCTTGTTTCACTCTGTTTCAGTTCACAAAGATCTTTCTAGTTCTTTCTGAAATCCTCCTCCTCATCATTCCTTATAGCACAATATCATCCCATAACCACCATATATCACAGTTTGTTCAGCCATTCCCCAATTGAGGGACATCCCTTTAGTTTCCAATTCTTTGCCACCACATAAATATTTTTGTGCAAAGAAGTCCTTTCCCATTTTTTTTCTCTCTTTGGGATACAGACCTAGTAGTGGTATTGCTAATAATACTGTTCATAAGAGAGAAATAACTTGAGTTTGGTGGTTTCTCAAACTCTTCATTTCCAAAATGAGAGAGCTGTATGAGGTGATCACTAGCTCTCACATCCCCTGATTTTAGGCCACTCCATTTCCACTTTCACCTCTCCATAAAGTTAACTCTTGCTAACTTTTTGTATCTCGACTTCACTTAAATCTAATTTATGCATAACTCTAAAGAGGAACTGAGATGTCATTGGGCATCTTCTAAAATTAAGGATAAACAGCAGTGCTAAATATAAATCTGGTATAGGCTACTCATCAAATATATATTCTGCTATAAGACATGATTTCCTGAAGGACAGAAAAGATTAGCATTGTGAATAGCCAGCTTTTTGTCATTTAAGGAAATACAAAAATCTCTCTCTCTCTCTCTCTCTCTCTCTCTCTCTCACACACACACACACACACACACACACACATACACACACACATGCACACATCCTAGTAACATGACCAGCTATGTAACTATTTCCTGTGGCATTCAAACATGTAAACCTCTGAAATTATAATTAAGCATTAAATCCACTCTTCAAATGAATATTGTAACTTAAAATAATATTAATCAACTACATCCAAATGGTTTTCCTATTTACTTATTAGCAACTTGTCAGCCATAAGAATATATAGAATATATGCTGCTCCCCAATTTTCATACACACTTTAACCCCAATTACTCTAAGCCTGGTGTCTACATATTTGTTCATTTATATGTAACTTGTAATTTTGTCAATGTAAGGATATTCTGATGGAGAACTCCCTCTACCAGTGCAGATTGGAACCTTATCCACAAGTTAGTGTTAGAGAGCTTTTTTAGGGACAGTAAGAGATTAACTGATTGCCCAGTCTTCTGTGCCCATATGTGCCAGCTCTCTGTCTTCTACTTCATGATACCCCTCTAGGATAGAACTTGAATTTTTTAAATGTATAACAACCATGCGCATACAATATTTCCATAAGTAAGTTTATCACAACTTGTCTTGAATTTTGCCCACTATTGGACTTGCTATAGGAAAATATCAAAATATAGACCAAATATATCTCATATTTCATTTGCCACTATGGTTCTCATAATATTCTGCACTTTTAGTGACTCAAGAAGGAATCATACTCATTGGGGTTTTAAATGTACTTGCTGAATAAATTATAAATATAATGAAACACAATGTAATAATGAAAATAAATGTAATATATAATAATTAAAATTCTACATGTAATATTTAGAAATTGGTTTTATTAAATAATATTAGTAAAAAAATTGTGGTCACCATTTATAAAATTGACTCAAGTCATGAGGAGGATAATAGCTTTTAACGTTTAAGAAATAACTAAGGAGGGGCAGAGTCAAGATGGCAGCTTAGCAAGCAGCAAAAGTTCAGACCTAGTGGAAGACCCTTCCTTACCGATACAGACTGAATGCTCGTAGGGCACCGAAATCCAAGCTGAACAACAGGACAGAAGCAGGGAACTCACTTTCTGGACTCAAATCAATAGGTACACCCCCCAAAAGCCAGAATCCGAGAATACTCAGGGCTAAGGGGAAGGCAGAGGGTAGGTCCCAGCAGCAGCAGGAACCTCTGAGTGGGCAAAGGTGCTGGTTTGGAGGGTCTACCTTTTGAGCAGCGGGGCGCCAGGCTCGGGGCATCCAGCTTGGACAGCAGGGAGGAAGCCTGGGAGAGACAGGGCATGGCTGGGTCCCTCCACCTGCTCCAGCCTCACCTTTGCCTTGGGGCACAACCAGATCAATCCAGTTGAACCTAATTCAATCAGAACTCCTCAGAGTTTAGGGAGGTGGGCAAAGGCACTTACGGACTGCGGAGAAGCAGCTGGAGAGAACTGGAGAGAGCATGGGTGGCCCAGCCTTCGAGGAGTCTTCAGAGCCTCAGAGCTTCATACCACATACAGCCCAACCCACTTGAACTCAATCCCATCAAAAGCCTCCAGAGGACAGGGAAGCTAACATTCCTCCCCTAGAGACTGTACCAAGAGATCTGACAAAGCTCCAAGAGGGGAGACTGACAGCCCCAAAATCAAAACAAAATGAGAGGAGCAAGAGCACAGCCAAATATGGGGAGCAAAGAAGGGGTAAACTCGAGCAAACAACATAAAAAGAAGAAAGAAACTACAATAGACAGCTTCTGCACAGGTAATGAGCAAAGAGCAAATGAAACAGAGGGGGAGGGATCAGCAAAGAAAAAATCAGAAATCCCAGCGAATTGGATACAGGCTTTGGAAGAACTCAAAATGCAATTCAAAACACAATTAAGAGAGGCTGAAGACAATTGGGAAAAGAACTTAAAAACTAAGATAAGTCATCTAGAAACAGAAAATAGTGTCTTGAAAGCCAAAATCAACCAGCTGGAAAATGAGGCAAAGGAGATGAAAGATGAGGCAAAGCAGATGAAAGATGAGGTGAAGAAGATGAAAGATGACCTCCAAAGAAAATCCAACCAAAAGGAAAAGGAAGACCAAAAAACTAAGGATGAAATCCAGTCTTTAAGAACCAGAATACAACAACTAGAATCGAGTGACTTCACAACACAGCAGGACACTATAAAACAAAACCAAAAGAATGAAAAAATTGAGGAAAATATGAAGCATTTCATTCACAAAACAGAGGATTTAGAAAATTATTCAAGGAGAGACAATTTAAGAATTATTGGCCTACCAGAAGACCATGACAAAAGAAAAATCCTGGACATTATATTACAGTAAATTATTAAAGAAAACTTCCCCCAAATCCTTGAATAAGAGGGGAAAGTAGAGATTGATAGAATCCACAGATCACCTCCTGTACTTAATCCCCAACTGACAACACCCAGGAATGTTATAGCCAAATTCAAGAACTATCAGACCAAAGAAAAGATATTACAAGCTGCCAAGAAGAAGTCATTCAGATACCAAGGAACCACAGTGAGGATAACTCAGGATCTGGCTGCATCCACACTGAAAAAAAGAAAGGCATGAAATACGATATTCCTGAAAGCAAAAGAACTAGGTCTACAACCAAGAATCAACTACCCAGCAAAACTGACTATATTCTTACAGGGGAAAGTATGGTCATTCAACAAAATAGAAGAATTCCAGGAATTCGTAACGAAAAGACCAGACCTGAACAGAAAATTTGATGTCCAAGCACAGAACTCAAGAGAATCATCAAAAGGTAATTAAAAAAGAGGGGAAAAAAGAAAAACAAAAAAAAAATTTTAAGAGACTCAATAAGTTAAAATGATATGTATCCCTATGAGAAAAGATGTAATTGGTAACTCTTTAAAACTGTTCTTATTACCTGGGCAACAAAAAGAAGTATACTTAAAGGGAACAGCAACAAACTGTATAGGATGAAAGGACAAGATATAAATAGATATAGAGATATATGCATGCAAAAATATATACACATAAATATGCATATATATATATAACTAGAGCTTAAAAATAGGTTAATATAAAAAGAAATGGGAAAAGAAACAAATGTGGGTAAATTTATATGTCATAAAGAAGCTCATGGTGGGAGGGGGGAGAACATCAATACACTGGAAGGGTAAAGAGGTCAGAGACAGGAAATACTCAACTTTTACGTGATTTGAAAGTGATTCAAAGAGGGAAAAACAATCCAATCCATTGGGGGCAGAGAATAGATTTGCACCCTATAGGTGAGTAGAAGGGGAAAAAATGGTCTGGTGGGGAGGGAAGCAGTACAAGAGAGGGAGGGAGTGGGGGGTTAATTTTAGAAAGACTACAGGGAAAATAAGGGGGGATAAATAAGGAGGGGGGTAGAAAGGGAAGTAAAATAAGGGTGGGAACAAGGGGGGCTGTTCAAAAGCAAACATTGTTGTAGAAGGAAATAGTGAAAGAAGAAAAGGCAGGAAAAAGAACAGAAATCAAAATGCTGGGAAATACACAGCTAGTAATCATAACTCTGAATGTAAATGGAATGAACTCACCCATAAAACGCAAGCGAATAGCAGAGTGGATTAGAGTCCAAAACCCTACCATATGCTGTCTACAAGAAATACATATGAGAAAGGTAGACACACATAGGGTGAAAGTAAGAGGGTGGAGCCAAATCTATCGGGCATCAACTGACAAAAAGAAGGCAGGAGTCACAATCATGATATCCGACAAAGCCAAAGTAAAAATAAATCAAGTTAAAAGAGATAGGGAAGGTAATTACATCCTGATAAAAGGCAGTATATACAATGAGGAAACATCTGTACTCAACATGTATGCACCAAATGGCATAGCATCCAAATTTCTAAAGGAGAAACTAGAGGAACTCAAGGATGAAATAGATAGAAAAACTATACTAGTGGGAGATCTGAAACTTCCTATATCCGAACTAGATAAATCAAACCAAAAAATAAATAAGAAAGATGTAAGAGAAGTTAATGAAATCTTAGAAAAATTAGAGTTAGTAGACATGTGGAGAAAAATAAATAGGGACAAAAAGGAATATACCTTCTTTTCTGCAGCACATGGTACATTCACAAAAATTGACCATGTATTAGGGCATAAAAACATTGCAAACAAGTACAAAAGAGCAACTTTCAAAAGAGCAATAACTGCAACTTTCTCAGATCACAATGCAAATGAAAATAATAATTAGTAAGGGAAAATGGAGAGGTAAATCAAAAATTAATTGGAAATTAAACAATACGATTCTCCAAAACCAGTTAGTTAAAAAACAAATCATAGAAACAATTAATAACTTCATTGAAGAAAATGACAATGATGAGACATCCTTTCAAAACCTATGGGATGCAGCCAAAGCAGTACACAGGGGGAAATTTATATCCTTGAGTTCATATATTAACAAATTAAGGAGGGCAGAGATCTATGAATTGGGCATGAAAATTAAAAAATTAGAAAGCTAACAAATTAAAAATCCTCAGATGAAAACTAAATTAGAGATCCTAAAACTCAAAGGAGAAATTAATAAAATTGAAAGTCAAAGAACTATTGATTTTAATAAGTAAGACTAGAAGCTGATACTTTGAAAAAACAAATAAAATAGACAAAGTACTAGTCAGTCTAATTTAAAAAAGGAAAGAAATAAACCAAATTGACAGTATCCAAGATGAAAAAGGAGACCTCACCTCTAATGAAGAGGAAATTAAGGCAATCATTAAAAACTACTATGCCCAATTATATGGCAACAAATATGGCAATCTAGGTGATATGGATGAATACTTACAAAAATATAAATTGCCTAGACTAAAAGAGGAAGAAATAAATTACCTTAACGACCCCATTTCAGAAAATGAAATTGAACAAGCCATCAAAGAACTCCCTAAGAAAAAATCCCCAGGTCCAGATGGATTCACAAATGAATTCTATCAAACATTCAAAGAACAACTAATCCCAATATTAAACAAACTATTTGACAGAATAGGCCAAGAAGGAGTTCTACCAAATTCATTCTACAACACAAACATGGTACTGATCCCAAAGCCAGGCAGGTCAAAAACAGAGAAAGAAAACTATAGACCAATCTCCCTAATGAATATAGACGCAAAAATCTTAAATAGGATACTAGCAAAAAGACTCCAGCAAGTCATCACAAGGGTCATCCACTATGATCAGGCAAGATTCATACCAGGAATGCAAGGATGGTTCAATATTAGGAAAACCATCCACATAATTGACCATATTAACAAGCAAACCGACAAAAATCACATGATTATCTCAATAGATGCAGAAAAAGTCTTTGATAAAATACAACACTCATTCCTATTGAAAACACTAGAAAGTATAGGAATAGAAGGGCCTTTCCTAAAAATAATAAACAGTATATATCTAAAATTATCAGCAAACATCATCTGCAATGGGGATAAACTAGAAGCCTTTTCAATAAGATCCAGAGTAAAACAAGGATGCCCATTATCACCTCTATTATTTAATATTGTACTAGAAACACTAGCACTAGCAATTAGAAAAGAAAAAGAAATTGAAGGTATTAAAATTGGCAATGAGGAGAACAAGCTATCACTCTTTGCAGACGATATGATGGTTTACTTAAGGAATCCTAGAGAATGAACCAAAAAGTTACTCGAAATAATCAACAACTTTAGCAAAGTTTCAGGATACAAAATAAACCCGCATAAGTCATCAGCATTTCTATATATTTCCAATACTTCTCAGCAGCAAGAAATAGAGAGAGAAATTCCATTTAAAATCACCCTAGACAATATAAAATACTTAGGAATCTATCTGCCAAGACAAACACAGGAACTATATGAACACAACTTCAAAACCCTTTCCACACAGCTAAAACTAGATCTAAACAATTGGGAAAACATTGATTGCTCATGGGTAGGATGAGCTAACATAATAAAAATGACAATCCTGCCCAAATTAATTTACTTATTTAGTGCCAGACCCATTGAACTACCAAAATACTTCTTTACTGAATTAGGAAAAAACCCCTATAAGTTCATTTGGAAGAACAAAAGATCAAGGATATCCAGGGAAATCATGAAAAAAAAAATGCAAAGGAAGGAGGACTTGCAGTCCCAGATCTCAAACTATACTATAAAGCAGTGGTTATCAAAACAATTTGGTACTGGCTAAGAGACAGAAAGGAGGATCAATGGAATAGACTTGGCATAAATGATCTCAGCAAGACAGTTTACGACAAACCCAAAGACTCCAGCTTTTGGGACAAAAATCCATTATTTAATAAAAACTGCCGGGAAAATTGGAAGACAGTGTGGGAGAGATTAGGTATGGATCAACACCTCACACCCTACACCAAGATAAATTCAGAATGGGTGAATGACTTGAACATAAAGAAGGAAACTATAAGTAAATTAGATGAGCACAGAATAGTATACATGTCAGACCTTTGGGAAGGTAAAAAATTTAAAACCAAGCAAGACTTAGAAAGAATCACAAAATGTAAAATAAATAATGTTGACTACATCAAATTAAAAAGTTTTTGTACAAACAAAACAAATGTAACTAAAATCAGAAGGGTAGCAACAAATTGGGAAACAATCTTCATGAAAACCTCTGACAAAGGTTTAATTACTCAAATTTACAAAGAGCTAAATCAATTGTACAAAAAATCAAGCCATTCTCCAATAAATAAATGGGCAAGGGACATGAACAGGCAGTTCTCTGCCAAAGAAATCAAAACTATTAATAAGCACATGAAAAAGTGTTCTACATCTCTTATAATCAGAGAGATGCAAATCAAAACAACTCTGAGGTATCACCTCACACCTAGCAGATTGGCTAACATAACAGCTATGGAAAGTAATGAATGCTGGAGGGGATGTGGCAAAGTTGGGACACTAATTCATTGCTGGTGGAGTTGTGAATTGATCCAACCTCCAACTATTCTGGAGGGCAATTTGGAACTATGCCCAAAGGGTGATAAAATACTGTTTGCACTTTGATCCAGCCATAGCACTGCCGGGCTTGTACCCCAAAGAGATAATAAGGAAAAAGACTTGTACAAAAATATTCATAGCTGCACTCTTTGTGGTAGCCAAAATTGGAAAATGAGGGGATGTCCTCCAATTGGGGAATGGCTGAACAAATTGTGGTATATGTTGGTGATGGAATACTATTGTGCTAAAAAGAATAATCAAGTGGAGGAATTTCATAGAGACTGGAACAACCTCCAGGAAGTGATGCAGAGTGAAAGGAGCAGAACCAGGAAAACATTGTACACAGAGACTGATACATTGTGGTACAATCGAAGGTAATGGACTTCTCCATTGTGATGCAATGTCCCTGAACAATCTGCAGGGATCTAAAAAACACTATCCACAAGCAGAGGATAAACTGTGGGAGTAAAAACACCAATGAAAAGCAACTGCTTGACTACAGGGGTTGAGGGGATATGACTGAGGAGAGACTATAAATGAACACTCTAATGCAAATACCAACAACAGGGAAATGGGTTTGAATCAAGAACACATGTGATACTCAATGGAATCACGTGTGGGCTATGGGAGAGGTGGTGGGAGGGGGGAGGGAATAAAAGAAAATGATCTTTGTTTCCAATGAATAGTGTTTGGAAATGACCAAATAAAAATTTAAAAAAGTTAAAAATTAAAATTAAAATTAAAAAAAGAAATTAAAAAAAAAGAAATAACTAAGAAAGAAAGGAAGTAGAAAAAATATTTCCTAGCCTATCACCCTAAAGTATGATCCATAGAATTTTAGCTCACTCCCCAACAAGATCCTACTCTCCTCATGGAAGCGAGGTAGTCTCTATGGAGCAACAGTCTTACCAGCCCAACAGGGTGTCTTCCACCTGAGTCACCAATGCTGAATGAAGTAGAAGAATCAATCCCAGAAAACTCATGCCAAAGACCTCCAAAGACTTTCCTTGGACTTCTTAGGTCTCATCTTTTTTAGCCCTTTCCTCCATGCCCCTTCCTATCTCTCTCTGTTGGTCTATGCCTTCTCAGGAAGCAATTAAAGTCTCTCAGACCCAGACTCATAACCCTTAGTTCAGAGCCATGTTCCTAGAGGTCTTAACCTGTGACTTCTGTTTGGAGCGTTCCAGCCACACTAAGGTCAGAAAAGAAGAAAGTTCATGACCCTGGGAGGAAGGGGTTTCCTTTACACAGTAATATTGAGAGTCATTAAGTAATTGCTCGTTAAGTGGATAAAGAGTTTCTCTATGCATAGTAGTTGCTCACTCATTGTAAATGGATGAATTAACATATTTTCTCTTCACTTCAGATACTATAATGTGGGTCTGACCCCCTTCTCTACTTGCATCAAATCAGCAAAGTGCAGGGGGGTGGAAGGGAAGGAACTTTCTCATTATGGTCCATTTTAACTTCATGGCTTGTGATCTCATGGATAGTTGCTCTAGGCAAATAATCCTAGTTGTGGCTCAAGTGAGATTCTTGCATATATCCATGCATAGAATAATATGCCTATCTCTGGCACCTCAAGTCAATAAGTAGTAGCAATGGTTCCACTTTTTCTGTGGCTGGATTTTAATAGGTCTCTCTCCAGAAACACTAGGATCCTTAGTTACCAAGTATTAAGATATTCAAGAGAAACTAAAAGTTTCCTGGAAGAGAAAGCAAAACCCAGCCCCAAGGTCTTAATTTCCTGTTGGTGCCAAGTATTGTTGGTCTGCTATGCCTGTGGCTGGTGGAGGCACTAGCCCATAGTCTAATCTCACTTTTAAAGTATGAAAATTTACCTTATTTCTGTCCTTTTTTGATTCCAGGTCTTCACTCTCTTCTCTCTTATTCTATTTTGTGGAATGTACAAGCCCAAAAGAAAACCTGAAGAATCGGGAGGAAAGATCTCTCCTCTAAGCATGGAATATAACAGAATTAGCATAAAGTTAATGATTAATATAGTATTACTGCATGAAAAGCAAGGAATAGCCTATTGAAAACAGAAACATAGAATAAATGTTATTTATTACATAAATAAATAATATGTCTATATTATTATAGTATAATAATAATATGTCTCTATGAAAGAGACATAATGGAAGTAAGATTGTCAAATTTTAATATTCCAAACTCACATGAAGATGGCTGTAAAAATTTCCTGTTCAATATAAACTATATTCTCTAAGTAATTATTTAATTTTTCTCTTTTTTAAAATCAAAGAATAGCTATTATCTCTTTCTTTAGGTGAATTGTATTAACTACTTCTATTCTTACCATGAAGAAATAAATTCCTAGGAATCAATTTTTAACCTCCTGAAATTATTTTATTCTTTTTTCTTCTATGATGCTAATCAAAGTTGAAATCTAAATGACTATATCTTTTTATATTTTGCAGTAGTTTTATAATATGCAAGAGTAAGAGCCTTGCCAACCACCACTATATAGTTTTTTCTTTCCTATACACACTTCATTCCAGTAATCTTTAGGGCTATTCACATTGTTAACATTACTTCATCAGAGGCATAACAATATCTGATCTACATCAAAAAAAGAAAGTAAAAAATAGATAACCAGATAATGTACTGTTGCTTTACTCAGTCCAGAATTCATCAGTTCATCTTTTGCTATCCTGTAAGTGAAAAGATCATTATAAAGATAATTGTAGTTTATATATCAAGATCTGTTATAGAATATGAAGAGGTAGAAAAGTCCTAATAAGAATCTTAAAAGTCCTCCAAATACATTGATCTCAATAATTTTTGGTGGCATCATTGCAAAGTAAGAGAGAGTATGATGAAAAATATTTTAAATAACATTCTTCAGAATTAAGAAACATGAGAGAGAGAAAGAGAGAGAGAGATCATAAATGCTTTCTTTAAGCTGTCATTGAGAAGGTGCTAGAAAATACAATGAAAAATGAAATTTACTGTATTCAAATAGACAAGAAAATGAGAAATCACTTGTTGCCAATATAAGGATTTATGTCAAAATTAGCCATCTGTGCAGTTTCACAGCTAAGTAATTAGAACAAATTTTAAAATAATAACCTTTAAGGAAAGAATAAAAATAAGAAAACACTGAGTGCAATAGCAGAATTTCATCCTGAGCTATTCATAGAAGTTACTGATATCAAAGGGAAAAGGTAATGATATGCATATTTGATTACATAAGTTTTCTTCATAAATTTAATTCAATATAAAATAGCACAATCAAGAGGTTTAAAGAGATCAGAAATACCTTAGGCAGAAAATAAGTGGCATTCTTGTCACATATGAACACATCAACAAACATTACCACCAGTTTAGAATTAAAGTTATCTTTAAAACACCATAAATGAGAATTTTGGAATAGTATCTCATAAAACAAGGAAATGTAGTGAGAATGAAACTATTTGCTTAGGAAACAAAATGTAGAATTCTATTCTACCTTCTTATTCAAAGACCATTCATAAATAAAACTGGCAGGAAGGCAGTAGAAAATTGAACAAATTGGAAAACATTTCTATAAGGATGTATTTACAGTAAGTTTCAGAACTAGAATTCCACCACAGAAAGTCTATGTGATGTGTTTTTGTTGTTGGGTCATTATCAGTCATGTCTGATTTTTCATTATCCCATTGGCTTTTCTTGGCAAAAATACTTCAAGTGTTTTGTCATTTCATTCTGCAACTCACTTTACAGGTTAGAACAAGGTTAAATAACTTACCCAGGATATCGTAGCTAGTGTCTGACATTGAATTTGAACTCAGAAAGATGAGTCTTCCTGACTCCAGGCCCCGGGCTCTTATCTATTGCTCCACCTAACTACCTTGTGATGTCTTTTTGAAGAAATAAAAATGGCAACTAAAAAGAGAATTTGGGACAAGTAGCTTGATTAGACCAAGAAATAGTAGTTTGAATAAATAGTAGTTTGAAGCAGCAGAATATTAAAAGTATCATGGGATCATTTTATATTTTTCTTTGTAACTCCTACTAGTTACATAGAATCTGTGGTTTTTTTTTGGGGGGGTGTAGAAAACTTAGATTTTTGATTGTAGTATCTCCTGTGCAACTTAATGTCCTTGGATGACCTTGAATACCAAAAGGATAAATAACTTGACAAAGTATCAACCAAGTTAAGTGAAATCATTTTATTAGGTGTTACAGAGATTAAAAAAAATAGATCAATATGAAAAACAAATCGTGGATTACCAAAAAAAATGGTGATTAGAGAGTAGTAACTATCAAGTCATATTTCTTTCATGTCTTCATAAGAATACATTATACACAAATTGATGAACATATGAGAAGTAAACATATTTTATGAAACAAATTTTAATAGAATAGCACATAAATGTGGTCATTTTAAATAAAATGTTCAGAACACACAAGATCCCACAATATTTATGGTTTATTGATAACAACAATAATTATTTGTTTTAAAAAGGGTTGACCAGGTAGAGCAAAACCTAGATTTAAGGAGTTAAATAAGACTATTTCAAGGATAGTTTTAGTTCTTACAAGATTACTTGAAAAACTAAATCCAAGAGATAATTTTCCCAATTTGATCATCTTCAAGCAAAGAATGAAAAAGATATATGCTGGCCAAAGACTTGTACCACTGTAATGGAAGATATCATACATAGACTCCAAATAGGAATTCTTCCTACAAAGAATTTTCCTCCTAAGAAGAGTTGTATAGATTCATTGGTTGGGTCCCAAATTTTTCCTTCAAATTAATAAAATTTTAAGTAAATTTTCTTCCAGAAAAAATATATTTCTAACTGTTTTCAACATCACGATCTCTGAAAAACAATTAAAACAGTGGGTTAGCAAAAGGTACATTTCCAACCAAGACCAAAGTTCAAGAAATGGCATCCAAAGTTATAAGTGATGTTTCAAAAAAGGTAGTCTAATCATTTAGTTAGTGTGAGGGATAACAGTAAGACATTCATATTATTGAATTACAAATGATGAAATATAAGGAAAACCTAGATAAAGACCTAGATAAAAACCTAGATAAAGATAAATCAAGTTGATCCTTTATGGAAGAAAGAAATAAGTCTAAAAAACAATTAGTCATGGAGGATTCATTCCTTGAACTGTTAGAATGAATACCCACATGTATGATATCCCAGATGTACTAAAATATATAAGTATAACTGAAAGCTATTTTGACCATTTCCCCCAAACAACTTTGATTAGAATTGAAATAATTAGTAATCTTTATTTTTGTAAGAATAGGCAGTGAGGAAATCAGAAAGTAAAACAGACTGGAAATCTAAGCAACAAGGTTCAAATTATAATTAGTGGATAGTCTATGGGAGTTATTAATGACCAAAATAATCATAATCACATTGCTTAATTTGTCCTAATTCTATAACTAAACTACCTTAATCCCTGAACCACAGACATATAATCCATCACTAGGACTGTAAGCTATGTAAATATATAGAGACATATGTAGAAACAGATATGTATGTATTCTTATTCTTTTGTTATTTTATGGTCCTGCCTGATTCTTCATGACCCCATTTGTAGTTTTCCTGGTTAAAAAAAAAGAAAGAAAGAAAAAGAAAAGGATGAAAAAGAAAGAAAAAAAACTAGAGTAGTTTGACATTTCTTTCTCCAACTTATTTTACAGATGAGGAAACTGAGGCTGAGCTAAGTGACTTGCCCTGGGTCACTCTGCTAATACATGTCTGAGACAAGATTTAAAGATGAGTCTTTCTGACTCTAATCCCAGTATTCCATTTATGTATGTAAATGTCTGTGGTGTTATATGTATATATATATATATATTTGCATACATATATATACACATATTATTTAATGCATATACATATGGATACATACACATATTCTTTAAAATTATATGTATTTCATATATAAATGGTGATGATTATCAATTTGGTTTAACTGTCTAATAATTAGATGGCATTGATATCTTAAATGTTTCTAACAAAAATTTTTTGACATCTACTATCTTATGTTTCTCCCCCTCTACCTCATGAAATAGTACAGACATAATTATTTCTATTTTATGAATGAAGAAAACAAGACTTAGGAATATTGTGGTTTTCTCAGTGTCAAAATGTAAGACTGAACAGGTCTTTTGACTTGTCCCCTCTCCCTACATGAAACTTCTTTCCATTTTCTCTTCATAACCCTCTTCTACCCTGACAAAAAAATGTAGTAAACTGGGGATGAAAGAGGTAGATAAAATGTTAGAACATGGCAGAGGGCCATCTGAACCAATGCTAATGCTGCATTGAGAACAGAGTGGGAGAAAATAAGAGCCTATTGGAATAGCAAAGTAATATTTCCAGGAGGCAATAAAAACACTTGGCACTGACCCTATTTGGGAAACTCAAAAGCTTCACAGATATCGTCTAGGAAGGTAGACAATAAACAGCTGAGAAGTATTATCATTTATATTTTTCCAGGTGTGGGAACTGAAGCCAAAAATGTAAATAAATCACTCTGAATTATACAGCATATTGGTGGCAGGTATGGAAAAGTAAGGCCAAATCCTGTCACAGTTTATTATTCCAACAAATTACAATTTCTTAATGATTCAGTTTATAATGACAACCAGGTTAAGAAGCAGGGCAGATCCTAATGTGAGTGACAGTATACATATCCCAAGAGAAAGATACCTTCAAATATAATTTGAATTTAGATGCATTTTTTAATCAGATGGGAAGAATATGAATAGGGATAGAAAAGCTTTGAGGTAAATCTATTGACTATCTGAACTACTATCATAACAAAGACCATTTCATACCCTATAAAAAGAAAGAACAAAGTATGGAGAAAAGAAAAATATCTATAGTGAGTATTCTTTTCTAGTTTCATAATAGCAAAATAGTCTGGAAATACATTTCATAAGAAGTGACATTTTGAAAAGTAATGGAGTAAATGGGATGAAGTAATGATCAACAGAAAGTTTGGAGGATATATAGATATCTATTGGGGGTGTGGTGGCAGCGGTGGAACTTGAGCATGATTATTAGAAGGTAAGAAACCAGAAGAGAAGGAGAGATTACAGATACCTGGGAGAGGATGATGTATCAACTTTCTAAAAGTTTTTATTGTTCCAAGAATATCATATTCACTGATAGTGGAATGGCCTTGGTTCAAATCCTAGAAATGCCCATTTCTATACAAGTTACAAAGGTGGAAATTTATGTTGGATAAAGAAAAATACTAGTTATTGTAAGGGGCTAGTCAAATAGTTGCCTAATCTTACAGGAGGCAAGCCTTTTTGGGGGGACTTTGAATTGTATTTATCTTTACAAGTTTTGGACATACCATTTGATAGTTCCTGAATACATTATTTCATTGATAGGAACTACAACAAATTGGTTGTTTTCCACTTTTGTGAAACTATTTTGGGAGGAGTCACCATTATGTTTCTGACATATAGCAGTCAATCTACATGCCTTTAGCTCTCTTTCCCTGCCTCTGCCTTGTTTATTAATGGAAGATCCTGAAAGAGCAACACAGAACATAAATCAAACTTGAGCCCTATGGAAAGGAGATAGCATATTGGTGAATATTAACAGAAGTAGAAACACAAGTTGTATTATCATAAGAGGAAACAATAGAAGTCCTAGACCAAAAGAGGAAGTAGAGTAGGAGATTAGATAATAAATCATAAATCTGTCATGAAGGCACTCTTTTGTAGTGATGGGAGCTTTTAATTATCTAGACATCTTTTAGTGCAAGCCATAACAGTGATAAGATAGAGAAGTTAAAGGCATGAAGATAGTCAAAGAGAAGATAAAACTGTATTTGATGATGAGCAATAGTTTACTTAGAAAATCAAAAAGGGAATGAGCAATGATATTAATTGAGATAATAGCTTGAGCAAAGTGGTTTTTTACATAAGTAACCTAGAGAAATCAATAGTAATTTTGTATAAAAGTATACTTTTGTATAAAAATAAAATGTAAGAATTAATAATAGGAAAATATCAAGATTACTAAAATATATTAAAATTTTTGATTGATCAACCACAAATGTAAAAAAAGATACTTCTATAGATTCAATTAAAGAATAATCTTTTAAATAAGTAAGAATAACTAAAATAGCTTGAGAACAATTCACTATTCATGGTTGTCCTGTGTCATTATAAAAATTTATATTAATGCAAAAGTTAATTTACCATTTAAATGCCATACAATTTAAACCATCAAAGGAGAACTTTAAAGTCTTAAGATAATAATAAAAAATGCAAATGGAGGAAGAAACAATTTAGGACAGTGATGGTGATCTTTCTAAATGTGAGTGCTGTACCCTCCCCCCACCCCACTCCCCAGAGTGAGTACTATACTATGCCCCCCCCCAGAGACCATGCACTGTACCTTACCCCTCTAATTCAGTCCTCCATCCCCCTTACCCCAGACAGGGGAGGGAGGAAAAACTCCCATTGGGCTGTTGGGCAGAGGGGCAGGTGATGAGAGGTGTGTGTGGGGAGGGGGAGGAAAGTTGCTCAAGTATTCTGCTCCCCTCTAGCTATGTGCCATTCTCTGAAGTATTCTCCTTTCAAACCTAGTTCCTCTCCAACCCCACCATGGGAATCATCTCTGCCACAGACTCAATAGGCTGCCATCTGTGCTGCTCCCTCATGTGGCATGAGACACCCCCTGTTCAGTGCCTTTATCCAAGATAGGGGAGGAAGGAAGCACTCCTAATGGCAGATAGGTGGAAGAAGTGAGTGCATGGGGAAGGAGAGGGGAGCAGCTTCACACTAAGTCCCTCTGATCTTCTAGTAACAAATTCTGGTGGGAAACTGCAGGTGTGTCAACAGAGGGGGCTCTGTGTGCCCTTTTTGGCACATGTGCCATAGGTTTACCATCACAGATTTAGAATATCAATGGATATAATTAAATAAAATTGCAATGAAGGAAAAAACTGCATTTCCAGATTTCAAACTCTATTTTAAAGTAGAAGTCATAAAATATTCAATATTGGTTAAAAATAGAAAAGTATATTAATAAAATAGACAATATGGAAAAACTCTAAATCATGGGGCACAATGACCCAGTTTTTAATTAACCAAAGTGGTTACAGTAAGAAAAAAAGCCATCAACAAGACTTGTTTAAAAGGAATGAGAAATAAAGTACTCTGGGGAATTGAGTTCACTGCTGCAGTCCTAGAGCAAATTTTATACATTCTTTGCACAAAAGGACTTGCAGATGGGTCCATATGAGGACAAGACTAACTTAAACTGTCTCAAGCCTGCTCCAAAGTTTCTTTACTTACAATAATCTTGGTTAGTGCTGGGGAAGCCTATAGTGTTAACTGAAGCCTCCCCAATTCCATCAGCATTCTAGGACACAACACTTTGGTATCTCTCTCAAGCAGCTTTCATGGATGAACTACTTATCTGTGTTAGAAGGAGATGGTATCATACTGAAACTGAAGATCCTTCACATGTTAAAGGAAAGCAAAAGGCATTTCAGTGAACAAAATACTTTTTGAGTTGCAGGTTTTGTGGTGCTTAATACCTGTATATGTGAAACCTATGCCTTTTGGTTTCTAAAAGGAAACCAGACTATGATGCATTCCTTGAACATTAAAAATACTTGATTATTATTTATAAACTCTATACAAAAAGAACAATTGTGTTTCTTTTCTCTTTTTATCAAATGAATAACTACTGGTGATCTACCAGATTATTTAAACAAGTGGGAAAATATAATATCCTATTAAATTTCTTAATGGTGCATGTTTAAAACTGTTATGATAATTTCTACAACATAACTAATGAGTAAGCAATTAAAGATTAAAATAATTATCAGAATGATATAAAATGAGTCACATCTGACATATTTGGTCTACAGTTATCTTCCTACTATTTATAGTGAATTCAAGTTTGTCTCTTTGGTATGGCACACTTTCCATCATTATCTTTCATTTTCTTCATTGTAAAGGACAGTCATGTATCCTGGGAAGGCCCATTCATAACAATAAAATAGAAGTAGCACAAGACTAAACATACTCAGGATAAAAGCAACATTTAGAGGTCCCCCCCAAATTTTAAGAAATAAAATTTGTTTATAAAATTTAGAACATAAACCATCTTTTATAAATAAATCTATATCTTTTTAGACATAGATATAGATATGCTCATACATGTAGATATAAATCACAGTAGGATTTAAAGAGCAGTTACTAATGTACCCATTAATCAATCTCTACTGCTTCAGGTAAACCTTATAATAGATGATGTCTAGTGACAATGGTGGTTTACCTCAGATATTAGGATTTTTCAAAAGGCCAACAATATAAGAGCAGGAGAAATGTCAAAGGGAAATTATGAAACTAAATTACAGTCCTAGAAAATCCTTGTCAGCCTCTGACATTTGGATATTAAAAATATTTTACACATGAAAAATTTGCTTTGTGATGAAAATGTACAAAATCTCTTTGGAAATGTAGCTGACTTTATTGGCTCAAACAACACTTAAGCCCCTATGATTGATTCTACTATTATGCAGCTGTGTCAACATTCTGAAAATAAATCAACTCCCACCCAGACCCCCCAAATATATATACATTCTAAAGGTTTCATCTTGAAATTGAACTTGGTTGTGGATTATCTTTTCATTTCTATGTTCAAGTATATTTGACAAAGTTTTTCAATCTCCACGTTTCCTTCTTTACCTCCTACCTCCTACCCCACCAAGTCTTCAAAGGAATTTTGATAATATAAAATGATTTGCCTTTTAATGGAGTCTTCTGGCTCTAGAAAGGTGGGGAAACTACTTGGAGGATAATCTTTGCACTTTTTTCTCTCTTTGAGCTAAAACAAGTACTAAAAATGAAAGAAGTGAAGGCCCAATTCATTGGCATCCATTAGGAGACTTTGGTCTCTGAAATTTACCTATACCCAGCAGGAAGTCTTTGCCTGGAAAATATCCTTAAAGTTGTTAAAGAAAATTCCTAAATAGTCTGTTTTGACCAGAGCTCAAAATTAAGAAGATATTTTTATTGTTAAAATACTTAAAACGCTGGATATTTAGAACCCATAATAATTTTTTTTCAAAAAGTCTTTAATATTTGAAAAATAAATAAGCATAGGAAACTACACAATTCCTTGAAACAAAGGATTACATGGCTGATGATAAGTGCCCTTTGATAACTTTCAAATTGTAATTCACCCAAATCAGAACTAAATCAGAATGATTAGTCAGTCCTCTTGTGCATAAATAACTGACTTGACCTTCTGCCTGTGGGGCTGCAATGAAAATGAATGTTTTTGAGGAATGAACTGGGTCAGTTTAAATTTTCTGATTTTTAGATGTCTTTACTAGTTTCTTTTTTCTTTGTCTCTGTCATTTGTAGTAATTCAATTTAATAAATTTTTATTAAGTCTTTCTATTTATAAGGTGTGTTACATGCTAAGGATATGAAGATAAAAAGCAAAATGGCTTTTGCCCTAGTTACATAATCTCTAATTCAACATATCCCAAAGAAAAATCATCATTTTCCCTGAAACAGACTCAAATTCCTTATTTTTGTCACAAGCTCTACAATACTTTCAGTCTCACCTGTTCATACTTCAGTGTTATCTTCAACTCTTGACTTTTCCTCACCCCTCCACCCCATTTCAAATAAGTTGAAATCTTGCCACTTTTTCCTCTAACAGACACTACTGTATATCATGCCCTCACCGTTTCTTTACTGGGCTCCCATAATGGCTTCCTGATTGCTGCCTCTAGCCTCAGCCCACTTCAACTGATCTGCCACATAGCTTCCAAAGAGATATTTCTCAAGTACACATCTGACCATATGACTCTTTACTGAAACTCCAGTGGCTCTCTATTAACCCAGGATAAAATGTAAACTCCTCAGTTTGACTTTTAAAGCCCTTCTTCACCAGCAATTCCCTACCTACATAATATAATCTTTGTAGCTTCATTTTACACTACTCCCCCTCCTACATGGCAGTAGAGCCTTCTCTCTTTTGCTTACATATATTACTCTAGTTCTGAGTCTCTGTACTGCCTGTTCCTTATGCCTTAAATGTGCTTTTACTCCTCACCTCTGCTGAATAATAATAGTAACTTGCATTTTATAATGCTTTAAGGTTTGCAAAGCAATTGAGAAATGTGACTTTATCCTAATACCTTGAAAGTTAAGTGTTATTATAGTCCCTATCTAAGGATGAGAAAACTGTGACAGACAGAGGTTAAATGACTCTCCAATGATCACACAGCCAGTAAATGTGTGAGGGGACATTTGAATTCAGGTCTTCCTTCCTTTAGGTCCAGCATTTTATCTACTAAGTTAGGATGAGATCATGGAGTCCATGGAGGTCCTGGAGCCCAATGGAGGATTTGTATTTTATTCTTGGGAAACACAATAAGATTTTTTTTTGAAATTTTTATTTAATTAATTATAAGATTTATGTTCTTTCCCTGCCCTCCCTCAGCCCCCCTCCCATAGCTGACACACAATTCCTCTGGGGTTTTACATGTGTCACACATTGTTTTTAAATCGGCAAATGAAAACTGAAATTAGAAAGCTAATAGTTAAGTATGAAAACTTAAGAAGGATGAGAAGGCTTCATTGACTGAAAAAGAAAGAGTTTTTGATTATATAAAATAATGAATTCATACTAGAAGTCCCAAGAAGATGATCTTAACTAAACTTTAGAGTGTTTTGATGCAAAAGATTCCAATCTCAGGTCAAGTAAAGTGGAGAACCCCATGCCACAGCATCATGACCAAGCCTAAATGATCATAAAGGCTGAGGTAAGCATGAGGAATTTCAATTAAAACTGAAGTCCAAAGTAGCAGCCTCCTGGTATGAGGTAATTTTCATTCCTTTTGCTTCTAATTATCTGACCTTTGTGGATTGTTCATGAATTGTTCTATTCCATTTATCCCTGTGAATAAACTCTGGAGACTGTGCTTTTGTGGTCTGAACTATGTGAAAGACATGTGTAAGAAGGCAATGCATAATCAGGCAATCAGGTAAAGTGGCGGCAGGAAAAGAGTGGCAAGTTGGTTGGGTCTCTAAACCTAGGAAGCTGAGCAAGTTCATGTACCAAAAGCATCAGAGGCCTTAGAATTTCAGGCAATGGACATAAAATCAAACAAGTTCAGAAATTAGTTAGTGTGAAATGTCTGTGAATCAAATGTGAAGCCAATAGGAAGTCACTGGGCATGACTCCTACTCACACTACAGTCCAGTCACACTGGCTTTTCTGTTCCTCACTCAGGAAACTCTATCTCCTATAGTTCTGTCTTTACAATAGAAAAGCTGAATGAATTCTCTTTTCCCTCCACCTCATAGAGTTTCTTTCAGTCCCTATCTTCTGCAAAAGTCTTTTCTTATCTCTCTCAAATACAATGTACAAGTGGAATTTTTTTTATCTTTTAAACTACATCCCCCAGAATTCCTTTTAGTATTTCTCAAAATTTTCTTTAATCTCTCCACCACATTTGGGGGTCATGTTTGTATATGGTTCAGTGTCTCCTCACTATTCATGCTCTTCTCTCACAACTGGGGGCTGGGTTAGTTAGCTTTTTTACTTTGGTTATTATTAATACACTTTAAAAATATAATAGTTATTGTATATTAATTTTAATCTTTACAATTAATAACCTTCCCAAAATACCTTGGGTTTGATTACTATGTATATGTATCCTCAAGGAGTTTATAATCTAATGGAGGAGACAACATCAAGACCTATATGTATGAAACAAACTATATACAAAAAAAGGAGATGATTAACAGAGATAGGTATTAGAATTAAGAGGGGCTGAAGAAAACTTCCAATAAAAGATGGAGTTTTAGGGGGGGACTTTAAAGAAGCCAGTAGTTGAAGTAAAAGAGTGAGCATTCTCGTCATGGGGGAACAATGGGAAAAAAGCTTGGATCCAAGAGATCCACTGTCTTGTTTATAGAAAAACCAGGAAGCCAGTGCCAGTGTATTGTAGAATAAGGTTCAAGAAGACTTCAAAGGTGGTCTGGCATTATAGATTATGAAGGGCTTTGAATGCCAAGCAGAGCATTCTGTATATGATTCTAGTAGCAATAGGGCTTACTGGAATTTATTGAGTAGAGGGGATAACATGATTGAACCTGTACTTTAGCAAAAGTATATTATGTGTGTGTGTGTGTGTGTGTGTGTGTGTATTCTGACTTATGACAGTATATATTTTATACATAATTGCTACTTATCAGAATATAATTTCCTTTCAGTTAGGGGCAGCTGTTGGTATGGTATAGTGAAAAGAGCATCAAGCTTGAAGTCAAGAAATGAATTTGAAACAAGTATGACACAAGCTGTGAAACCTTTGCAAAGCCACTTAATCTCTATTTGGCTCAGTTTCCTCACCTATAAGATGAGGGTTAAAACAGCAACTACCTCATACAGTTAGTGTGAGGACAGTGCATGGCACATGTAGCTCATCCCTTCTCCTTCCCTTCCCTTTTCATTATTTATACTTGTATCCCTATCACCTAGTGCCATTTCTAGCACAAAGTAAATGCTTTAAAAATAGTCAATTATCATGAAGAGAATGTAACCCATTCTCAGGACTCAGAATACATGACCTTTTGTTTTGAATGGGACATGGTAGCTGCCTTCAAGTACTGCTCTCAAAGGGTAGAAATAAGGTAGTTGAAAAGAAAAAAAGTTTAAGTTGATTTAATGGGGAAAAATGCTAACAATGCCCAGATGTGTAATGGGCCACCTCAGAAAATAGAGCACCTCACTTTACAAGAGTTCCTCAAATACAAGTTAGAAAAGATGGCCACCAAAGTCCCCTCTAGCTTAGAGATTCTCTGTTTTTGTGTGGAAAAATCATTGAAAGCTAGTGATAGATCACCACTAGGGACCAATGAGGGTACCAGTCCTTGTTCTCTAATGTAAGTCTTTCACACTATGTATTTCAAAAGTAATATTTTAGAGGTCAAAATGCTACATTCTGAATTTCTGAGACATTGAGACAGGATGAAACCAAGACTAGAAATACATGGCACTTCTTTTAAATGGATTACACAATGTCACTTATGAAGTTTGAAGATAACACCAGTACTTCAATGTGGGGCATGATGCAGGCTATACTTTACTTCTATCCACATCTGAGCCTACCATCTGTCACCTGGAAGCAGCAGGGTAATGTCACCCCAGGCCTGGTTTATCAAACTTTCACATATTGGGCCAACCATTAATCCAGCAGAAAACATGATTTATTTCTTTGCATCCTTTTTTGTTGTTGTTGTCAGTTGATCATCCTTAAGCCTGTCACATTTCTGCCACATTTCTGCCAGACTTTCCATCTGTATGTTCGTTCCAGAGGAAAGATGCAGTACTGGCTCAGGCTCTCTGGCATCACTTCTCCAGGGCCCCCTATTCTACTGATTTTCTACTACATATATTAGTGAGGTCAGTCTGCATAACATGAAACTAACAACAGGAGAGACCCAACAGGATCAGTTAAGGAAACAATCTACACCTCTGAAATACTAGCAGGCCCAAGAAAAAGTTTTAGCACTATGGCAGTAGCTGAAAACAGGCTTCTAACAGATCTTGGTCAATAGCTCTGTCAACATGTTATATAAACGTGAAAGCCTCATTTTGTCAACCTTACACTGTTAACTGAAAAAGAGAGTTTGTTTTATTTGCTGTAGTGCAGCTGTTTCCTATGTTATTTCCTTCTCTCACAATCCTATCTTCTACTTTTTCTGGTAAAAGCATGAAGGCTAGATGTAGTTGGGACAACAATGTACACTCAAAATGTTTTTTTTTTTCATAAATGAACATATGTATGCTCAGTTCTATAAAGGAGACTAAGTGAATCCTTTTCCAAAAGGTGCAATAATAATTCAGTCAACAAGCATTTATTAAGTACTTACTTTAGTCTAGAAACTATCTTAAGCACAAGAGATTCAAATAAAGGGGAAAAAATAAACCCTGTCCTCAAGGAGCTTCCATTTTAGTGTGAGAAGGTTGGCAAGAAAATAAGTAAATTATGTGACATATAAGATATAAACAGTATAAGTGGAATAGAATGTCAAAGGAAAGGCACTAGCAGTAGGGATTAGAAGGGGAGGGAGAAGTGATGGAGATTCTGTATATGTTCAACTTTGATATGATTCTTAATGGAAGCTTAGCAGGTAGGGGGAGGGAGGGGGAGAGAGAGAGAGAGAGAGAGAGAGAGAGAGAGAGAGAGAGAGAGAGAGAGAGAGAGAGAGAGAGAGAGAGAGAGAGAGAGAGAGAGAGAGAGAGAGAGAGAGAGAAACATTCTGGCCATAAAGGGATGGCCACTGCAAAGGCATGGGGTTGAAAGATGGAGTGTTCTGTGTGAGAAGAGCAAGAAGACGACTATAGTTCAATCTTATAGTGTGTGGAGTCAAGTAAAATGTAAGACTACTGAAAAACCAGTGGGTCAGATTTGGGATGCCTTTAAGTACTGTGTTTAATCTTGGAAGTATTAGGGAATCACTGAGGTTTATTGAGTATATACTCACACACATACATACTTATATATGCAGATGTGTATATGTGTATGTATAAGAATTATAAAGAAGCCATGAATTTGACTGACTGGGAGGATAATTATGCTCTGAAAAGTACTAATGGAAAACTTGATAAGGAATGTTTGGAAGAGAGAGAAATATAAATTCTATTTTGTATATATTTGATTTGAGATGCTTATGGAAAATTCAATTAGATATTTGTAAAAAGAATTTGGTGATATGAGATAAGAGCTTAGGGTTGGGTGAGCAGATCTGGGAATCATATACAAAATGATCATTAAACTTATTGGAGTAGATGAGGTTGCTGGGTGAGATAGTATAAAGGAAAAGAAAAAATTCAAAGACAGACATGTAAATCATGCCTATGTGGGTGAGTGGCTCCAGAATAAAGATCCAACAGAAAAGAATAAGAAGTGGTCAAATAGTTGGCAAAGAATAATGGCAAAAAAATAACTAAGGAAAAGAGATTGAATATATGAAAGAATGGGGTGATTAACAGTATCAGAGATTGAAGAGAAGACTAGAAGATCAAAGAATGAGAAAAGACCATTAGATTTGGAAAAATTGCAACATTAGGGAGGGTAGTATTGGTTGAAGAATATGATAAGATGCCAAAAGTGTAAAGGGTTTAGGAATAAAAGGAGAGGAAGTGGAGACACATAGTGTAGACAGGTTTCTTAAAAATAAATAAATAAAACAGTTGAGAAAAGCATTCCTGACAAGGATGATAAGATCTAATGAGAGCTTGCTATTTGTTTGTTTGTTTTTTTTAATATAGCTATATCAGCATGTTTGTAGGTATCAAGGAAGGTGTCAATGGTTATGCAGAGAAAAGATTAAAGGGAGAGTAAAGATGATAATGAAAGCAATCTGCTAATGAATAAAAGAAAAGACTGTATTCAGGGCACATTTGGAGGAATGTGCCTTGTCAGAGAGAGGAGTCTCTATGTGTGTGAGAGAAAATCATTTTTTGATGAAGTATGAGACAAGGTCTCCAAATGAAAGAAGGCAGTGATGAGTACCATAAGAAGACTGAGAAGTGGATAAAGATGTTGAGAATGGCCATTGTTTTGAGTGGAATAGCAAATCAATTAAGGAAGTAGAAAAGGATTTTCTTGTTACTTTAAGAGGACAATATTTATGTAACAAATTTGTAGTGGAATCAGCCAACATGATTTCCAACATCAATCAGCAATAACAATAAAAGCAAAGATGGTGAATTGTGGAAGTAACCCAAATTGGGATTTGATAAGTTATAATCATCAATAGGAAAATGGAATCAGGAATTCACAAATAAAGGATACATGTGTTTCATCATGTCTAAAGTCACCTTTTTAGTGGGGAAAAATACAAGAGTTTTAAAATAGGACTTATCAACATTTCTGTACAAATTATCTTAATAAAATTTCCCTTCTGTATTGAAAACAAGCCATGAAGAGGTCCTCTATAGAATTTAATAAGCATTCAATGTTACAAAAACAAAATAAAAACATGGAAAAATTCAGATTCCAATGTTAGTAATGGAAATTCAAAGAGCAATTATAAATGTTAATTTTTGATTATTTTGCCTATACCTGAATCCTCTCTACAATATCCCTGACAAATCATCCTTTTGCCTCTTCTTGAAAACCTCATTAAGAGGAAATCACTACTCTTCAAGGAAACTCATTTTACTTTTTACAATAGCTTTCTTTTTAATAGCTAGTATTAACAGAGCTCTTTAAAACTTGCAGAGCACATTAGACATGTTATCTTATTTGATCATCACAAAAACCATGTGAAATAAGTGTTGTTATACCCATTTAATGGATGAGGAAACTGAGATTAAAACAGATGTAATGACTAGCCTAAACCCACACAACTGGTAAGTATCTGAGTTAGGGTTCAAACTCAGAGTATTACCCTGTGTGAGGTAAATATCTAGGGGACCTTCATCCCTGACCAACCCCAGAAGACATCCCAGGGGATGAACAGTGTAGTCTGAGAGTCAAATATTTGCACAGCTTCACTGAGGCCAGTAGGCCAGGAAATATGACATATGAAGAGTATTGGCTAATTGAAGGACCTAGAAGGATCTGAGGGAGAGAGTGAGAAAGAGGTTTGAAAAGCCAGTAGGAAAAGCTCACCAGGTCTCTTTGCTCCCCTTCTTTTCCAAGAATGAACTCTCTATCCCTGGGCTATCTCTTTATCTGAGCTCTTATTTATCTTGACATCTCTGGAAAGCATCAGCATGGAGAGAACCCTATAAGCTTCAATCCAGGACCTGCTTTTTACCATAAATTAGAGAGGCTGGAAACCTTATTTCGCTCTTTTTCCTCTCTTTATTAATAAATGTTTATAAACTTAGTATTGAAATAAAGAGTAAACTGAGTGAAACTGTTACTGCTTTAAATGGAGAAAGGTAAACTGAGGAGAACCAGTTTCTGCAGCAATTACTGTGTTCTCTGGCTGGCTGTGTCTAGAGAGGGCTGCTACAGGAACCTGATGCTGCTTATTGTTAATGGAGGTAGAACAGAGAAAATGCTGGGGGATGCTGCCACACAGGGATAGTGGTACACTAAGGTCTGCTTATAAGGGAATGCCCTGGGTGATGCTCTAGATAGATACTGTGGTGTACTCTGGGGTTTGTCTGCTAATTGATCCCTACTACTTGCTGATGGATCAATCTATTTCCTAACCTCCTTCTTCCCTCACTCCCTTCCTTGCCTCCCTCACCTCCCCAATCTTCCTTGAAGTCTTTGGCTTCTTCCCTCCCTCCTGAGTGAACTATAAACATACTCTAGTTGCTTTCTAAGTCAAGGGGTTTATTAGGATAACAGGATGGGAAACTGAGGTAAGAGGGATGAGTATTTCCCTAGACTATGGGGATAAATTTATAAAGGTTTGAGGAAGCATTCCAGTCACAAACTGTGACTCTTAGACAGTTAAGGAGATGGAGAACAACAGCAATTCATATTCTTCTTTCTTCTTCACAAATTGGTAAGATCTCTCAGCTTAACCCCAGAATGAAACACAGTTCAAAGTCTCTCCTTTTCTCTTGGCCAGCTCAACTCTCTTATAGACCACCAAATCAAAAGCTTCTGCCCTGGTCAGCTTCTACTGTTCAGAGCCAGAGAAAAAGTCAAAAGCCAAGTCAGCCTCACAAAAGTCTCTCAGCCAGCTTCAAATCTCCAAGGAGACAGTGTGTGTCTCCCAGTCAGAGACCAAGTTCAAAAGCCCCTCCCCCCCATCAGCTCAAGCTGCCACCAACTGGGGACATTCCATTGGAACCCTGACTTGTGCATTCTTGCATCTTGGTCCTCAAGTCCTGAAAGAAAATCTCTCTCTCATGTCTCTATCACAGTATAAAGTCTCTGAGGTTAATTTGTATTTATAACAACACTTAGAGTATGGGAGATCTATCTTCTACATCATCTGAGTGCCTTTGTTAGAACATTTCATTGTACAAGTTAAGCCTAACTCTCTATCTCTCCTGTTTCTATCCATTATTCTCATTTTTGCCTTATGGGGCCAAGCAAAAGAAGCTTAATCCTTTTTTATTTCATGAAAACATTTCACATACTATAATAAAGCTATAGCATTCCTCCAGGATTTCTCTCTTCTGGGTTAAACTTCCACAGTTCCTTCAACACATTTTACTATGTGTGTTCTCTACTAAGTTTTATTCCAATTCCTTATTATGGCTCCGAGCAGACTCCCAATAACTACTTGAATGATGTGTCAACTGAGCATAAGTTCTGGTAATCTCTACCAAACTGAAGGGACTCTAATATAGCTAGTTTTGGAAAGTTTCTTCATTAAATAATGTGTTTGTTTCAGGGAGCCACAAAAGTCATAAAACTATGTACTGAGATATGAAACAGTGTGCCTTAGTGGTATAATAGATAAAACATGGTACCCAAATCTAGAAGGCTTGGGGTTTCATTCCCATTTCAATAGTAGTTCAGCCCTGGGACTCAATTCTTAATCTGTAAAATGGCAATCATAGTAACACCATCCCCAGAGAATTGGAGCTAACTAATATATGCAGAATCATTTTGTAATCTTTATAGTGATATATGTCAGCTAACATTGGTAAGGGGATTACTCGTGTTTATTAAAACACAGAACTAGATATGGCTTAAATATCCAATATCAATTTTATATTAATAATTATTCATTGCTAATAGTATTAATTGATTCCACTTAAATGAAAGGTTCTACTCTGTTGTCTTTTTAATTCATTGTAAAGCATTCAAGTGTGAGAAATTTCAATGAGTCACAGAGTTACTATAAGCATTTTCCAATCAGCATCTGAACAAAACCTTCTCTGTATTATCTTGGCATTATTTTCTGAGTCAGAAACATGAAAAAGTTAATTATCTTTTCTGCAAACTGTTGGTAAAAATAAAGAAGCAATAACAAGTACAAAATAAATAACTTCAATAAAGTACCTCCTGTAATTCTCTACCTAATAGTTGGAGAAAACTGAACACTATAAAAGGTATTAAGAAAAGGTTGGTGATGCTAAAATAATTGAACAGGTATTTATCTTGTTTGTTTATCATATGGTCACCTTAAAGCCTCTCTTCCAACAAGATATCTGCCACGCTTACTTTAAAACCTTAAAAGATTATGTGCAAACACTACGAAAACCGTAATGCATTTTATAAATGATATCATTCATTATTATTAGTAGTATTATAAATTAAGGAAGCTTGTCCCCTAAAGTATGTGTATGTGTTCATTTACCAACAGAGAGAAATTTACATACATGTGTGTACACGTGTGCATAGAATGGGTCAACAGAGGATAAAAATAAAGTTCCTTTGAGTTAGAATTTGTTTAGTATGCTGTTCTCCTTATTCATGTAAATTGGAAGCCAACAGAATTTTCAGGTTGAAAAACTGGGTAGTATCAAACCTAATGAGTTTTTTGATAGTCTGTGAACAGGTAGCCTCAAACTAATTAGACACAATTTAGCCATCATTAAGTGGGGAGCCATAAGTAATTTCTTTTTTTTTTTTAATATATTTTATTTGATCATTTCCAAGCATTATTCGTTAAAGACATAGATAATTTTCTTTTCCTCCCCCCCCACCCCCCATAGCCAACGCGTAAGTCCACTGGGCATTAGATGTTTTCTTGATTTGAACCCATTGCTTTGTTGATAGTATTTGCATTAGAGTGTTCATTTAGAGTCCATCCTCTGTCATGTCCCCTCAACCACTGTATTCAGGCAGTTGCTTTTTCTCGGCGTTTCCACTCCCATAGTTTATCCTTTCCTTATGAATGGTGTTTTTTTCTCCTGGATCCCTGCAAGTTGTTCAGGGACATTACACCGCCCCTAATGGAGAAGTCCATTACGTTCGATTATACCACAGTGTATTAGTCTCTGTGTACAATGTTCTCCTGGTTCTGCTCCTCTCGCTCTGCATCACTTCCTGGAGGTTGTTCCAGTCTCCATGGAACTTCTCCACATTATTATTCCTTTGAGCACAATAGTATTCCATCACCAACATATACCACAGTTTGTTCAGCCATTCCCCAATTGATGGGCATCCCCTCGTTTTCCAGTTTTGGGCCACCACAAAGAGCGCAGCTATGAATATTTTTGTACAAGTCTTTGTGTCCATTATCTCTTTGGGGTACAGACCCAGCAGTGCTATGGCTGGGTCAAAGGGTAGATATTCTTTTGTTGCTCTTTGGGCATAGTTCCAAATTGCCCTCCAGAATGGTTGGATCATTTCACAGCTCCACCAGCAATGAATTAATGTCCCTATTTTGCCACATCCCCTCCAGCATTCATTACTTTCCTTTGCTGTTATGTTAGCCAATCTGCTAGGTGTGAGGTGATACCTCAGAGTTGTTTTGATTTGCATCTCTCTGATTATAAGAGATGTAGAACACTTCTTCATGTGCTTGTTAATAGTTTTGATTTCTTTATCTGAGAACTGCCTATCCATTTCCCTTGCCCATTTATCAATTGGAGAATGGCTTGATTTTTTGTACAATTGATTTAGCTCATTATAAATATGAGTAATTAAACCTTTGTCAGAGGTTTCTATGAAGATTTTTTCCCAATTTGTTGTTTCCCTTCTGATTTTAGTTACATTGGTTTTGTTTGTACAAAAGCTTTTTAGTTTGATGTAGTCAAAATTATTTATTTTACATTTTGTGATTCTTTCTATATCTTGCTTGGTTTTAAAGCCTTTCCCTTCCCAAAGGTCTGACATGTATACTATTCTATGTTTACCCAATTTACTTATGGTTTCCTTCTTTATGTTTAAGTCACTCACCCATTTTGAATTTATCTTGGTGTAGGGTGTGAGGTGTTGATCTATTCCTAGTCTCTCCCACACTGTCTTCCAATTTTCCCAGCAGTTTTTATCGAATAGTGGATTTTTGTCCCAAAAGCTGGGATCTTTGGGTTTATCGTATACTGTCTTGCTGAGGTCGCTTCCCCCCAGTCTATTCCACTGATCTTCCTTTCTGTTTCTTAGCCAGTACCAAATTGTTTTGATGACTGCTGCTTTGTAATATAGTTTTAGGTCAGGGACTGCAAGGCCCCCATCATGTGTGTTTTTTTTCATTATTTCCCTGGATATCCTTGATCTTTTGTTCTTCCAAATGAACTTTGTTATAGTTTTTTCTAAATCAGTGAAGAAGTATTTTGGTAGTTCAATGGGTATGGCACTAAATAGATAAATAAGTTTGGGTAGGATGGTCATTTTTATTATATTGGCTCGTCCTATCCATGAGCAGTTAATGATTTTCCATTTGTTCAAGTCTAGTTTTAGTTGTGTGGCGAGTGTTTTGTAGTTGTGTTCATATAGTTCCTGTGTTTGTCTTGGGAGATAGATTCCTAGGTATTTTATTTTGTCTAAGGTGATTTTGAATGGGATTTCTCTTTCTAGTTCTTGCTGCTGAGCTGTGTTGGAGATATATAGAAAAGCTGATGATTTATGTGGGTTTATTTTGTATCCTGCAACTTTGCTAAAGTTGTTGATTATTTCAATTAGCTTTTTGGTTGAATCTCTAGGATTCTTTAAGTAGACCATCATGTCATCCGCAAAGAGTGATAACTTGGTCTCCTCCTTGCCTATTTTGATGCCTTCAATTCCTTTATCTTCTCTAATTGGTACTGCTAGTGTTTCTAGTACAATGTCAAATAGTAGAGGTGATAATGGGCATCCTTGTTTCACTCCTGATCTTATTGGGAATGCATCTAGTTTATCCCCATTGCAGATGATATTAGCTGTTGGTTTTAGATATATACTGTTTATTATTTTTAGGAATGACCCTTCTATTCCTATGCTTTCTAGTGTTTTTAATAGGAATGGGTGTTGTATTTTATCAAAGGCTTTTTCTGCATCTATTGAGATAATCATGTGGTTCTTGCTAGTTTGCTTGTTGATGTGGTCAATTATGTGGATGGTTTTCCTAATGTTGAACCAGCCCTGCATCCCTGGTATGAATCCTACTTGATCATGGTGAATGATCCTTCTGATCACTTGCTGGAGTCTTTTTGCTAGTATCCTATTTAAGATTTTTGCATCTATATTCATTAGGGAGATTGGCCTATAGTTTTCTTTCTCTGTTTTTGACCTGCCTGGTTTTGGAATCAGTACCATGTTTGTGTCGTAAAAGGAGTTTGGTAGAACTCCCTCTTTGCTTATTATGTCAAATAGTTTGTGTAGTATTGGGATTAACTGTTCTCTGAATGTTTGATAGAATTCACAGGTGAATCCATCAGGCCCTGGGGATTTTTTCTTAGGAAGTTCTTTGATGGCTTGTTGGATTTCAATTTCTGATATGGGATTATTTAGGAATTCTATTTCCTCTTCTGTTAGTCTAGGCAGTTTGTATTTTTGTATATATTCATCCATTTCTCCTAAATTGGTGTATTTATTGCCATATAATTGGGCAAAGTAATTTCTAATGATTGCCTTAATTTCCTCTTCATCAGAGGTGCTGTCCCCCTTTTCATCTTTAATGCTGTGAATTTGCTTTTCTTCCTTCCTTTTTTTAATTAGATTGACCAGTACCTTGTCTATTTTGTTTGTTTTTTCAAAGTACCAGCTTCTTGTCTCATTTATTAAATCAATAGTTCTATCACTTTCGATTTTATTAATTTCTCCCTTAATTTTTAGGATTTCTAATTTGGTTTTCTGCTGGGGGTTTTTAATTTGATCGCTTTCCAGTTTTTTCATTTGCATTTCCAATTGATTGATCTCTGCTCTCCCTTGTTTGTTAATATAAGCATTCAGGGATATGAATTTACCTCTGATTACTGCTTTGGCTGCATCCCAAAAGGTTTGAAAGGATGTTTCACCATTGTCATTTTCCTCGATGAAATTATTAATTGTTTCTATGATTTCTTCTTTAACTAAACGGTTATGGAGTATCATATTGTTTAATTTCCAATTGGTTTTAGATTTGGTTTTCCATGTACCATTACTAATCATTATTTTTATTGCCTTGTGATCTGAGAAGGCTGCATTCATTATTTCTGCTTTTCTGCATTTGTGTGCTATGTTTCTGTGACCTAATGTATGGTCAATTTTTGTGAATGTGCCATGTGGTGCTGAGAAGAAGGTGTATTCCTCTTTATCCCTATTTATTTTTCTCCATATGTCTATTAATTCTAATTTTTCTAAGATTTCATTCACTTCTTTTACCTCTTTCTTATTTATTTTTTGATTTGATTTATCTAAATTTGATAATGGTTGGTTTAAGTCTCCCACTAGTATGGTTTTATTGTCTATTTCTTCCTTCAGTTCTCCTAGTTTCTCCATTAGAAATTTGGGTGCTATATTATTTGGTGCATACATATTGATTAATGATATTTCCTCATTGTCTATAGTCCCTTTTAACAAAATATAATTACCTTCCCTATCCCTTTTGATCAGGTCTATTTTTGCATTGGCTTTATCGGATATCATGATTACCACTCCTGCCTTCTTTCTATCAGTTGAAGCCCAGAAGGTCTTACTCCATCCTTTAATTCTGACCTTGTGGGTGTCAACCCGCCTCATGTGTGTTTCTTGAAGACAACATATGGTAGGGTTTTGGATTCTAATCCATTCTGCTATTCGTCTACGTTTTATGGGTGAGTTCATCCCATTCACGTTCAAAGTTATGATTGTCATTTGTGGACTCCCTGGCATTTTGATTGCCTTCCCTAATTCTAACCTATTCTTCTTCGGCTCTACCTTTTAGTCCAGTGATTTACTTTGAAACAGTCCCCCTTGTCCCCTCCCTTGATGTTTCCCTTTTTAGTCCCTCCCTTTTTGTTCCCTCCCCTTCCCCCCTCTCTTTCCCTCCCTTTTTGTTCTCCCTCTCCCCCTCCCCCCCTTGGTTTTCCCTTCTCCTTACCCTTGTTGGGTAAGATAGAATTCAAGATCCCAATGGATCTGGATGTTTTTCCCTCTCACAGTTGATTTCCCTGAGATTGAGGTTTAAGTAAATCCCCCCCCCCTCTCTTCCTCTCCTTCTTATAGGAGTTTTCTTCCCCTCCCCTTCCCCTGTGAATCTTTGTGTGAGAACCATTATTCTATTTGGTCTTTCTTTACCCCCTATTTATACATTACATTTTCCCCACATATTAGTATACATAGGTTGATATAAATGTAGTCCTTATAGAAGAGAGTTTGAGTAAAAGAAGAAGATAACATTTTCCCCTTTCCTGAATATTTACCTTTTCAGGTATTCCTTGCTCTTTGATTTTTGGTATCAAACTTTCCACAGAGCTCTGGTCTTTTCTTTGCAAAAAGTTGGAAGTCTTCTATTTTGTTGAATGCCCATACTTTCCCTTGGAAGTATATAGTCAGTTTTGCTGGGTAGCTGATTCTTGGTTGGAGACCCAGCTCTCTTGCCTTTCTGAAGATCATGTTCCATGCCTTACGATCATTCAGAGTAGAACTTGCAAGGTCTTGTGTGACCCTGATTGGCATTCCTTTATATCTAAATTGTCTTTTTCTGGCTTCCTGTAGGATTTTTTCTTTTGTTTGATAGCTTTGGAATTTGGCAATTACATTCCTGGGAGTTGTCTTTTGGGGGTTTAGTGTAGAAGGTGTTCTGTGAGCTCTGTCAGTGGCTGTATTGCCCCCTTGTTCTAGAATCTCTGGGCAATTTTCTTTGATTATATCTTGTATCACCATGTCCAGTTTGGTGTTTATTTCTGGCTTTTCTGGGAGTCGAATTATTCTTAAATTATCCCTTCTCCCCCTATTTTCCAGATCTATCACCTTGTCGGTGAGATATTTTATGTTCTCTTCTAATTTCTTGGTATTTTGGCTTTGCTTTATTGATTCTTGCTCTTTTACACGATCGTTGTCTTCCAGCTGCCTGATTCTGGCCTTTAAAGCCTGGTTTTCTTTTACAGTTTGGTCAAACTGGTTTTGTAGATGCGTGAATTTCTTTTGCATTATTTCCAACTTTTCCTCCCAGAAGGCTTCCATCTTTTTGGTCATTTCTGATTCAAATTCTTCATAGGTTTGTGGAGAGTTTCCATTTCCTTTGGAAGGTTTTTGAGCATTTTCTTTTATATTATCTTCTATCTGCTCTGTATTTTGTATTTTGGCTCCATAGAATGTGTCCAAAGTCGCCCCTTTCTTCTTATTTTTCTTGGTATTTTGGGGCTTCTGTGCTTCTGTGGAGTTTTCCATCTCTGAATGTGGAGGATTGGCTTTTCTTGTCTCTGTCTGGTGTTCAGAGGCTTTAGTCCTGGGCAGATGGTTCTATGACTTTCCCTGGGTTAAACTGAATATGCCTCACTGGAACTGGAATGGAAGGGTCAGACCACGTTGCTTTCAGGAAGTTGCCTTCAGAATCGCTGGCTGTGAGGCTGTTTCGTCGGCCTGCGGGGGGATGGGCTGCAGCTAACCCAAGCTCCGAGAGCAAGGACTTTCACTGAGACTTGGATAGCAGGATCCAGCCCGTGAGGCTGTCTTGCCTGCCCTGAGGGTTGCTGTTGTTTTGACCAGCTCTCTGCAGCGGAAACCCCAGGCAGTAACTTTCACCGGGACTATAGAAGGCCCTGAGGGTTCTGCTCTCTGAGCCCAGCCGGCAGGGCTGCGGCTTCCGGGAGCCTTGGACTCTGTGCTCCTACCCCTGAGGTCCGAGGGATCTCGGGTTCTGGCTTTTGAGGGGAGCCGTACCTTTTGAACCGGGTCCAGGTCCAGGAGGAGGGTTCCCAGGGTCTGTGCTGTTGATCGTTTTGAATTTCGGCGCCTTAGGAGCTTATAGTTTGAGATCGGTCGGGAAGGTTTTTCCGGAGATCTGAACTTGAGCTTTCTCTAAGCCGCCATCTTAACCGGAAGTCCCATAAGTAATTTCTAACCCTAACTCAGAGACCTTATCTTTGAAGAGAAAACATTTAGGTAAAGAATGATCATTTTAAATCCAAAAATTTTGATAAAGTTTGTCAAAATTTAGTTAATAACCAGGAAAATAATTCATGTGATGAATCAATTATAAAGTAAGAGAAAACAACTGTGAAAGACCTGAAAACCATGATGAAATGAACAATGAAACGTAATTTCAAAATACAAATTGTGGATGGGAAAATGGAGGGAAAGGATGGCAAAGGAAGGTAGCCAGATCTTCTCCAGGCCCGGTAGGGAGATTGACCAGGTTTTCTTAACTATACCCAGGCTTGGGAATTAAATTAAATCAAGCCAGACTTCAGGGATATTTAGATAGGTTTATTTGGGCTATAAAAGAAAAGTTTGGAAAAGCTAGAGAAAATTTTATCTCTGGCAGCTATAGGGACCAAAAGGCTCTTCATGGAGAAAGGACACTGGGGAAAAGGGGGCAAAAACCCATGCTTCCCTCTTCTTTTATATCTTCTCAGACACCTCCCACAGGTGATGATGAAAACATAATGATGAAAAGTATTCCTTCCACGTATTCAGAAAAGTAAAAAATTAAAGGTATAGAACAGGACACAAACTTCTCAAATCAATTTATTTTTGTTTTAGCTTAACTACATATATTTACTATAATCAAACTTCTCAAATGAAAGTGGAGGAAAGAGGTATGTTAGTGTATAGTAATATGAATAGGGAAAATGAAATATTTTAAAAGGTACAAAGATGCAATTGAAGAACTATGTAGAAGGGAGGAAAATAAATAAATTTAGCTAATACATTACCATCTTCTTAGATGCCACTCAGTTGTTTGTTTTTTTAATTAAATTTTATTTTATTTTCAGGTCTGAATTCCCTCCCTATTACTTCCCTTTTTTCCATTAAGAAAGCAAGAAAAAAATGTTAAAAACATATATAGTCAAACAAAACAAATTCCCAAATTGGTCATGTCAAAAACAAACAAATAAAAAAATTAAGCTTTAATTTGTACTCTGAATCCATCGTTTTTCTATCTGGAGGTGGGCAGAATGTTTGCATTATAAATGCTCTGGAATTATGGTTGGTCATTTTAGTGAACAGTTCTTAAGTTTTTCAAAGTTGTTTGTCTCTGCAATGTTATTATTAACTGTAGAATTTGTTCTCTGCGTTCTGCTCACCTCACTTTTCATTAATTCATACAAGTCTTTCCAAGTTTGTTTGAAACTATTCTCTTCATCATTTTTACCACACAATAGTAACAATCAGTTGTTCTTAACAAACCAATTTGGAGATGATGTAATTTTTTTAGCAAATGACTTTACAAATTATTAAAACTAATTTTACAAATTCTAAATGGGTTAAAAATTGCTCATGAGTTTTCTTGTGTTGACAATATTTGGGTTTTTTAAATAGCTGATTCACAACAAAATCATTTAACTTGGTAGGTGGTGGCATTTTGATACATCCTTTCTCAAAAGTTACCCTTCACCAGAAATATCTATTCTAAAAAGCAGTTTCTTTTTTTTATTCATTGTTCTTGATCTTGAAGAAATTTACTATGGGTGCTTTTTAAGTGTGTCTGGGGAGAGAGGTCTCAAAGGTATCTGCTTGGTAGCACACTATGGTATTTTCATTAAAGAAAAAGTCATTAAGTTTGGAACACTGCTTGTCTTTTGGCAAATAATAAATGTGTTATTACATTTGACAACTCTTAAGCATTTTGCCACAAGTTAAGCAGATACCTTTATGTGAAACAAAAAGATTTCCTGTGGTTGCTTCCTATCTCTTGACTTGTACAAACCACTGACAAAAAAACTTGGATGAGTTAGTAAATATAATTAAGTTGTGAATGCTCTGAGGAAAGGGGAGACAAATAAAAATAGTTAGCAAACAAATTATTTTATGTTTATTTCAATGCAACAAACTAAGAAAACAAAAACAAAACATACCTCTACAGATAATTGGACCCAGGCGAATTTACTTATCCAGCTATTTCCCCTGAAAGCTCAGTTTGCCAAAAGGTACAAAAGTATTTTGGGCAGATTTGGATTTCTTTGACATCTTTAGTATCACTCATTTTGGACTTCATTGGCTTCTCCTTCATGCCCCTAATACCTTTTTTTCAAAATTATCTCCTCTCTGCTTTTAGGCTTCCTTTTAGGTGTTTTATTCCCTTACGAAATTCTAAGCTCTTTAAGAACAGGGACTTTTTTTTTTGTATTTGTATCTCCAATGTTTAGCATAGTTCTAAACATTTAGTAGACTCTTAACAATTATTTGTAGATTATTGGCCACAGATGATTATGCTTACACTTAAGGGGATGTGGAATTTTCCTAAACACTGTTTTTTAAAATTTTTTAGCATTCATTTCTATTATTATTCCAAATGGTTATAAATCCAAACAAAACAAGTGTTTCCATAGATAAAGAAAGAAAAAAATTACAAAATAATCCAAAGGAATGTTGTATTGAGTAAGAAAAATAATAAAATGTGTTTGGAAGAATAAAAGATCAAGAGTTTCAAAGGAATTAATTTTTAAAAACTAAACAAATAAGGTCTAGAAGTACCAGACTTTAAATTGTATTAAACAACAATAATTATCAAAACTACATGATAATAGCTAAGAAATAGGTAAATAAGTGGAAGAGAAATGGCATAAAACAAACATCAGTAAAAGATCATAGTAATCTAGTATTTGATAAAAAAAAAAAATCCTAGATCCAGGATTTGAGGATAACAAGTCACTCTTTGGAAAAATTGCTGGGATAACTAGAAACTAGTTTGGCAGAAACTAGGTAGAGACCAATATCTTAGACCGTTCACTAAGATGAGATGGATATGTGATCTAGTCATAAAAGGAGATACCATAAATAAATAAGAACAAGGAACATATCACTCATAAGATTTATGCATAGGAGAGGAATTTATGAGTCAACAAGAGGTTGAGGAGATTATGAAAGATAAAAAATAATTTTGAATACATTAAATTGAAAATGTTTTCATACAAATAAAACAAATGCTGTCAGGGTAAAAGAATAGCAGAAAATTGGGAGAAAAAAATTCTAGACAGCCCCACAGAGACTTCATACATAAAATATATAGTGAACTTTGTCATTTTTATAAAAACAAGAGTCATACCCCAAGTGGTCAATGAACAAAAGATATGAACAGAAATTTTTTGGATGAAAAAATCAAAACCATATATAAATATATGAAGAAATGTTTTAGATCACTACTGATTAGAGAAATGCAAACCAAAACAATTCTGAGATATCACCCCACACACACCAGACTAGCTAAAATAACAAAAGGGCAAAGTGATAAATTTTGGAGGGAATATGGAAAAACAAGGACACTAAGGCACTGTTGGTGGAGCTGTGAGCTGATTCAAACATTTTGGAGAGGAGTTTGGAATATTACTCAGTTACAAAACTGTGTATACCCTTAGACCTAGAACTACAATTGCTGGTTTTGTCTCCCAAAGAGATTAGGGAAATTACCTATATGTTCCAAAAACTTTTGAATAACTCTCTTTGTGGTAGCAAAGAACTGGAAACATAAGAAATGTCCATAAGTTGGAGAATGGCTAAACAAATTCTGGATAATGATTAAAATGGCCCTAGAAACCATTGCCTACCGAGTAAGAGAAGTGGTTGGAAGCTACCAGCAATTCTGGCCACTGAGCTAAGGACTAGGCAATGATAGACGAGAAGTGAAACATATCCCATGATTGGCTATGCAGTGATACCTACCGTTTGATTGCACCACAGCTCTGACACCACTGCCCCATATAAAGAGCTGGTAAGAGATGCAATTAAGAAGATAGTAAGGGCATCTGGATATCCATCACCTGACTCAGATGAACTATGTCTTCAGGTACTAGAAAAATTAACAGAGGTGATTCCTGAGTAAGTAGTACTTAAAAGATTATGGAGGATGAGAAAGATACCATGGGACTAAAAAATGGTATCTGGATTTCTAGAATTGACCCATATCCAGAAACTATCTAGCCAAGAAAATAAAATAATAATTTTGATCCAAATTTCTGGAATGATGCAGATCTTGAAAATTCTGAATTACATAAAGTTTCAAGACCCATCACCTGACATTCTTTGCCAGATAATTAAAAGTGTAAATGAGGATGATGAATGACAAAATTTGGGGATCCAACTTTCCTTTTTTGCCTCTCATTTCATTTCCTCTTGAGAATTTCAATTTTCCTCTTTTGTCAGTGTATTTCTATTGTATACAATCCTGGTACTTATTAGTGCAAATTGCCTGGAAATGAAAAGCAAGACCATGAAATTGATGTCTTTGGAAACCTTGTATGTATTAAGGAACTGAATTTCATCACTTTATGATTTCTGCTTTTGGACTTTCCTGGAAAATTCAAATGGAACTTTCACCTATTGTATCATAAAATACATTTAAATTTTAACAGATGGATAAGTGATCTCCTGGGTATTGTCTAAGAATCCAGATACAACATCATTTTGAAACCAGGATCTAATTTCACTAAGCAAAATGACTCCCCACGGAGATAGATTTTCCCCCCACAGTTAACTGAAAATGGTACTCTCGAAACAACAGTGTAAACAACATGTAATTATATCTATGAGTTAAACAAGGCTTTGGAATTTAAGTACCTAATATGCTGAAATGGTAATTAGTGATAGGCATTAGGTATGAAAATGTGCCTACCTTTCTATATTCTGCTCCAATCCCCTTTTCAATTTGCCTGGGAGTAATCATTTTTCAACTTAATTTTGTGAATACTTAAACACATCTCCCTTAAACATTAAGGCATTGTTATGGCACCTCATCAACACGGATGCAATTGTATCATAAATTATGGGGCTGTATGCAGTACTTATTTTCAATTTTTTCCAAGTCATTTTTTTCATGATCTGAGAGCATAAATAACCTCAAGAGATGAATAATACATCAAATGAAGCTGAGCTCAGTAGCACTAATCCACTTTTATATAAAAATCAATCAGTGCATTTTGGCATGCAACCTAACCTTATTGTCTATTGATAATGATATTTACACATTTGATATCCTTTTAAAAAATCTAAAATATTATTATCTGTTAAGACTCCCTGAAATTTACAGTTCAGGACCAGGACACAAAAATCAAACCAGAAAGTAGCATCTTCCCCATATGGTCAAAGAATAATCCTAAAAGTCAGACTTATTTTAAATTTGTGATCCATCATTAATAAAAACAATTAAAAATTTCACCCAAAGTAATTTCTTTCCAACTTATTATGATCACTCAGTTGCACAGGGAAAAGAGGTGAGCAAACAATTCTTCCCTCCAGTGAATTAATTTTTCTAGAAAGAATGATTTTCCATTGATTTTTCTTCAAAATGTTTCTGATGAAATGTTCTTGTTTATTTCCTCTTCTGCTGCCCTCGTTCAGCTTCTCACCATCCCTTCTCCTTCTTCTCCCCACAAATGTCACATTGTTTCCCAAACAGTTTTGGCCAGTAGGAAAATGGTCCTGTCAAATTTTATTGATAAGTGCTATGCCTGCACGTTTGCTGATTCTGATGAGGTATTTGTTTTCCCCATAAGTCTCCGGACCAAGAACAGAGACCACAGGGGACAGAGATTTGAAACTGAAGAGTAAGATGAAAGGAAAGCATCTTAGGGGCTTGTGCCTGTGCCTGCCATCCTGAGAAAATATAACCTTGGACCAACCTGGTTCCCCCCTCTTGAGTCCCTTGCCTTTCCAATCATATCATTGCCAAGACATCTAGGTGTTGTGGTGTTTAAAGTGCCAGACTATCAGTCAGGAAGATCTGCATTTAAATCTTGCCTTAGACATTTTGGCAAGACAGAACTTTCCTGTGCATCCATTTCCTCATCTGTAAAATAGGGATTAATTAACTAATCAATCAATTAATTAACTAATTAATGCAGGATTATTATAAGAGTCAAAAGAAATAATATGTGTAATGTGCTTTACAAATCCTATGCTAACAATATTCATTCTACCACTACCACCCCATGCCAACTAAATCATTTTGATCCAAATACTTGGTCAAATTTTTTCTGCAATGTTTCCACTGCTTACAGAATCCAGTTCAAGTTCTAGAGTCTTAATATTCAGGCAACTATTCATCCCTTGCCTGCAGCTTATATTTCTTGTCTTCTTTCTCATGATCTCCCTACCCAAATGATTTATTGGCCCTTCTATAATTACCCTCTGTACTTGCCCTCTCTGCATACATAGAATACTCTCTTCCCACTTCTCTACATAAAAATCTCTCAGGGTTTCTGAAGCCCAGTTTACATTCCACCTTTCTGATGAAATCTCTTTCACATCAGCAGACATTGGATTCTCTCCCCTCAAAGTTCCTTTAGCACCTATTTCCTTCAACATTCATTTCACAACTTTCTTCTGCCTTGCTGTTTGTCTGTAGCTTATACCCATTAATTACACGTTCCTTAATAATATATATCTCAAAATTCTTTCTCTTTCTTGCCCACTGTTATCTAGCACGTGTGCCATGTATGTAACAGAGGATTCTTTCTTCCCAGTGACTCCTACCAATCTACCTAATCATCATGTGACCATTTTCATTGCCTGATCATAGGATCAAGGGACCACTGAAGCCTAGTCCAACCCCTCATTTTACAGACCAGAAATCAAGACCCAGAGAAGTTGTGCAATCTCAAGGCTATGTAGGTAGAAAAATTTGAGTCTTGACTTGTAAATCTCTTCTATCCCACTTAAACTCCTTGCCAGCAATAATAACATTTGTAGAGTACTTCATTTATGCCAGGTACTTTAAAACAGTCTTGGGAGGAAGGTACTTCCCATTTTACAACTGAAGCAAACGGGTTAAATATTGTGCCCACAAACATAGAATTAATAAACATCTGAGGCTGCGTTTGAACCCAGGTCTTCCTGACTGCAGGCCCAGAACTCTATCCACCACCCCAGCTAGCTGCCTCTACCAAATGGAAGTTTCCAAGGGTCAGGGAATGCTTTTTATTTTGTCTTGGTATCCTCAGTGCCTATCACAATGCCTTGTTTGGGTTGAATTCAACAGATCTCTTTATAAGGAACCCACGACATTTGTTGGACTGGATTGAGTGTATTTCCTATGATGCCCTGGCTATGTGCTAATTAATATTAGCCCAGCTGGTTTATCCCATTCTATGCATTCATGCAATAATAAGCTCTTCTCCTTTAGATATAACTCTGATGCAACTACTTCGTGTTTTCTTTTAGGCTTGTCTGTCAGCTTGACTTTGCTTTAAAAACCACATTACAAAACTCTTGGCTGATTGGAATGATACGTGATGTATGGCAGCAGCAGTTGATTTATTTTTGTAGTGTTTTATGGCTAGATCATTCAGTAGGAACATATTTTGGTTTATGGTAGGAAAATAAGCACATATATTAAGCTTTCATTGAAAAATATAAAAATTCCCATTTAAGCCTCAACTTGGAAGTGCAAACAGTCGGGTTATTAGAAATTCTTTGGTACTAGGATTCCCTTATCATGTTCTAAGATAAACAAGCATTCTCCTAAATGCTTCTTTTATGAGAACCATGACTTTGCAACATTGCTCTCACTAAATCTCCTGAAGGGTATACAGAGGTTAAATTTGACCTTCACACTTGGTTGAGTATAGAATGGGTAGCCTGGAAAGAAAGCTTTCCCCACTTTTTGTACTTCAATGAGTTGGCAAGGCTCTGGATGAAAGATTTAATTCAAAAGATGCCATTATAACAAACCCATTGCTGTGTCACATGTCCAAATAAACCCTCCTGTCAGAAATACACAGCACCAAAGATTTCAAGAGAGGCAGCATCCTATAGCAGACAATCAGCCCTAAAGTAAAAACCTGAGATTAAAACCTGCTTTGAGCTGAAGACCACTTCTAAATGCCCAAATGACCCTCTACCACTATAAATTGTAGAGTAGGTTCTGGTTTGTATTAGAAGGGACAGTTTCTTGACTAATTGTGCCCTGTACCTAGAGTTACTTCACTTTTTAATTGAAAAAAGTTATTGGTATTTATTTCATTAAAGATTTCCCAATGACATGTAAACTTTTTTAACAATTAGTTTTTTTCCTAATTCTCCCTTCTCCATAAACCTGACAGGTACATTTTTCCATGCTCCTCTAATTTAATTATATCTTTGATCTTTAAATCATTGATTCTTTTTGACTTGATCTTCATATATAGTGTGATTTGTTGGTCTTTGTCTAGTTTCTATAAAACTGCTTTCTAGTTTTCCCAGCAGTTTTTTTTTTTGTCAAATTGTGAGTTGTTACTCCAAAAGCTTGAATATTTGGGTTTATTAAGCACTAGATTACTGTGGTCATTAACTATTGTGTATTATGTACCTAATCCATTCCACTAATCCACCACTATATTACTCAGTCAGTGTCAGATTATTTTGATAATTGCTGTTTTGCAACACAGACTAAATTATTCAGCCTCTCCATTTTTTAAAGAAAAATAAGAGGTAGTAAATATTGAGCTGCATACTTTTTGCTTCTACTAATGGATGTATTTATTGAACACTCATTAAATCTGCCTTATTAGACAATAACGATACAAAATAAAAAATGAAGTGGTCCTTCTGCAAAGGAGTCTATACACTATTGGGAAGACAGAGCTCTCAGAAGCTATTTCTTCTTATGGCCTTTTAACATGTCATGAAGTGTCCCTTCAATCTTAATCTAATTTGTGCATTAGCATCAACTGTCAGACTTACTAATAGTTCTTTTCCTTCCCCTCCCCCTTTTATATGAAGGAGAACTGGTGATATCCTATAGCTCTGATAGTTCCTGGATTACATTAGCTGTGAAATGTGATCTCTTCCCACGTAATGGACACTATTTTCTGTGATCCTTGATGCTAGAAGTCTCCTAATACCTTCAGATCAAAGAGTAATATAAATCCATCAGTATAATCTCTGAAAATTAACCACTTGCTAGTTAGTCTAAAATAGGCTTAACCCCAGCTCATGCTTCTAAAATTTCCTTCACTTCACAGGTTTCTCTTTGTTAACTGAAGCAAGGGTACTATCGATCCCTGGAAAATAAAGTCTTGATCTAATGAAGGACAAACTCTTTTTGGTGAGTTTTCAGTTATAGTTGTTACTAAAGCAGCCAATGTAGCTGCTCCCTACAGAGCTACTGCTTAGAGATTGGACTGCTGCCTCAGGGCCATCCTAGTCCACTGGCCAGCTGGAGGTGAGTTGAAACAGATCTGGTTCCATCTCTGATTGCCTCCAGCAATACGAGCACCAACATGGGTGTGTCTGTTCACTTGCTGTTACTATAATGAAACATTGCTTCAAACTGTGCTTCTGTAAATTGTTCCTCCAGACCCTTTCCCCATCCCAGAGTTTTTCTACTTATCTCACCTTTCAGTTTCAAAATGATAAATCCACCTTTATTACTTTGAAATGGGTTTGTGTAAAATTAATACTTTTCTCCCATTTTATTATTTGAAAGCACAAGGCTGCATATCATCTGAATTTCTTCCTTTCCTATCAAACTTCACAATAGATTAGTTAATCTAAAATGAAGGCTTCACTATCTATTAAACTCTTTGGAGAAAGTGACTAAGATATTAACTAGAGACTACAAACTATCTTTTTGGATTTTGTTGTATATAATCAGATGATCATAGGTCTAGAGCTGGAAGAGACCTTAGAGGCTAACAAGTACAATCTTCTCACTATAGAGATAACGAAACTGAAGCCCAGGGAAGTCAAGCCATGTACCCAAGGGCACACAGATATTGGGTATCTAGGGCAGTAATTGAGCCCAGGTTTTTCTAGAATAATGTCTTATCCCATCACAACAGAAGCATCAAATGTGCAGCCCACAATACTGTAGCTCAGCCCAAGTCAGATTAAAATACAATTGGGAAATGTTTAATGAAACAAATAATAATACTATAAAACAGATAATATTAATATATCATTTTTGCAGTCAATATGTGGTCTGTAGGCATCCTAATGTTTGGTTTAGTGACCTTAGTTTCTATTTGAGTTTGATGCCACTATACTATACAACACTGCCTCTCATTAGTTTAGAATTAATGGTTCTGACATGCTCTCATCCACACAAGTTTAGCCATTGTTAAGGATGAAGAGACACAGATGATCCTTTTGGTCCCACAGAAGTTTATACTTAATCTGAATATTTAACAAGAGTTCACCAAATGCATTTGCCTTTGAATCTAACACCTTTCAGAATGGATAAGCCATGCAAGAAAGACTGAGGATCCAGTCTGTGTCCCAAGAGGGACATTCTGAACTCTCTGGGCAATGTGTAATTAATTTCTGTACCCTAAAACTACAGTTCCCACCACTCCACTCTCCTCCTGTTGTTATGTGCTGATGTAGGCAGGATATAATTCCTTGTATTTCTGCCTCTCTCTCTCTCTCTTCTTTCTGTAATGGCAGTGATGGCCAGAAGTCTTTTTAAACAGACAAGAGTCTAGTCACATGGTTTTATTTTGTTAATTAATTACCCTTTTATTCCTTTACTTCTAGTGATTATTAATAAACTTTATAAAATATAATACTTGGAGTATTGGATATTAATTTAAATCTTACAGCAGGAACTATTGTCCAACTGACTTGGAAAGAAAATTAGAGAGCCCTGCCTGTTCATAAGACTGGCCTGAGTAAGAAAAATGCAGACTAGATGAAATCAAAAGATGAGAAGAACTATTAGAATGTGAAAGGGTTGGTGAGACATACTTATTCTCCAAAACTTTTATGTTCCCATTCCTCATCCAGGCTAAAGTGGATTATGTTCTATTAACAGTCTGAGCTAACCTCTATTATTCCCCCAAATTTATGAAGGAAAGAGAGAAGTAGGAGGAGGAGAGAAGCAATTGGTTGTACCTTCCTGCAGTTGGCTTTTAGATGAGTTGTTTCTTGAGCATTCACTTTTTTCACTGAAAAAAAAAAAGTCATGGCATCAAATTTAATTTATTTGGATGTTGCATGTATGAGTTAGAGAGGAAAAGGGGAACCCATTCGTAAAAGGGACTCATATTTTGTTCTTCAAAATACTTTAAAGTTGGAGCCTGCTGACAAGATAGAGTATGGTTGAACCTTATAAAACCTTGCAGATTATATGTGACTCTAAATCATCTCCTAGAGAGAGAAGTAGAGATTTACAGATTTACAAATAAAAGCAAAAAAAAAAGTCTACTTGGGGAGAGAGAGAGAGAGAGAGAGAGAGAGAGAGAGAGAGAGAGAGAGAGAGAGAGAGAGAGAGAGAGAGAGAGAGAGAGGACATTGGCACTGGACTGCTGTATGCCCAATTTTAGCCTGAGGATATTGTAGCTTCTTGACATTGGTATTGGCACAGTGAGCCAACTAGCTTCAAGGCTGCTATTAACCTAGCCTTCTAGCCCTAAGCATACATGTCATGACACAGCAAAGCATTTATACATTCCACCCCAGCTTTGTTTAAATCATGGGCATCCCCCTTAATTAATTCCTGGTTCAATGCAGTAGGCTATGTCTCCCCACAGGTGGGTGAGTGACAGATTGAACCATTCTGATTTCCTGTAATAGCTTAGTAACTTATAGTTTCCCATCATGTCATTCACAAATCATCTCTGTAGACAGGCTCCAGGTTATAGGATTACACCTACTTCCATTCCAAATGACGAGAGTGGTGTTTCCAAGTGACTTTATAACAAATAACTCACCCTCAGGATAAATGATACATGGAGGACTTTGGCCCATATTCCTCTTGGATAACTTTTAACTCTACCTAGAAATCAATGGGAAGGAGAAATTCCTCCATGGACTTCTGAGCCCTTGAATTCCTCACTACAAATCTTTTTTTTTTTCCCTACAGAATTTCCTCTCCATTCTATTTATAGCCTCATAACATGATTTGTAAGAGTGTGCATACTGGGGCTTATTACTGTTTCTCAACTCCTTTTACACAAATTTAAAGCTTTAAACAGGATTTCCTCTTCCTACTTTGGATACTCCCATAGCTACATAGAATGTAAGAATGAGAAAGGTTTTAGAGATGATATAGTACAACCTGCTCTTTTTTATGATATGGAAACAGACTGATCAAGCAGGTGAAGTGATTTGATTGAGCTCATATACTGCTCCTGGAGTGGACATAGTGTCCTGCACACAGTGGATCTTAATACATATAGGCTGCTATTTCACCAACTTTGAGTATAGAATTGGACATTATGTCTTAGAGAAAGAAGCAATATAATGCCGGAAGAAAGGCTACTGTATATAATAGAGGACCTGTGTTCCTATTCCAGTTTAGTTACTTTGTGATCTTGAGCATATCCTTAATATCTTGGGATTCTAATTTCATCATATGGTTAATGAAGGATTGGACCAATTGATCAGAGGTTTCATCTAGAGGACAGATGAATGCATGAAAATCCTGGTCTCCCAAGTCATCATTCATTTTTCTCTCCCCTACACCAAAGCTCTTCCACCTCTTCATCCTGAATTAATGGCTCCTCCTCTAGACTTGATTACCAAATCAGGATAAGTAGCCCTTCTCCCCTCCTTAAGCTCCTTAAGGAAGAGGATCTTTTTCTGATCTGATTTTCTAGGTCTATTTCCTTCTCCCATTTTCAAATTGTTAGCTATTTTCTTCACACCTGCCTGACTAGCCAAAGTAGTGTCCTTGGGATTCTGCATAAAGGAGCTTCCTGATTAGTCTTTTCTTTTGTTTTGAGATGAACTAAACCTCTGTTGTAAGTCCTCATTCTTGTTAGGTCTATTTCTCCATCCTGGTTTAATCATGGAACCAAAGAACTAGACAGGCTAAATGGGCCCAATGCCTCGTCTTTTGGTGACTCCTAAAGTAATAAGTATTTAGAAAGTGAGGTAGCCTCTAGGAACTGATAAACTTTTTAATTTCTCACGGCATGTTATTTTTAACTTCCTTGCCTTCCTGAGGGCAGGAATCTGGAGAATCCCATCTGTTGATCCTTGTTCCATATATGTTTGTAGTATAGCAGAGCCTAGCAAACATGTGCATCTTCTTTATCAGAGTACCTCACATACAAGGGACTTATGAGTCTGCTTCTTTAAAGTTGTGATGCTACCTAATAGAAATGCCTTGGAGAAGCATTAGAACAAGCATAGAATATTTAACAGGTTAGCTAATATTTCAGGTCAGTTGCTGTGGTGAATAGGAGGTGATTTGAATGACAACAGAAGCCTTCAAAAGCACTAGTGACCAGAGCTTCCGGCAATTTCTTCTTTGCTTCTCTCTCTTCCTTTGATGCTTTTACTAGCAGCAATTGAGAGATGATATAAGTAGAGAGAGTTTGGACTTTCCCCTCTTTAAGGATGACAATTGGTCCTGTGAAAAATAAGCCTTTGTTAATGTTTAGGGAATGGAGATTAAGCTGACATTTCTGATTTTTTGTTTCAAAAGGTGAAGAGTGAGCTTCTTTTTCTTCAGAGTACCAGCATACAAATGCTGAAGCCAATTCAGTAACAAAGCTCAGAAGACCAAGGAATGACAGTCAGGACTGACTTTGGATCCCAGGCCAGTGGTAGTCAAAAGAAGGATTTATTTGACCATCAAGTGATATCTGGATATGAACTTAGTAGAACCAATGTTATGTAGAAAGCTAACAGACCAAAATGAAACTGGGAAGTATATGCTGCTCTACATGTTAGGGAAAATGTTTGTACTTGTTTTCTTGCTATATCTTCAAAGCACTTATCCCTTTGTAAAAGGTACTCCTTGTTGAGTTTAAATGTACTGGAGCACTAATTACTGGCACTTAATAGTAAGGGACCATAACCATTAGGGGTTTTAGTTAATAGCATTAGAGACACTCAAATCCTCCAGAGTACCCCCAGGACTAAGAAAGGACCATGTAGTCAAGCTGGCATCTGGGAAAATGGATCAGACTAAACAGACTGTGATATATGAATGCGATTAGATGTTGTTCAGTCTTTTCTCAGTTGTATACAACACTTACTGATCCCAATTGGGATTTTCTTGGCCAAGCTACTAGAGTGGTTTGCCTTTTCCGACTCAGTATACAGATGAAGAAACTGAGGCAAACAAGTTAAGTGACTTGTCCAGGATCACAAAAATAGTAAGTGTCTAAGCCCAGATTTGAATACAGGTCGTCCTAACTGCAGGCCCAGTACTCTATCCACATGCTAGTTTCTGTATCAAAGAAGTGATGGGAGGGATGGTTTCAGGAAAAAAAAAAAAACCCTGGAAGATATGTGAACCGATAGAAAGTGAAATGAGCAAAGTCAGGAGAACATTGTACACAGTACACAGTAGCAGGAATATTCTAATAATTATCAACTGCAAAAGATTTTGCTACTCTGATCAATATAATGACCAAAATAATTCCAAAAGATCAATGAAGAAAAGCTCTGTCCACCTCCAGACAGCAAGAGAACTAATGAATTTTAATTGTAAATTGAAGAACATGTTTTCACTTTATTTTTCCTAGTTTTTTTCTTATAACCTGGCTAATCTGGAAATGTTTTTCATAACTTCGCATATATAACTGGTATCATTTTACCTTTTCATTAAGTGGCTGAGAGGTAAGAAGGAAGGAAAAAATCTAGAACTCAAAATTCCAAAAATGAATGTTAAAAAGAAAACAAGAAAAAAAGAAAGTGCACTAGCACATACTTACTATATTTGTACTTAGCAAGAGAGGTGTTTCTTTCTCTTCCTGACTCTTTGACACTTTGTGCCTCTGTATCTGTCTCTTTGTCTATTTCTTTGCCTCTCTTTTTCTAAATTTTGAGCAAATCTCCCCAAACCTTGCATTTGAGGCTTGAACTTGACCTTAAAGAGCCTCTCCTACAGATCTGTGTTTACATTTGGAGAATAACTCTCTGTCTTCATCTTCTCTTCCATTCCTACTTTTTAATGCTTTCCTAGTGTTCTGACTACCTCATCCCTTCCTGTTTGAATTTTTATCTTGGATACAATCTCTCTTCCAAACTATAACTTCTTTTACAATTTCTGTACTTCTCCACAATTTTGTTCTGCTTCCTATCCACTTCTCTCATTCCCTTTCCCCTTTCAAATCAACATCAACACATCGAGATGGCTGTGAACTTATATCTTCCATGTATATTCAAATATTAAACTTTCATTAAAAACTACACATGGTATTTTATTTTTCTTATTTTCCCTAACAAAATTGGACTCAAAATCTAATTTGTATTTTATCACAGCCATATCATAAGTCTGTGGTTCTTGATTCATTCATTTTCTTTTTTTTTAATTATTTTCCCTGATTACAGGTCAAAATAATTTTAACAACTTAAAAATAATTTGAGTCCCAAATTACCTCCCTCCCTCTCTCCACTTCTTTCTCACTGAGTTGGTAAGCAATGCCAAATAGATTTTACATGTAAAATCACAAAAGACTTTTTTGTATCAGTCCAATTGTAGAAGAACACTTTTAAAAAATGAAGAAAGTGAAAAACAGTATGTTTTGGTCTGGATTCAGATTCCATCAGTTCTTTCTCTGGAGACAGAAGACATTTTTATCACTAGTTTTTGGAATTGTATTGTATAGCTGAGAATACCTAATCTTCTAATATTGGTCATCCTAAAATATTACTGTTACTATGTACAATATTCTCCTGGTTTTGCTTACTTCACTTTGTATCAGTTCATGTAAGTCTTTCCAGGTCTTTATAAAATCATTCTGCTCATCATTTGTGACTCTAGGTAAATCAATTAACTTTTCAATATCCCCAGAAATTCTTTTGGCCTGTAAATTACAGAACAGTTGCCTGAGGGAGTTCACTATACCAATGAAATAAAAATGTCTCCCAATAAAAAGATTGGAAGGAAGAATTTTTTTCCTGTACACTTTTTGTATGGAGAAGAACTGTTATAAATAAAATGCTTTTTAAATTAATTATTAATAAAAATGGTGTAAAAATTCACTTTTATTGTTATACTGAAGTACTAGATTTCTCCTTGATTTTTTTTATTTAATTAGATAATATACACCAATATATCAACTAACCTCCTTTACAATTTTGATAGGAAACCTTCACTTTAGAAATATAAGTGACTAGATTCTCAAAGAATCGGACCAAAATATCATCATTCAGCCATCTCTTTTTTTTAAAAACTCTTACCTTCCACCTTAGAATCAATATTGTGTATTGGTTCCAAAGTGTAAGAGCAGTAAGGCAATAGGGGTTAAGTGACTTGCCCAGGGTCACACAGATAGGAAATGTCTGTGGCCAAATTTGAACCTAGAACCTCCCATCTCCAGGCCTGGCTCTCAATCCACTGAGTCACCCAGCTGCCCCCATCCCTTTTTTATTTTATATTATCAGCACCAGATTAAATATCATGCATTTTGAATAAAAGATCTCTCCCTTCCCCTTACATACAACTGCATATCATTATTTAGGTGAATTCTCTCAAATGAGATGCCAAATAGCTTGTTTTGTTATTCCCATTGCTATTTAGACATGTACACAGAAATCATCATTCTCATAAGCTTATGACTTAAATATTTTGGGTTAATAATTATATGTGGCAAGCATTCACTCATTTATGAATCATATGTATTATATATAACCTGTATAACATTACAGTCTCAATATCTCATATTTATATTTGAAATACACACTGAACATTAATTCACCCCAATGCTTGAAATAAAAGTCAAAAAATCATCTTCCACAAAGTAAAAATTATATCACATGAAGTTGTATTTCAGGTACAACTCTGAGCACCACTTATATTTAAAACATCATCTCTAACTTTATATAGGCACAATATACAAATTTCTTTTACTGCAAAGGCTTTTTACTGAAATGGTCTTGAAAGAAAACAGAGCTAATTTTTTAAAAATAATGAACATTTTCCTTGCCATTTAAGTTTATTTCTATATAAACTGATCAAGGAATTTATTTAACTTATTGATGCGTAACATAATTTTATTAAAACATTTAATAAAACATAACATGAATCTTTAAATATTTAAGAAACTTTGTCATTCAAATTTAACAGTCATCTCTTAAAATTAAATCAATATAAACTGGCAAATAACATCACAAATGATTTTTTTAAATGGCCAAATCATTTCCCTCTACTCATCCTCTAAAACACTGGGATGTTTTTTTTTTATTGTTTTTAAAAAAGAGGAATTCATTATAAAGAATGTTTTTCAGGCACTATTACAGATTTTATTGTGTAAGTAAGGCATTATTTTCAGAATAAACATTGTGTGATAATATACTATATTCTCCATGAAAATTTACAAATCACATGGCACTTCAAGTTTGTTTTACTCAGGAAAAAAAATCACTTGTCTGCAGCTGGCAGATTCTGCACAGCTGTCATCTCTGATTTTTCTATGTTCCTTTACCCAAAAAAAGAGTCAAAGTGGGTATATAGAGGTTGAGGCTGCTTAGCCCAAGAAAATGGCCAGTAGTGTGCACCTTTTTCCAGGCCCTTGACCTTTATGCACCTGGGAAAAGACCCCAGGAGACAAAATACAGAAGAATGATCATAATGACACAGAAGGATCACTATGTTCAAGAAAAGCAGGGGCCTCGTCAGCTTTTAAAGAGAATTTATTCTATGCTAAGGTTCATCCTTTTACTGGAGATCAGTAGACACCCACAAAGAAGAACTACAAAATTCTTTTCAAATAAGTATTATTTAACACAACATGCTAATTTAATATGTTGATAACACATTAGACTAATCACCTTTTTTAGAATTTAATGTCTCCAAGCCATTAAAATATCAATTTTCATATTAATTCAATGCACAGAATCATAAAAACACAAAATTATAAACCTATTCATACTATCATCTTGTCTACATAGTTCAATTAAATAAACCAAATTTTTATAAAAGGAACCAATTGGGTCCTTCAAGTTGTTATAACAGATAATTGCCAAACAATCAATGTATTACACAAAGGGCCAGTCAGTTCAGTTTTTAAGTGCTTATTTCATAAGCTAGTTGTTTGGGGTCATTTTAATAACCGAATCCAATTAATAAGGAGGTTATCAAATTATGTTGTGGTGACCAACTTACATAGTCGATTAAGCTAGATATATATAATTCATAGAAATAAGACAACAAAAATATATGGTTGAGAGTCCAAGTGTCAGCACTGAAATGTTGGGAAAGGCATTTTCAATTCCTTTGTTAAATCTAAATCCTCTGTGTAGATTGAAGGGAGAAAGCACTTTTATCTAGGCTCAAGTTTTCTGCTAAGAAACAAGAAAGGTTTGGACTAAGTGCTCTAGGAAGTCCCTTCTATCTCTTATGTTCTCTATATTTTAATCATGACAATAGGGATTTATAATAAGCTTTAAGGAAGCTGAATTTGGAGATTTTCTTTGAGAAACTGAAAAATAGATTAACAACATTCACATAACAGATTTAGGTTATTTTGCTAGGTTTCTGTTCTGTGAGTTAAAAATTACCACCAAATTTTAGCTTTTTGATATGTGGGATATGAAGAGAAGGAATAAAATATTCATTTATCACATGAATGCAATCATTTTTATTTTGAAGGAAAGTCAGATTTCTATTGATAACACTTAGCTGATCTTAATATATGAATAAATTACCAAACAAAATGTGGGCCACTTTCATTTTAGTTGGAAGAATGAGGGGAAAGGCTTAAACATTTTAGAAATGAAGAGATGTTTTCCTTACACTCCCCATACCATTTCATCTGTTCATCATTTTACTTAATCCATGATAATGTTTTTAAAAAATACATATTTTATATTTATTTTACATAATTAATAATAATAATTATATAATTATGAAGAAATCCTGAATTTTATTCATTTAGAAGTAAAAAGAAGTGAAACTATTTCCCTGAGTATCCTTTTGTACTTGGTGCCAAACTAAAAGATGGAAAATTTATATTTCAATTATCAGTCCAAAATATTTTAAAATTTTCCTTCTACATGGAACAAAATACTATTCTTCTATTTTAATGGCTCTAGTTTCATGCTTTGCACTATTTACAACACATGAATTTGTGTTGTTTTACATTATTGATGTGTTTCAGAAAATGTTGATGGAAATTCAAGTTTTGTAAATAAAATTCTATTACAAACACACTAATAGAGCTCCCTGCTTAAAGGAAAGATTCTTGTGGCTCTTATGTAAAGAGAAAAACTATTTTAAAGGTAAATCATCACCTCTAGATTTATTGTTGTAGTTTTTAAAGAAAAATAATAACAAGGCATATCTGTATTTGGAAACCTTAAATTCCTCAGAAATCTCAATATGATTTTGCAAATGAAATGAGAAAAGCTCTTTAAGAACTCTTGTTTCTTGGATTTATTCAGTTTTATCTTTCCTGAGAAATACACAAGTATCTAGCACCCTGAGAGCTGTGAAAAGAATATTCCCTTCCTTTTTTTGTTTTGCTCAGGCTTGTTCTTTCTGCCTGTAATGTTCTTCCTCATTATTATTGCTTTTTGAAATTATATCCTATCATCCAAGGCGCAGTTTAAATACTACTTCTCCACAAATTTTATTTGATTGCCTCCAGTTGGTAGAAAACTCTCCTGTTTCTGGATTCACAAAACAATTGCTTTGAGAGATAATATGATGTAGTGGATAGAAAGATGGCTTTGTGTCCAGGAAAACTTTATTCAAGTCTAGGCTTTGACAAATAATGACTATATGGCCTTGGGTGAGTCACTGAGCTTGCTGACACTATAGGCTACTCTAAGGCCATAAATCCTAGAAAAAGTGCCAATCTCCATTTGTAGCAGAAGTTTCCTCAACTGGGAGTTCCATAAATTGGTGAAACCACAATTATAGAGCCTGTTCCATATAGAAGTTTTCACATTCTACTTTAAACCATATGTTCATTTAGAGATCAGGGAGTGTATAGTAGAAAGGGCTCTGATTATAATGATGTAGGGCCTGTGACTTTGGGCAATATACTTCTTTGAACCCCAGTTTACTAATTTGTAAAATAAAGGAGTTATAAAAGGGGAGGCAGCTAGTTGGCACAATGGATGGAGCACCTGCCCTGGAGCACATTGGTCCTCGGTTCAAATATGGACCCCCAATACTTCCTAGCTTTGTGACCCTGGGGAAGTCACTTAACATCCTTTATTTAGCCATTGCCCTCCTGTCTTAAGAGGTATTATCAAGACAGAAAGTAAGATGTTTTTTTAATTACATACAATAAAGGAGCTGGACCCAATGGTGATTGATTTTTCTGTTTAGATCATTCATATTTTATTTATTTTCATAGCCCTTCTCCAGTACTTACTGCAGTGCTTTGTGCTGAGTTAACATTTAGTAAATTTTCAATGTGTTTCTGAGCATTTGTATTATTTTGAAACAATCTAATTCTTTCACTAAGTTGTCAATATGCAAAGAATTACAAATTAATGAAATAGCACAATAGAACTCTCTAAAATAAGGGCTCTCAGCCTTTTTTGTGTTAAGGTCTTGTGAAGGAAATAAACCCCTTTTGTGGACTTTAATGTCTATATTTATAATTGAGCTATTATTATGTGCCATTTTTATAAAGGAAGGAAATACAACAATTCTTGCTTTGTTTGTTTGCTCTTTTTACATCCTTACCTTCAATCTTGGAAGCAATACTAAGTATTGGCTCTAAGGCAGAAAAGCGGTAAATGTTAGGCAATGGGGGTTAAGTGACTTGCCCAGGGTCACACAGCTAGAAAGTATCTGAGGCCAGATTTCATCATAGAACTTCCTGTCTCTAGGCCTGGCTCTCAATCCACTGAGGCATCCAGCTGCTCCTGGAAATTCAACATTTCAAGTGAAAGTTAGAGATAAAAAATCTAATTCTTTCTTCTCCAAAAACATAGAGCCCTGTTTTAGATTCATTTAAAAAAAGACTCTTGAGTTACTGGAATTTATATCTGCTGTAGAATTCAGAATACAGAGGAGAAACTCAGGCACATTATAGATCATGTTCCACTGATCACAACCTCCATTCCAAGTAAGTAGGAAACCCATCTGATTTGGCTTTCAGTCTCACTGAGAAAATGTGTCTGAACTTAAAAATCAGAGATCTTCTCCCATTACTGAAGTTTAAGAATATACAATTCTTCTGATTTGAAATCCGAGAAGTGAAAGGAGTATAGGAGCAGCCATTTAAGATTCTAAGAACAGTGACTTGTAATCAGTTTCAGAGATATCTGACAGTATTGCACAGGTTTTTAAGTATAGCTTTGTGACCTTCTTCACTTTTGCAATTTTCAGACAAAGTTAGGGAAAGTGGTAGAATATGTTCAGGGTGCTTGAAGGCTTAAACTAGTCTGAATTTTTAAAATCAGCATGCATTTTCCTATCAAAATGTGAGTGTAAGTTGTTAGCCCATTGCTCAGAACTGAATGGCAAGAATCTTCCCTTCCTATTATGAGCTCCAGTAATAGGAAGTGTTTATTACAGTTCCTCTGGGGAATCCTCCGTCTTTTCGTTGCCCACGCAGAGGGGACAGCATACTCCTTTCGCCATTTGTGGATGGAGGCACTCTGCCGGAGGGCAGGTCTTCATCGTACATGTCACCTGACCATTCTGAAAGGGAAGGTTAAAATATTAACTGTATGTTTCTGACACAGAGACATCTAGAGTAATGTAGACCAGTTTTTACATGTAAACAAGCATTTTCTAGAACTCTACAGTCCCCATCCCCACCCCTCTCTCCTGCTGCCACTAAAATCAAAATAATTTAGGGTATAATCCTATATGTGTAACAGGAGAATATATTCACTGTAACTTTGACAACCCACTAAATGAATTACATATTATGAGTTATCCACTGGAAACAGGGCACTTCGCATCAGAAAGAAATACTACATCTTCCAGAAGAAAAATCAATCAGCCAACAAGCATTAGTTGATTTCATGCTTTGATAAATGTCTAATTTTTCATATAAATATTGACATGGATGATATAGAAATAAACTCATTAGGAACAAATTGCTTCCACCACCTCCCCGTACAGTGTTAAGTGGGGGTGAAGATGATAGAAAACATTTACATATTGCCTTAAGGTTTACAACATATTTTACACATATTATCTTCCTTGATCCTCATGAGAAGTGTGTAAATTGGGAGCTATTATTATATCCCCATTTCAGAAATGTAGAAACAGAATTTAAAGTAGCTTTTCCAAGGTGGCAGCGCTACTATGTTTCTGAGGTCACATTTGAAATTGGTTCTTCCTCAATAGAAATGCAACATCACTTGCTAGGATAAGGAGGGAACAGGACAATGGAGAAACAAGATATCAAACTTGTGTGGAAGGAACATTATTAGCCTACTGCATGTCTCAAGTGATGGCGATGTAGGGACAGGAGGGAAAATTGCTGTCCCCCAAAGACCTAGACAGAATGATTTTCTTTGTTGTTCTTCTGAGGTGAATTCCCACATCATGGGGAGTTCTTGTTCCGAACAAGGTAGACCAGCCACAGACGTAGCAGTTAGACATGAATGTGAAGCAAATCTGTAACTTCCTCTGTGCTTACCACAGAAATTACACCAGTGTTTCCTTTATTGACTTTTGAGCATTTTAGTCAAATGTTTCTAAAGACTGACAGGGAGAGATGTTGTCATTTGAAGGCAAGCTTTTCCCTAATGTCAAAAGCAATCATTTGAGATGTAGACTAAACATCCTTGTAAGCACACAATTTTATTTTATTTTTTAATTCTATTTAATTAGATGATTTAGAATAATTTTCTATGGTTACAAGAGTCATGCTTCTTCCCTCCCCTCCTCCCACCCCACTCCCAAATCTGACTCGCAATTCCACTGCGTTTAACATGTGCCATCGATCAAGACCCATTTCCTTATTATTAATACGAGGGTGATCTTTTAGAGTCTGCTTTCCCAGTCAGAGCCCCACAGACCCATGTGTAAGTACACAATTTTAAAAGAATTAAACTCAGTATCTAAGTATGGAAATAGCATAGTATAGTATTTATTTGTATCCTAATCATTTTTCTTCTTGTCATTACAAATTTCACAAATGTACTTTTCTGCCGAATATTCTTGCTTTCATTTTGAGTAGTTGCTTATCCCTAGAAAACTATCTCCTCAGTCGAGGTTTATGGCAAAAAGAACTCAGGAATAATTAATCATTGAATCAGAATTTAGAAAGTGAATTGAGCAAATAAGCAGTTATGTGTTTCATTTTAAAAGCAATGTGTCTAGAAAAGCCCAAATCCATTTGATTGTGAACTCCATTAATCCTTCCCTACTTCCACTGAATAAGCAGATTCAACAATTTTCATTGTAAATAGAGTATGTAGTTTTTTTAAAGTACAGAATTAAGACTATTAGTACAAGAAAGAGAATGAAGATGGTTTGTGGGAATAGGAAGAAAGCAGCTTAGCTAATAGTCACATAGAATATGCCAATTTCTCTCTCATGACAGGGCTTAAACTAGGACTAATCACACATACCACATGTTCAGAAGACAGCATAAATTGGGAGAGATGGAGGGGCAGGGCAAAGGGAGGGGGAAGAAAGAGAGAGGGAGAGCATCCTACCATAGGTCTGTGCCATCAGTCAGGGTACCCATCAAAATCAAAGTTTCTGGGATTCTCACATTAACTCTTTCATCATCCAAAGCCAGTCTACGTGAAGACTAAAAATCCAATGCTTTTCGGGGGGTGGGGAGAGGAGCAGCACTGGACAGTAGACAGAAGTATGTAAAGAGTGATCTTAGCCTTAAGCATTGAGCACTTACCCTTTTGGCTCACTACAGTAATAGGAAAATCATTGATCACTCCGAACTTGGACTGACCTTCAAGAATATTCCTGAAATCTGCTTCAAGGCACACAGTTTCAAGAAGAAATTCTTCCTAGTACTTCAACTGGCAGGAAACCAGAGGGAAAATAGAGGGAGGCGGATGAAAGAACTTGGAGCCAAACGTACCTTACAGATACAGCTAATGCAGTCTTCTTTCATCCAGTGTTCATTGTCCCTCCGATGAATTCTATTATCATCCATGCATCCCTCCTGCCTCAGGCGAGCCTCCAGCTTGTTTATCTGAATAAGGAGGTGGAAGGAAAGGAGGCAAAAATAAGGAGTAGAGAGAAACTAAGCTGATGAATAACATGGTTTAATGAAATACTACAAACGCTCTGTAAGCACAAGCCTAGGAGGCATAGGAAACTTCAAAGCTACACCTCATTTTTCTTTAACGCTTTCATTCCAAAGATAACAAACCAGGATCTCCACATATCTATATTCCTAAACAGAACTCCAACTGTTCTATATTTCTGAGTAGTGAACCCATTATAGGAAAGTGTTAACATAAATTCTAAGGGTTCCAGATTTTAAAAAAGCAGGAATTAAATTATAGGTCCCACCCTTTCCCCCTACAATATCAGCAGCATCAGAAATAATAGACCAACAAGTTGCATCAGAACAACAATAACAACCAGAAAAACTTCTGACATCTTTTGACATTTTGTTATATGTGTTCTCATCCACTGTCCCAAACCTCCCCTCTCCCTAAGACCAAAAGTAATATAAAATAAGCAGTGCCTGTGCTATCAGGCATATGGAAGAAAACACATCATTTATATGAGAGAAAAATTCATCAAGGACACAAAGAAGGGTATGCTTCACTCTGCATTTAGTCTACCAATTCCTTCTATGGCTATGGATAGACTTTTTCAGTATGAATCCCTTGGAGATGTTCTTGATCTTGTCCTTGATTGCTGATAATAATTAAGTCATTCCCAGTCAATCATTGTATATTATTATAGTTTCTGTGTACAATGCTCATGTCATTTTGCATCACTTCATATAAGTCTTTCCAACTTGTTTTGCATTCATCTTGTTCATCATTTCTTATGTCACAATAGTGTTCCATTACAATTCTATATCACAACATTTTCAGTCATTCCCTAATTAATGAACATCCTTTCAGTTCCCCGTTATCTTCCATCCCCAAAAGAACTTCTATAACTATTTTTGCACACTTATTTTTCTTCCCCCTGTATCTTTGATCTCTCTGGGATACAAATCAGTGGCATTGCTGGGTCAAAGGGCATACACAGTTTTATGACTATTTCGGCACAGTTCAGATTGTTTTCCAGAATGGTCGGGCAAAAAAACACATTTAACTGCATCTTTTAGAAATGGCTTGAACTTAAAAACTTGATATCATTAAGCTGGAATCCAAAATTTATACAAAGTTTATAGAAGGTTTCTTGAGGGAAAAGCACCTTTCTGTCAATAAAATCATTTCCTTTTTTAAGATGATTTTTAAAGATGATAATTAGATCTAGCAATTTTAAAATATGAAACAATATTTATTTTAAAGGATTGATTTAGTTCATCAACTATTTGTTCTATGCAATAGTTGAAAATAAAAACCTGAGAGTACAGAAACTTTGCCATAGAGTCAGATTTTTTTCCATGGCTTCCAGCTTTTCTTTACTCCTCAGTGTTTCCAAAGCCCTCTAGAGACACGTGGGAGACTGGGGAAAATTTTCATATTCCAAAGCCAATTCAGGGCTAAATGGGTAAAATAAAATGAGTAAAAGGAAATGGCAAATGACTTCAATATCTTCACCAAAAAAAGTCATGGATATGGTAAGATTGTATCCTCTACTTTCATCTGCCCCTTGTTTTCCCTCTTTCTAATCTCACAACTTTCCACCCTTCTAATGGTTGTATTCTTCTAATACAAAGACACTGACTCATTTATAGGGTATTGGGTTCATGGAGTGTTAATTCAATTCTTTTCTTTTCATGAGACTTCAAGTTTCCCTTAATTCTTTAATCTCTTCATTCCTTTTGATTCCTTGATGATTTCTCTTTATTTTTTCTTTTGTCATGTAGGTCAAATATTCTTTTTTTATAAACAAAAATCTATTGAACTTATTTCATTAGTCTCTTCTTAGTAATTTTACCTCTTTCAAATCCCAGGTAAATCCCACTTTCTTTTAGTATGTGACAGATGCAAATTTTACACCCTTCAACTCTAAAGATCATATAGAAGCCATGAATACAGAAATGGTGTTATTACTGGAGATAGCAAATTGAACTGATAAGGTCATTGGTATCAGAAGTCAGAGGATATAGGTTCACACTCAAGTTATGTTATATACTATCTATGTGGCTTGGATCAAGCTTGTTAAGCTTCAAAGCAAAATGAGAGTTTGGGGGTTGGATAAACGCCAAGGGAAATTTCAGTTAAAGTTCCTGATTCTGATCCCAAATGCCCCAAATTGAACCTAATCTGTCTTCCACTAACATATGGGTTGCAAAAGAATTACTTGTTCAGTAGTTCAAAAGATGCAAGAACATTTCATCCCTGTGTCAATCTCCATTTAATAATCCTTTCCAGACATAGTTGAGATTGGTCCTTTCAGGATTATCATCTATCCCATGAGCAGGATTTACTGGAAGATATTTCAGCTTGTTAGACCTTTCCAATGCTTATATATATTTTGATCCAGCTTTTTATGTCAGAAAATCAGAGGAAGCAGGTTGGGGGATCAAAATCATTAAGAAATAATGTAAAGGAACAACTGTCAAAAATTCATATCTATTGCATGTGGGAGATGTGCATAGACAGCAGTATATTTGAAAAAGATTTTGATGTTTTGGTTGGATTGCCAGTTCACTAAGCATCTGTGGTATCATACGCCAGTCAAAAAATTTAATACACACTTAGGGAATATTGATAGTGACCTTTTGTCCAGGCCCAAAGAGTTAAGTTCCACTGAACTCTGTCCTGGTCATTAAAAAAAAAAAAAAACTTTTTTAAAAAGATAGACCAAGTTCCAGTTGTCACATTTTAGAAAGGTTATTGATAACCAAGAGAGTATCTTTAGAAAAACATTCAGGAAAGTGAAATACCTCAAGAGAAAATCATTTAAGAAATAGTAGGAAAAATGGGGATTTAGTGCCTGGGAAAAGAGAAGAATATTGGGAAGGAGTACTGAAACAATTTGCATTTGGAAGGAAAAATAAACTCAAAAGAAGAAAGAATTAGAAACATTAGGTAGAAGTTTTTAAAATACCTGATGTAATAAGGGGGGAAAAACACTCTTCTAAACATAAAAGCTATCCAAAAGAGGAAGATTGCCTCAATAAATTTCACCTCTTTGTAAGTATTTAAGATTTGTTGGACACTTTGTGGAAGAAATTATTGTTAAGGTACAAGTGGGACTGATGTTCTCTCAGAATGTTTTTAATTCATAAAATAAAAGTTTATAAAGGAAATAAATCATGTTCAAATAGATATAAAATATATTTTTATTATTTTAAAATTTCTCAGACATTAAGTTAAGGAGCTCTATTTACAACATGAAAGATTCTATGATTCTGTAAATCAAAATATCATCACCACTAACTATTTTGGATTTCAATTCTTTTACGTTTTGTTATTATTAATGGAGATAATAATCTTTACCCAGTACAGATTGTGACTCTACTACACTTTAGAAATGAACTTCATGAAATCCAGTAGCCATCTTATCAAGTTTTCTTTAGGAAATACAGTGGTTGGATACTATATTCATTACTCTGCAGCTAAGTGGGTGATAAGTTTAAACTTGGATGACTTTTTCTCAAATGACTTATATTCTGTCCTTCACATATTCAAAGCACTTCCAGCCTAAAATGCATCCCCTGACATACTGTTTCAGAATGAATCTAGTCCCCTTCGTGACATGAAGGATTGCCAGATGAAGTTTCAGTTGGAGTTTTTATGGGGAAAATGCTTTTTTATCCCACTAAATTTTTTTTTCAAAAGATAAGGCAACCTTCTCCACAAATAAATTACCAGGAATACTCTTAACACATGACATACTTTAAATTCACTATAAGCACATTTTCAATATAAAGAGAACATACCCTGTTAAGAGTATCCCCTAATGGCCATGGCATGATATGTAAGGTCAAAGTTAAACAGTGGGGTTTTGAAGGAAATAGCAGAGGGGGTCACAGGAGCAGATGAGAATAGATGCTTCAGTAATGACACTCTAGTCAAGCTCCCAGATTTTTCTACTTATCTACTAAATTACACTTTAGGGAGGAATCATAATATTAACTCTTAAAGGAGGGTATGTAACACTGGAAAACTAAAAATGTGGCTGAGAAATAAATAAACAGAATAATCTTGAAGGTGGTAAGATAAGTAATCATATGGCCAAAGTTTGTCTATGACTTTTGGCATTTCATTCAATGTAGAATGCTTCTTCATATAATTTTCTTTCCTATCATAATAGATGCACAATTGTTTTTATTTTAATGAGTAAATGTTGTTTAAAATTACTTTCCCTCTTGTTATTAATCTATTACCAAACTGATTTTCTAAAGAAAAAAAATTGTTCTCTAACTAAATTGATAATCAGATATACTATATTTGATAATACTTTAGGATAACTAGATTCACTTAAAGTTTTTAACATTATGTCTTTATTTGCCTTTCTAGCACAATAAAGATTTACCTAAAAATTGCTTCATTAAAAAGTTATTATAAAGGAAATTTTCCTTTAAATTGAGAAATGTTATGAAGCCAAGAAGATGACAACAAAAGATTTTGCCCAGGTTAGGGTGGGAAAGGACAAGACATTTATCATTCTTATAAGATAATATTTAGCATAGTTTATATAAATCTAATTACTTAAGTTGTAATAAAAGATAATATTTGGTATCATATACCCCTTTATTTCAATTCAATTTGACAGATTTATTTTTTAAGCTTCAACTATGGATAATTTAACCGGTGTAGTGTAGTAGCTACAGTATGCCTCTGATATACCATTTATATGATCTTGACAAAACCACTTCTTATTGACACAGGTAACATCAAAGACTCCAAGTTACTCCTTCTACTCAAACCAGGCAGACAGGTCCCTAGGCCATTCTTGGGTCTTTGCCCTTTGATTCCATGACTACTTTCCTTAAATTACAAGGATTTTCATTATTAATATTATACTCACCCAGATCCTCATTATTAGTCAACTAAGAGGACATAGTTCTCAAGGCTAATGGAAATTGACCTTTCTTTAGATGTCTATCAGAAACTAAACCACTTCAACCTTCTGGGCCATAAGTTACTGGCTTCTTTTCAGTGACTTCCTATCAATTGGTCCTGAAAGCTATATTTAAATTTTAATAATAATAAATACTGAAATGGATGTATAATCATTATCAACATGTTTTCCTAGGATCATGACCTTGCCACTCCCCACTTTCAGTTCCTAATAATTTGGTGTAATGTGTTAATATTTGCTAAGTGCTTGGCACCTAGTAGGTCCTTAAAATGTTTATTTCCTTTATCAGAATACATAAAATAAATCTATGGAGTTCTTCTATCATTTTTCAAATGTCTTTATTTGCTAATTTTCATCATAATGTAATGTAGACGTTTTTTAGGAGAGCAATCACATACTTTCATACAGAAGACATCTTAGAAAGAGAAGTGAACTGAGTGGTTTGATTGTCTTTCAAGCTGTAATCCAATTGACACAAACACTAAAATGATATGATTCATTTTTTTTCCTTTTGTCACAGCTCAGATACTTCAACAGGCCTATTCATTGTGACCACCACTGTGGTTCCACAATAAACATGAAATCACGACATGTCCAGTTGTTCACAGCAAATACAACTGGTTGATCTGGTTCAAAATGGTCTCATAATTGTAGGTCACAGATGACTAACACTGCAGTTAGAAAGAATGCTTTTTTTATATATGAGAATGCTAAAGTAAAAAATAATAATAAAATGAAATATAACCATGGAGTAAATCATTAAAAAAAAGAATCCAATATGCAGAGTACTAGCCACCTAAATTTTCACTCAGGTGTTAGCACACAATAGAGGAATGTGTAATGGACCATTGTGGGTCAATTGTTCAAGTCATTTCATCTTAATGGACCTCATTTTTCTTTCCAGTAAATAGAGTATTTAAAAGTAGGTGATTTCTAAGGTCTCTCTTAGTGCCTACCATGATCTCTTGCATATAATAGGCTCTTAATAAATATTTGCCAAAATAATAGAATTTATAGAAACTCAAACTTTTAAAGGAACTCGGAAGTCATCTAACCTGCACAGTCACATACACCTGGGTAAGAGTCCCATCGATAACACCCCTAGTAATAGATTATCTAACCAGTGATAAGAAGTTTACTAAGTTCCAAGATCTACTTCTCCACTTTGAGACAGCTAGAATTGTTAGGAAAATGTCAACTTGAAGATGAAAACCAAAATCTGCCTTTATAATTCTGATTTATTATTTATAGTTCTTTCTTATGGGACCCAGGAGAACAGAACTCATCTCTCTTCCAGTAAAAGACATTCAAATATATGAAGACATTTATTAAATCTCCCACCTAAGTCTTCTCTAGAATGAACATTCTTGGTTCTTTCAATTGATCCTTATGCTTTTGGGATCCATAATTATCAGTTACCCTCCACAATTCAACAAATAGTTATTAATGGTCTAACTACTAGGAACATAAAGTTAAAACATAAGGAAACAAAAAGAAAACCCATTAATTAAGAAGCAATGACAAAAGACAAATATTAGAATGTATGTGGGAAAATGGGGACACAAATATACTTGGTAGAACTATGAAAAAATTCAACCATTTTGGAGAGTAATCTGTAATTATGCTCAAAAAGTTATAAAAATTGTGTATACCTTTTGACCCAGCAATAACACAATTTGGTTTATTTCCTAAGGTGATCAGAGAAGAAGGAAAAGAACTTCTATATACTAAAATGTTTACAGAAATTCTTTGTGGTAGCAAAAAACTGGAAATTGAAGGGATGTCCATCAAATGAGTAAGTAAGTTGTGGCATATGATTGTGATGAAATACTACAGAAATGACAAACAGGTTAATTTTGGAAAAACATGTAAATTATCAAGAGTGAAATGAGCAGAACCAAGAGAACAGAAGAGAATACAACGATAAAAATAGTGTTTTGAAGAATGACTTGGGTATATCCACCTTCATAGAAAGAACTGATAAATAGAAATTAATAAGACATAATTTTAAATATACATATGCCTTTTTGTCAAATGATACCTCCTTTAATTGTAGTAGGGGAGGAAGAGAGGGAGTTAACTGCATATTATAATGTAAGAAAAAATACATTTGAAAATAGTGATATTTATAACTAAAAACCATGCTACATATATAATCTCTCCAAGGCAGAGTCCAGGAGGTATTATTCTTTTCAATTTGAGCACTAAAAGAAGACATTAGCTTTTTAAAAATTGTCATGTCATAGTATTGGTGTATTTCAAAATTATTTTGTTATTTTCATTTTTAATAGAAAAGCATAAAAATGGGTAGTGAGAGGAATTGTGAATTTATTTGATTAGGGAACTTTCAGGGGAGTTAACCCCTTCTAACAATATAGGTTGGCTCCATATTTGAAACAACCAATTTTAGGATAGTGCCTAGAGCCCTTAGAGATTATGTGACTTGCCCAGGTTCACACAATCAGTATATATCATAAAGTCAGAGGCATATTTAAGCCCATGTCTAGCTAGCTTTGTAGTTAATTCTATATTCTCTAGTATAGTATAGTGCCCAATGGGCAAGTCCAAGGTGTAGCTTGTTTTGATGCTTATAGGAATGGTTTGTGAATTTTAAAATTAAATTTTGTTGCATTTTAAAATTTTAAAAAATCTTAACTCATCAACCATACAAAAATGGGTAGAGTTTCATGGAATATGCCAATCCTTCCTCCAAGGTGTATTGCTTTTCTTTAATAGACAAAGTGTACTTTTAACAATTAAGGTTCTAGAGAGAACTGATATTAAAAGAAGATTCAGTTTCTATTAGTATTCAAATGCAACTGAATTTGTTCTTTTGCCTTTGTCCTGCATAAAGTTACCTGGGAGAAAAATGTATAAAATATCTTTCATTGTCAATTCAAAATGAATATTGAACATTATAAGATCAATAAATCAGGTCTCACTATTCACATATTCAAGGTTTCTATTAGTGTCTATTAAGCACATTGCTTCCTTGCACCAGGGACTCTATGTCATGTTCCTCAAAGAAACATGTTGACTTCATGAGCATGATTACTGAGACCTATAAATTCAGAATCCCTTTGGTGACAACTATGAACAAGGTTTCCATGAACATATTTGAGACCACTGAATTTTGAAGTTCAACATAAAAATCTGTAGCTTACTTCTGCAATGTGCCAGACACAAAAATAATGTTTTCCTCAATTAGCACTAGACTTAAATTGGCAAGATCTGAGTTTAAATAAACACTTACTAGCTGGTTGACTATGGACAAGTTACTTAATCTCTGCTTGCCTTAGTTTATCTGTAAAATGAGGTTAATAATAGCACCTACCTCTTAGGGTTTTGGGGATAGTTAAATGATATCTTCATGTTATAAAGGCATTTGCAACTAACTATCTTATTCATAATAATTACTGTTGAATACATTTACCAATTTACATAGAGAAAAATAAGATAGTCAAATAAACATTTTGCTATCAAAATTGTAGGTGTGCTTTCTTAAATCAACTTACATAGGTCTGTGATATCTTCTGGTGGGTTACTATGATACTTGCAGAGGTTCTCATTTTGTCCTTTGGTAAAAACTTAACATAGGATGAAAATATTTCCCTTATTATATTAATATCTTAATGATATCAGTGTAGAAGAATCAGTGGAAAGCCTGCATCATATCCATCTTAGATCCTGATATGATACTTAAGCTATTCTAAAGGATACTCAAGGTACTAGAGGTTAAATGCTTCACAAGATTTGAATACTGAGAGCTTTACATGGAGGTTATCTTATTTTTTAATCTAACTTTCTTTGTTTATTTGTTAAAGCAAAATATCTCCCTCCCTTCTCCCCATTAAAGAATTCATCATTTGACAAAAAAATATATATATATATATACACATATATGTACACACACACACACACACACACACACACACACATATATATATATATATAAAACTCTGACTCAATTATTTCTAAGTTCTTTCTCTGGAGGTAGACATATATAAGTCATTCTTCAAACAGTATTTTTGTTACTGTATATAATTTTCTCTTGGTTCTGCTTTTATCTTCTTGAGACAGATTCTTGGTATTGAATGCAGCATTCTGTCCCCCATCTCCATATTAGTATAGATCATCCCTCAAGTCTTGAATTCTTTCCTTGTCCACTATTGGTTCTTAGAATTTATACTTCTTTCACAACCTAAGTGCTTCACCATATTCAGATCCAGAGCCTTTTCAAATATTCTGTCTTTACTCCTCAAATTATCTTATAATTATTCATCTTTATGTCCTATAGCCCCTCAGAAAAGTAGGAAATTAGCCAGTAGAGTGGATAGAACATTTGACACTGAGTCAAGTGAGTTAAAATCAGATCTCAAATAGTTACTAGCTGTGCCACCCTGGACAATTCTTTTAACCTCTCTCAGCCTCTTTTCTCATCTTTAAAATCACATAAGAGTATCCACCTCACATGTTAGTTGTGAGGACAAAACGGTATTGTATTTCTAAAACACTTTGCAAACCTTAAAATATTACACAAGATCAAGCTGTTATTATTATTTTGATAGGGACTATTGTATTTTTTTGTCTTTGAACTTGTATTGCCTTTCATGGTGATTTTTCAAATAATGGGCACATATAAATGTTGGCTAAATTAAAATGAATAAAAACTGTTTCTTAAACTATTTCTGTCCTCCTTCTAGAAAGTTTTCTGAATGATTTCATCCTAAACTCTCTATGGGCTTGTTTTCTCCAGAACTTATTCTCTCTATTTTATTAAGTGAAATTGCTTACAACCCTCAATAATCAAAAAGTTTGGCAAATGCTAAATAATTACCATGAAGAAGTCAAAAAGAATCCCCAAATGGTCTAATATCAAAAAAAACTTGTACTCCTTTGTTCAAATCTAAAAGCCAAGGACACCAGTTCATAACATGAGCTCACTTGTAAAATAGAGGCCCTAAGCAAATTCTGAGCTGTGTAGTCTCAAAAACAATGAACATTAATTAAGGTAAAAATAAGCCAATGGCACATTTGCTGTGATCCTACTAAATAATATAGCCCCATGAGAGCATTTCTGGATGAAAATGCAAGAAAAACAATAAAATAGATATGAATTGGGATAAATGATCTGGCATTTCTATGGCAACCCATCCTCTTGTCAATAAGAGTGGAACCACCATATTTATACTCTTCCATCTTGGTGTAACTGCTTGGTGTACTCTGCCAGGAAGGGGCAACAACATGGTAAAAAACAAAACTGGAGAGGGGGAAAACTAGGTAGCTCAGGAGATTTAGAGCCAGGCCTACAGACAGGAGATTCTGGGTTCAAAACTGATCTCAGACACTTCCTAACTGTGTGACCCTGGGCAAGTCTAGCCCTCACCATATCTTCTGCCATGGAACCAATATTGATTCTAAGCTAAAAGGTAAGGATTAAAAAAAAATAAATAACAAAATTGTGAAAAATAGCTAAAGCTGAATAAGCACACATAGAAGAAATGATGCCAAAAATAATGTAAGTTTAAAGGCTTCTAGAAATTGATATCCCTGGTATTGCAAAAAAAGAAAATTCTCCCAAAGTAGAAAAAGCACAATTCAAACTATTTCCAAAAACAGATGACTGAGATATCAACATACTTCTGGCATATATTGCTTCTTTTCCTCTAACACTCTGATATCTAAATATAGCTATGACCCTATCAGTGTGAGCATTCTTCCAGATCACACTCACCCATGCCTGCCCAACCCAAGTAATTCCCAAAATAATAAAGGAATAAAGCAATTACCATTGGTTTACCACAGGGATTCAAGCCAATGTGTGCCTGAAAAGGGTCAGGGGAAATGGGAAGGAAGACTTTCCCAAATTCCTTTGACATTACAAGAATACTCATAGAGAATAGGGACTAAACTCAGCCATTATTCACTTTTATCACATAACTAACCCGTTTTCTTTTTGATCAATCATTTTATACCCTTTATTCATAACTGCTTTTTTATTTATATGTTTATAATATATTGCAATTTATTTATCCCCCCTCTTACCTCTAGATTGCCCTTCAGCTTTTACCACACTTTAATTTTTTTTTTAAACTATACTGGTTCATAACTCATTATCATATAATTTTCCTGGAGTACATTGACATTAAAAAGGTGGATATATGTTTCAGTAAGAAGGTGAAACCATTAAAGAACATTACAATTTCCCAAAGCAATCAAGGATGCTATTCTCCTCTTATTTATTTCTGAGTCTAATAAATCATACATTTTCAGTGACTGACAAATAAATTCATTGCTGAATGAGTCCTACAGTCTTCTATATAATAGTCTAGACAATAAGCTGATGGTAAAGGGATGATGATACCAAACCAAATTAAAATATAATTAGGAAATATTAAACAAAATAAAGAAAAAATTAATAGAACACAGGTAATATTGATATATGGTTTTCCAAGGCATTATGTAGCCCATAGATATGCTTATGTATGAATAGTGGCCCTTGTTTCTATTTTATTTTGATAGGGCTACTCTGGTTAATCAGCATTCTTCTTCTACTTATGTTTTGTTTTCCTCTAAGGATATATAAATTAAGTTCTTTTGTGTGAATATGGGCCTTAGTTAGGAAACTCTAATGTTCCAGAATTGTATTGTTATTATAATTAAAAGTAAAAAAAAAGAAATAACTACTGACATAATCCTGTTTTACATGATTATAATTTTAAATATTTTCTCATAAAAATAACCTATAAATACATTGGGGATTTTCATGATGAGGTAATTATATGGGAAGAATGAAGATGGTGTAAGCAATATTCTATACTACAAAAACTTTTTATCATAATACAACTGACTAAAAAGTGTAGAGAAGGTGATTTCAAACTGTACCTATCATTTATTGGTTATTAGAAAGGATTTGAATTAGAAATACAAAATATTATCCTAAATTCTCTCCCACAGCAAGGAATACCTTCCATGTGTAGATCAAAACTATGTAAAGATTTCTGAAAATGTTGTGGTTTATGATTGCAGTGGAATATTATTATGCCATAAGAAATGACAAACATGCTGATCACACAAAAAAACCTGGAAAAACTTACACAAAGTGATGCAAAGTAAAGTAAGCAGAACCAGAAGAACATTCTACATAGTAATAGCAATAAAGTGCAATCAAACTATGAACAACATAACTTTTATCATCAATGCAAGGATCTAGGGCAACTCCAAGGGACTCATGACAAAAACAGCTATCCATTGCCACGGAAGGAACTGCTATAGTTTGATTACAGATTGAAGTATACTATTCTTCATTTTATTTGCTACATGAATTTCTTTCTAGTGTAAACAATATATGTCTTTTTTCACAACTTGATAAATGTAGAACTATATACTGTATGATAAAACTTGTACAATCTATATTATATTTTGTGCTATCTTGGGAAATGGGGAGAGAAATGAGATGGATCACAAAATGTTAGGAAATGATTATTAATATTGTATCAACATGTAGTCTAGAAAAAATTTTAATTTAAAAAATATATGAAGATTCTTTGAAAATTATAATCACATGAATAGGATTATATGGTATTTCTCTCATCATTAATATCAAGCAAAGCATAAAATAAGGAAATATGGATTTCCTCATAACGAAGGGGTTTATAACTATTGGGGTCAAAATCCAGAACATATCTCAGGATGAAAGAGAATTCCCTATAGATTCTGAGGTTCTCTATAGTTGTTTCTGTCTTCAAATGACAGTGTGAATAAGTCCTGTATCATGGAAGAACATTTTTTCTTTCATCTATAAGATCTTTGAAAGCCATCCATGTATGTAAATCAAGTATATTGATTTTAAAAAGAGGCAGGACTTCAAAGATTATTTTCTACAGTAGAAGACATCTTCAAAATCAAACAATTATCTGAATAATATACAAAATATCACATTAATTTTGTGGTTTTTGTATGGTGAACCCACAAAGTAGGGAATCATCAAAATGGAAATATGTTTACCAAAGGTATCCATTATAAAGTATGGACTTGACAAATTTCCAAGAAAAAAGGGATTTCCTGTTTGTTTATAGAGATGGAATGACGTAGTGTATAAGAGGCAGCATGTGGATAAAGAATCAACCTTGAAGCTTTCTTGAACTGGGTTTAAGTTCTACCTGTGACATCAATTGTCTGTGTGGCTCTGGGCAAATCACTCTCTCAATTCAACCCTCAAAGACTATATTTTGCAGCAAAGATGCTAATCTGCATTGGAAAAAGTAGTTTACTTACTTAGGCATTCCCCCTCAGTAAATTCATAAGTCCAGTCCCTATTCCCTATTGTACTTACAAATAAAAATAAAGGAAAATACTAGGTCTTCTAAATGAGATCCATGATTTCCCAATAAAGACCAAGTTTTCAATCAAAATAAATAAAAATCAAGTGGATAAATAACTTATGTTGTCCAGATTATGACTTGGAGTTGAATGGAGAAAATACTACATCTGACTTTCTGGACTTGGAACCCTTTCCCCCTTTCTCTCCAACCTACTCTTTCCACCTCCATTTTTAAACCTCTCCTTTATGTTTTGTCTTCTCTCATTAGAATGTAAGCTCTTTTAGGATAGGACTGTTTTTTCATTTGTATTTTTCTCAGTGCTTAACACTATACATTGTATTCATTAAGTTCTGAATAAATACTACATTTATCTCTCTACAGATTATAATGAACTACATCCAAATTGAAAAAAGAGAAAAAAAAAAGGCAGGATCACCCTGGGAAATTGCTCAGTGCTTTTATTGCTTTGAAACTGTTTGCTGCCATGCTAAGTCATTTTTAAGACTATTATTTTTGTGATGACTTGATATGGCTACAAATTTTAGCACACCATGACCTGAAAATTATCAACAATGTAGGTGATTGAAAAGGCAATGAAAACAAACAGTTGGTCATAACAGTATATTACTAATAATGACTTGCACTTAAGAAATGATGTGAAAGACAATGTCAAGGACATGTTTGATCAGAGAGGGAAGAATACAAGTGAGACTCTAGAATCTTTGAATCTTGGAAATATGAAAAGAAACAAGATAATCTTCTAATGTGTTACGAATATATTTTATTCCAAAAATGAGAAGGTGTATATGAATTATAATGCTTCCTGCTCTTCTGCCTTCCTCTCCCCAAGTCTTTCCTCTTTAAAACAAAGGGTTTTACCCTTTTTGTGTATCATTGACCTCTTGGGAAGTCTGGTAAAACCTAAGGACTCTCTCTTAATATTAATGTTTTTAAATGCATAAAATCAAATATATATCATTATAAAAGAAATCAATTATATTGAAATACAGCTATCAAAGAAATCAAATTAAAACAAATAGTTTTGTTGTAAGGTCACTTCAGTTGTGTCTGACTCTTTGTGACCCTATCTGGGGTTTTCTTTGGCGAAGATTTTGGAGTGGTTTGCCATTTCCTTCTCCTGCTCATCCTACAGTTGACAAAATTGAGGTAAACAGGGTTAAGTGACTTGCCCAAGCTAATAAGTGCCTAAAGCTGGACTTGAATTTAAATTCTGGTCTTCCTAACTTTAGGTCTAGAGCTTTATCTACTCTATCACCTAGCTGCCTACATACATACATACATACATACATATATATATATATAGCCTGGTATATATTGAGCACTTTTTGAATGATGGATTGGAGTGGTAGAGAGAGTATTCACATCTAAGAGATCCTAGTTCCACTTCAATTTCCATGGATCTGAATATATCTATAGTTAGACAAATAGATGTACAGATGCCTATCTGTATTTGTGTATATATATACTATATATATATATATACACATAAATATATGTGTATATGTGTGTAGAGATGGATATATAGACAAAAAGCAAAATAGAAATTAGTTAACTTCATGCTCTGTATGATAATGATTAAATATATCCATTATTCAGAAATATTGTTAAGGAATAAATACTAATAATACCATATGATTTTCTTCCTTTTGTGTTGGCTAAAATGGGCATTAAACTATGCTTTTATTTACACAAACTAAACCATAATCCCCTGCAAACAACTATTTGCCCAATCCTGACATCATAGACAAAAGATTGCTTAGAATGCTTTCTTTATATTCTCTAGTCCAGAACTTGTGCGGAGTGGGTTTACTTCTAAAATATCTTATGTTCATTAGCAAAGTCAGTCTTAAATTAATAGATGATACAAAAAAATTCTACTTTGTTTGAATACAAAATTCTGGAGGGGGAGGAGGATATTCTTTCTTTATATTTGTGTTTATGCGTGTACAAACAAATACACAAAAGAGTAGGAAAAGTGGGCTTGAGATTTTGGGTTTTTTTTTTTTTATTTCTTGGTGTTCCTGCCTATCTCGGTTTTCTAAGCTCAAAATAAGTCTAATTACTCCAGCTATGCTACCTTAATCAGTTGCCATTGTATATAGGTTGGCAACCACCATAGGGAAGGTATACTTCTGGGGAGAGACTAAAATACCTCTTTCACAATTGGTCCTGAATCTTCTACTTCCTTTTGAAGTTGTACAAAAGTCACACTGTGCAAAACTGAATCAAAAGCTCCCTAGGCATAAACATTTAATCCATAACTCTTTCTCTGAGCCACTTGAGACAATACTTAGGCAGCACTACCCAACTGAACAAACCTTAACTTAGAGGAATTGTCTTCCTCATTTTGGCATCATCATGCTGCCTCTTGAGTACATAGTACTTTTTATTGCCAAGATCTTCACTTTCCCTTTAAAATTTACCTCCCCCATGTAATGGCTTTTTAGTTTCTCTTTATCTTCTGAGGTAAAAATTAGCCAATCTTGTAGATGGATTTATGATCATTAGAAAAGGCTAAAGGAGATCCCTCAGATTATAATCTTTTCCCATAGGTAAGAGGTCTCCATAAAAGGTCCCTATAAAAACCTGAAGACAATATTCCCATCTATCATTTTAGGTTTAGTGGGAAGGAAAAGTGATAGATACAGAGGCAAAATGATGTGGGAAAAATTTGAGTATGGGACAAGTCTTATCCTTGAACCCCACACATCCCATCTAAACACCCCAAACATCCAAAATTTATGCTTACCTCAATCTTGGAGACCCAAGGGTTACTTGCTTTCAAAGACAAAGTTTAAACTACTATTGGCACAGAGTTTCTCTGATATTAATGTAGGGAAAGCAGAAGGTTCACAGAGACAAAAATGTCTGTGAATATAGATAGCTTGACACTATGCCCTTAAGCAAGCAGACTTTTATTACAGAAGAGACATCTACATTTTCCCGATCCATATAGATGAAATTCCCTTTTCAATGCTTCTTTTTTTTCAATTTGAGAGAAGAATGTATAAATCAGAAGCTACCAAAAACTGAGATGATAAGCACAAAAATAGGAAAGTGTAGAATTTTAGTTTTTAATTAGAACATTTCCAGGCAGTTACAAGACAGAGGCTTTTGAGTATATTCCAAAAAATGTGCTTTTTCCACATTTGAGCTTCAGGAAACTACATCCTAAATTACATTCCTTCAGATATTTGTCAGCCTCTATCATCCAGTTCAGAATAAGAAATTCCCTGAGCATCATGCACTTAACAATCTGACCTCAATATACTCTACATTGTGTACTATTCAATGATATAATTTCCTTAAAGATAATTAAAGGAACTAACTTTTCCAATCTTGTTCCATTTCTTTTTTTTTCCTTCTCCTCCTATAACCATTTAAATAATCTATATTTAAGATTAATATGTATTAGATTTAACATTATTAAATAATAATATTCTATCATTATGCTCAATGGATATATGCCTTTTATTATGGCATCATCTTATAATTATAGTAAATGCCTGCAAAAGACATTCAGAGTCAAATGTCAATATCAAAAGACACTCAAGAGCATTAGTTAACCTACTGTATTCACTGTAAAAACAGTGGCAGCTACTGCTGAAAACAAACCTGCTTCCTGAGAGATATGATGGTTTCTTGAACTTCTGCAGCAAAATGGCTGAAATCCTGGGGAAAACTGGAACTGGACAGATGAGTCCTATTTTCTGTATTTTTAGCCACTGATAATTTTTTGTTATACCTATAATGTAGGAAGCAAAACAAGATTCAGAGTAGAAAGGGGAAGGATCAGAGTCAAACAGCATCAACAAATGTGAGTGCCTACTATGTGCAAGGCACTGGGCTAAGTGCTAAAAGGATACAAAGGAGAGAAAAAATTAAAATCAGAATGAAATATTTGAAATTAAAATGAGAATAAAGAAGAATAACCCACAGTGTCATTCTATTGAAATTTCTTTTCAAATGAATTTAAATTACCTTTTTTTCCCCTACAAACTATGAGCAATGTCATGTTGTGTTGCAAGTACATTTGGTATATTATTTAGATCTCAGAGGTATGTCTTTTCCTAATGATATTTTTTTTTTTCACTTTACACAGCGACAAAGCTGTGACAAATTAAATATCACACATTATGCAGCACCCAGGTGGGAAAGTTGCTGGCCTCATTACATATTCATGGAAATAGCAATGCTAAAACAATGATAAGTCTGGCTGTCAGAAATCAGACCTTAAAAAGCTAGTTGCAAAACAGCCCAACCCTGCTGAGCAGGAAAGATAAGAAGCCCCATCAGCTTTTGATGCTTTTGGAAAGTTTAAGGAAAGTTCTTAACAGATAAAGGCAAGTGACCAGATGGTTGTATAGAGTTTGGGAACCGGGAACAAAAATAGGATCCATTTTAGAGTAGGATGTTTCATAGAGAAAAATTTCATGAAGCAGAATAAAAATCGGAGCCTCATCCTGGGCACATTGGACTACCAGGTGTTCCCTGGACTCAACAGGTCAGTCACATGTGTTAAAGCTATCTCCTATTCCTGAAATGCACTTTCTTTTCATCACTGCCTTTCCAAATCCTTATCTTCAAGGTTCAAGTTAATTGCTACACTTCAATAAATATTTCCCCGATCCCACTCCTCAAATTTTCTCAGGACATTTGGTATTTCTACTTTCACCGCCTCATATTCTACATTTTATGTCACCTATCTTTACATATGTAGGATTCTCACCTGTTGAGATATCAGCTCCTTATGACAGGTAGTATATGATTTGGCATTCCTGCATCTCTAATGAGAGGTAACATATAAACATAGAGCAAACCTTAAAATCAATAGGCTTAGATTAAAATCACACCTGTGATACACACTGATTGCATGATATTGGTCCAATCACTTATACTATCAGTGATCCCAGGCAACATTTTAAAAACTAATTTGCAGAAGTTGTTGTCTACATTGATTGAAGGTCGGTCACCAGGAGTTCTCTATACCCCTGAAATCATAGGTCGGGGGCAAAAAAATGAAATAAGCATTTCTAGTGCCTAGGAGAGTGTTTTAAACAGTAAATATTTAATAAATATTTGTTGATTTTATCTGTTTTTATAATATTTCTATGCTCTTATTCAAAGATGGAAATGATTACATTGTAGAATTAAGTTTAGATAGTTAGGAAGAATCATCTAATTGTGCTTACATTTAAGTTTGTTTCACTTTTGTTATTGAGAATATATACACTCAATTCTTCTGTAAAGAGATTTGGCCTATTTAAGAAGAGACTCTAAATTGGTCCTGTCAAGCCAGAGTTTACAAGACAGAAGAGCCTGAGAAGAACCTGAAGACAATTGACCAGAAAGGATGCAAAACCTAGGGAAAAAAATTAAGCGAGAAAGATAAAGTGTATAGAAGCTATGCACAGCAGCAACTAGTAACTAAGGAACCATAGTAACCAAGTTATTATGCAATCTATAAGAGATGAAGGAAAATTAGAAGCTTTGTGCTCTTTTCTATTCTGATAAAAGGAAGTAGAAATAGGAAACAATTCCACAGAGACCTATATAGCAGTAGCTATTTATAGGAGAACTGGAAGAGAAAGGATACCATGTTATCACCCTCAATAATTCTCAACCAGAGAAAAGATATGGAATTAAATTGATCCTTAAATATAAGGTAAGTAGGTCGAGAAGAAATGGCACATATTGGCTAAATGCTGGGCCTTGGAATGAAAGGAGTTAAGTTGGCATTCTAGATATATGACTATGTACAAATCACATATATCTTGTTTCCTCATCTTTAAAATGAGCTTACTACCTATTTAGATCATGCAAAAAAAAACCTGGCTTTTAAATAATTTAATGTTTATTTAATAAATCTTTTTATGAGACCATTTCAATATGGAGTGGTCTAGTTTCCCTTAATACACCGTCTGGCACATAGTAAATACTCAGTAAATGTTTCTTGTCTGACTGACTTTTAATAATGATTACTGGAGGTATCTAAAGTGGATGGTGAATGAGCTGTCCTGAAAAGGGATTATTAAGCCCTCATGCCAGAGATGCTTGTCCTCCATGCATACCACATACAACCATTTTCAGAACTGGTTATCAATCTTTAGTATCTACCTGCCATATAGTTCTCACCTGTGGCTCCAAGAAGCAATAGGATGCGGAGGATGCACAGCAGTCATACCCCAGCAAAACCGTTTTGGCAGACAGGCTAAATGAGTTTGAGGGTAGCTGAGAGACCTCAAACCCTTTGGTGATTTAGAACAAAGTCTACCCTAAGCATGTGAAGACTTCCCTCCAGCAGAATATGTGGAGGAGAACAATTTTTCCAATGATGTTAAAGGCAGCTAACACTGGCCCTCTGAAGTGCCTAGAACTTGTTATTTTTCATATCTGCTGCATAACTGGCCCATCTAAAGTGAACTGTTTTATTGTTGGAATTGATTTCAGTAAAAAGATAAAAGGAGAGAGGATTTTTACCAGAAAGAAATATTATTGCTGTAAAATCTTCTCAAAATTCCATCCTAGAAATCATGCCAGCATGCCTGAAAACTTGAAAAGGAACAAAACACTAAGCAACTTGTTACTACAATTCATATTCTGATTAATATTGACTATACCTCTAGTAAATCAAATCTCAACCTCACCGTAGCTTAGTCAATGATCTTCAAGAGTTTTTGTGGTGAAACCAAGACTTTCAAGCTAAGGAAAAGTCCTCAACTAGATCTCTCATAGCAGAGAAGAACATCCTTAGGGTGAACTGAGGATTAAAGAAAAGGCTTCTTTCTTTACTCCTCCAAAGAAAAGGCTACAGTTAAGGCTGAACAAAGGAGAGGGCAACTTTAGTGACTTGTGAAGAAAAAGTCTTCAGAAAAGATACAAGGTCAAACGAAAGATCCTCAACTTGATTAGATTCTCAGAATAAGAGAAATATAGAATTTACCTCCCCAGTCCTTATAACAAAATGAATAAACAAAGCAAAACAAAAAGTACTTTATTATGCCTGGAATTTGCAAGAGCAAGAAGAGGAATATAACTCAAAAACATCCGTAATCAAAAGCTCAAAGAAAACAAAACTTGTCCAGAACAACAATAAAAATTCTTCAAATAAATAATGATATGATAATGATATTTGATATGATCATTGAAATGATAATTGAAGTGGAGGAGGGGGAACAGCTTAAAAGAAGTGTTATAAAATTTTATTCTGGCAAAAGAGTCCCTAAAAATCAGAATGGACAAAATCTAAATGAATAGCTCCAGGAAATAACAAGAATTCTTCAAACAAAATAAAAAAATGAGTAAAATGTAAGACATCTCACATCAAACACAACTGAAATAGGAAATAGGTCAAGGAGAGATAACTTTAAGAATCATAGTATTATCTGAAATCCATGACCAGAAAAAGGACCTGATATAATATTTCAAGAAATCCTTAACAAAAATTGCTCAAGCATATTAGGATGAGAACAATCTGAAAAATAGAAAGAATAACAAAAGAAAACAAATCAAAGCCCTAGGAATTTTAGTAGCAATAAAACAAAACTTCCAGATATGGGAAGGAAATGTAGAAAAGAAAAATATATATTAGAGAATAGAATAGAGGGAAATAATTAGCTCCAAAAAGAATAAATTCACCCATAAAAATAAAGAATTTAACAGAACGAATAAGGAAGGAGAATCCAACAATATTTTGTTTCTAATAAATACATTTGTACACTATTGAAAATAAGAGCATAGAGCAAAATTTATTATGCCTGAGCCGAACACAAAAAAACAAGGAGAGCAATTAATTTCTCAGACAAGTTAACAACAAAAATCGGTAATAAAAACAGATAAAGAAGGAAAATACATTTAACTGAAAAAATGAATGATTTCATTCAATACTTACAACATATGCATCCCAAAGCATAGCATATGCATTTAGGTAGTAGAAATAGGTACAGGAGGGGAAGTTGTTGATTATGCATATTTGTTACAAGAAATTTTCTTTCTTTTTCCAAAGGAATAAAAGGGAGAGGCTAAAGCTTTCTGTCAATTTTTTTTTAACATTGGGATGTGGGAGATGCTATAGATATGAGATATTTCATGCATATTCAGATAATGTAACTTCATTATTTGATTCACTTAAATATTTTACTTTTTTCCAAAAGATCTCTTGTGAAGTGGGAATAGTCTATAAATGGATATAATGTATAAACAAAGAGTATAAATATAGCTGAATATGATCCCCCCCAAAAAAAAACAAGAGACTATACAGCTAAAATAATCACCCTACAACCAACTAGTAATTATCACCTCTCAATTTAATTAGGTTGTTCTTCAGAAAACAGACACACAGTTCATCTTCACGTCTTCATGTCAAACTTTTTAAGCTTTGCCAGTCCTGCTGCAGCTTGTGCTCTAAGGGCACAGCCTTTAGAAGTCTTGGGTCTTATCAGAATAAGGCATCAGAGGCTCCCTTTCTTTTCTGATCAAGAGCGTTCAGTTTCCATGATTCTGGAACTCATTTTACAAGGTTTGACTGACAAAGATTTTACTTTGTTTTGGGGGGGAAAGATAAATAATTCAATACAGAAACTTTATCTTAGATAGGATGCACACTAGAACTATTTAAGTTCTAATTTCCTACATTTGTGTGTTGATTGCTGAAATAACTGGTGAATTAAAACAATGTGGAACTTAAAAAAATCCGACTATATATTCATTCTCTCTTTATCTCATGAATATTAAGATTAAAAAAAACACATGCTATCATAATAAACATGCTATTTTTTCCTATAAAACATTAGAGATATCCCATAATGTCAGAAATACCAAAATAAAGATTTCCTTTACTTTTAGCCAATTAGGTATCTGCAGTGTTTTAATTTATGAAGAGTTTTCAAAAAGATCAAGTTTAGAGATAATGAAAGAATATATCAAAAGCAATCATGAGTTGACTGACTTCATTGAAAAGTTGATTAGAAACATCTAGCGGGTTCCAGGTAAACATCTAGGGGGTTCCAGGCAGCAGTCTAGAGGCAAGACTCATCCTCGGCTCAGCACCTACCAATATAGACTACCTTAACAGGCCAAAAAAAAATCAAATTCATAAGAATGAAGGGACACTACAGTAGGGTGCAGCATTGAAGGTACATGGGATTTGGACATTTCAACATATAAGGGGGTAAAAAAGCTCCCACCAAAATCATGAGCTGATCTACCCTCCCCCACCCCACCTACAAAGCCAGAGTCAGAGCCAGCATGTGGCAGAATCAGTGAGAGAGGGGCACCTCTAGAGTGAGTAAAGGGTACCTGTAGGTCCTTGGAAGCTGACTAAGACCACCAAAGACCTACCCCTGAGAGAAGCTATACCTGAAACCCCAGCAGGCTGAAGAGTGCATACTGTGGACACTTGAGGGAAAATAACACAGAGAAGAACAGCAAACAGCAGAAGCTGTGGAGATCTGAGAGCTTGCCTCAGGCAAAATCATTGCTCCTTAGTTCCATAAACAGAGAGCCTGCCCATCTCACTCAGATTCTGACTAAAAAGGGAAGGAAAAACCTCCACAGTGATGGCAAATAGGACCAACAACCTCCCTCCAAGAAAAACAGGAATAAGGGATTGACCCTGGAAAATTTTACAGAAGAAAAACCCAGGTTACAGAGGAAATAGAGGAGGAAATTCAAACAAACCCAACACCTTCCTCAAAAATGGAAATTGTCCACAAGTTCTTGAAGAATTTAAATTGGAGCTTATCAAAAAGATGGAAGCCTTCTGGCAAGAAGAGTGGGAAATAATTCAAAAAGAAAATAACAGTTTAAAGGACAAGAATTCCCAATTGGAGAAATAGCTAGAAGTCACAAAAAGCAGGATAGACCAAAGGGAAAAGGAAAAGGAAAATATTATAGCAGAAAATTATTCCTTAAAGACCAGAATTAGGCAACTGGAAGACAATGATCTTGCAAAACAGCAAGAATTAATAAAGCAAAGTCAAAAGACTGACAAAATAGAAGAAAACAGAATATCTCACTGACAAGATCAGAAAAACAGATCACAAAGATATAATTTTAGAATCATTGGTCTACCTGAAAAGCCAGAAATAAACAGAAATCTTGACATCATACTACAAGAAATTATCAATGAAAACTGCCCTGGTATTCTTGAACAAGGGGGGAAAATGCCCATTGAAAGAGTTCATAGAATACCCTCTATAATAAATCCCCAAAAGACAACTCCCAAGAATATAGTTGCCAAATTCAAGAGCTTTCAAGCTAAGGAGAAAATTCTACAAGAAGTCAAAAAAGAGATAATTCAAATACTCAGGAGCACCAATCAGGATCACAAAAGACCTATCAGCTTCCACACTAAAGGACCACATTGGAAGATGATATTCAGAAAGGCAAGGAAATTGGGTACTCAACAAAGGATCACCTATCTATCAAAACTGACTATATATTTCCAGGGGAAAGTATGGGCATTCAACAAAATAGAAGATTTCCAAGAATTTGTGAAGAAAGGACCAGAACTAAGTGGAAAGTTTGATATCCAAACACACAGATCAAGAGAAACATGAAACGGTAAATAATAAAGTAGGGGAAAAGTGGGAAAATTTATTTTTTTCATTCAAACTTTCTTCTTTAAGGGCTACAATTAGAACAATATATATATATATATATATATATATATATATATATATATATATATATATACTTTTTCAGAGTTACAAATAACTTTTCAAGTTATTTGTAACTCTGAAAAAGTATATTTACTATTATAGTAATTAGAAGAATAATTCACAGGAAGAGACTAGGTTAATAAGTGCTATAAGATCATATACAAAAAAAAAAAGAAAAAGGGAGAGGGTAATCAAAGATGGCATCAAGAGATACTTGAAGAATAAAAATAAATAGGATAATCTTTATCACACAAATATACACATGGGAAGGGGAGGGGAAGAATACTCTTATAAGGAGAGGAAGAGAGTGCTAATAGGTAAGACTCAAACCTTACTCTCAGTGAAATCAAATCTGAGAGGGAAGAGCATCTAGATCCATTTGGGTCTTGAATTCTATCTTATCCTACAGGGAAAGTGAGAAGGGAACACTAAGGGGAAGGGGGAGGAAGTAAAATATGGAGGGAAAGAGAGTGGGGAGGAAACTTAACAGACCCTAAAAAAAGAAGAAGGGAACAAAAAGGGAAGGGCCAGAAACTGAAGCATATTAAGGGAGGGGAATAGAGGGGTTGATTAGAATTAAAAGGTTTAAATGGTTTAAATTGATATAGCAAAAGAAGAAAGGACAGAACTGGGAGAGGATATAAAAATGCTGGAGAATACACAAGTGACAATCATAACGTTGAATGTGAATGGGATGGACTCACCCATAAAACGAAAACAAATGGGATAGTGGAATGGAATCCAAAGTCCTACCATATGTTGTCCACAAGAAACACACCTGAAGTGGGTAGATACTCACAAGGTTAGAATCAAAGGTTGGAGCAAAATCTATTGAGCCTCAACTGACAGAAAGAAGGCAGGAGTTGCAAAAATATCTGACAAAGTCAAAGTAATAATAGATCTGATTAAAATGGATAGGAAAGGTAACTATAGCTTGATAAAAGGGAGTCTAGACAATGAGGAAATATCAGTAATCAACATATATACACCAATTGCTATAGCATGAAAATTTCTAAAGGAGAAACTATTGGAATTCAAGGATGAAATAGATAGTAAAACTATACTAGTGGGAGACTTGAACCTACCACTATCAAATAAAAAAATAAATAAGAAAGAGGTAAAAGATGTGAATAAAATCTTCGAAAAATCAGAACTAATAAATATATGTAGAAAAATAAATAGAGACAAAAAGAAATACACCTTCTTTTCCGCAGCACATGGTACATTCACAAAGATTGATGTTGTACTAGGTCATGAAAACATGGCAAACAAATGCAGAAAAGCAGAAATAATAAATGCAAATTTTTCAGATTATTAATGCAATAAAAGTAATCATCAGTAAGGTTACATGGAGAGCCAAATCAAAAATTAATTGGAAATTAAATAGTATCCTTCTCCAAAATCAGTTAGTTAGAGCACAGATCAAATAAACAACTAATAATTTCCTTGAAGAAAATGACAATGGTGAGACATCCTTTCAAACCCTATGGGATGCAGCCAAAGCAGTACTCAGAGGAAAATTCATATCCCTGAGTGCATATATTAACAAATTATGGAGGGCAGAGGTCATTGAATTGGACATGCAAATCAAAAAACTTGAAAGTGAATAAATTAAAACCCCCCAGAAGAAAACCAAATTAGAGATCCTAAAAATTAAGGGAGAAATTAATAAAATCAAAAGTGAAAGAACTGTTGAACTAATTAATTAGACTAGAAGCTGGTATTTTGAAAAAACAAACAAAATAGACAAAGTACTGGTTAATATAATAAAAAAAGGAAAGGAGAAAACCAAATTAATAGTATCATAGATGAAAAGGGAGAGCTCACCTACAATGAAGAGGAAATTAAGGCAATCATTACAAACTATTTTGCCCAATCATATGGTAATAAATATGACAACCTAGGTGATATGGATGAATATTTACAAAAATATAAATTACGTAGACTAAGAGAAGAAGAAATAGAATTCTTAAATAATCCCATATCAGAAAAAGAAATTGAACAGGCCATCAAAGAACTCCCTAAGATGGATTCACAAGTGAATTCTATTGAACATTCAAAGAACAACTAATCCTAATACTATCCAAACTATTTGACATAATAAGCAAAGAGGGAGTTCTACCAAATTCCTTTTATGAGACAGATATGGTACTGATTGCAAAGCCAAGCAGGTAAAAAATGGAAAAAGAAAACTATAGACCAATTTCATTAATGAACATAGATGCAAAAATCTTAAATATGATACTAGCAAAGACTCCAGAAAGTCATCACAATGGTTATTCACTATGATCAGGTGGGAATTATACCAGGAATGCAAGGATGGTTCAATATTAGGAAAACCATCCACATAATTGACCATATCAACAAGCAATCCAACAAAAATCACATGATTATCTCAATAAATGCAGAAAAAGCCTTTGACAAAATACAACACTCATTCCTATTGAAAACACAAGAAAGCATAGGAATAGAAGAGTATTTCCTAAAAATAATAAACAGTATTTATCTAAAACAATCAGCCAACATCATCTGCAATGGGGATAAACTAGATGCATTCCCAAAAAGATCAAGAGTGAAACAAGGATGCCCCTTATCACCGCTATTATTTAACATTGTACTAGAAAAACTAGCAGTAGCAATTAGAGAAGAAAAATAAATTGAAGGTATTAAAATTGGCAATAGCAATACAAGCTATCACACTTTGTGGATGATATATTGCTCTACCTAAAGAATCCTAGAGAATGAAACAAAAAGCTAGTGGAAATAATCAACAACTTTAGCAAAGTTGCAGGATACAAAATACACCTACATCAGCATTTCTATATATCTCCAATACCTCTCAGCAGCAAGAATTAGAAAGAGGAATTCCATTTAAAATTTCCCTAGACAATATAAAATACTTAGGATTCTCTCCTGAGACAAACACAGGAACTATATGAACACAACTACAAAACGATTTCCACACAATTAAAACTAGATCTAAACAATTGGAAAAACATTAACTGTTCATTGGTAGGATGATAATAACATAATAAGCACAATAAAAATGACCATCCTACCCAAACTTATCTAATTATTTACATTATACTATAAAACTGGAGATACTATAAAAATACTATAAAAATGGAGATGTGAACCCCAGACTTCAATCCCCAGAAGTCCTTGCTCTAGTTCCCAGGATGCCCTCTAGTCTCACCTGAGTTCCCACCTGTGTGGGATCAAAATTTCTATTTAAACTGGCTGGAAAGCCTACTGGCTCTCTCTTCCTACTTCTGCTTCTGAGAACACTTGGCTACCTAGCAGGCAAGATGTGAGTGGTTGTGAATGGGCTCTCTAGGCCTAAACACGTGCTGTCTTCTTTTGTATTTTCTTTATTTCTTAATCTTAAATAAACCTCTAAAAATATAATACTTTTAGTGAAACTAAATTTTATCTGCTACAGTTTTGGCTTACCAATTCGGGAAAACAAAATACCCTCAATCTTCTGATCTACTGTAACCAAATTCAGCCTTTAATAGCTAGTGCCTTATTTATTTGTTTTTTAAGCCACATTTCTCCAAGATGCTCTTTTAGAAAACCATCTTGATCAGCTTGGCCCCGGTTGGCTCGACTTGGCTCACTCCTGCTACTGTCTACTGTTGCCTGTAATCTGGACCTGTTTGATTCAAATTGGTCCTGCTCCTCCTCCCCCTGGCTATTGCCGCCCCACCCTCCTGGCAGCTGCCTGCCTGTTTCTACGACCCAGACCCTGGCGGCTCTTGCTCCTGGTCTTTTTCTCGTTCACCTGGCCTAGTTGATTCCCGCACCTCTGGCCTCCGACCCAGGCAGCTCATCACCCAGGCTGCTGGTAGCAGACCCAATTTCTTCAGGATCAAAAACCAGCTGGCAAAAAACGGGGGTAATTTTCCCTTAGGCTACAATTAGCCTCCACGTGGACAGGGAGCACAGGATCACAGGAGGGGGGAAAGTAGGAAGGGACTTTTCCAAATAGGAACTTACAAGCAATGGGCTATTTAAAAGGATGTCTTTTGACTGTTCTGGTAATTTCATTTATTTCACCTGCATTCCAGGGGAAAAATATAGCTCCTGGCATCTCTTTAGCAAAATTTGGGGAGGCAGCTGGTTGGCTCAGTGAATTGAGAGCCAGGTCTAGAGAAGGGAGGTCCTGGGTTCAAATCTGACCTCAGACACTTGCTGGCAATCTGGCCCTGAGTGGGTCGTTTAAAGCCTATTGCCTAGCCCACACCAAACTTCTACCTTCTGACAATAGGCATCTAAATGGATAAAAACCCAAGGAACTTTAAAGAGACTGGAGGTTATATTTTTAAGGCATTTTAGACTCCAATGAAAATCTCTGTATTCTATTTCATTTTACTGTTTGTTTTGTTTAGGGTTTAACTTTGTGATTTTAATTTCATATATTACTGCATTCTGTACTATTCTGTTATACTGAATCATTTTAATGTACTGTTTTAACTACTGTTAAATTTTGTTGCTTTTCCCCTATAACTATGCTGAACAAACATTATTGAATAAGCACATATAAAAACAGCTTTTCTATTTTTTACTTTGGAAATTGTCACTTAGATGATGATGGATGAACTTCATCAAAACCTATATACAACTTTAATAAGCCAAGAATTTAATTGTGATTTTAAGGGTTCTTTAGACATGATTTTTAGAATTTTTCTTAACAATCTCTGGTCATTTTTGCCTGCCCCTAACACGAGGAGTAAGGCCCATTCTAGTAGCTGAAGTGAAATACAATTATAACCCCCAACCTTCCCGTATTTAAAAAAAAAATGTGAATGGAAGCTGGGCAGTTAATCCAAGGGCATGTACCCCTAGAAGCCTCCTAAAAAAGGGGGGGGGAAGCACATCTCATGTATATTTTTCAACTCATTTTACTTCTACCAGAATGATCTCTAGATTTCTTGATGATGTTCTAAACCCAAAATGAGTTTTACTTTGTTTAAAAATATGTTTACCAAGGTTGAAATAATTGTTATGTTTGTAAAAATTTTGACAAATATTGATCAGTTCTTAGGTTTTTTTAAATGTCATATAGTAACTTATGTGAAATATGATAGTGTTTGATTGCTATTGTAATTAACTGGACTATTAAGAATTTGGGGGATATTAAAACTACATATTTGTACTACTGTTCAATTTATCTGCTTGTAATTACAGTGGATCATGGCCAGATATGAAGAGGAAATGGATCTCATTTTTTGTGAGAAAGCCTTGCATTCTATATTTTCTTAGCTGACACAGTTTGTCAATGATTATAGGCTATATTTTTATTTTTAAAACTCTTTTATTATAATTTCTTGCATGTGCAATATACTATTTCAGTTTTTTTATTTTTTCTCTCCTTTTTATATTTAAAGCACTTATCACCAGTATTAAGATTTTCTTTAATTTTTTGATTTTGCAGTAATGTAAGTTTAAGATACATTTTCTAATACATGCCCCCAAAAGCTTGAGACTATAAAAATGATGCCATTAATTATTTTTAAAAATTATGGGACTTTGCTTAATAATTCTGTCTAATTCCAGGACAAGATATACACAAAAGAGCCATTACATAGGGCCAAAGATAAACCAATCAAGGACAGATTGATGCACTTCCAAGCCAATACAAAGGACTTTAACCTGGTGTGAAGACTCGAGGTTGCTATGTTTAACATTTGTTAAGACATAGGCCTTCCTTGTGTACACTCTCACTCTGAAAATACTTAGCGACGAGTATCCCCAAACTTGGCTCCTACTTGGCTCCTATAATCTGGTCCTTTTTCTGTCTTTCATAGTGTGGCAAACTTTCTGTAGTCCTGGCTACTGACTGGGTAAATGCTTACTTGCTTAGATCATTTTAATTGGGCCCTGATTCAAGGACCTGTTATAGATTTATTTTTCCTTTACTTAGAATATTTTACACATAAGACTTTGATAGTCTATATTTTCATCCAGAAACTATTTTTTATTTGGATTTTTCTGATGTCTTTTTAATTTCTCTTACCAATTGATTCATATACCTCATAACTCAGTCATGCATCCCTAAGTCATCTGTGTTTTTCAATCACCCTTTTAATGGGGAAATATAAAAATATTATTTTAAATTGCAAAGTTTAAATTCCTTTTAAGAAGAATTTAAGGTAAAGAAAGATGATACCTCTCTGAATCTAGAAACTGAAATGTTTGGAAAAGACACCATGAAGATGCCTCCAGACCACAAGCTGCACAAGAAGATCAAAATGAACTTTGGGTGTGGTTGATTGAACATTTATTTATTTATATCTATACTTTCATGCCAAAGGGGACTGCCCCCTAACTAGCTTTTTGTCAATGTGTCTAGCAATTATTGGTTTTGTTCTTTTTTTCCTCTTATCCTCAAATTGTTGTAATGATTAAGTTGATTACGTTTTCATGATCCTTTTTGGTGAAACTTCTTTCACCAATAATGATCAAATGGAGGAATGTAAAAATGGAGGTTTGAACCTCAGATGTCAATCCCCATAAGTCCTTGCTCTAGTTCCCAGGATGCTCTCTAGTCTCACCCAAGTTCCCACCTGCATGGGATCAAAATTTCTATTTAAATTGGTTGTAAAGCCTACTGGCTCTCTCTTCCTACTTCTGCTTCTGAGAACACTTGGCTCTCTACTTAGCAGGCAAGATATGAGTGGTTGTGAATTAACTCTCTGGGCCTAGACATGTGCTTTCTTATTTTGTATTTTCTTCATTTCTTAATCTTAAATAAACCTCTAAAAATATAATACTTTTAGCAGAAAAACTAATTTTAACTGCTACGATACCCATTGAACTTCCAAAAAACTTTTTTACTGAATTAGAAAAAAACCCTAACAAACTTCATTTGGAAGAACAAATGATCAAGGTTATCTAGGGAAACAATTTAAAAAATGCAAAGGAAAGCATCTTTGCAGTACCTGATCTCAAACTATACTATAAAACAGTGGTCATCAAAACAATATGGTACTGGCTAAGATAAAGAAAGGAGGATCAGTAGAATAGACTTGGGGTAAGTGACCTCAGCAAGATAGTCTATGAAAAGGCCAAAGATCCCAGCTTTTGGGACAAAGATCCAATATTTGATAAAAACTGCTGGGAAAATTGGAAGACAGTGTGGGAGAGATTAGTCCTGGATCAACATCTCACACCCTACACCAAGATAAACTCAGAATGGGTGAATGACTTGAACATAAAGAAGGAAACTATAAGTGAATTTTGTGAACATAGAAGAGTATATATGTCAGACCTTTGGGAAAGGAAAGATTTTAGAACCAAGCAAGGGTTAGAAAAAGTCACAAAATATAAAATAAATAATTTTGATTACATCAAATTAAAAAGTTTTTGTACAAACAAAACCAATGTAACCATCATTAGAAGGGAAGTAACAAATTCGGAAATAATCTTCATAATAAAACCTCTGACAAATGTTTAATTACTCAAATTTACAAAGAGCTAAATCAATTGCTCAAAATATCAAGCCATTCTCCAACTGTTATATGGGCAAGGGACATGAATAAGCAATTTTCAGTCAAAAATATCAAAAATATTAATAAGCACATGAAAAAATGTTCTAAATCTCTCATAATCAAAATGATGCAAATCAAAACAACGCTGATGTATCACCTAACACCTAGAAGATTGGTTAATATGACAGCAAGGGAAAGTAATGAATGCTGGAGGGAATGTGGAACAGTCGGGACATTAATTCATTACTGGTGGAGCTGTGAATTGATCCAACCATTCTGGAGGGCAATTTGGAACTATGTCCAAAGGGTGCTAAAAGACTGTCTGCCTTTTGACCCAGCCATAGCACTGCTGGGTTTCTAACCCAAAGAGATAATAAGGAAAAATACATGTACAAGAATATTCATAGCTGCACTTTTTTGTAGTGGTAAAAAATTTGAAAATGAGGGGATGCCCTTCAATTGGGGAATGGCTGAACAAATTGTGGTATCTGTTGGTGATGGAATACTATTGTGCTAAAAGGAACAATAAGGTGGAGGAATTCCATGGAGACTGGAATAACGTCTAGGAAGTGATGCAGAGGAAAAGGAGCAAAACCAGGAGAACATTGTATACAGAGACTCAAATGTAATGGACTTCTCCATTAGTGGCAATTCAGTGATCCTGAACAACTTAGAGGGATCTAGGAGAAAGAACACTATCCACATTCAGAGGAAAAGCTGTGGGAGTAAAAATACTGAAGAAAAACAACTGCTTGATTACATGGGTCAAGGGTGATATGATTGGGGATGTAGACTCTAAATGAACATCCTAGGGCAAACATCAGGAGCATGGAAATAGGTTCTGATCAAGGATACATGTAATGCCCATTGGAATTGCGCATTGGCTATGGGAAGAGGGGGAGGGAAGGGAGGAATAGAAAATGATTTTTGTAACTGAGGAATAATGTTTGAAATTGACCAAATAAAATTAAAAAGAAATAAAATCTTTGGAAATAAAAAAAAGAAACATCTACGTATTCTAGTTCAGAGTGTACTTCTGGTCCTGATGACTTACCTCATCACCAGGCTTCATTACATGTATGAATAAAAGGATCCACAATGTATTTTTATTTCTTTTAAAGATTTATTCTTGTTTGGTTAGATGATTAAAATCTTTTTCTATGCAAAAAGTAAATATTAAGTCTTTTTGTGTTTTGATGCATACACTAGCTCTAGAAACAATGACACTAGCTCCCATTTTTAAGGCCTGAGGTGCTTGGGGAATTTGCTTAGTACTCAATGTAGTCAAGATGTTCTAATGGCATGAATGCCTTTGACACTTTGTCAAAATAAGGAACAGTTTCTTCTTAAGAAGCTTTTATGCTGCCTCAAAAAAAGATGATGAGTGGAAGCTTCTCTGTGGATTCACACTGAACATTTATTGCATAGCTTCCTGCAGTAACAAATAGGTGATTATCGTAATCATAAAGACTGCATGAAGGCTTCAACAACTTTAGCAGAAAGCTCTGCGAAACTTCTTAGGGAAAAAGTAGCTAAAAAATTCTCAGTGATTTATTGATTCATCACAACCAGAGGTGACTTCCACCTTGTCCTTAGACATTTTTAAATATCATTGTATCCTGAAGCACTGTATACAACCCTAGGGGTTTTCTGTCATGTGAAAAATAAAGAACTTCCCATTTCAATTAATATGAACCTCCATGATAGTTCCTGGGTGCACTTTTGATGAAATCATTATATGAGCACTCTGTCTCTCTCTGCCTCTTTTTCTATCTATCCATGTATCTTTCTTTCTCTGGGTCTCTATTTCTTTCTCTCAGTTTCTCTCTCTTGGTCCATCTTTCCTTCTCTGTGTCTCTGTGTCTCTTTTGCACACATGGTATGTAGAATTTAAACTCTATAGCCTTAAAGTTGCAAGTATAGCATTGGTCTGCCTCATCAATTTGAGTAGAGGGTTTTTTGCTGGCTAATTGCTTATCAACTTTCATATCAAATCAATCTGGGGGTTAACTAACAGACAAGTTGACAGTCAAAATCTAGAAATGTTAATAGAATAGAGTATTAGGATTAATCTAATAATCTAATAAATAAAAATTAATCTAATAAAAAATAAAAATAAAATTAAATGCAACAGTAATTCAACAATTAGATGTTAAAAATCATCTTTATAAGGAAAGGATGGAGTGGCATATTTAGATAGCAGTTTGTCTGAACAAGATCTGGGAGTCCTAGTGAACTCTAAATTCAATACAAACCAATAGCATGACATGATAATAAAAAAAGGCAAATATAATCAAGTGGTACATAAAGAGAGGATTTGCTTCTAGAAAAGGGGGATAATACAGATTCTACTCTATCTTTATCTAGCTACATCTGTATTATAATCAGAAAAGAAATCATTAATAGCTTAATCAATGCTTAGAGTGTGATTTTTTTTTAATTTAACAGTGATTTATAGTAAGAATTTTGTCCCAGGCAAAAGTCTGCCTATGTAACCAGATTAAGAGTTTAGTTGCAAGATAACCACGGAGTTATCACTTAAACTGTGTATTTGTTATAATAATTTTAAATGTATTATTGTATTAATCATACGTGAGTTACTATATTAATCTGTGAATCATAAATATGTCATAAAGGTGTTATCATATTAATCATAAGTGTGATTTCTCCTTCTTAAAAAATGTACTCCGGGCAAGCTAGCTCACACAGGAAGCAGGAGATTACCCAAGTAAACTACTGCTCTGGAAGAGAGTAGAAAAAGAGAAAAGGGAACAGACAGAACCAGCAGGAGCAAAGAAGGTCCTACTTTGGAAATATTGGGGACCACCTGAAGGGGGTAAGATAGGGGAAATAGGAAACTATAAAAATGTAGATGTTTTACAAAATGGGGTCTGAGGTTTTAAACTGGGAGGAAGCTTGCAGACCCTGATCATGTGATTTCTCTGTTACAATAAAGACGGGACTTTATCCATAAGAGTCTCCCAGCATCTTACTTTTATAATACTGTTATTTTCAGTTCTGGACAATGCAGATCATGAAGGGCTTTGATAGGCTGGAGATACAGAGAAGAGTTACAAAAATGGTGAAAGACCTGCATAGAGGATCAACTAAAGAAATTAAAAATGATTAGCCCAGAAAGTGTAAGATTCAGAGGCAAAGCTATGATGACCTTCTATTGTTTTAAGGGCCTCCATGCAAAGGAGGGATTAGATTGATTTTGTTTAATCTCATGAGGCAGAACCAAAAGAAATGGGTAGAACCTTCAATCAGGCAGATCTAGGCTTGGTATCAGAATGGGAGAAAACCTTTCTTAATGATGTAAGCTATCCAAAAGTAGAAAAACTACTTAAGATGTTTATAGATTCTCTCAAATTGGAGTTCATTACAGAAGAAGCTGTACAATTGATCAGGTACATTCTAGCAGGAATTCCTTTTATATGTATATGTTGGATAACATATCAAGATTCCTTCTAAGTGTAACAATCTGTGATTCTACTAATCTTTATTTTTATTTCTGAATTGATTTGTAAATGCTATGGAATGTGCATTCCTAAGCCTTCCAGGGGGGAAAAAACTCAAAACCAGCTTGTTATATATAGCAGTTTTAGTAGAGGGTATTTCTTTAATTCTTCTGGCATAAAGTGTAGCCATGTCAATGGCTAGAGCTTTGGGTTGGGTCATTAGATTGATATCTTTAGAATGAGAAGAGGTCTTACATTATGAAATCTAATTCCATCATTTTACTATTGAGGAAAATGAGGACTAGAGAGGCTGTGACAATACTGTCAGTGATAGAGTTGGGGTATGAACTCAACCCAATTGTCTTCTCATCACAAATATCATTTATTTCCACCAAGAGAAAACTTTGGGTAGTTTTGATTTGATGTCTACATGCAATATGATTTGTATAACATTCCTTCTAAGAAATCTCCCAAATTGTAGTATTATAGTATTAGGGCACAGATCTGAATAATGATCAGCACTGTTTTGACCTGAGTGTGGGATTTAATTTTTCAATATGACTAATAGTACTGATGAGAAATATGATTTCTATAATTCAATCGTTCATCAAATAAAAGTCTTTGATGAGTTCACTAGTTATAAAGAATATTTTTTTCAATGGAAATTTTATGATGCTGTATAATTGACAGTCATTGTATCCTTCTTTTCTGGTTACTTCATTGGGTTTAAATTAAGATAAAATACCATCACTTTGGATCCACATCTCAATTTGATGGTGGACTGATATCAATATTTTCAGTATACAAAGTAGTCACTAAAGTACCAGGTTGGCTCAGTTTCCACAACAGAGCCAGAATTCAATTATTTTCCTAGAGTCCATGATCATAGAATTATTTTTCCTTCAGCTTCCCAAGTTTAATGTGAACCTAACCCTACTGCCAGAATATATACTGTTTCTAGGATCAATAAACAGGACAGGTTCAGGAAAGTTATTGCTGCAAAATGTCCTTGACCAAAAGCCCATTTTGAATAGAGTTAGAGCATGTAATTTTCAGAAGTTAAAAGGACCAAAATGCAATTGAAATAAAAATGTATACAAATACTACAATACATTGGCCCCTGGCACACATATACAATAGCGAGTAGAAAGAATCTTCCAACAGAACCATGTTCCGAAATAACTGTCACTACCTAGAAAAAATATCTCTCAAATGTAAAGTTTGTAAGAGAAGGCAAAGAGGAAATGGGCAATCAGAGATTAAGGAAAGTAGCAATTGACAACATTTTAATTAGTTGGGGAATGCAACATGGCATATAAATGAAACATAGTGTACAGGAAAAGCTATGCAACTCTGGCTTGAATAGACAATATCTAGAGTTTTGACTGATTCCAGTTTTTGGTGAAGAAGTTTTAGATGGCCTTTTGAAAGTGGAAGTCCAGGCGGAGTCAAGATGGCGGCTTAGCAAGCAGCAAAAGTTTAGACCTCGTGGAAGACCCTTCCTTACCGATACAGACTGAATGTTCCTAGGGCACTGAAATTCAAGCTGAACAACAGGACAGAAGTGGGGAACCCTCCTTCTGGACTCAAATCAAAAGGTATGCCCCCCAAAAGCTGGAATCCGAGAATACTCAGGGCTAAGGGGAAGGCAGAGCGAAGGTCCCAGGACCCCTCCCCCACAACCCAGAGCACTGAGCCCCCAGCAGCAGCGGGAATCTCTGAGCGGGCAAAGGTGCTGGTTTGAAGGGTCTATCTTGTGAGCAGCAAGGAGCCGGGCTCGGAGCATCCAACTTGGACAGTGGGGAGGAAGCCAGGGAGAGACGGGGCCATGGCTGGGTCCCTCCATCGGGCTCCAGTCTCACCGTTGCCTCGGGGCACATCCAGACCAATCCAATTGAACCTAATTCCATCAGAACTCCTCAGAGTTTAGGGAGGTGGGCAAAGGCACTGGCGGACAGCGGAGAAGCAGCTGGAGAGAACTGGAGAGAGCCTGGGCGGCTCAGCCTTCCAGGAGTCTTCAGAGCCTCAGAGCTTCATACCACATACAGCCCGACCCAGTTGAACTCAATCCCATCAAAAGCCCCCAGAGGACAGGGAAGCTAACATTCCTCCCCTAGAGATTGTACCAAGAGATCTGACAAAGCTCCAAGAGGGGAGACTGACAGCCCCAAAACCAAAACAAAATGAGAGGAGCAAGAGCACAGCCAAATACGGGGAGGAAAGAAGGGGTAAACTCGAGCAAACAACATAAAAAGAAGAAATTACAATAGACAGCTTCTGCACAGGTAATGAGCAAAGAGCAAATGAAACAGAGGGGGAGGGATCAGCAAAGAAAAAATCAGAAATCCCAGCGAATTGGATACAGGCTGTGGAAGAACTCAAAATGCAATTCAAAACACAATTAAGAGAGGCTGAAGACAATTGGGAAAAGAACTTAAAAACTAAGATAAGTCATCTGGAAACAAAAAATAGTGTCTTGAAAGCCAAAATCAACCAGCTGGAAAATGAGGCAAAGGAGATGAAAGATGAGGCAAAGCAGATGAAAGATGAGGTGAAGAAGATGAAAGATGACCTCCAAAGAAAATCCGACCACAAGGAAAAGGATGACCAAAAGGCCAAGGATGAAATCCAGTCTTTAAGAACCAGAATACAACTAGAATCATGTGACCTCACAATGCAGCAGGACTCTATAAAACAAAACCAAAAGAATTAAAAAATTGAGGAAAATATGAAACACCTCATTCACAAAACAGAGGATTTAGAAAATTGTTCAAGGAGAGACAATTTAAGAATTATTGGCCTACCAGGAAAAAAAAAAGAAAAAGCCTGGACATTATATTACAGGAAATTATTAAAGAAAACTTCCCTGAAATCCTTGAATAAGAGGGAAAAGTGGAGATTGATAGAATCCACAGATCACCTCCTGTACTTAATCCCCAACTAACAACACCCAGGAATGTTATAGCCAAATTCAAGAACTATCAGACTAAAGAAAAGATATTACAAGCTGCCAAGAAGAAGTCATTCAGATACCAAGGAACCACAGTGAGGATAACTCAGGATCTAGCTGCATCCACACTGAAAAAAAGAAAGGCATGGAATACAATATTCTGGAAAGCAAGGGAACAAGGTCTACAACCAAGAATCAACTACCCAGCAAAATTGACTATATTCTTTCAGGGGAAAGTATGGTCATTCAACAAAACTGAAGAATTTCAAGAATTCGTAAAGAAAAGACCAGACCTGAACAGAAAATTTGATGTCCAAGCACAGAACTCAAGAGAATCATCAAAAGGTAGTTAAAAAAGAGGGGGGGAAAGAAAAACAAAAAAAATATTTTTAAGAGACTCAATAAGTTAAAATGATATGTATCCCTATAAGAAAAGAGGTTATTGGTAACTCTTAAAAACTGTTCTTATTACCTGGGCAGCAAAAAGAAGTATACTTAGAAGGAACAGCAACAAACTGTATAGGATGAAAGTGGAAGTCCTCAGTCAATTGATATGCACCTACTATGTTCCAGATACTGTTAAGCATTTGAGATCAAAAAAGGCAAAAAAGCAATCTTTATCATCATGGAGTGCACAATCTAATAGGAGAGAGCTATATAAAAATGACTACATAATCACAAGGAAGAAGAACTGGAAACAAGCAATGGAACAACAACATAGAATGAAGAAGGATTAGCAAAGGCTTCTTGTAGAAAGTAGAATTTTAGCTGAAACTTGATGGAATCCATAGAAGCCAAGTGGCAGAGATAAGGGGGAGCAGTCAAAGCATGAGACCGCCAGAGAAAATGCTTGGATTTAAAACATGGAGTGTCTTGTTAAAGGAACAACAGTAAGGAAACCCAAGTCACTTAATCATTGACTATGAAGGAAGAAGAAACTGTGTTGTAATGTATAAGAAAATTGGAAATGTTGCTGAAAGGGGCTTCAATATAAAGGGCTTTGAACCCAGAAAAAAAAAAAGACTTTATCGTTGATCTTGGAGGCTATAGGAAGTTTTGAAGTTTATTGAGAAGGAGGGTGACATGATCTGACATCTGAATTAGGAAAATCACTTTGGTAGCTGGGTAGAGGATGAATTGAAATGGAATAGACCATTGACAAGTAATCAACCAGTAGACTAGTGCAATTATCCAAGCATAAGGAGATAGAAACTGTGCCAGGATGGTGACAATGATGAAGAAGAACTATATTAAAGAGATATTAGAAAGGTGAAATTAGAAAGGTGAATTGGGAACATAAGGCATGAGAAATAGTGATCATACTCACGTTGTAAACCCAGAGCCCTAGGAGACTAGTGACATTAAGTGGGAAGTTTGGAAGTTGGGAGGGTTTGGGAGAAATTAGATCAGTTTTGGATATGTTGAGTCTAAAATGTATACATGATACACAGTTAAAATATCTAATAAGAAGTTGGTGATGCAAAACAAGAGGTCAGTTGGACAGTTTGCACTGGAAAAGTCAATGTGAGAATCATCAGCATTGAGAGATTAATCCTTGAGATCTGATGAGGTTACCAACTGAGAGAGTATAAAGGGAGAAAGTAACAAGGGTTTTATAGGGCACTCAAAATTAGCAGTATAGCCTGTAAAGAGATCCAGCAAAGAAGATTGAGAAGTGGACAAATAGAAAATAAAACAAGAGAAAATAGTGTCATGAAAACTCAGAGAAAGAAAGAAGTAAAAGAGGGTGGCTGACAGTGTTAAAGGCAGCAGAGAGGTTAAGAACAATGAAGATTGAGAAAAGTCCACTGGATCTAGTAATTAAAAGATCACTGGTAACTTTGGAGAGAGCATTTTTGATTTAATGATATGGTCAAGAGCAATATTTTGGGAGTTAGGAGGAAAGTGAGAGGAAAGGAAGGGAAGATAACTTTTATGGATGGCCTTCTCAAAGAGGTTAGCCTCCAATGACTGGAGATATATAGAATGATAGTTATCAAGAATCGAAGCACTGAATGAGATTTTTGAGGATGGAGGAGACATAGACATGATTGCATATAACAGAGAAGCAGCTTTTAGACAAGGAAAGAGTGAAGGTAAGTAAGAGAGTGTGGAATGCTATAGTAAGAATTCTGATAGAGGAGACAGGAAGAAATGGGATCATTTGTATAAGTAGAAAGATTTGCTTTGGTAGTAGAAGGGCTACCTCTTCCATGTGAGACAGGGCTGAAGGAAGAGACAGTGGTAGAAGATATTTACATGAGATGAAAAAGATGGGGAAAGTAGAGGCTCTTGGAAAATGACTTCATTTTTTTTCTTTAAAGAATGAGACAAAGGAGTTCCAGTCAAGATGACGGCTTAGAGAGAACTAAAGTTCAGATCTCCGGAAACCCCTTCCTTACCAATCTCAAACTGTATGCTCCTAGGACACCGAAATTCAAAACAACCAACAGGATAGATCCAGGGAACCCTCCTCCTGGACCTGGATCAAAAGGTACAGCCCCCCAAAAGCCAGAACCCAAGATCACTCGGATCTAAGGGATAGGCAGAAGGAAGGTCCCAGGACCCATCCCCCCCCCAACCCATAGCACTGAGTCCGAGGCAGCAGCGGGAACCTAAGAGCCAGCAAAAGGACCCCAGGGCCGGCTATTCTGCAGGTCACACCCTGAAAACAACCTGAGCCAGTCGCGGGGGCACCCAGACAGCAGGGAAACAGAGAGAGACAGAGAGGAGCCTGTAGCCCCCTGGCTGGATCCTTCTGTCCGAGTCTCAGGGAAGGTCCCTGTTTTAAGACACACTCAATCCAACCCAAGGGAAATTAATCCTATCAGGAGCCCTTGGAGCTCCAGGAAGCCATGGCCCCTCCCTCCTCAGAGTGCAGGGACTTCTGAGACAACAGTAACCCTCAGGGCTGGCTATTCAGAAGGCCACATCCTGAAAACAACCTGAGCCAGTCACGGGGGCACCCAGACAGCTGGGAAACAGAGAGAGACAGAGGGGAGCCTATAGACCCCTGGCTGGATCCTTCTGTCCGAGTCTCAGGGAAGGTCCCTGCTTTAAGACACAACTGAAGTTAATCCTATCAGGAGCCCTCAGAGCTCTGGGAAGCCTTGGCCCCTCCCCCCTCAGAGTGCAGGCCTCTGTGGCCCACAAAGGCTCTGAGATACCTCAGGGACAGTGCAAAGCCAGACTCAGAGCATGGGAGTAAGGCAACAAAAAAGCATCGGGAGGGAACAGAGAGCAGTAACACCCATGAATGGACAATTTGCCTGGGGCTAAAGCCTATGAACACCAGACAGAGATAAGAAAAGCTAGACTTCCCCACTCAGATAGAGATGGAAAACAGCACAGAAAAGCCTCAACACTCCAAGAAAAACAAGAAGAAGGGGGCGACTTTGGACACATTTTATGGAGCAAAAATACAAAATACAGAGGAGATAGAAGAGGAAACACAAGCAAATGCTCCGAAACCTTCCAAAGGAAACATAAACTCTCCACAAACCCATGAAGAATTTGAATCAAAAATGATCAAAAAGATGGAAGCCTTCTGGGAAGTAAATCACTGGTTCAAAAGGAGATAGCTAAAGAAGAAAGGTCAAAACTAGGGGAAGATATCAAAATGCCAGCGAATCCACAAATGACAATCATAACATTGAACATGAATGGGATGAACTCACCCATAAAACGTAGACGAATAGCATTAGAATCCAAAACCCTACCATATGTTGTCTCCAAGAAACACACATGAGGCGGGTAGACACCCAAAAGGTCAGAATTAAAGGATGGAGTAAGACCTTCTGGGCCTCAACTGAGAGAAAGAAGGCAGGAGTTGCAATCATGATATCTGATAAAGCCAAAGCAAAAATAGACCTGATTAAAAGGGATAGGGAAGGTAATTACATTCTGTAAAAGGGACTTTAGATAATGAGGATATATCACTAATCAACATGTATGCACCAAATGGTATAGCATCCAAATTTCTAATGGAGAAACTAGGAGAACTGAAGGAAGAAATAGACAGTAAAATCATATTAGTGGGAAACTTGAACCAACGATTATCAAATTTAGATAAATCAAATCAAAAAATAAATAAGAGGTAAAAGAAGTAAATGAATTCTTAGAAAAATTAAAATTAATAGACATACGGAGAAAAATAAATAGGGACAAAAAGGATTACACCTTCTTCTCAGCACCACATGGCACATTCACAAAGATTGACCATACACTAGGTCACAGAAACATGGCATACAAATGCAGAAAAGCAGAAATAATAAATGCAGCCTTTTCAGATCACAAGGCAATAAAAACAACAATCAGTAATGGTACGTGGAAAACCAAATCAAAAACTAATTGGAAATTAAACAATATGATACTCCAAAATCGTTTAGTTAGAGAAGAAATCATAGAAGCAATTAATAATTTCAGTGAGGAAAATGACAATGGCGAGACATCCTTTCAAACTTTTTGGGATGCAGACAAAGCAGTAATCAGAGGTAAATTCATATCCCTGAGTGCATATATTAACAAACTAGGGAGAGCAGGGATCAATCAATTGGAAATGCAAATAAAAAACCTCGAAAGAGATCAAATTAAAAACCCCCAGCAGAAAACCAAACTAGAAATCCTAAAAATTAAGGGAGAAATTAATAAAATGGAAAGTGATAGAACTATTGATTTAATAAATAAGACAAGAAGCCGGTACTTTGAAAAAACAAACAAAATAGACAAAGTACTGGTCAATCTAATTAAAAAAAGAAAGAAGAAAAGCAAATTAACAGCATCAAAGATGAAAAGGGGGACATCACCTCCGATGAAGAGGAAATTAAGGCAATCATTAAAAATTACTTTGCCCAATTATATGGTAATAAATACACCAATTTAGGTGATATGAATGGATATATACAAAAATACAAACTGCCTAGACTAACAGAAGGAGAAATAGAATTCTTAAATAATCACATATCAGAAAATGAAATCTAACAGGCCATCAAAGAACTCCCTAAGAAAAAATCCCCAGGGCCCAACAGATTCAAAAGTGAATTCTATCAAACATTCAGATAACAGTTAATCCCAATACTATACAAACTATATGACATAATAAGCAAAGAGGGAGTTGTACCAAATCCCTTTTATGACACAAACATGGTACTGATTCCAAATCCAGGCAGGTCAAAAACAGAGAAAGAAAATTATAGACCAATCTCCCTAATGAATATAGATGCAAAAATCTTAAATAGGATACTAGCAAAAAGTCTCCAGCAAGTGATCAGAAGGGTCATCCACCATGATCAAGTAGGATTTATACCAGGGATGCAGGGCTGGTTCAATATTAGAAAAAACATGCACATAATTGACCACATCAACAAGCAAACCAACAAGAACCACATGATTATCTCAATAGACGCACTAGAAACACTAGAAAACATAGGAATAGAAGGGTCATTCCTAAAAATAACAAGCAGTATATATCTAAAACCATCAGCTAATATCATCTGCAATGGAGATAAACTAGTTGCATTCGCAATAAGATCAGGAGTGAAACAAGGATGCCCATTATCACCTCAACTATTTGACATTGTACTAGAAACACTAGCAGTAGCAATTAGAGCAGAAAAAGAAATTGAAGGCTTCAGAATAGGCAAGGAGGAGACCAAGTTATCACTCTTTGCAGATGACATGGTGGTCTACTTAAAGAATCCTAGAGATTCAACCAAAAAGCTAATTGAAATAATCAACTTTAGCAAAGTTGCAGGATACAAAATAAACCCCCATAAGTCATCAGCATTTCTATAGAATTCCAACACAGCTCAGCAGCAAGAACTAGAGAGAGAAATCCCATTCAAAATTACCTTAGACAAAATAAAATACTTAGAATTCTATCTCCCAAGACAAACACAGGAAATATATGAACACAACTACAAAACACTCTCCACACAACTAAAACTAGACTTGAGCAATTGGAAACATTAACTGCTCATGGGTAGGACAAGCCAATATAATAAAAATGACCATCCTACCCAAACTCATCTATCTATTTAGTGCCATACCCATTGAACTCCCAAAAAATTTCTTTACTGATTTAGAAAAAAACCATAACAAAGTTCATTTGGAATAACAAAGGATCAAGGATATCCAGGGAAATAATGAAAAAGAAAACACAAATGATGGGGGCCTTGCAGACCCAGACCTCAAACTATATTACAAAGCAACGGTCATCAAAACAATTTGGTACTGGCTAAGAGACAGAAAGGAGGATCAGTGGAATAGACTGGGGGCAAGCGACCTCAGCAAGACAGTATACGATAAACCCCAAGATCCTAGCTTTTGGTACAAAAATCCACTATTCGATAAAAACTGCTGGGAAAATTAGAAGACAGTGTGGGAAGGATTAGGAATTGTTCAACACCTCACACCCTACACCAAGATAAATTCAAAATGGGTGAATGACTTAAACATAAAGAAGGAAACCACAAGTAAATTGGGTAAACACAGAATAGTATACATGTCAGACCTTTGGGAGGGGAAAGACTTTAAAACCAAGCAAGACATAGAAAGAATCACAAAATGTAAAATAAATAATTTCAACTACATCAAATTAAAAAGCTTATGTACAAACTAAACCAATGTAACTAAAATCAGAAGGGAAACAACAAATTTGGAAAAAATCTTCATAGAAACCTCTGACAAAGGTTTAATTACTCAAATTTATTAAGAGCTAAATCATTTGTACAAAAAATCAAGCCATTCTCCAATTGATAAATGGGCAAGGGACATGGATAGGCAGTTTTCAGATAAAGAAATCAAAACTATTAATAAGCACATGAAGAAGTATTCTAAATCTCTTATAATCAGTGAGATGCAAATAAAAACAACTCTCAGGTATCACCTCACACCTAGCAGATTGGCTAACATGATAGCAAAGGAAAGTAATGAATGCTGGAGGGGATGTGGCAAAGTAGGGACATTAATTCTTTGCTGGTGGAGTTGTGAACTGATCCAACCATTCTGGAGGGCAATTTGGAACTATGCCCAAAGAGTGATAAAAGAATGTCTACCCTTTGATTCAGCCATAGCACTGCTTGGTTTGTACCCCAAAGAGATAATGGGGGAAAAGACTTGTACAAGAATATTCATAGCTGCGCTCTTTGTGGTGGCCAAAAATTGGAAAATGAGGGGATGCCCATCAATTGGGGAATGGCTGAACAAATTGTGGTATCTGTTGGTGATGGAATACTATTGTGCTAAAAGGAATAATAAAGTGGAGGAATTCCACGGAGACTGGAACGACCTCCAGGAAGTGATGCAGAGCGAGAGGAGCAGAACCAGGAGAACATTGTACACAGAGACTAACACACTGTGGTATAATCGAACATAATGGACTTCTCCATTAGTATCAATGCAATGTCCCTGAACAATCTGCAGGGATCTAGGTGAAAAAACACTATTCATAAGCAGAGGACAAAATGTGGGAGTAGAAACACGGAGGAAAAGCAACTACCTGACTACAGCAGTTGAGGGGATATGACAGAGGAGAGACTCTAAATGAACACTCTAATGCAAATACTAACAACATGGAAATGGGTTCGAATCAAGAACACATGTGATACCCAGTGGAATCACTCGTCAGCTATGGGGGGTGGGTGAGTGGAAAAGAAAATGATCTTAGTCTTTAATAAATAATGCTTGGAAATGATCAAATAAAATATTATTTAAAAAAAAAAGAATGAGACAAGATCCTTAGCTGACAGAGTGGGTAGAGGAGATGTCATGGGAGGTATGAGGAGAGATAAAAAGGTTTGAAAGAGCTAATGTGGGGTGTCAAATAGTAATGTCTAAGGAATAGTGGGGCTGGTTGTTGAGGGATTAAGGAGTAAAGTAATTACCTACCAGCAGAGAGAGCCCAGATGAAGGTACCTCACACAAATTTGTAATGGACCCAGTTGGAACAGTTGCACGATTTTTCCCACCTTCATTCCACAGTACATGAATAACAGTGGCCCAAGGTCAAGATTTGACAGGGCACAATAGGGAGCAATTGAGAAAAGGGCAAGAAGAGAGGAAAATATAGAGTTGAATTGGTTCTCCAAAGTGTCAAGAGTAGCAACGGAAGGGAGTGTGGCTAGTATAAGGGTGATAGCCTCAGATAGAAATGAAGGGTTAAGGGATTAAAGTTCATGATAAAAATGAAAAACAGGTATTGATATTGGAAGACAAGAGAGATAGGAAACCAATAGACTATGATCAGAAAAAAGGTATTTTAGACTTCATTAACATTAATGAGATGCATTTGTGAAGAATAGAAAGATCAAGAGTATGACCATCTTTGTGTGTTGTGTAGGGACTAAGAAGTAGGCAAGAGGAAATGAATAGAATAAGGAACTAGTCAGGATATTCAGGGGACTATCAATACACACATTGAGGTTCTCTGATACAAGGGCAAGAATTCAGAAGAGGACAAATGGTGAACCTAGAACTCTGAGGAAGCAAGTGGATTGTCTGGTTAGGTTAGGTTAGGTTAGAAGACAACAGTTTCCAGGATTTTGATTGTGTCGTAGATAAGATAACATGAACTTCAAAGGAGGACTATTTACTGAGAGATGATGGCAGAGAGAACTTTCTAATGAATGTTGGGTGGGATTGTGAAGGGACTGAGAAAATTATACTAAAACAGAAATAGTCAAAATAACTGAAAGTTTTCAATCTAAAAAGATTTGGGATGCATTATTATCTTCTCCAATTATTTGAAAGACTGTTAAGTATAAAATAACAACAATAACTATTGACACATAGTAATTTAAGTTTTATAAGCTGCTTTATATGCATTAGCTCATTTTATCATAACAACAAACCTGGGAGTTAGATGTTATTATAATTTTTTTCATTTTTTCACATGAGAAAATTAGGTTCAGAAAGTTTAAATGACTTGTTCATGAGCACATGGCTTATATATATATGAGAAAAATTCAAATTTGGTTCTTCTGATACCAGATCTCCAGAAGTATTAGACATATTCTCTTATTAAAAAACAACAACAACAACTTACCTTCCACCTTAGAGTCAATATTATGTATTGGTTCTATGGCAGAAGAATGATAAGGGCTAGGCAATGGAGGTTAAGTGACTTGCACAGGGTCACACAGCTGGGAAGTGTCTGAGGTCAAATTTGAAGCCAGGACCTCCTGTCTCTAGGTCTGGCTCTCAATCCAGTAAATTACCCAACTGCCCCCTAAACATATTCTCTTTGCTTCAAATGGGAGTAATGGGTAGCAGAGTTAGACTTTAATAGTGTGTAAGAAAAGATTAGCCAGAAGTAATTCCTCTCCCAGGAAAAAAAGGGTTGTTTTGGAAATTAATATTTCCCCCTACATTTAAGTTCTTCAGGTAGGAGCTAGATGACCATGTTTCATGGGATGTAATAGATTGTCTTTTGAGAAAGACATTTTTCCGAATAAAATAGTAATTAAGTAAGCATAAAATAAGCTGGCATATGTTATGAAAACTGGGTATATCCTAAACTTTCATTTGTTTTAAAATTTATTAATATAATTCTCAAAATGAAACCGAATCCATAGGAATTAAATCTTTATTTATAATATATATATATATATATATATATACCTGTTATTCACATCATCAAAGTCTTCGTTTTTCTCTTCTGAATAACTATACTGAAGAGCCCGTTTTCTTCTAAGTTCTTGTGTAAATGCTCTGAACTGTCCTCGTGTTCCACAATCTGTGAAAAAGAGGAGCCCATATTAATATTATTGAAGAACTAATAATTAGCACAGCACCAAAGCTTCAAATGCTATTTCTTTGGGTGAAATAGAGATAGGCTCTTAAGAAGATGACAGACAGGGCGAATTTATATAATTCTTGTTCCAGAAGGTCAATATCCAGCAAAGCACAGGATACCTTCTTCCCACATAGATTCAAGATGTCAAATATTTGCCCTGCACTGTGCCAACTCAAGCCTTATCCCTGACAGCTTTATTCCAATTCTAAGCAAAAGTATCTTCATTTTTCATTCATTCCCCAAGAGATTTTTTTCCCTCCTAAAACACATTGATGAGTTTATTTTTACTTTCTCTTGGCTTGAAAATTGACCATAGATGCAGCCCTTGAATTTTTAAGACTATGAAAATAGGTCTTGATTGTTCCAATGAGAAAAGTTTGTTATCAGAAGAAATCTTTGTTTTTAAAAAATCCATTTTTCTCCATAAACAACAAAATTACACTACAATTGAACATTGAGTTGTGATGTAAAAAGTGTTTTTTTTTTTTCCTTTAGAGATGGCTGATATCCCATAAATAATCAAACCTTTGGACGGATAATTCAATACTTTAAAAACTTAATGTGGGAATTATCTCCAGAGAAATATTATATTGCATAGCTAACCTCAATTGTATCAATATTATTTTGATATATTGATTGTATCACATTTTGAGCACAGGTCATGTTATAGGCTTTCAGTTATTTTTTCAGGGTTGTTTAATGTCCTTTCTTCTGGTATTATATACTTATTTTCACCTTGATTTCCACAAGGTTTCTGGGCAAGGCATTACATAATAGCAAAGCTCTGAGAAGAGCTCCTTATGGCACGATGTTAAATATAGCAACTGGATTCAAAGGCAGGACTAAAAACAATGTTATGGTTTAATTGTTGTCTTAGATTTTCTTGGGGCTGTTGTGATCTGAGTTTTTCAAAAATACTTTGAAGGGAATTTCTAAGACAAACTGGAATAGCAGCAATCTCATGAAATATTATGGTAATAAGATTAGTCACTTATGGAAGAAATTAAACTTTCATTAGCCTACAGACAGAAGCACAATTTACTTGAACAAAAGTCATGAGTAAACATAAATATATTTACATGTGATATAAAGTACACAGTATTTAAAATGACTTGAAGCTTTAAAGAGAGAAGTTAATGTGAAATATACAGCTGGAAATTACAAGACCAGATGGTTGCATAAATCCCAGAAGAAAATATACATCTGTTTGTGCTTTGTGAAACACTTTTTATTTGAAGGAGGATTTATCTGATTCAGTGGCATGGGGGCCTAGCATGGGGCTTGTTTATTTTAGCACATAGGCTCCATTATATATGAGGAGTCAGCCTTCATTTCTGATTAAAATGAATTGGTACAAGACTTGTCAAGCAGAGGCACCAATCATGAGGTTTTGACAGAACCCAATTTAATGATAAGGAGTAATGGCTACACTTAAGAAAAGTGGTGAATTAAATGTTTGCATTGCCTATAAAGGTATGCAAAGGCTCTTTTCATTAGATGATGGTGAAAATGATTTTGGAATTGAGCAATAATAACCTGTAGGAGCTGTTGCTTCTGTAGCAACCCTTTCAGGGTGGTACTTTTAGAATTTAAAAATATCCATCTTAAAGAGTAGATCTGTTTATTATCAGGAGAGATCATTCTAAGGAAAGTGTATGAAGTAAAAGTGGTTATAGGAAAGAAAGTAGTTGCTGCTTATAAATCCAGCAGTGGAAGGAGAGAAGAAGAAGGGAAGGAAAAGGTTTACAAAATAAACATATCATGGCCAAAATAAATCAATGCTTAGAATCTAAATTACCTTTGCTAATTGAACGTGAAATCATTTTAAGGAGAAATGAAAAATAAAAGACAAACTAGTAGATCCCAGTGAAGAAGTGAGGGCTGCTGTTTTTTTTTTTTTAGTCCAATAATATCTTCTGATCTTAGATTCTTTGGCACTAACCTTTTTTACTAATCTCTCAGCATTTCAAAGGATAGTGCACACCCATCCCTCAATTCTGTCCACAAATGATATAGATACATTTATTGAACATTTACTTTGTGAAAGAAACCTTTGAACCCTCAAAATTTCATGCTGTAACACTAAACTTATTGTACCCCATTCACCAAAGCACAATTGCTTTCATAAAGAGTGTTTAATGGGCCAGCATTTTCACCAGTATGGCTGTTTCCTTCATTGATGGGATATTTCAACTCATCTTTGCCTTCTTATCCAATGTGGCTCATCCACATGTTCTCATATATCCTCCACCATATACAAATGATATTCTTTAGAAAGCTACAACATTATAGTCTACTCAGTAGATTGCCATGGAAAATATACTATCTTTTTATGTTTTCTGTTGCCAGTTTAAAAACACATTTAAAACAGTCGAGCAAGATATCATCTTCAAGACTATCCTCCAACAATACTTGAAACAACTTGGGTAACCTTGCTTAAAGACCCTCCACTATAAAGCTGGGCATAAAATATGTAATCATTTGCTTGTTGAACACAGTTGATATTGTTATGGAGGAAATCTAATGCAAAGCCCAAATTAAAGAAAGTTCCCAAGAGATGGTAAGGATTTTCTCTTGTTCTTTTGCTTTTACATAAGCAAACATCTTTATTCAGTTGTTTTTCCTGTTTCACTATATAACTGACTCATCCTTTATGGTTATAAAATATATCTAGACAGCTAATTGTTGCAATGAATAGAGCGCAGGACCTGGAGTAAGACCTATGTTCAAATCCAGCCTTAGAAGCTTACAAGCTGTGGGACCATAGGCAAATCATTTAATCTCTGCCTCAATTTTCTCATCTGAAAAATCAGGATAATCACAGAACACATACCTACTAGAGTTATTCTGAGATGAAATAATTTTTAAAGTAATTTGCAAACCTTAAAATACTCTATAAATGCCATCTATTGTGACTATTATTATTTATTTAATAACATTTTCCTACCATTTCTTTGATTCAGTTCTTCATTGTTAATATGCCACAACCTGCTTTGATAAAATAGGAATACAGGTCAATAGATTTTAATGTTTTCTTGAACATATTTTTTCTTTTGTGATAACGTCCATGAATTTATCATTTCCAGATATTACTCTTACCTCATTCGTTGGTAGGAATGGGGACAACATGGGTGGGATTTGTCATGCTTTCCAGGCAATGGTACAGACTTTGGTAATGAGAATATCAGTGAAAATGTGTTTTCTGAGGCTAAATTTGTCTCCACTTTTGAGATGTGTACCCTCATATATATGTATGGAGATGTATGAAAAAACTGTATATACACACACACACATATATATATATATAACTATGTAGTATATTTTTATTTATCATGTATATTATATAAATGAAAAATATATAGTACATATAATAAGAACTGTATTACTTATTAATGAAAATATATTATTTTAATGCAATATTTCTCATTGCCATTTACTTTCCATAATCATGTTTAGAAATCTTGGGTCTATGAACTTTAAAAAATATTTCTTTTATAACCACATTTCAATATGATTGATCTTCTTTGTAATCTTATGTATTTTGTTTTTTATATTTCAAATCATTATTTCAAGAAGGGGTCCCTAGGCTTTGCCAAACTGACGGTAGGTTCCATGACACAGAAATTGGTTAAAACCTGTGTTCTTTACAGGGCCCATGATTTCAATAAAGGAGATCTATGGAGACACCTTATAGCCCATTTAGTGGTCTTCCTGAGTTTCTGTGGCAAAACAAAAATAGACATCACTCAGTGACTACTTGGATACAAAGGAAATGTTTTTGCCTTTCTACTCCTTGTTCTTTGCACAATGCCTTTCAAAACAAAGTACTTAGTAAGTGATTATTGAGTAAGTTATCTTTGTGGTCTCTTCCCATGAATGCTATAGTTCAGCTATACAATCCTCCCACAACCTTCAATTTCTCATCACCATGCCTTTGCACTGTGGCATGTATCCCATCCTGGCATGTTGTATTCCTCTTCTTAGATTTATTGGCTCCTTTCTAGGTTCAGATAATCCTCCCTTCTACCTTCATGATTCACATCCTTCCCCGCACATCCCTCTCCAGCTTCTAAGGTTATCTTATATTTGCAATCTGTATCCTTTATGTTCCTATCCATGCACGTAACACTGTCTCCTTTCCTCCACTCATTCATAAGTTCCTTGATGGCAAATTTTGAGGGTTTGCTTTTTCTTTTAATTTGTATCTCCAGCACTTAGCACAGAGAGTAACACATAATATATGCTTCACAATGTTGTTGGTTGAATAGTAGGCATTCAGCTTTAGTGAAAGCTATTTCCAGAAAATGCTGAACTTGAAATATAATTTAAATGAAGACATGCTAATGAAAATACACCATAAAGATTTGAAGTTCATCTGAATAGAATATTAATTCTTAATCATGTAGCACACTACTTGAAATTCATAGAGTTCAGTTTGATTTCTAGAGATCTATTCATACTTTTCTAGAGTAAGATGACAGTTCAAATAATTAAATCCCTTAAGTATTATTATCTTTTTCTACATAAGTAAAGGCAAAAATCAGAAGAGAAAAGCACAGATTTCTTCAAAATGAGTGACTGAAATTCCATAAAAAGTATTCTATTTTAAGCTATCAATTACTAGACCTTGAACAGTATGTTATTTAGTGAATAGAGATGATGTGGCACTTCAAAGCTAAACCTGGGTTCAAATCTCACCTCTGGCACATACTGGCTTTGCAATTCTAAATGGGTCACTTGACCTCTAGCGCCTAGGGAAATACTAAAACTACAAACTGTAGAATAGATTACTTGCTAATCTTCCTTAGCAACTAGGTTGCTGACCAAGAATTCTCTATGAACCAATAAAAACACAGGTCTAGCCCCACTGCTGCTACCACCAAAAATTATTAATAACAATAGTAACAAAAACCTTTTTGTGTCTCTAGGAGAACTTTTAGTAGTCTTTTAAGGCCTCTGTGAGGCTACTGAAGTCCACAAATTACTTGATTTATCAAAGCTGCAATTTGCAATATAGTATAGGAAGGAAAATAGTCTAACTGTGTTAGATTTACTCACAGAATTATATAATGTAATATTTGTATAATATAAGAATATCTCATTATACATATCTATTGTATAACATATAATGTATATAATTTGTAGCTATAACAGAACAATATCATATAAAATATACAGTAATATACATTGGTAGAAAAATCACATAATATCATTATATAATGCCAATTTTACCTAAAAAATAAAATATAATGTACTATAATTTCATTCTAATTCCCCATTGGAGAAAGCCATTTTAAAAATCCATTACAATTGGCCAGAAAATATTGCAAAATTTGATTGACTTTATTTCTATAATTATTTACCATACAGATTATTTAGGCATCTTTGAGTTAATGTTGGGCTTAATTATATTCTAAAATGATTTTGTTATTGAAGTGACTCTTTTAAAGATAATTATAGGCATTTGTAATGTAGGATTCACTGATGCTGATCTCTAAAACTTCTCAGTTTTATGTCATTCTTGTCCCTTTTGATATAGCATAGAGAATACCCATGTTGGAGGTTTAACTTTATTCATATTGGCATTTCATGATTTCTGTCTTGTAAAGTTTTAATGCTATTCAGCTGTTCTTCATCCTTCTTGCTATATTATTAGCTCTCCTCCTTTTCTAATTATAAATTTCCTCAACATCCTTTATATTACTTCTTGCATTTTATTCATCTTTGGAAATATGCTCCAGGAGTCTCTTCATGACCAACATTCCTGAATCTTCATTGTGGTAGTTCGTGATTTGCAACTATACCAGAATTCAAGACAAACATTTATATTAAAAAGGTGTTTTTCTATTTCTAGTTTCTCCCTCCACCCACTTTGTTCCTATTCATGTATTGTTGAATGGAATGGAAGAAAGTCACAAAAATCATAATGATTATATTCATTACAAATTTATGTTACATAGTCTTAACTAGGCCATCTCTGAAGAGAGGGAAATCTTTACAACTTTCAACTTGATTCATTATACCCCTTCCTCCTCTCAGCTGAGAATCTTCCTTTATATTTTACAACAAACAAAAAACACTGAGGCCATCTTCTAAGAGTTTACTATTCTTCTCCCTCTTCATCTCACCCCACTGAAATGTCTTCTCCCACCATCTCCTTCTTCATTTATGTCTTAGGCATTGAAATGGCCTTTTCTTTGCCAAGATGAACACCTCAACATTCACCAGTGATCCCATTCTGTCTAGTACTCTCAGGAGATAATTCACTTATTTTTTTAAAAAATCTACCTGATCCCATCAAGTTTATCAATTATTTTTCTATATTTCTTCTCCCCTTTGTGACTAAAATTCTTGAGAAATTTATTATTAGGCACCAACTCTTTTTCTGCTCTCCTTTCTAAACTCTGTAGTTAAGCTTCTAATCACATCATTCAACTGAAAATGCTCAATCTAAAATTGCCATGTTAATTGCCAAATCTAATGGCCTTTTCTAAATGTTCACTCTGTTTGACCTCTCTGAAACATTAGCTACCATTGCTCATCTTCTTCTTAATAATTTCTCTCAAGGTTTTGGTGATACTATTACTATGGCTAATGATCCCTCCTTGTTGGATCTTCATCTAGGTCCATGTTAGAGAACCTATGGCACTGATGCTGGGGGGGGGGCGCTGCTCCTCTCACCCTCTCCATAAATGCCTGAGGACATTTATCTCATCACCCACTCCTCTGCCTAGCAGCCCAATGGGAGTGCTTTCTCCCTTCCCTGCATGGGGTAAGGTGGAGGGCTTCCATGTGGTGTGAGGGTGGCAGTTTGGGCATGTTTGCCATCATTGCTCACTATGAGTATCCCCCAAAGATCTGGGCTTCTTCTCTGTACTATTTCAGTTAATGATTTAATTAGTTCCATAAGCTAAATTATCATTTCTTTTCTGTTTATCCTGAGATCTATTTATCCAGTCTTTATATTGCTTTTGATTTCTAGTCTCACATCACCAACTTCCTATAGAATATTTCTAACTGGATGCTCTATAGACACCCCAAACTCAAAATGCCTAAATATAAACTCATTATTATGTGTCCCAAAATATCCCTGCCTCTATATTTTCCTTATACTATCGAGGGAACCATTGTAATCTCAGTCATCCCTACTCAAGAAATAGATGTCATCCTCAAATCCTTACTCACACTTAACCCACATATCCAACTGTTGCCAAGTCTTATTTCTATTTACATGAGATGTCTTTTTCACTTCCCTTTTTCTTCATTCAGATAATGGCCACCATGGTTCATGTCTTTAACACTTGATCCCTGGACTTTTGTAATAAACTTTTGGTTGATCTCCCTGACTTAAATATCTCCTATTTCAGGCCCCTCATTTCTAAAATACTCTCTTTCATTATTTCCCTAGCTTCCTTCCAGGTCTCATTTTCCACTAATATTTCATTCTCTTCTAAAATTACCTTCCATATTAAAAATATATATATTTACATACATAAATATACAAATATAACATGTCACACCATATACATATATTATATGCATACATATACATGTGCGCACACATATATAATGTTATATATACCCAGCTATTTATAGGTTTTCTCTTTTATTAGAATAAACTTCTTAAGGGTGAGAACTATGTTTTACCTCACTTGTTATCCTTAGTGTTTAGCAAAATATCTAATATACAATATATACTTAATATATGTTTACTTATTAAATACAAAAGATCAACTTCATAAATATAAAATCAAGGAGACACAGATAGATAATAGCTGTTCTATTAAAAGTATGGGGAGCTTTTAGTAGAATGAGGACTCAAAGGGAGTCCATTGTGTGATATGATAGTAAAAAAGGCTAAATGATCTTGAAATGCATTGAGGGAGTTAAGTTTTAGGAATAGGAAGGAGAAAGACTTATTCTCTCCACATTCTCTCCTTGTCAGTCATAGTCTAGAAATTTGTTCTTATTTCTGAGTGCTATAATTTTGGAAGGATGTTGCCAAGCTGAAGATCATCCAGAAGAGAGCAAATAGACCAGAGAAAGGTCTCGAGTTCATTTCATAGGAGAATTAGTCCCTTTGGACTTCTGAAATTCTATAATTCTTCTCAATCCCCACTAAGTCCAAATGTTCATATGACAAACACAATAAAGTTTGTCTAGTACTAAAACCCTTTTGCAAACTGTTTCATATTATTGCATTTCTAACTTTTTAACACTATAAATAGCTTTACTGTATATTATCATTGTTTGATTGGTTTTATTTTCTTCATTTTATCTTTTTCAATAGAATATGGATAGCAAGAGTCATGGGATCAATCATTATTTTGTTATTATTCTTTTATATTTAATGTTCTGCATTGATTAGGCAGGTGGGTAAATGACTGTTTTTGTAATTGAGAAAAAGTATTGGAATGTAAACTCAACTTTGAAAGACTCAAGGCAAGAATCTTTGGGTCAAATTGAATAGCACTCAGTTGGTGATCATCCAATAGTGATGAATGATTATGAAGATTTTGTGGCATGCTTATAGTAATTGGGGAATCCCGAATTTTTGTGATTTTCTCATTTCTCAGTAGAGGTGCTCCAGGCATCTTTATTATGCATTATAATGTACATGCTTCTGTAACTACCAAACTACCAAAACATTCTTTTTTCTCCTTAAGAATAGTCTTAATTAGGGAGGAGAAACACCAAGCATACAATGTCCTGTATGGCTCCTCTCCCCACTACTTAACCAGCAGCATATTCATGCAGGCAAAATCACTAATGTATATAAATAGTATAATGCATCAGTATATAGCTAACACATATATTATATCAGATAACAATAAAAAAACTATAGCAGTTTCCATTTCAATACTCAGCAATATACTGTGCCCATGACAAGACTCATGAACACTTACTACATGATGAATGATTTTGGCCACAGTAATTCATGAAGCCATCTACCAAGTAGTAGAGAGATTACAATCAATAAATGGAATCAATATACCAAAGCGATAACAGATTTTTTTTGGTGTACCATGCACATATACACATATAACAAATAATAACAATGATAAATAGTATATATAGAGAGAATTTTAAGTTTGCAAAATGATTTACATATGTTATTGCATTTTATCCTCACTATCATCCTAGGAAGTAGGCATTACTGTCCTCATTTTACATATAAGAAAACTGAGGCAGACAAAGATTAAGTGACTTGTCCAGAATGGCACAGCTAGTCTATGAGGGAGGATTTGAACTTGAGTATGTTTTCCCCCTTATTTTTAAAGTCACAGAGCCCTTGTTACTGCACATACAATGAAAGTAACAGTTAAAACAATCTTAGCTAATTAAGGTTCTTTGATGAGTTTTCAAGTAAGGATTTTTATTCTTCTTTCTATTCAACTTATTACTGACCTTCACAGCAATCTTGCCACATTCTCAAATCAATCTTTGGTATTTCATTGCAGTTCATGTATCCCTGAGGGTATTCTGCCTTTAAGAAGACATCAGCCTGGACCTGCTGAATATTGTCACCATTTTCACAGAGTATATGTGCCAGTGAAGCCTGTTTCAGCTGAGTGACCTGTGCTGGCGTGAATACTCCAGGGTTTTCATACCAGAACCTAGTTGGCAAGCAAGAAAGACACAGTATCATGGATCAGCTGCCTGAGAATTAAACTGCATGTCAAACAGTGATAATGAGGCAAAGATAAGAGCAGAGAGAGAAAGCACCATATGGAAGAGATCACATTTGTTCTCCAATTAAATGTACTTTAATTGCTTTCAGTGTTTTATATTAAGTTCTTTAATCCCATATCCTTGAACTATTAGTTTCTATTAAAAACTTTCAAAATGGCTTAGCAAATGAAGTCCTTTAAACAAAATGTATTTTTTTAATCAAAAGAAAACTAGTAATTTGGAGGTCATGCATATTTCTTAGAGAGTATTTTGGTAACTTCTTCAAGCCCTAAAGCTGCATTAAGATATATTTAAAAGGTAAAAGCCCCCAATGGAACCAAAATATATAAGACCAATAAATAATTTAAATAAGTAGACTCACTACTAAAATTATTCCATTATTACAAAGAACTGAATTTCTACAGAAATTTTAAAGCCTGTCAATGTTGATCTTAAGGTGAAGATATCATAACACTAATTTTTTAAAACCTTAAGAGAAGAGGGACAAAAGTCCTCTAATATGTTCTATAATTAATTTTTCTTGAAGGATCCTTTATCAGTTTCAAGGGCAGCCAACAACTCTTGAAGAAGAGGACAGATTATAAATCAGAATGCTCATCAAAAACAAAACATAGAGAGTAGAAGCTTTTGGTCACCTTAAATCCAATAGGGTAAATGATGTATAAAACTAAAGAATGAAGACTTGAAAAACGAATAACTACATAGGTCAGAGGATATAGATGTTCTAGAGGTGAAAAACTACTAAGAAGATCATATACCAGTATGGAAGACAATAGATAGGCCACCCAACTTTCAGACCACAGATGGTTGACCTGGAGACTTACAATTTAGGAGAATGGATTTATGATCCTTCCACTTGAATAGAGATAAAATGATCTGTGGGATCACTGATTCTGATGCTTGGTGGAGCTATGTGCTCATGATAAACCACTACAGATCCAAATATGGGTGTCAGAGTTTTATCTTCCTTGAGCCTTTTAAAATTAAATAATGAAAACAGAATAAAATCTCTTCCCTTTCTTTAAAAATTAAACTCCCAAAAGGAAGAGATAAAAAAAAGAATGTCTAAAGCAAAGAAATTTCCTTAGGAGAAATATTGTTCCCATTATGGAATAATTTTCCTGAAAATCAATGTGAATTAATTATTACTGGTCAGAGAAATTGAATCCATTTTCAAATAATTATTTAGTATCATTTTAGAGTATAGAATTTTTAAGAGCTCAAAACTATAAATTTTTACTCTTTAAGCTTCCTTTTAGATTATGTTAGACAAACAAATTTTCTATTTAGGTCATTTTTGGTTAGTAAAGCAAAAAGACGTGAAGTTATATTTATTCACCTGTCTCCATCTCTTAGTCGTTGAAACTGGGTAACAAAAAGGCACATAAGGGTTGGTCCTACTCTTGTGCCAGGGATTAAATCTTCTACTATTAAGGCAGGCCAAAAGTCAATATTGAATGGAGTACCATAGAGCCTAGAAAATATCAGTAACAAAGGTTTGAATATAAAAAAAAATTAAAAGTCATTAAAATTTTGCCATATATCAATACATAGATATCAATACATAACCTCTTGACATTAGAAAATCAAGGAGATATGATAACATTTAATATGGTACAAAGTTCTTTATATATCTATATATATGTTATATAATATATGTATTTAATCTCATTTGATCCTCACACAGTCCTGTGAGGTTGGTGTTATTATGCCTATTTTTATAGATAAAGAAATTGAACTCATGAGAAATTAAATGAATTTCTCAAGGTAATAGCCACTAGTTGTCTTGTTGCAGACCGAATTGAAATTCAGGTATATTAGACTCCAAGTCTTTCACTCTATCTATTCATTGCATCACCTAGAGCAGGGATCCCCAAACTTTTTACACAAGGGGCCAGTTAACTGTCCCTCAGACCATTGGAGGGCCAGACTATTAAAAAAAAAACTATGAACAAATCCCCAGGCAGCAGTATAGACAGTGTGGAATCCCCTCCCCCAGATCGCCACTCACCATGCTGACATCTTCCATTATGCAGCCACATAATCCTTTGCACAGCACCTCGCACCTCGTTCTCCTTCAATTACTCTCAGAACAAGGTGCCACACAAAGGATTTTGTCACTGGACGTAGTACTGTACACGAGCGATGCCACACTTTGCAGCGCCACCACATATAGTACTCCAGGAGCACAGGATATGGATGCATCCTGTGTTCCTCTCACTGACCACCAATGAAAGAGGTGCCTCTTCCAGAAGTGTGGTGGGGGCTGGATAAATGGCCTTAGGGGGCTGCATGTGGCCCACAGGCTGTAGTTTGGGGCCCCCTGAGCTAAAGACTACCAAAAAATTATATTATACCGATAGATAATATTTTACAAGTATAATTCTATGTTACAGAGTATGAGAAAGCATCAGAGAGAATTTGGCTTACGTGAACTGAAATCTTACTTTGGGATCTTATTTCCAAATAAATCCCTATCTTAAATTCATATAGCTGTCATTTTCCAAAGAAAGATTGGGATTAGACTATTCAAATATATTCACTAGCAACTTTTCTTGCTTGAATCACAGTACCTCAATACTCTCTTTTACTTAAAGGTATGTTCCAGTAAAAGTATTAATTAAAACCTCTTTTGTGGATTGTGTGATTATAATAACATTTAATGAATAATAAATAAATAACTTGGTAAAAAAGAAGAAATTTTTGCAACTACCTATTGTGATAGAGGCTGGTACTAGAGAAAAAGTGCCAGCCTGGAGAGTATGTGGAATTTATCACCTCCATGAGTAAGGGGCCCCAGGAGTGGAATCCTGAGGAGAGAAGACTCTGGCTGGAGAGCAGTGAGGGTCCCTGGGTTTTGAGACTTCGAAAAGAGAAGGTGGAAAAAGACTTTCTCCTAAGGGTTACCCATTTTTCCTGCTGGTGACTGGAAATCTTTCCCCCAACACTTCCTAATTGAAGGGACTTTTGAAGAGAAACCTGAGCAGACTTTACCTCAGCTCCTGTTGCCCAGGGGTGAGTCAACCTGAGTTTCTCTCTGAGTTCCCCCCAAACTCAAGGAGGGAGGGGAGAGGGTTTAATAAAGGCAGGGACCCCCTTTTCCCACATTCCTTTTCCCATTCTGACTTGCACATTATTCCTTTTGTATTTTTCTGATGGAGTTTACATTAAAAGTTATCTGTTCCCCAAGCTGAATGTGAGCAAACAGATCAAGGGGAGACCTTTTGGGTCTCGAGTAGTGGAGGTGGGACTAAAGAGCTAATTGGGGAGAAGCAGCTTTAGCTAAGGAGGGAAGGCAGAAGGGGGAAAATCTTCAATACCTCCTTTCCTCTCTCTGAGCAAACCTGTTACATCTGCTGTTTCCCCTGAACCCCACTTTGTAGGAAGGGGGGTTCTCCTTCTCTCTTTCCCTCTCTCTCCAAACCAAGGGTCCAAACCTTCCTTGGGGGTTACATCCTTTCTCTTTATTATTTTTTTAAAACACTATATGAAGAATGAACCAATCACATAATGAGAGAACGGAAAAGTAAATAGATAGCTTGTGCCAATGTTGGCAAAGGTTTTCAAGTTTGATTACCCGAACGCAACTCCAAATTGCCTGTGAGCCCCTCAACCCAACCCATTACTCCAGAAAGTGGAGGGAGGAAGTACCCCTTTGGGTGGCTGGACAAAGGGGAGGGACATGCAAAAATGTCCTCACGTGCTGGAAAGAGGGGAAACAGAACAGTTCCCCCAGTACCAGCTCAGCATGTGTGATAAGCCAACACTGGCTTATGCTATGCTAATATCTATGAAATACTAAAAAATAAGATAGATTTTATTGATCTTTTGTAAACTATTATGTAGCATATGGACAAAAATAATACCCAATGAGAAAAGATGGATGGGTAACTGATATCATCATATAGCCAGTGATTCTCACCCCTAAATTTTTATTGCTTTCTCACTTAAAAGAACACTTCATATTTTTTTTAATCGTCCACAATTGAATGTAAGTTCTTTGACAGCAGAAATGGTTTTTTCCTTGCCTTTTTTATTACTCCAATTCTAGAAAAGGGCTTTTTACTCTTTTTTTTGTGAGGATGGAATAAATTTTTAATATCATTAGTTTGAGGATCTTGTTGTTAACTCTGTTCCAAGCATCACACAAGTTAAAAGTTAGAGGGGAACATCTTGTCTCAAAGAATCCAAAAGAATCTCCACTATAACATTAATGTGCTTAAGCTGGCTGAGGAGGAGGAAGTCACCACTTATAGAGAGGAATCCTTCCCTATCAGGACAGCTCTTAGAGGGGAATTTTTCCTTCCACTCATCGAAGCAAAATTTATTTCTTTTCAATATCTAGACATTGTTTCCTGGTCCTCTAAGGAAAACTGAACCCACTTAATGGCTACTTCACATAACAACACTTCAGTTACTTAAAGATAGCTTTCATGTCCCTCTGAGTTTTTTTAATTAGAATTAACCATGATCAAGTACTTCAATCAATGTCATAGACTCCAGGCACATATATTCTGGTTTCCTTCCTATGGACCCTTTTCATCTTCTCAATGTTCTGTCCTTAAACCATGGTGCCAAAAATCAAGTACAATACTCAAAAGCCCTGTTGAGGGCAGAATGCAGTGAGGCTATCACCTTCCTATTTCATGAGGCAATAAGTCTCTTAATTCATATTATTCTGTTGCTACTTTATTGCTCTGTTTATTGTTGCTGAGCTTATACTTATAGTTCATTAACCCCACCAAAAGATGTTTCAGGCAATCTATCTATAACCTACATTTCCTCATCTTACGTTCTTGATTTGATATTTTGTTTTGTTCCCAAGTTGAAGACTAAAGATATTGATATTGATACACATACACATATATGCATATATGTATCTCTGGTTTTTTGCATATATTTATACTGAATTTCTTATTAAATTAAGTCCACTTGATGTTTGTTCTTCATTTTCAAATAGGACCCATGATGTCACAGGGTGATCTCTTGACTTGTACATGGATTGTATTTAAGTGAGGCAAAATTGCACAAAGTCATCAGCCTCCCTCTCCCTTCCAGTCATCCAAGTTTGGTAGCAAAACAAAAGTTGTTTTTTTCCCTTTCATTACAAAATAAAAATGTATTGGTTACAAGTAGGTAGAAAAAAATAAGCTGTAATATCTGTTCTCCATTTAAGCTCACAGTATCCCTACTGAAGGGTTGCCTAAAATTAAAATAAGGTCACTAATAGAGTAATTGAAGATATGACTTCAGCACTATGAAACAGAAGAAATGGGATTAAGAGGGGAGCCTATGTGAGTAAGTATTTTATCCAGCCACTGTAGAGGTCCATGAAGTGAATGACTTTAGCATCTTTGATATTTCATCAAGCCCAGTGCCTGCTTTCAGATGCTATCTCACTGTAGGAAAGAAATGTTCTCATCCCCACATTCTGTAGGGTGAAGTCTTCACATGCTTGAGGTAGATACTTTCTCAACTCTGTGAGATTAAAATTAATATCCAATAACTCCAAGTATTATATTTTATGAGATGTATGAATAATCACTTGAAGTAGGAAAAATACAAGAACAAAAGTAAAAGTCTGAGTAAAGAAAAATTCTCCTGCCTGGGACTCACCCCACCTACACAAACCATGATCAGGGGAAAAGAGAGTGAAAGGGAGGAGCTACACAAAAATATATCCTCCCTCAGTAAGGACATAGGTAGACAGGTAAATAGGATGCTGGGATTTAGAGTCCTGAGGAGCCCATTCTAATTATACAACTCAAGAACAGATTTGAGGTGGGTCGGTTGCCCTTAACCTGCTTTAGCCCATCTACCAAGCCAGTTTTGCCAGGGTTTGTGCTCTGCATGCGCTCTGGCTTCTCTGAGCCACAACTGAGAGGAGGCTGAGAGGTGGACACCAAATGTGTAAGCAAACTTTAAAAGAATTTACTTGGCAATTCCCTCCCACCAGAGGTGCTACTCCTCTCTGAATACCCCATACAGCCCAAACCAAATACCCAAATACTTAATTTCTTATAAACTTAAGCCCAGTGCTAATCTATTGAAATTCTTTCTGATACTGATTCTCATCTGTTGTTAACTGTGACTTACAGCTTTGTATGATTTGAAATTTTAATAAGCAAATCACATTTTTTTTAAATTTTAGGTCATTGGAAAAAACGTTAAACAATATGGATCCCTCAAAACTTTGAGTCATTAATTAACTACTCTTCATATCTTGTAATCTAGTCAAATCTAAATCAATCTGATTAGATCATCTAGTTTATCTCTCTCCGTCAATATTAAGGGGAGGGGCACCTAACAGAGCAAAGTGGCTCAGTAGATTGTGAGCCAGGCCAAAGGATGGTTCAAATCTGACCACAGATTCTTCCTAACTGTGTAGATAGTTTGCCTTTATCATTCCTCTGCCTTGGAATGAATACAAGGTATTGATTCTAAAATGAAAAGTAAAGGTTTGAAGAAAAAATGAATAGTATTCAGTACTTCAGCAGGTATGAATAAAATCTAGATAAACTATATCTGCAAAATTCCTCTTCTCTACTACCTGAGAAAACCTGTCAAAATAAAAAGTAGAAAAGAAACAAGTCTGGCATGACCTTTTCTTGATGAATCTGTATGAGAGGAATTGGACTTAACCTACTAGAAGGAAGAGAGAAGCAGATTTTGCAGGCTGAAGGACCAACTGGAATGGGGTAGGGCAGGAAGGAGAGAGAGTTCTGAAGGAAGAGGAGAGGAAGTCAGAGGATCTGGACAGTTGAGATCTGACTTCTTTCTGGGAAACCCAACAGAAAGGAGGACCGGAGTGGACCTCTGGACTAACACCCTCCTTCTGTGACTCCTGACCCAGTTCCAGAGAAGACAAGCTGAGTGAACAGGACTTCAACAGGAAATTTCACTATAAGAATTCCTCTGAATCCTCTTAAGTACTTGAGCTTGTTATAATAGCCAAAGCAGCTAGAAAGTCAGGACATCTTCACAAGTGACCCCCTGGGGAGGGGGAGGGTGGTCAGGCAAGCAAAACCTGATTTTGCCAGACTTTGGGGAGAAGGGGTTCAGTTATTTCTAGGGACTTCCCACTCCCTCTTTCCCAATACCTCATTCCCCAATTCAATTGCCCTGCCCTTCATTTGTTCCCTTCAATAAACAGATGTTCATAAGAGCAAGTGACTGTCTTCATAGTATCTAAGTGAGGAAGGAGACTTTGAAGATTGGGGGGAGGGAAGTGGCATTTCTCTCCTCAGAGAGGGAGAACCTGTTTGTATCATCTTTGTTTCAATCAAGTCTCTGAGGGAACACAAGTTAGTGATCTTGAAGGGAGCCAGAGTGGGGGTTGCCAGGGAGAAGAGAGAAGGAAAATCAATCCATCCCCTTTCTCTTTCTGCTTGACTCCATTCCACCTCCACCTCACTCTGGTCCTGACCCAGTAGGGGGAGAGACTCCATTCTCTCTCCACCACTTACATTACAAAGCCTATCTGGAACATTTTCCTTTCTAATTCTTCACCAAGTATCTCTACAGTGATCTACTTTAGAATAATTTAAGTTCAATAGCCTATGATTTGTCAACTCTTTTCTATTATCTTTTAGAAAACTAAGACAGTGTTGACCCTTCTTTAATTTAAGGCTATTTTACTATATGCCACAATCATACAAAGATCATTGATAATAGCTCAACAGTCTTATTTGCCATTTCTTTCTGGACCAAGGAGGTAGTTCATCTGGGCAAGGTGATTTAAATTTATCAAGGGCAGCTAAATGATTTCTTACTCTCTCTTCATTTACCTAGAGAACCAACTCCTTTATGTCACCAGTCATTGTCCTTTACAGTGAAAAAAGAAACCAAAAAAGAATTGAGTAGCTATAGATTCTTTCAGTTGTCAGTTATCATCCCATTCACTTCAAGAAAAGGTTCTATTATTTATCTTCACTTTTCTTCCAATAAAATTAAAACTCAAAACCAAGCAAAACCACAACAAACTCACCCCTTTTTTTGTTGTCCTTGACATCCCTCATCAGCTTCAGCTCTTTTTAAGTCATTCCATTAACTGACTCTATTTTTAAGAGTACTATGACCTTACTGTTCCTTTTGTCCATTTTCTGTACATTAATTTTTTTTAATTGGTTACTTAATTCCCTGTTTTTCTACATTTATTCCTTAAGAAAAAAAAACTTATTTTCATTGCTCAACATAATTATTTTCCTTCTCAATCCCAGAATCTCCATTCCCATTCCTGCCCATTAGTCCTAGCTTTACTTCCTTTAAAACATGTTAGTCCATGAACTCTTACTTATCTTCTCACTGAACTATTTGAAATTTGCTTTCCCAGAGTCTAGGGTTCATATCAGACTATGCTCACATTTATTTTCCTCTATTAAAGACTCAAAAATAAAGTGGTCTCTTCCAAGGTCATATATGTTTTCCCCAATAACCATTTTCCATTGAGATTGCTCATGAATATGGAATAATATTGCATTATTCAGATACCTGTTCCTTCATATTTGACATTCATTCCTGTAGATGCTTATATTTTTTTTAGTGAAATTGTTAAATTTTACCATTAATTATTGAATTAAAGTTTAACATGTTTTTCTTTCTTCTGATGCTTGTCTCTGGATTCTTGTGCTAAGTGTTTTGTTGTCTGTAAACAAAAGTAACATAGTTTTTTCTGTATTATTTATTGCATTGTTGTAGGGGTGGTTTATTGGTTTTTTTATGTTATTCTGATGATGACCCTTTGCTTATCTCTTTGCAATAAGTATCCAAGGTCAATTGTTTGTCTCATACGGAGTTCACATTTTTTAACCCTTACCTTCTGTCTTAGAAATTATAGTCAGCAATGGATAGGCAGTTCTCAGATAAAGAAATCAAAACTATTAACAAGCACATGAAGAAGTGTTCTACATCTCTTATAATCAGAGAGATGCAAATCAAAACAACTCTGAGGTATCACCTCACACCTAGCAGATTGGCTAACATAACAGCAAAGGAAAGTAATGAATGCTGGAGGGGATGTGGCAAAGTAGGGACATTAATTCATTGCTGGTGGAGTTGTGAACTGATCCAACCATTCTGGAGGGCAATTTGGAACTATGCCCAAAGGGCGACAAAAGAATATCTACCCTTTGACCCAGCCATAGCACTGCTGGGTCTGTACCCCAAAGAGATAATGGACACAAAGACTTGTACAAAAATATTCATAGCTGCGCTCTTTGTGGTGGCCCAAAACTGGAAAACGAGGGGATGCCCATCAATTGGGGAATGGCTGAACAAACTGTGGTATATGTTGGTGATGGAATACTATTGTGCTCAAAGGAATAATAAAGTGGAGAAGTTCCATGGAGACTGGAACAATCTCCAGGAAGTGATGCAGAGCAAGAGGAGCAGAACCAGGAGAACATTGTACACAGAGACTAATACACTGTGGTATCATCGAACGTAATGGACTTCTCCATTAGGGGCAGTGTAATGTCCCTGAACAACTTTCAGGGATCCAGGAGAAAAAAAACACCATTCATAAGCAAAGGATAAACTATGGGAGTGGAAACACCGAGAAAAAGCAACTGCCTGAATACAGAGGTTGAGGGGACATGACAGAGGATAGACTTTAAATGAACACTCTAATGCAAACACTATCAACAAAGCAATGGGTTCAAATCAAGAAAACATCTAATGCCCAGTGGACTTACGCGTCGGCTATGGGGGGTGGGGGGGAGGAAAAGAAAATGATCTATGTCTTTAACGAATAATGCTTGGAAATGATCAAATAAAATATATTTAAAAAAAAAAAAGAAATTATAGTCAGCATTGGTTCAAAGAGGCAGAAGAGTGGTAAGGGTGAGGTGATTAGATTTAAGTGATTTGCTCAGGGTCACACAGCTAGCAAGTAACCCAGGTTCAATATGAACCCAGGACTTCCTGTCTTTAGGCTTGGCTTTTTCTCCACTGAACCACCTCATTGCCCCTACATAATGAAGCTTTTATTTAGACTTCGCCAGATTTGTCTCCAGGATGTAAAACTTTTACTGCTTTCAAAGAATTGCTTTGTTCAATTTTTAATGCTACCAAAAATTGGTTTAATATTTTTCTAAGAAATTACATCCATGTACTAAGTGAAGTTACAAACATGGGCATTATATTTATTTTTATAACTATAATCAATTTTGACATAAATATCTTATCATAAGATAAACTTTCCTTATTGTTTTGGGAAAATAATTTCTCCAAGGCAATATTTGGCAGGTTCAAATTTAAAGCATTGCTTCAAAATCCAAAAATTCAGCCTATTTTGATTGCTGCCATATACAGAAGACCTAAAAGAGACTTTTACCTCAAATACACAACTTTAACCACAGGAATTGGGAAAATCAGAAATGATTTCTTATTGTCACTAGTCCTATAATCAATTTACAGTACTTTAGATCAAAGTAAAATCTATTCCTTAAAAAAGGATCATCATTCAAACACTTTGAAACTCAGTGTAAATAATGCTAATTTACATAAACTAGCGTGAAAGCCTTTTTTAGGAAGAACTAACAAATCAAATGAACAAATATTTATTAAAGCCTAAGTTCTAAGTATTCTCTCAAGGACTGAAAGGCAAATGGAATGCTACATTCAAGGAACTTACATTATACTGGGGTCAGGAAAAGAAGCATCACTTATAAAGATAAATACAATATAATTTGAGGAGAAAAATTGCTCTGACAATTTGGTGTATATATACACTTAACTTTGACTGGGTAGCATGTTCAGCACTACAGAGCATCTGATTAAACAGAGTACAAAAATGACCTTCATTAAAAATCTTCTGGGTTTAAAAAATTCTTTGTGTATCATCATTTTACCCTAGCTACTAACCTCATCTTCCATTTGAAGGAAGGCCAGAAAATATACATGAATAAATAAGACCAACTTGGTATTTTTGTTGCCATTTTGATGTACAAGAGGCTGAAAGAAATGATTCCTGGACCTTGAAATGAGCTATTTCATGCTGCAAAGACTACAATGCCATTCATTCCTAATTCCATAATGACAGTCTGACTTAAATTCTACTTTAGCAGGAAAGATCATAATAAGAACTTTCATTCATCTGGATCCCATAGAGAGACATGAGGTCAAGAGGTTGTGCTTGAAATGTTTCCAGGGCCACACAATTGAATTCAATGCACAGAGTGAAAGATAGATAATTCAGTGATTTTATGATTTTAATGAAACCCTCTCCCATGAACAATAAGGAAGGTTATACTATGATAAAGTATTCATTTTAAAATTTCTTCTTAGGTACTTTTTCATTTTTAGATAGAACATAATTATTTAATGTCTTTTAAAAACAAAAATGTACAAGCAAAAATGTCCTTGAAAAAGATGAAATACCTTCTGTGCTATTATATAAAATAATGTGTTGTTTTTTTTATCTCAATGTGAAATGACTCCTTTTTGGTACAGAAAGATGGTGTGGACATGAGAGAATTTTAAGCCATCAAAACATCATTAGAATAAACCATATATCCTCATGATTTATGTAAGTGTATGAAAAAGCCTCTATTTTTGCCTCTGGGGAAATTTTCACAATAGTTTCTACTACAGGCAGAACATTTCATTATTGTATTTTTTTTCTTTAAAGGTTTTTAAAGTCACTATATTTTCCTTATAAAACCACAGTTAAACTTTTATACGGTATTAATAGTTATAAAGTTCAATCTTTTAAAAGCATTGGTTCTACAACTTGCTTAAATTGTACAGAAAATTAAATAAGTAGGACAGATGAGTCCAATTATAGTTTTCTCTTTTACTGCATATTATTACAGTTTCCCACATATTAGAAAGGGGAGAACTATTTCTTCCTAATATTATAGTCAATGGATTCATAGTGTGACAGAGGATGGCATATAAGAAAAGTGCCAGACTGAAGAGTGTGTGGAACTGATCACCTCAACAGGGAAGGGGCCTCAGGAGTTTGGAATCTAGAGGAGGAGAAGATTCTGGCCGGGAGAGAAGTTGGTCGCTCTCAGTCAGGAGAAGCCGAAGAGAAAAGGTTGAAAAAGACTTTCTCCTGAGGGTTACTCACTTTTTCCTGTCTATTACTAGAACTCTTTCCTCTCAACATTTCCCAATTGAAAAGACAATTGAAGAGGAAACCTGAGAAAGACATTTTAAATCTGTGTCCGACTTTACTTCAGCTCCTGTTGCCCTGAGTCTGAACTGTGGTTGAGGGGCCAAACCCAGGATGAGTCAACCTGACTTTCTCTCAGGGGGCTCAAACTGCCAAGGCCTGAGTTTCCCCCAAACTTGAGGAGGGAGGGAAAAGGGTTTTAGATAGAGACAGGGACCTCCTTTTCCCCACATTCCTCTCCCATTCCTTCCCTGCTAGTTATTCCTTTGTATTATTCTGATTGAGTTAAGTTGACATTATATAGTAATCTTTTCCCCAAACTGTGAATCAAGGGTGAGTGAACAGATCAAGGGGAGACATTTTGGTCTCTTGTAGTGGAGGGGGGACAAGAGGGACAAGAGTGAATCTGGGAGATCAGCCTTAGCTAAGGAGGGAAGGCAGAAAGGGGAAAATCTTCACACCCTTTCTTCTCTCTTTGAGCCAACCCTAAACATCAACTGTCACCCCCTGAACCCTGCTTTGAGAAAGGAGGTCTCCACTCTTCTCCTTTCTCTCTAGTCTGGAAGACTGAACCCCTAGGTTACAACTAAAGAACCCCTCAAATACAATAGAAAAAAATCTAATCTAAGTAAGTTCTAAGCTATCTAAGTAAAAAATAACAATTCAATAATCTTTTTGGGGAGAGAAAAATAAAATGTTTTACTTCTATGCTAAAACTGGGGGTGGGGGGTTAATAAGTATTATAATTTCAAAATAGATTTTCATTGATCATTTCACCATTTGAATGTAATTCTCTTGTAAATAGAAATGTGTTTTGTTCTTTGTACATGTATCCCCAACATTGCACCAAATGCCTCACACATGGTAGATATTTAATAAATACTTAATTGATTAATTCTCTATTTATACACATTAAAGAATCACTGAAGGTAAAAGACTGGCAATAAATGAAGAAAGGAGAGAGAAATGGATAAAGAAAAAAGACAAATGGGGATATACAGGGAAAAGGGAGAAACTAGAAATTGACATACAGATACACACAAATACACATATATGCATACATACACTCACAAAATTAAAAATATTATTAATGGAGAAATAGAGGTGTCTCCCTCTCTCCCCTTAAGAATGTGAAGTCCTTTAGAGCAGTAGCTGGGTTTTGCCATTCTTTGTTCCTCCAGAGCTTAAGCAGATATTTAATAAATGCTTTGTTGACTGCTTAACTTCTGAGAGATATCTGGTTAGAAATTTCAAGACCCTTAAGTTTTAAAACTTTATAGATTAAATGAAGTTTTCATCTCCAATTTATGGGATCAAAATTTTTAAAATGGCACATTTGAACTAATTAGTGCATAAGGTAGTATGGAAAATGACTTCCAAATGAGACTATGCCCCACAGTGCCCTAGTATTTGATAGCCCTGGCTACTGTCCAAAAACATCTGCCCATCCAGAAGTATTGAGCTTTACCTTTCCTAATAGACACATCAGCAGGGCCTGCCTTGGGTATTGGAGAAAGAAGAAAAAGACTCTTCCTTTTGTGTTCATAAAGACCTGAAAATATTTTACCTCTAAATATTTCATTTAATTGGCTTATTTTATGGAGGTGTGTGTGTGTGTGTGTGTGTGTGTGTGTGTGTGTGTGTGAAGAGACATATTTCATTTTTTGTCCTTAAAAAGAAAACTTCTGTTTGGCTTTTCTCAAGGTCAACATCATTCACTGAAGAGTCCCTACCTTTTATTACATGGCACATAAATGTACCAAGGTGCCAGGACATTTGCATTACTTAGTATCCCTTATTCTGTTCATCATTGAAGCCTTTGTTTCTCTATGCAAAACTCTTCTTCCTTATGTCATGTTCTATACATATTCTACTTTCTCATGTGGAAAATTATCTGATAAATTAAGGTATTATTCTTATTTTTAAGATATCTGATATCATTATTATAGATGTTCCAAGTCACAAAAGCTCAGTCAAAATGTACTTCAGTGACCATGTAGTTGAAGACAAATCCGAAAGAGAATAACTTTACATAATATATCAAGTGGTCATCTTTAGCTTTAGCTTGAAGGTTTCCTATGAAGGGCAACCATTAACCTTCCAAAAGAGCCCCTATCATTTTTATATAGCCTTGGTAGGAAGGTTTTATCTTCTTATATAAGGTCTACGTCTACTTCCCATTAACTTCCATCCATTGCAACCAAATGTATTGCATTGACAGGGATCATAACCCTTCCATATTATAGTAAAAAGTTGTTCTGAGTTATCATATTCACCATAAGGTGGCCAACCTCCTTATAATAAACTACTCCACACAGTGCTGGGCTATTGAATTCCATGAGAGTACATAATCCATCTCCAAGATGATATTCAAACCTTTTCAAAAGGGAACAACCTGCCAGAGATTCACTAGCACAGTCATAGAAAAAGCAAAATAAATTTCACAATATTAGTAATCAAAGTGGAGATACTTGTTAGTTGATAGTCCAACTTCTTCCAGGTTACTGATAAACAAAAGGGCAATATGGTATGTATGTATGTAAGTAAATATGTATATTTTACTTTTTAGTTACATATATATGTATTTACATATATAGCTACCAAGTATATATTTACCATCACGAGGATAGGAATCAGAAAGAATTTAAGGGGAAAAAAAAGCCACCAAAGGATAAATAAAAGTCTGTTAAAAACCTTAAGTATAGGGCCAACTAGGTGGCTCAAGTGACTGCAAACCAAACTTAGAGACAGGAAGTTCTGGGTTCAAATGTTGTCTCAGATACTTCCTAGCTATGTGACCCTGGGCAAGTCACTTAATCCCTATTGCCTAGCCCTTACTACTATTTTGCATTGGAACCTATACTCACTTTTGATTCTAAGACAGAAGGTAAGGGTTTATTTAAATAAATAAAAAAAACTGAGCACACCAGAGAGGATGTTGAAATAACATAGACATCTAAAAGTCTGTAAGTATTTGTAAATAAATTTTGGAAGAAAAGGATCAATAAGATGAAGCTGAGAAATCTATGGATTCACAAAAGAACATAGAACAGTAGCAAAATAAAAGGAGTTAAAATTTTTTTAAGTGGCATAATTCTTATCCTACATAGCCAATGTAAGTAGCAGAATGGAAAACTTATTTCCATTGTAGCAAATCTTTCAAAAGAAGTGAAAGAGAGAACAACTGATTGAGAATACAAATATACTCACGTATTCTCAATATGGACAGTATGGAAGAAGAGGAGCAAGACCATTAAAATGTCACATATATATAAAAGTATAAGTAAAGTACATTGATCTCCAACACAGAAACAACTTAAGGATCTTAAATCTCCCAGAACACAGTAAGCCAAAAACCTCCAACTATTATAATAGAATTAATATATGAAAACTGCCCAGAAATCTTGAATACTGAAAACAAATCATTAGTTAAAAGCATCTATACCTTAAAACAAAACAAAATAAATAAAACAAATATTATGCTTCTGAATTTCTAGCTTGAGTGACTTAGAAAGACTTAATCTAAAAAACATTAAGCAACCAAATAACAATAAATAACAGAAAGTATAACAATAGATGAGGGTGAAAGCAGAACTTAAGTAGAATTGATGGTCAAGGAAAAGGGCTAGAACACCATGGAATAAACTTCACAATCTTCCACTTTACAGTGAATTGATGCATTTTGGTGGACTAACGGGCAGATTGGGAGAGTGCACAAAAGGAGAAAGGGTAGACAAAAGATACAAAGGAATGTTTACTGTACTTTATTCAAAACAATAATAAGTAACATAAGCAAAATAATTCCTGTAGTTTCTGGGCAGAAGGGCTATAAGAGAATGGCTAAAGAAAAAAAAATTGAAATGGAGGGAAAAAAATTAAAATGCCATTTCAATGGTAGAAACAGTCCCATTGAAAAACACTCCCCCCAAAAGTATAGATAAATTCTGTATTGTAAGATAAGAACCTTAACAAGTATATCACCTAAATCTAGTCATTTTATTTTTTTAATTAAAAAAACAAAATCAATGCAGCCAAGATTAGAAGGAAAACAAGAAATTGGAGAGGGGGTTTTAATAGTAGATTTCTCTGATTAAAAACTTCAGTTTATGAATATATATGAAGCTTAGTCATATTTATAAAAATCTTAGTCATTCCCTATTTGATGAATGTTTGAAGGATATGAACAGGAATTTACAGAAGAAGAAATCAAAGCTATTTATAGTCATATGAAAAAATGTTCTAAATCATTCTTGATTAGAAGAATACAAATTAAAACAAATCTAAACACCTAACACAGATCAGATTTGCTAATGGGACCTAAAAGGAAAATAAAAAATATTGGAGGCAATGTGGGAAAATTGAGATATCAATGCACTGTTAGTGGAATTGTGAATTGGTCCAAGATCAATTTGGAACTATTCCCAAATGGCTATAAATCCAGAAATAATGCTAATTTATTCCAGCGACATCAAAGAAAAAGAAAAGGACTTATATGTACAAAAATATTTATGGCATCTCTTTTTGTAGTAGCCAAGAATTGGGAATTGAGAGGGTACCCATCATTGGAGAACAGTTGAAAAAAACTGTAATATATGATCGCAATGGTTTACTTTGGTGCTATAAGAAATGTTATGCAAGATAGTTTCCAAAATATTTTGGAAGACATATATATGAACTGATGCAAAACGAAGTGAACAGAACCAGGAGAACATTGTACATAGTAACAACAATACTAGATGATGAACAACTGTGAATGACTCATCTATTCTGATCAGTAAAATAATCCAAGACAATTCTGAAGAATTGATGAAAAAAATTTTTTTTTTTATTTCCAGAGGGAGAACTGATGTAGTCGATTGCAAATTGAAGTAGAATTTTTTTCACTTTATTTTTCTTGCTATTTTTTCAATATTGCTAATATGGAATTATGCTTTGAATGTTTTCCATGTATAATTTATATCACATTACCTGTTTACTTAATGGGTGATAGAGGGAGAAAGGGAAAGAGAGAATTCAGAACTGAATTTTCATGATCATTATTCAAAATAAACAATATTTTCAAAATGTGTATCATCTCCAGAGATTGATGATGATGGTGACCACTTCATCTGGGAGAGTGATGAGTCTCCATTAATAACATTCTGTTTCAAGAGAAGGAAAATCAGAAGTCCTGGGGACAATTAGAGTTTCTAAGGGAGGGAGGAGGAATAGAACTGGATGAAATAATAAAGGACGTGGAAATTTGTACCATAGAGCAATGCTTCTATCCTCACTATCTCAGATGGAAATGTATACTTCTAAGAGAGGCATAATGGAAAAATAAGGTGGGACATGAACTTCAAGACAATAACAAAGAAATTATTCAAAAGAGAGAAACTTAAATTTGGTCAAACTTGAAAACGCTAGGTAGTACATGTATCAAGCAAGAATCAGGAAGAACAGAGTTCAAATCTGATCTCAGGCACTTATTATCTGTGCAACCTTGGTAAGTCACTTAACTTCTGTTTGCCTTAATTTCCTCAACTGTTAAATGGGGATAATAATAGCACCTACCTCTCCAAGTTATTGTGAGGATCAAATCATATAATATTTGTAAAAGGGCTAGTACATTGCCTGACCTAGAAGATATACTCCATACATGTTATAATAATAGTAATAAGAACAGTTATTATTATTACTTTAGAAATTTTATTCCCATGAGTTACACAGACAATAAAGAAAATAAATAAATTAAACACTATCTACTAAAACAGAATAGACAGAAAGTGAAATGAATCAATAAAGAGAACAGAATAAAGGAATAATTTTAGAGGAATAGGTAGAAAATTGAACTGAAAAGACGAAGACTTCTTATATGGGTTATAGTATTTTGACTCAAATATTACTACTGACATTTAGGTCTAAATTGAAATATTTTTCTAGATTTGATTGAAAATATCCTTGATTAAGAATATGAGAATACATTATTTCAATCAAAACCATAACCCAAGCTTGGTCATTATTCTAAGGAAAGACACAAATACACCTTTCTTTTTAAACCGTTACCTTCTATCTTATAATCATTATTAAGTATTAGTTCTAAGCCAGAAATGTAGTAAGGGCCAGGCAATTGAAGTTAAGTGATTTGTTCAGGATCACATTGGGTAGTGTCTTGAGGCTCAATTTAAACCCAAGACCTGCCATCTCTAGACCTGACTCTCAATCCATGAAATCACCTAGTTGCCTCCCTGTCCCCTTTGTATATACAAATTTCGTAGAGTTTCTGTTTAAAGTGTAATAGGGCAGCTAGGTGGCTCCATGGATTGAGAGTCAGGCCTGGAGTTGGGAGGTTCTTTTCCACTGAGTCACCTATCTGCCCCACTATTACACTTTAAATAGAAGTTGTATGGAATTTTCATATACATTGATTTTCTTTTCATTCCTATTAGTATGAACAATAATAACATTACCCATAAATTTCAATTATTACTATTGAAACTAATACTAAGATAAGCATATATCAAAAAAAGTACAAATTAACGGAGTACTTCTGAAGTTCTCATCTCCTTATTCAGAATATAAACAATGGAGGCAAGTCTTAACAATCATAGAGAGGAGAAATATAATGATACTTGGCAAAGAAGACTAGAAATTTAAAAGAATACCCTCTTTTGCCCCTTTCTTGCTTGCATTTTGTGACTAAATTCATAAAACTTGTATATACTGAGAACTTTATACATTTTAATTTGTATAGTTATGTATACTTGCTGTCTCCAATTCTATTTTTCATCCTTTTTTAATAAACTGCTTGCCATCATTTTCAATAGATATTGTTCTGTCCAAAGTTATCCATGATCTCTTAATTGTCAAATTCGGTGATCCCTTTTCAGTGTTTCCCGTTCTCAACATATCTGCTGGATTTGAAACAGTCAATCATATATTTCTCCTTGATACTCTTTCCTCAATGGTTATTATGAAGTAACTTTTCCCCTAGTTGTCCTCTTAACTGCCCAATGACTCCTACTCTCATTTGCTAATTCTTCACCCATATATCTGTTCACTGTGACTCTTTCTCAATCTCTGTGTGATTAGAAATGTTACCCTAAAAACTATATTTCCCAGGAGCCCATTGACTTTGTCATTACCTACTTCCTATAGAGAGGGGAATATATTGAGTGGGGTTCCTGGTCTTGGTCTCTTTGCTTCCTGGGTTGCAACTGTGGTGATAAGTGGGATTTTTGAACAGGTAAATTAGCCATTGGCACATGGTTTTATTTTGCTACCTTTTAATTCCTTTATTACTAATGATTAGTAACAAATCTCATAAAATATAATATTTTAAATATTGTACATTGATTTTAATTTTTATAGCTGTCATAGGCCACCAAGTCTTCTCTACAGGCTCTAACTCACTGGCTTTAACTCCTTCTAGATGTATAATTGTGCTCTCTCTGCCACTGACTCTTAGAGTTATACATCCAGGCCCAGGCTCTCCCTGAACTTCAATCCCACATTAACCTGCTAGCCACTTCAAACTGGATTCCCCAACGATATCAAACTCATCAAATTCAAAACAGAACTCATTACCTTGACCCTGCCCTTAATATCTGTTAAACTATAACCCTTCTCCTAGTTTCCCATCCTGCATATTGAGTTCTCATTTACCCCACATATCCAGTTACTTGCCATATCTTACCATCTCTAGGTCTGATATCTCTTGCATCTTATCCCTCCTCTCAGCTACCACCTCACTCCAGGTCATCATCATCTCTTGCTTAAATTATTGTAACAGCTTCCAAATTGTTTTCCTGTTTCAAGTTTCATCTCACTCCATTTCATCCTAAACATTGCTGTCAAAGTGATTTTCCTTAAAATCAGATGTGACTGTGTTACTCCTACACTCAATAAACTCCAGTGACTCCTTTCTCTGTAGCATAAAAATAAATTCCTTTGTTCAGATTTTAAAGTTCTTTACAATAGCCACAGGTTACTATCCATGCTCTGTACATTCTTTCCCTCTTTTACTCTGTAACTCAGCCAGAGATACCTTCTGTTCCTCAAACACACACACACACACACACACACACACACACACACACACACACTCACACACTCACACACACACACACACAGCTCCCTTTCTGTGTTCTCCATTTCACTGGCTGCCCCATTATCTGGAATACACCCCTTCTTAACCTCTGCCTCAAAGAATTCCTCTCTCCCTTCAGGATACACCTTGGGCATCACAGTTTAAATGAAGCCCTTCTCCATCCCCTTCTCTCAGATGCTACTGTATTCCCTGCTAAATTGTAAACCATTTTGTGCTTTTCTTTATTCTCTATATGTATATATTGTATCCCTAATATATTGTGTGGGTTTTTTTGTGAGCCACAATATATTTTGTGAGAAGGAACTGTTTTATTCATTTATTTATATATGCAGAATGTAGCATGTTGCCTGGCATGAAGTAGATACATAAAGTATTTTGATGATTTAGTGATTGAGAGCTGATGAAAACCTGTCCTGGAAGATAAGGAAACCTTAAGGAAGAAGCTGGGCAGATAGAAAAAATAAGAATTGGCAACTGATTAAATTTTGGAAGTCAACAATGCTGAAAAGTCAAGGAATAATACCAAGGTTGTTGAAGAACTGGAATTAAAGTGCCATCCATAAATTTTATGATTGATAAAGAAGATGGTCTAGTAGCATGGAAGGGTGAGGCGTAATAGTTAGAAAGGCTGAGTTCTTTACTTGCACTCTTACAATTTACAGAGAAAGCAAGGAAGAACCATCTGTAGAACCTTCTGTAGAAAACTTATGAAAAGACAGACAAGTTGTACAAGATGGACAAGGCATGGCATATGATGCTCTCCATCTTTTGAGGGAATATAAAAATAAATGAAATCATACATCAGTTTGAAACACAAAGATAATTGCAACACCAGTATACCATGGAGTCCTATGGTTTTCTCTTTGGCTGATAAACCCTTTTTACTATTCACTAATATTCCTCTGCTGACAAGCACTTGCTATTCATAATTCACTCTCAGGATTCTATAATGGAGTTACATGTAAAGTTTAAACCACCATCTCAAGGATATTCTCTTTTCGACCACAGGCTGGCAAAAAGTTCATTTATATTTCTTGTAGTCTTCTTGGATTTCTTGGGACCAAAAAATTTTGGGAAAGGGAAATAAAAATTTAATCTTGGTCTTTCCAATGTGGTTTGTTCTTAAATCTTTTAAGAATAATTTTATTTTTTTAAGTCAACTTCAAAAGAAGAAGCCTGAAAAAAGCAGGTGAAATATGTAAGAACACAAGGGGTTTGAAGGAAGTGAACATAAACTTTTTCAAAAAATTCTAGAGTCCCAAGTCTTGGAAGCATATATCAAAGATTTAGAAGTATTTTAGAAGAAATAAAAAGAAGCAATATTTGACACAGTTGGTAGTATACTTGATACACTAATTATATCAAAAGGTGGTAAAGGCTAAAGATATAAATAAAACCAAGAAGGATCTAATTAAATTCTTGCATAATTAATATAAATTTATTAGTGAGGGAAATTAGGGAAATTAAGATAGATGTCTATCCCTTTGAAATTTATGTCACAAAGGACAACAAAGTCCTACTAAATGCTATGATGTCCAAGTCAGAGGCATAGTACCATAATAGCTAGATCAATACAGTGTAAAATCCAGTATGAAAATTATTAGTTTATGTTAAATTAATCAGTATTGATGGATCCAGTATTAGGAGGGAATTTTACATTATATTTTGAATTGAGAACTTTGTTTCATTATTTTGAGAGAGAGCATTCAAACAAAGCAAATCTTTAACAATCTAATTTTATATTAATTCAAAGCAGGTCATAATCACTTCACAGGAAATGCATGAACTCACTTTTTAAAGTGTGGAAACCATTAAATCACAAAGGAAAAATCCTTCTTGATAAACTCTAAAACTGAGCTTTCTGGAGATTGAGGAGAGGCATTTCAGATACCTAGCATATTCTTCAAAGATGATTTTATGAATTTTTAAAATGTGTCATCAGATACTCATTCACTTACATTGTGTTGTGTATATTTAAAACAATAGTTAGTTAGTGGTAGTCTCTCAGTGACTGAGAATGACTATTGTCTTTGTGCAGTTTCATCTACGGTGTACCCTCATGTGGCTTTGAAGTCCAAAGGCTGAGGTGCACAGTTTGTGGCACATGGGGCATGGGACGCCAGTTGTTACAGGAGGTGTGGTTGTGGCCTGGTGTCGGCATTCACGCGCAGTGGCAAGATGTCGACATTGCTCATCTTCAAAGGTGGTGGCAGCATGGTTAATGTGGGTTCGCCAGCTGCTTCTGTCAGAGGCAGCGAGTTCTAGTTGCTTTGGTGTAATGCCAGCCCACTTCAAATTGGACTTTAGCTGATCCTTGAATCTTTTCTTTGGTCGGCCTTGTTTCCTGAGTCCAGCTGACAGTTCATCATAGAATACCTGTCTTGGTATTCCCTGTGGGTCCATGCGGATGACGTGTCTAGACCATCGTAGCTTGGTTTTGAGGACCAGGACTTCGATGCTGGTAGAGTTGGCTCTGTCGAGGACTTCCTGGTTGGTGATTCGGTCCTGCCATTGGATCCTCATGATTGACCAGAGGGAGCGTTGGTGGAATTGCTCCAATTGCTTTGTGTGCTTCCTGTACAGTGTCCATGTGTCACAACCGTACAGGAGCGAGCTGAGGACCACTGCGTTATACACTTTGAGCTTTGTCACAGTGCTTACACCTCTATGTTGGAGGACTTTGCAGCGCAGCTGCCCGAGTGCCTGGCTGGCCTTTTGGATCCTAGCATTAATCTCATGTTCTAGGGACCGGTCGTTGGCGATGGTGCTGCCCAGGTACTTGAAAGTGTTGACATTAGAAAGCTGTGTGTCGTCGATTGTAATTCACGGCTGGTTCGTTGGCCTCCCTGGTGCAGGTTGGAACAGCACCTCTGTTTTCCTGAGGCTGATAGGCCAAACAGTTTTGTTGCGGTGGAGAACCTGTCCACAATGGTTTGGAGATGATTTTCTTGGTGGGCCATGAGAGCACAGTCATCTGCAAAGAGAGCTTCCAGGATGAGTCTCTCTGTTGTCTTTGTTTTTGCAGTCAGGCACCGAAGGTTGAATAGTGAGCCATCCAGTCAGTATTTGATGTAGAAGCCCAGGTCTAGATCTATCACAGCATGTCGTAATACTTGGGTGAAGTATAGGTTGAATAGTACCAGAGCGAGGACACAGCCTTGTTTCACGCCATTGGAGATGTTGAAACAATTGGAAGTCTCTCCACCAGAGAGAACTTCCCTTGTCATGTTGACATGAAAGAGCTGGATCAGTTTGACGAATTTTGCTGGGCAACCGAGCTTGCCGAGGATCACCCACAATGCGTCCCTGTTCACTGTGTCGAACACCTTTGTCAGGTCTAAGAAGACAATGTAGAGACTCGGGTTCTGCTCAAGGCATTTTTCCTGCATTTGCCTCACTGTGAAGACCATGTCGATGGTGCTGCGATCTGGTCAGAAGCCACATTGTGATTCAGGCAGGTTCTGCTCTGAAACAAATGACAGGAGTCTGTTGAGTATGACATGGGCGAGGATCTTTCCGGCAATGGAGAGTAGTGAGATGCCTCTGTAGTTGTCACAGTCTGCTCGTGAGCCTTTGTTCTTGTATAGGGCTATGATGGAGGCATCTCTGAGTTCTGGGGGCATGTCTTCCTCTTCCCATATGCTGGTCAGCACTATGTGGAATGCCTGGAGCGCCTTTCCCTTTAAGGCCTTGTACACCTCGGTTGGGATCCCGTCTTTACTGGGTGCCTTGCCTGCACTCATTTGTTTAATGGCTTTTTGGACTTCCTCTATTGAAGGAGGGACTTCAAGTTGTTCAATGGTGCGGTTTTGGGTGATCTGGTCAAGGGAGCTTTGGTCGACTGAAGAGGGTCGGTTGAGAAGCTGACTGAAGTGTTCTTTCCACCTGTTGCTGATGCCTTTTTTATCTTTTATGAGAGTGTCACTGTCAGAGGATAGCAAGGGAGTGGTGGTGGGTTTTAATGGCCCATAGACAGTCTTGAGGGCACTGAAAAATTGTTTGTAGTTTTTCGTATCAGCAAACTGCTGGATTTCTTCTGTCTTTTTTTCCCACCATCGGTCTTGCATCTTCCTGATCTCACGCTGCGCCGTGGCTTGGAGAGACTTGAATCTGTCCTTTTTAGGAGCAGAGTTTGGGTTATTTTGCCACTCCATAAAGGCTTTGTTCTTCTTGCTCAATAGGTCTTCAATAGCAGTGTTGTTCTCGTCAAACCAGTCCTGGTGGTTGCGTTGTTTTGGGCCTAGGACTGCCTTTGATATTTCCTTCACTGCGTCTCTGAACTGGTTCCATTTCTCGGTTGAGCTTCCAGTGAATGGTCCCTTGGCAGACAGCTTGTCTTCCAGGCAGGACTGGAATGTTTGCAAATAAGATGGATCTCTAAGACGACTCACGTTGTAAAATGCGCGAACTATCTGGGTACGTTTTGTATGGCGAGGCGCAATGCCCATTTGAAGAGTTGCTCTAACCAATTTGTGGTCTGTCCAGCATTCAGCTCCTCTCCTGGCTCTGGTGAGCTTTACATCCTGGATGTCTCGCCGGCATACAATGATGTAGTCAATGAGATGCCACTGTTTGGATCGTGGGTGCATCCACGTTGTTTTATATTTGTTCGCCATTCTGAACACAGTGTTTGTGATGGCGAGTTCGAACTCTGAGCATTTGTTGAGTAGCAGTAGGCCGTTGTTGTTCATTTTGCCCACGCCGTGTTTGCCGAGCACTCCTTTCCATCTTTCATGGTCCTGGCCAACACGGGCGTTGAAGTCTCCCAGTAGTATCAGCTTGTCATTTGTGGGCACTGAGTGCAGGATGGCACTCAGGTCAGAGTAGAACTGCTCAATGGTCTCCTCTGTGCTGGTCAGTGTTGGGGCATATGCGCTGATGATTGTGGCATACCGGTCTTTGCTGAGAGGCAAACGGATCTTCATGAGCCTCTGGCTGATGCCCACAGGCAAGTCTGGCAGCTGTTTGAGCAAACTGGTCTTGATGGCCAGGCCAACACCGTGGATTCTGTCTTCATTTGAGTCTCTACCTTTCCAGAAGAAGGTGTATCCAGTGGTTGGTTCGCTGAGTGATCCCTCTTCTGGTAAGCGTGTTTCACTTAGGGCTCTGATGTCGATATTATATCGCACCAGTCCTTTACCGATTAGAGCTGTTCTTCTCTCAGGTCTTGGGGTATTCTCTCTGTCAAGTAATGTCCTGATGTTCCATGCTCCTAGTAGGAGTTTCTTTGTATTTTGTTTCTTTTGATTTCGACCACTTAAAGGGATGACCCGCCAGCCGCGGTGTGCTGACCGGGTGTTTGTAGGGCAGGCAATGTTTGGGACACCTTTTCTAGTCCCCTCCCTTGATTAGGGTGAGCAGTGCTGTCCTAGAGAGGGCTGCTCAGTCGCCCAGGATGCTGCCGAAAGTCCCTGCTGCCCACAGGGCCGAGCGATCACTGGTCCGTGGGCCGCCTACATGCAGGATCGTGACTACAACTGCCAGTGGTCACCTCCACCTGTTGCGTCACCACTCCCCCATCGCCGCAGGTCTAGAAGAGGGTGGACGGGGTTAAGATAGATGAGCGTGCACAAAGATACTTGTGCGTGAAGGAGATTTAAGTGGAAAAGCCGATGCACAGAGACAGTCCCACTCTCTCGGTGTTGGAAGCCTGGGTCCAGTGGCACGAAGAATTGTTACACCTGGAGACTTCCTCAGCTGCAATGGATGGTCTTGTTGTCTTTTGTGCTCCAACACACCCTAAGTACTCCACAGTGCTTTGCTGTGTCGCCCTCTCAGCCGTTGAACCTTCTTGTTGGTTTCTTCCGCCTGTTTCGCTGAAGCAGTCTTCACATGCTGGGTGAGCAAAGCCCTGGTTCACCAGGGGTCAATGACGACCCGATGGCTACCCTCACAAGGTTTGGCCAGCCTGTTGAAGCCATTGCCCGGGGTGTGGCCACTGCCACATGCTAGCAGCTACTGGGAGCCACAAGTGAGAGCTGGGTGTCAGGTGGGGGTCAGGGGCTGGAGAGCTGCCCTAGGAGGGAACAACAAGCTTTCCATACCAGAGACACTACCCCTCCCTGAGTACCCCAGTAAATATAAATGTTTAATATAAACATTATTAATGAATATTTGCTTTTGTATTTAATTTCACCTTATAGATAAATGAGCACCTCTATTTTTTTACACAGAACGTAGTTATTTTTTAAACCATCTACTACAGTATATAAATATGACATTTCTCATATTTCAGTTTGGTGCAAGTTTCCTACCATCATTTATTATTTGTGTTACTCTTTGGGTTACAAGTGGTTGTTTTGAAGTTTCTTCAAAGCAAAACTCATTTTATGTCTGACTGCCCAAGTGTCTTGATAAAACAGAGACTTCCAACACTTTTCTTCTAATGGATTGTTTGAGTATCATGGACAACCAGAAAAGAACTAATATGAATGAAGAATCCTTAAAGAAAAGTACTATACTCTTTTTTAAATGTTATGTTTAAATCATCTGACATGCAAATAAAAATAGTGGTTTGATGTGGTTTTATGACCTGTCAGCTCAACATAATTTTTAAAATATAAAGCCAACAATTCTACCCTAAATAGCTTCTGCTCTGGTTCAGAGCAGGGTCTGAAATAATAATTTCAGCCAACAAGAAAAAGATAACACCTGCAGCTATCAAACTCTAAAACAATTGGTTGAGAGAATAGAACAGTGAAGTCATACTATATCATTTAGTACAAGAAAACTATTTCAATCAATTCACATTTTTCAAAAGAAAAAATACTGAACTTAGTTCAACCAATGTGTGTATTACATAGGACCATTTTCTTTTATAAAGTTGTGCATTTCATTTAAAAAGGGCATCTAGATGGGACAGTGGATCAAGTTCTGGGCCTGGAGTTAGGATAACTCATCTGCCTGAGTTCAAATCTGGTCTCAGACACTTACTAGATATATGACCCTAGCCAAGTCACTTAATTGTTTGCCTCAGTTTCCTGCAAATTTATAAGGAAATGGCAAATCACCACAGTAAACTGGGACTAAGATGAAGATCTTCTAACCCTTTGTCCACTGATTTTTATTATTCTACATCATCTTAATACTGACAGTTGATCAAGAAATAAGAAAACATTAAAACTTGAATTGTGCCAGGCATTGTTGTAGAAAAATAATAAGAACAAGGTATTTTGGTTATCATTATTACCATAATAATTGTATACAGTATTTTTGTTATACATATGTAATTTATAAATGTGTACCTGCATAAATTTTAACATATATGCTATAAACAAGTCACTTAAAAATCTCTTGGAATTACTTTCATCATCAAGACTAAAAAGGGCTATGAAAGAGATAATCACAAAAGATCATTTCTAGCTCTAAATCCTATGATCCATATGGGTAAATTGACATAGAAAGGGATCTTATTACTGAATTTCACCCACTATATGAAAATTTGACAAATGTTTCCTGAGATTTCTAATTATTACTTAGTAATTAATGTGCTAAAGAACTTTGAGACAGAAATTATTTTATATTTCTTCCAGTTCTTTTAAAGCATATTTTCTTGCCTTTTTATTTGATCTACAGCATTATGTAGACAAATCTCTTATTTAATTTTAGTGTTTACACTAGATTATTAAGCAAAAGGAATAATCTTAATAACGTGTCACTAAATAAATGAACAACTAGTATATAATCATACTAGATATGTCATAACATCTAGTTATGAGTATACAAGCCTTGTATTTTTTTCTGGATGAGGTTTCTCTGAGAAATAACCTCTCAACCATTAAATTGCTGCTTTTCAAAACCATCAGGTACTAGAGAAGATGCATGTCAAAAAACAATCTTTCTACTGTCAGTAAAACCCAACCAGCTATCCCAAAGAGTTATTGAAACTGGGTTAAATCCATCATTCATTTAAAGACTAAGAGACAAAATATGGCTACTACTTTAGGCAGATTGTGCTCTCTGAGGGCATTTTGAAATGTTAAGTTCTATAATTCAAAGGTGACTAGCAATGTCATAGCTAGGCACTAGGATTAATTAGAATAGATCATAAAAGACTATTATGTTTCCATTGTATTTTGAGTCTATTAGAGCTATATCAAGAAGGAGGGTGCAGTCAATTAGACCCCAAAGTTCTAACATTGACATATTTCCAGAATATTTAAGAGATAAGTCTGTATTTTCATTTGACTTATGGTATATCTCTGAAAATTATACACTATCTAGTCTATTTTGAGTGTGATTTAAACCATGATCCAAGGTGATTTCAGTAACAATGTTTTGCCATTCTCCTTATTACCTCTTCCACTTTGATAAAATCCCCAATGAATGAAATTGATTTTAGTGGGCACATGAGAAAAATCAAAGGTAATAACTAAAATGTAAAATAACACATTTTTATCAAAAAGTAACTACAAATACAAAATGACAAAGTATTAATTTAAAAATCACCCATAGTTATACTAGGATATATTTAAATGAATGTAAAAATGTGCAAATTTCCATGTGTTCCTCCTAACCCTTCTTTACAGCTGATATAGTATCTTAAGAAGGTAACACTGCCCATTTTGGGTATTTATTTAGATTCAAGCTCTGTGGGACCATCAGAAAGTCACAAACTCTCAGTGACCTAGAAAACTCTCTAAGACTATAAATTACAGATGAGTTGTTGACTTGCATAAAATAGAGGGAGTATAAACAATGGTAGTTTCATCCACAAAGGAAGTAAAAGGTCCTGATACCTCTTCATATACATCTACAAATCTGGGACAGAACAGGATTTTTAGAATAGAATTTTAGGAAGCCAAAGAATAAAATTATTTGTAACTACATGGTTTAAAGGAAGTAAGTTATTGCTATGAAAGACAGACAGGGGAGATATAATTTTTTTTAAAAGCTTCAAATCAGGTCCACAAAGATGTATTAATTGGTTACTGTGTGCTAAGCATTGTTCTTTTGGGATTTTTGCGATAAAATCCTTACTTTCTCTCTTATAATCAATATTATGCATTAGTTTCAAGGCAGAAGATCAAGAAAGGCTGGGCAATGGGGATTAAGTGACATTCCCAGGGTCACAAAGAAAGTATCTGAGGCTATATTTGAATCTGGGACCTCCTATCTCTGGGCCTGGCTCTCAGTCCACTGAACCATGTAGTTACCCCCACCATGCATTGTTCTAAACAATGAGAAATAAAAACACAAATTGAAATGTGGTCTCTGTCCACAAGAAGGGAAAATATATTTTGGGCAGTACCATAGAAGACAGGTTCTCAATGCCAAAGAGTAAAAAAGGAGCAATAAAAATAAAATTAATGTCACATTTAAAATAAGGCAAAATTTTATCTTAGAGAAGGCTAAATATTCAAAAATGGAAAAGCAGTTACTAGAAAACTATATATTTGAATGGGAAGAAAGGATGAATTATTTTCCTTTTAACATTTGTTTTTAAAAAATTTTAGTTCCAAATTTTCTCTCCTTTTAGCTCTTCTGTAACTGACTGAGAAAGCAAGAAATATTATATCAATTATACATGTGAAGTCATGCAAAGCAGATTTCCATATTAGCCTTGGTTCAAAAAAAAAAAGAACCAAGAAAAATAAAGCAGGTGAAAAAAGCATGCTTGTCTGAAATCAGAGTTCTCTCTTTGGATATAGATTGCATTTTTCTTCATGAGTCCTTTGGAATAATCTTGGACCACTGTATTAATTAGAATAGATAATCCTCTCACTATTAATCATCATTACAATAATACTGTCCTTATATGGAAGTTTTTCCTGGTTCTGTTCACTTCATTTTGAATCAGTTAGTAGAGTTCTGAATATTTTCCTAACATTTTCCCCTAAATTTCCTAATATTTTTCCTAAATGTATGGTTTTGTTTAAAAATATTTTAAAATAATATTTCCCCAGTTATATGTAAAAACAATGTTCAACATTCTTGACACCCAATGTTCAACAACATTGAATTCCGAATTCTACTCCTCCCTCCCTTAGATGATAAACAATCTAATCTAGATTTAATTTATGGAATCAAGTAAATTTTTTTGATGTTACTCTTTTGTGGAAGAAAATTTTTTCAAAATGAAGAAAGTGAAATATAATATGCTCATTCTGGATTCAGACTCTATTAGTTCTTTCTCTGGAGATAGAGGGTATTTTTTCATCATAAAATCTCTGAGATTGTCCTAGATCTTTGTATTGCTGAGAATACCCAAGTCCTTCATAGTTTTTTATCATATAGTATTGCTATTACTGTATAAAATATTCTCCTGGTTCTCAGTTCACTCTATGTCATTTCATGTAAATCATTCTTTTTTCTTCTGAAATCATTCTGCTCCTCCTTTCTTATAGTGGAACAGCATTCTGTAACAATTATATACTACAATTTGTTCATACATGTCCTTTTCACTGTTTAAAAAATATCTTTGGGATACAGAAATAGTAGGGATATTGCTGGATCAAAAGACATGCATGATTTTATAGCCATTTGACCATAGTTTGAAATTATTCTCCAGAATGATCGAATCAATTCACAATTCTCCCAGCAATTAGAATCCAACTAAAGGAAGATGGCTGGAAGAGAGTAGTTGAGTGGGAGTTTGGCCCTGAGTTTGGGAAAGCACATACAAATAACAATAGCAATGAGACATTTGTTTATGGGTTCTTTCTTTATTATTTAATGAATACTTGCTACACCCAGTTACCCTTAAATGTTCAAAGGCAGAATTTGATATTGGACTTGAGGAAAAGTCTTAATTTAAAGAGAATTTGATGGAATGGGCCAAACTGTGTAACCTTGTGCATTCAAAAGCCTCCAAGTTATAGAATGTTCATAACATGGTAGAACTTTGTTATTGTACTGATTAAATTGGTTGAGAATGGATAAGCCTTTCATGCAACAATGACTTAAATATACTTCTCCATGTGTTGGAGCCTGTTTTGACCTACCAATGTGACCAAATTAATTGATTATGAAACTCATCAATCAGAGAAAATGCATTGCATAGATAATGGAAAATGGAAAAAACTAAAGCACCCCAAGCTAAAACAGGTGTGAGGTAGCTGAATTGTGGAAAATTTGAGAGATACTAAATTGAGAGAAGGGATAGTTTTTGGCATATTGAATATGCTTAATAAATGTTTGTTGTTTGAAAATGAAGGAAAGAATGGAAGAAACATGATTGAAAAGTGAAATGTAAACATACAAGATGGAATAGGATGAACAAAAAAGTAGTAGCATATTAGATGAAGATTTTTAAAAAATGAAGAAAAAGGAGGAAAAATAAAGTAAGAAAATAAAGAGAAAAGATATATATAAAGGGGAAAGAACTAAAAAAGATAAAAAATAAACTAAAAAAGAACAAGAGAGAAATTAGTGTAATGAATTTGGACAAAAAGAAGGAAAAGAGGGGAAAGATATGAAGGTCAAGACAAAGTAGAGTTACTTTATTTTATTTTTAAAACTGGTAAAAGTATACTTCTGTATAAAACTCCTGAAAAACTCATCCTCAACTAATGAGGCCATGCTTACATCAATAAGACTCATTAAAACTAGTACTCTTTAAGTCACTAGATTACAGCATTCACAACATAATTTTATACATCCTCTATCAGTCCCTTCTTAGCATTCTAAAGGAAGATTAGCCAACATTACAACTAAATTATTTCTATGAACCCCTTTTCTGTGTTACTGGGCCGGATAGTAATGATTGTTTGGTTCTACATATCTTAACCTTTAGCTTAGAAAAAATAGGTAATGAAATAATACACATATAAACACAAATATGCATACACAAAAAACAAAGGCAAAATTCATTTAACTGCCTGCTACTCAAAGAAGCAGAAAACTGCAGCAAAAAAACAAACAAACAAACAAACAACTGAAATTAACAAAATATAGATTCATAGAACTATAATAGACACAACTGGTTATTCAGTCCAAATCTTTTATTTTACACACGAGGAAACAGTAGCCACCATACAGAAGTAATTTGCTAAAGTCAAAACTTGCTCAAGTCACATAGGAAGCTGTGTTTAGTAGAATCATGATTTCAATCCAGGTCCTCCAATGCCAAAGCCATACCTATTTCCACTGTACCATGAGGCCACCCATTGTCTATAAATGTAATTACACTCTATTAAACCCCACATGGGATGCCAACTCATGCTTGATGTTTCAAATGATTGAAGCAATTAATTATTTACTATAGCAATCTCCTTCTAAGAACTACACCTTTGAGGATAGCTATCCAACAGCAGCAATTACTAATTGGTCTTTAGGTGATTTTCATTTATCCAGTGAAATCTATTTTTTCTACACTTCATTGTTGTTGTTTAAGCATAGAAATGGAGTTAAAATTCATGTCTGACCTTTCATCTTTGTCTTGGAGTTACAATTGATCTCAGGTTTAAAAAAAGTAGTCTAACACAACGCAATTAATCAAAGTCTATAAAATATTGGATAGGGACAAATATTTAAATATGAATGTGAAAAAAAGTTTTGTCTTATAAAACTGTTCATCTCACTTTGGGCTTAATTTTGAGAGTATTTTTCCACAGCAAAATTTCATAACTTTGAGATACAACCATTCAATATCCCATTTTGTCTAATCTTTAAATGATTCTTTATAGAGAAAAAAAGAGTATCATAAATCAGGAGTAAATTGAGATTATTGTGTTCTGTAACTAAAATTTAAGATTCCGCCACACAATTTTAATGATTCATCATGGCAAGAGAATGGCTATGAGTTCTCAAAGGCTATACCAAATACAGCATAAACTCTGGAAAAGTCTAATGAGTGGAAGATGTTTTGACTGTAGATTTAGTGATAGATTGCAACTAAATAATAGATTAACCAAGTTGTATAAGTATGAAAGGACTATCACCAATAGGTTGGCCACAATGTGATGAAATACTTAATTTAAACTAATCCAAGAAATATACAAAGCATTCCGGAATCCTGAGACTGTCTTTCTACTTTACCAGTAACAGAGGCAAAGTAGTGGAAAATATGGCAAAGGGAATGAAAAATTACAAAAAAAAAATTAGATTGTCAAAAACATTAATTTAATGTTTTATTACTCTAAATAATAAATCTTTGAATAAGGAACAACACAGTAAAAAACTACAAAATGACCTGAATTATAGCTGTATTGACATTCCTGCTATCATGAAGACAGAAGAGATAAATGAGTTGTAGATTTACAGCTCATTGACATTCCTGCTATCATGAAGACAGAAGAGATAAATGAGTTGTAGATTTATAGCTCACAATTTCTCCTCTGAGTGGCTACTAGAAGAGTTGCTAGATTTGGTTTCTCTGTGTCCCCAAAGACATGAAGAATATTATTTGAAAGGATTCTTGCTCATATACATCTTCAGAGCTTATAGAGGTCATATGGAAAAAAAGAAGTACATAATGATAATTTTCATCATTTCAGGGGATGAAAAAATAGAGAACTTACTGTTATAATCAATTCCAAATGAGGAATAAAACAGAAAAATATATGCAAAAATGTTTTCTCTATAATAGAGTATAACTTATACAATGTTCAAATGGAAAAAGATTTCCTAGAGATGAAAAGGTCCTTTTGATGCTCCTATTTGTAGATGGTTTATATTGATTACATCAAAACCCCAAATACTAAATCTCCCCAGTGAGCTTCAGGGACACTTAAAAGCCTTTTTCCTAGCCATAAAAAAGAGGCAAAATACCTAGACTCTCAACTAGGACATACAGTTAGATGAAGAGCCCACTGAGTTACTTCATATATTTATGTGTATGTGTATGTGTGTGTATGCATGTGTGTGTATATATATATATAAATATATGTTCACTGTAATTATAATATCTACCATATCTATGTATACAGAAATTTGGATTATATTTAGAACATTATACTATACTTTGAATAGTTTCTGGCTGCTTTGTGATTTGATAATAAATTGTTTTGACACGGATATTCTTTCAGTAATGTTACATGACTGGTTATTGTGAACCACCATGATATCTGAAGAATAAAAATGGCAAATGACACAAAAGGTAATGGATATAGATGCAGTGGCTACATATAAGATGACTTATTTAGAATAATATTAATACAAATTGTTTTTTTAGAAATACTTTAAGGTATATACAGCACCTTATATTGAAATATCTCTTTTGTGTCTCAAAAAGCTTTTTGAGGTAGACTCTAAAGGCATTCTTCTTCTAATTTACAGGTGATGAAACAGGATAAGAAGAGCTAAGTGGATTTCCTATGGTCAAGCAGCTGGTTGGAAATATATAACTGGGAAAAGGATCTGGCTGATCATTTAGTAAAGTTTAAGCTGTTGTATCTGGTTGTGATAGAATACTGCTGTACCTTGAGAAATGGCAAACAGGTCAATTTTTGAAAAAAACATGGAAAGACCTACATGAAATTATGAAGTGAAACAAAAAGAACCAAAAGAACATTATAAACAGCAACATAAATATTGTTTAAAGAATGACTTGTGAGTTGTGTATATGGCTTGTATATTTCCACCTCCAGAGAAAGAACTAAAAAATATAAACAAGTAAGACATAGTTTTATATATATGCATATATCTTTTTGTCAAATGATGTTTTCTCTAATGGAGGGAGAGATAAGGTGTTAACTGGGCATTTTAACACAACAAACAAATATTTTAAATGATTAAATAGGAATATATATTTGTGAATATGAGATGGACAGCCTAAGGGACATACTGGATCTCAAGAAATAGTAACATATGGAGAAGTCTGTAGCTTATTGGGAAGATCCTCTATGGAAATTTAGAGGTGTGTGTTCATAGATAATTACAAAAAAAAATAACAGACATATATTGGTTATTTGTGCCCCTGAAGGAATTAATCACTCATAAAGAATTTATTAAATATTTCTAGGTTCTAAGGCACTTTGTTAAGCACTGAGAAATCAAATATAAACCCAAAAAAGGTTCCTGCCCTCAGAGAGGGAGAAAAATACATAAAAGAAGCTTAGGAGAGAAGAAGCTTACATTACTTGGGCAAAAGCATGGCAGAAAAAGTCCAAGAGTCAACAGTAGACCCCAGAGAGGAGTGAAGCCATAGTAATCTGGGCATCTTCTTTAAATCTAGGTTGGGGAAGAAACTATCCAATCAAAGAAAGTAACCACAGGATCTGAAGGTAGTTTTAATGTGTTCATTTTAGGGTTAAAATACTGGCACAGCTAAAGATTCTGATTCCACTAAAGCATGTCTTAGGAGTACCTAGTTTATCTATCATTTATCTCTCACTTTTACTCCATATCTAGTCCAACTCTTTGCCTTGTTAAGGTCTTTCATAACTTATTGAACACTTCTAAATAAGGTTGATGTGATTCACTTTATTTCAAAATGTACCCATCAGTTTTCTGTGAAACTGAAGAGTACAGAGTTATTTTGAATATACAATATCCATTAATGACATTAAAACTTAATCCTCAAGCATGGAGAGTAGAGACTGAACTGTGATTTGCTACCAAAGAACAAAAGTAGTCCGTCATTTAAGTCTTCTCCAAATTGTCTAGCCCTTCTCAGCTGCATATTGCAAAGAAACATGAGGGGAGAATTTAAAAGAATCACCCTCATCTCTTTCACATCCAGGTCCACTTTTGTTTAAGGAAAGAGTACCCTTGGAGAGATACTTTTTTAGAGTCATGATAAAGACTAAGAACTAAAATGAGTTTATTATTATTAAGTCAGATAAAAGTTGAATTGAGCAACTCAAGAGGAGATAGTAGGGGAGAGATAGCTCAAAGAGCAGATGAGGTCTGGGCATCATGGCCATTAGCTGAAAGACCAATAGTCCTCTTATACAAGGGAAAAGCCTACTAACTGTAGTACCACCCAGTAGGTAGGCCAGAAGAGCCAATGAGGCAACATATACTATCTCAGCTGAAAGACCTAGGTGAGACACAGTGTGTGTATCTGTGTGTGGAGGGGAAGGGGGAGTGAAATAGTTTCACATCTATACCCTGCAGAGGAAAGTCTTTCTAATGACAAAATGTCCTAATAGATGGAGGTGTCTGACAAAATTGCACCCAAACTTCACTCCCATTCCTCTCCCACAAGAGAGATTTATTAGTCATAGCATCTCTAGTGAGTGTCATGTAGGTTTCACAAAGATAACTGAAGACCAAGTATAATAGAGTTGTGGCACCTACATAGAGAAAATGAAGTTTTCTGTGTTCTCTAGCCAAATGAATTCCCTGAGTATTTCTTGCATATGATCTCTATGCAGGTTTATTCTTCTGCTTAACTTAGTAGTACTGGTATTTCTGACTTCCTTCAAAACTCAGCTGAAATTACACCTTCTTCACGAGCTGCAGCCTTCCCCTCTTGATACCAGTAATTTACTGCTGAGATTACTTTTCATGTGTATATTTACAAGAACATAATTTTCTGTATGTGGCCTCTGTCATTGGAATTTGAGTTCCTTGAGAACCGGCACCATTTCCCCCCTTTCTATATGCCCTGGGCACTAACCACAATATCTAGCAGATAAAAAGAGCTAAATAAATGCTTAGTAACTGACTGACTGAAATAGAAAATGGAACCAGTTCAGAGATGCAGTGAAGGAAACATCAAAGACAGTCCTAGGTCCAAACAACGCAACCACCAGGACTGGTTTGACGAGAACAACACTGCTATTGAAGACCTATTGAGCAAAAAGAACAAAGCCTTAATGGAGTGGCAAAATAACCCAAACTCTGCTCCTAAAAAGGACAGATTCAAGTCTCTCCAAGCCATGGCACAGCATGAGATCAGGAAGATGCAAGACCGATGGTGGGAAAAAAAGACAGAAGAAATCCAGCAGTTTGCTGATACGAAAAACTACAAACAATTTTTCAGTGCCCTCAAGACTGTCTATGGGCCATTAAAACCCACCACCACTCCCTTGCTATCCTCTGACAGTGACACTCTCATAAAAGATAAAAAAGGCATCAGCAACAGGTGGAAAGAACACTTCAGTCAGCTTCTCAACCGACCCTCTTCAGTCGACCAAAGCTCCCTTGACCAGATCACCCAAAACCGCACCATTGAACAACTTGAAGTCCCTCCTTCAATAGAGGAAGTCCAAAAAGCCATTAAACAAATGAGTGCAGGCAAGGCACCCAGTAAAGACGGGATCCCAACCGAGGTGTACAAGGCCTTAAAGGGAAAGGCGCTCCAGGCATTCCACATAGTGCTGACCAGCATATGGGAAGAGGAAGACATGCCCCCAGAACTCAGAGATGCCTCCATCATAGCCCTATACAAGAACAAAGGCTCACGAGCAGACTGTGACAACTACAGAGGCATCTCACTACTCTCCATTGCCGGAAAGATCCTCGCCCATGTCATACTCAACAGACTCCTGTCATTTGTTTCAGAGCAGAACCTGCCTGAATCACAATGTGGCTTCTGACCAGATCGCAGCACCATCGACATGGTCTTCACAGTGAGGCAAATGCAGGAAAAATGCCTTGAGCAGAACCCGAGTCTCTACATTGTCTTCTTAGACCTGACAAAGGTGTTCGACACAGTGAACAGGGACGCATTGTGGGTGATCCTCGGCAAGCTCGGTTGCCCAGCAAAATTCGTCAAACTGATCCAGCTCTTTCATGTCAACATGACAAGGGAAGTTCTCTCTGGTGGAGAGACTTCCAATTGTTTCAACATCTCCAATGGCGTGAAACAAGGCTGTGTCCTCGCTCTGGTACTATTCAACCTATACTTCACCCAAGTATTACGACATGCTGTGATGGATCTAGACCTGGGTGTCTACATCAAATACTGACTGGATGGCTCACTATTCGACCTTCACCTCCTGACTGCAAAAACAAAGACAACAGAGAGACTCATCCTGGAAGCTCTCTTTGCAGATGACTGTGCTCTCATGGCCCACCAAGAAAATCATCTCCAAACCATTGTGGACAGGTCCTCCACCGCAACAAAACTGTTTGGCCTATCAGCCTCAGGAAAACAGAGGTGCTGTTCCAACCTGCACCAGGGAGACCAACTAACCAGCCCTGCATTACAATCAATGGCACGCAGCTTTCTAACGTCAACACTTTCAAGTACCTGGGCAGCACCATCGCCAACGACCGGTCCCTAGACCAAGAGATCAATGCCAGGATCCAAAAGGCCAGCCAGGCACTTGGGCAGCTGCGCTGCAAAGTCCTCCAACACAGAGGTGTAAGCACTGCGATGAAGCTCAAAGTGTACAACGCAGTGGTCCTCAGCTCGCTCCTGTACGGTTGTGAGACATGGACACTTTACCAGAAGCACATGAAGCAGCTGGAGCAATTCCACCAACGCTCCCTCTGATCAATCATGAGGATCTGATGGCAGGACCGAATCACCAACCAGGAAGTCCTCGACAGAGCCAACTCCACCAGCATCGAAGTCCTGGTCCTCAGAACCCAGCTACGATGGTCTGGACACGTCATCCGCATGGACCCACAGCGAATACCAAGACAGGTATTCTATGGTGAACTGTCAGCTGGACTCAGGAAACAAGGTCACCCAAAGAAAAGATTCAAGGATCAGCTAAAGTCCAACTTGAAGTGGGCTGGCATGACACCAAAGCAGCTAGAACTCGCTGCCTCTGTCAGAAGCAGCTGGCGAACCCACATTAACCATGCCGCCACCACCTTTGAAGATGAGCGACGTCGACGTCTTGCCACTGCGCGTGAACGCCGACACCAGGCCACACCCACACCTCCCGTAACAACTGGCGTCCCATGCCCCATGTGCCACAGACTCTGCGCCTCAGCCTTTGGACTTCAAAGCCACATGAGGGTACACCGTAGATGAAACTGCACAAAGACAATAGTCATTCTAGGTCACCGAGAGACTACCACTAACTGACTGACTTGGCCAATAAGTAAAAACAAACACAATGCTGAAGGTTCTCAAGAACAAAGTTTTACAGAGAATTCTGACCACAATTACCTAAAACTTATGATAGATTTAGATTTCCAAGAACTCATAGGTAAGGGCAATCATAAGTTCTACACTTGTGTTACTGCAGCTCACCAAAATATGAAGTATTAGCAAAGGAAAACACTTTTCACGTATTAAATTGGAAAGAAATTTAAAATACAATTAATTTAAAGTATCTGAGCAAGTGGTTTTCTGAAGAAGAAATCAAAGTTATTTATAGTTCTATGAATAGTACTCGACATCACCAGTGATTAAAACAAATCTCAAGCATCACTTCACACCTATCAAACTGGCTATTATGATGAAAAAGGATAGTGATAAGAGTTGGAGAGGATGTAGAAAAGTAATGACACTCATGCACTGCTGGTGTAGAGAACTGATTCAACCATTCTGGAGAGTATGAATTATGAACAAAAGGTGATTAAAGTGTGCCTACCCTTTCATCTGGCAATACTACTACTAGATCTGTATCCCAAAGAGATTTTTTAAGGAGAAAGAACCTATATGGAGAAAAATATTTATAGGAAATATTTTCTTGTGGTGGCAAAGAATTGGAAATTGAGGTTATGCTCTTCAACTGGTGAATGACTGAACAAGTTATGGTATATAATTGTGATGGAATACTCTTGTGCTATAATAAATAAAGAGCAATATTCCCCAAGAAAAACCTGGGAAGATTTACATGAAGTGAAGTAAGCAGAACCAGAGGAACATTGTACACAGTAACAACAATATTATATAAACAAATAGTTTTGAATGATTTAGGTATTCTCAACAATACAATGATCCGAAACAATTTCAAAGGATTTATGATGAAAAATGCAATTCACCTCTGCAGAAAGAACTGATAGATTATGAAAGCAGATCAAGCATACTTTTTTGCTATTGTTATTATTTGTGTTTCTTTAATTGGCATTTTCTTTTGTAACATGGACATATGTAATATGTAATATAGAAATGTTATGCATGACTGCACATAAATAATATATCAAATTGCTTGTCTTCTCAGAAAGAGTTGAACAGAGGGAGGAGAGAAATTCAAGCTCAAAAATTTTCAAAGAGAATTTTAAAATTTTTTGTTTACATGTATTGGAGGAAAATATATTTTTAAATCAAAGTATAAATAAAATTTAAATACAAAACATAAACTAGTTAAGTCTGAAATAATTCTATACAACTACTCTGAGCTTATTAAAAATAGAAGTTACCATATATGAGGTAAACATATTGAAAGTGGGGATATAACAACACAAAATGAACACCCAAATTTTCTATCTTTTAGTGAATCTATGCATACTAGCCTGAGTTTTCAATCTTCATTCTACTCATTCTGAGTTGAAGAAGGAATCAAGAAAAGGAAGCACATAGCAGGCTATGAGAGGCTAAATAAATCAATGAAAATGATGTTTAACTGTTCTTTATGACTAAAAGAAAAACTCATTAAGAATTAAACTTTTTAGAGAAATGGCCATTTACAACTTCTCAAATGTCGTTATTCTTGTTACTAAAATATTTTAAAATCATTTTCTCCACAAAAAATCCTTAAAGAAATATCCAGAATATCTTTGTTTCCTGAGAAGTTTTACATACCTTACAGAAATAATTTCATAATGTTTTTTCACTTTTTTTGAGTGATATTCAATAAGAATGGAGAGTTTCCAATGCCAAATATTTTTCATTATGCTATGGACATCCTCAATATAGGTTTGGAAACATAAGGTCATTAAAGAAAGTATGCTATGTACCTTCATCTCCCTTGATGCCTAATCATATAAAACAGATACTTGTAGGGGTGGCTAGTTGGCTCAGTGGACAAAGAGCCAGGCCTAGAAACAGTTGAGAGCCAGTGCTAGAGATGGGAGGACTTGGGTTCAAATTTGACCTCAAATACTTCCTAGCTCTGTAATCTTGGGAAAGTCATCTAACTTCTGTCACCCACTCCTAACCACTCTTCTGCTTTGGAACCAATATATTCAGTATTGATTCTAAAATAGAAAGTACTGGTTTTTTTTAAAAAGGGAATATATATATATATATATATATATATATGTATATAATATTTGTATTTAGATAGACTATATCTTTGGGTGACATCTGAGAATCCACTTCAAACTATATAAGGAAGCCATGCTTTCAAGACTTGATATACAAGCATTTGGGAAGCTTTCCAACTTCTCCATCCTAACCCTCATAATATTTTCCCTGTAAAGCTGCTCCATGCTAAGAATAAGCAACTCTTCTCTCAGAATGAGGCAAAGTATTAGGCTAAGCAAGAAAAATGAACAAGTATATGGGTTTCTAAAGCTTTCACTGAAAAGATGCAAAAAAAAAAAAGCAAATGAAAACCTCTAATGCTGGCATAGCAGTTACCAAGAGGTTACAGGTACCATCCAACTTGAAAGCAAGATTCACTCCAGCTAAGTTCCAATGAGGCTAAACCACCTGGAGATGAGTGTCAGCTAAGATAACCTTTTACAACTGAAAAATCTGAATGGAAATTACTTAAGGAAAATTAGCAGTTTAAAACGGTGTGTTCTTATGTAACAAGGTGAGTTCATGGGGAACTTTTCTGTGTTCAATGGCTTTGAATTTGGAATCAATTTTAAAGTTATTTGCCGAATGAATGACTGAATAAACTTCCAAGGAAGATTGTCACAGATGTGCTGCAATGAGGATAATCTGTCTGCAAAGCATCCAAAGTGGATTACATGCTAATCAACTCTCAAACACTTTAAAATTCAATGCAGAGTGGGCTTGGTTTTTCTAAATGCCTTGTACACTTCTGTAGTTTAACATTACAAATACTTAAAAGAAACAGGAAATATTTGGTATAAAAGATACAAAATCTCACACTGATTCTTTATGCCCAGAAATATCTGAGCATTCTTGGTTTGGCAATTGTATGCACCACATATATGATGGTCCTTAGGAATCATCCTGCTTTTCTTCTATGTTACTAAACCACATTCTAACTATGCCAATCAATCCCGGAGAAAGTAATTTTTAAACTCCTAGTTTGTGCTACTACTATGAAAGTTACTAAGGATACAAAGATTAATATTATAATCCTTGCCCTCAAGAAATTTATGCATGCACACATCTACCAAAGAAATGGGCATAATTGCAAGAAGTAATTAAAGTTAGGGAAAAAGAAAGTGCCTCAAAGAAGAGATGGTATCTGAGTTGAGCTTTTAATGAAACTATTTTATTTGTCTTTATTGCATAACATGATCTTAAACTGATTTCTCAAACTTCCTATTGGCACTGACAAGTTAGGTACCTAGATGCTGCTACATTTCACCTCAAGGTTCTAAGGGAACAGAATTATCCTCTTTTAAACTTTTACCTACTAGTTTTATAATTGATTCTAAGTATTGGTTCCAAGTAAATTCTAGGTAATTGAGCTTAAGTGACTTGCCCGTACCACTAGGATGTAGCTGAGGCCAGATTTGAACTCTGGAACTCCCATCTCTAGGTCTGGCTCTCAATCCACCGAGTCATCTACCTGCCCCATTTAGAGACATTTCTAATGCATGTTTAACAAATCACCATTGAGGTGTTTCTCTCTCTGAGTATTGAGTGATAACAGTTAGTCAGCCAGATTTAATTAGTTTCTAAAAACAGACATTTCCTAAGGTTATAGAGAGTTGGTAGATGGCAACTAGGTGGCAAAGTGGACAGAGTACCAGGCTTAGAGGTAGAAAAAGTCATCTTCATGAGTTTATATCTGACCTCAGACAATTGCTAGCTGTGTGACCCAAAGCAAGTCATTTAACCTTGTTTCCCTCCATTTCTTCATCTGTAAAATGACCTAAAGAAGGAAATGGCAAATGACACTAATATTTTTCCCAGAATACAGCAAATAGGGTCACAAACTGTTGGAAACTATTGAACAACAAATAGTTGGTAGAAACCAATTGCCCTGGAATATATTCCCACAAGCACATAGAGGGAAAAGAGAGCTCAGTCTTAGAGAGTATATATAGCAAAGAGGTAACTCAGGTCCTCAAACATTATTTTACAGAGTCTTCAAGATGTTCCTTCTAGGTGTGGTATTGTTTTTCTCCCTTGAATTTGCCTTTCCTTATTACACTAGTCTGTCCTTGAATCCTAAAGTAGATACTACCACCAACTGCCCTTATCCCTGAAGATGTTGCTAGAATACTGACTTAAAATTCCAAATCCTCTGATCCTCTGAAGTACACAAGGTCTCCCTCTGGTCAATGGCTGGCAGGGGAAGATCAAAGCCAAGACCTACCCCTAAGCAATTCCCTCTCAAACCTTAACTAGAATAGTTCTCTCCTAACTCATCATTTGTATCAATCCAAAATTCCAAAATAGGTTACTGGTTTTATGCATGCCCCACTGCAGCCTTCTAGTTGTACCTAATGGAAATGTCCAGTACTTATTCATATCCAGATCATACAACAATGTATTGATTTCATTAACATGTATTTTTAAAACAAAAAGGTGTCAGGACCAAATTAGTTAGAGTCATTTAATTTCTCACCTTCACAGTCACGGAGAGGGTTTCTTTATGAATCCATTATAAACTGAGAGTTCCAGAATATGAACTGTATACTGAGTTTTGGAAATTATTTTTTTACTTGAAAAGGGTTAATTTAGAGCAGAAAGATAAAGTATCTTTTAAGGTATTCATTAATTCAATAATTTTTTACTAAGTTCCTACCATGTCTGATGCACTGGAAGAGACATGAAATTAAACAAGGGATAGTATTTAGCCTTAAAAAGCTTAAATCTTGTAGGGCACTAGCAAACAGATAATTATGACCTAAAACCAGTACTTCAAAGAAAAAGAAGGCACTTTGTAATCAGTTGAGAGGGTTCAAAGAACAAAGCAGCATTTGCATTGGACCTTAAAGGATGGAGAGGATATCAGTAGGGAGAGATAAAAATAAGTAACATTTATGCAGCACTTTAAGATTTGCACAGCAACTTGCATACTAATGTATCTTAGCTGATCTTCATAATACCTTGAAGAAGGAGTTATAGATGCTATCATACCCTTTTCACTTTTGAGGAAACTGAGGCTCAGAAAGGTCAAGTTAACTTGCACATGGTTACAAATTTAGTGTCAGGAGAAGCATTCAAATCTCTATACATCTAACAAGCACACTTGCTTCTATACCAAGCTGCTTCGCTATGGATGGAAGGAGGCTTTCCAAGCATAGAAAAATGATTGGGAAAGCTCAGAGAATATGTAGAAAATAGTTCAAGATTACTAAAATATACATTATACAATGATTACAGTATAAATTACAAAGACAGATTCTAGAGGACCTTGAATGCCAGGTTAAGGATTTCATTTGTATTTAGTATTAAATTGGGAGGCCATTGAAGGATGTTTTTGAGGAATACTATACCTGTGTATAAGGAAGATTAATTCAGTTAATATGTGTATGATGAAGTGAGAAAGTGGAGGGAAAAACTAACCCATCTAGTCATCTAGTCCCACCGCCCCATTTCATAGAGAGCAAAACTGAAGGCCAAGAAGAATAAGTGGTTCGCCCAATTTCACACAGGTATTAATCCCCAGAGGTAGGATTTGTAACCAGGTCCTTTAACTCCAAAGATAATTACTTTTTACCCTGTAGGCTGGGAATTTTGGTTTGTAAACAATACGATAATAGCTAGCATTTATTTATGGCTTTGAAGTTTTCAAAGTGATTTACAAATGCATTCTCCTTTGTTTTTCACAACCACCTTATGAGGTTGCCATATTATCACCCTATTTTCCAAACTGAGGCAGACAGAGGTTAAGAGTTTCCCAGGATCACACAACTAAGTGTCTGAAACTGGTTGTTGTTGTTGCTGTTGTTGTTTTAAACCCTTACCTTCTGTCTTAGAATCAATACTATTGAGTCTAAGGTGGAAGAGTGGTAAAGGCTAGGCAATGGGGGTTAAATGACTTGCCCAGGGTCACACAGCTACGAAGTATCTAAGGCCAGGACCTCTCATCTCTGGGATTGACTCTCAAATCATTGAGCCACCCAGCTGCCCCTGAAGCTGTTTGTTCTTTTTTTTTAATTCATCTTCCTAACTCCAGACCTAATGCTTCATTCACTCTTTTAGAGGTGGATGAGAGCTTAGAGGACATTGAGTTCAGCCCTCTCATTTTACAGATGAGAAAAATGAAGCTCAGAGAGATTAAATGTTTTCCCAAGGTCATCCCTAGTAAATATCTGAGGTTGGATTTGAAAACTAGACACACCTGATTCCAAGTTGAGCATCTTATCTAACCCAATATACCTAACACGTCTTTCCAATAATGTGAAAATCTTTTCCCACTACCCCTGTTATAAGGAAATAAGCAAGAACTGCTGAAAAAGAAGCAGGAAGGTTCCAGAATTCTAGGAGACTGACAAAGTTGCTTTTCTTTGGGGATAGTTGAAGCATCCCTATTCCACCAAGTATCATCTAGTTAGTTATTTCACCCCTTAGGAGATTAACTTTTTAGCAAAATTAGGACAGTGAATGATATTATGAAGAAACAGATTTCTATATACAAAATATATTCCTTTGGCATCAAGTAACATCTAAGTTCAGTCATCATGTATGCTATATACTTACTCTTTTAGTTTCTCTCGAATGTTTGGGTCTTTGATTTCATTATGGAGATCCTCAAAGCTCTCCACAGAAGTTAAGTTACAGAAAACCCTGAAGTCAGTGTAGGGTGGAATTCCATGATCACGCCCCCTTTGAATGTTGGTCGCAGCTAAATCCAAAGCCACAGAATGGGCCATAGAAAACAGCTTCTCTGTCAGTTCCGTATTGAGAAGTTGAGAAGGCACTCGCAATTTTCCAGCAACACCGAACAGCCCACGGAGGAGTGGGTCAATGCCGCCCTCCTGAATGATCCTAAAGGGTGAGAAGAAAGCCTTGTGGAGAGGAAGATGGCCTTCGGGGATTTCACCAAAGGTGTCATTCAAGCGATAAAGAATGGGATTGATCAATGTGTGGCCAAATCTGAATGCTGCGGTAGCAAAAGAATTAATAATTCCTGAATTCACATTGGGGTCATACCCTTTGTAATTACCTAGCATCTTCATACCATGATCCCCGAGAATCTTGGGCAGCCAATGGCTGTATGTGATATGTTGCATTTGCGCACCAACAATTTTCCTGGCTTCATTATAAATGGTATCTCCGTCCCAGTGTGGGTTCAGTGTCGACAATTCCACGGCTATCCGGTTGTGTTCTCGGAACCACAACGTGTGCATGGCTGTCAGGGCAACCTGCTCATTGGCTCTGTGGTCCCCAGCAAGGAAGCATGGGATCAGACTTTCATTTTCATCTCGTGAGCATTCAGTTGGAGGGCCTGTGGAAAATGGCAGCAAGTACTTTCCAGAAGAGGGGGCGAATACCCCTTTCTTAAGCAGACCTCTCTGATCTGTCTGATCCCTGAGCTCTTCTGATTCCCGGTCAGAACTTCCATAAACATTAGAAGCATCAATGTAGGATGTTAATTGGTTAATTTGTTCTCTTGCATAGACTGAGCTCATCATCAAGGAGGTCATACCACTGCCACACACAGGGCTGGAACGGACAAAGAACATACAGTGTGAATTTGCCACTCGAGCATCATTTGGGGGAATAAGGATGGGGAAACAAGGTGGGTCATTAGTACACACAGAACTGCATGACTGACCATCAGAAAAACGAGACATACTCAATGCAGGCACTGTTTGGTCCAAGTCATGGTCTAAAAATTGACCCCATTGCATCAACATGTGAGTGTATCTATCATCAGGGGTAATGGTTGCTGTCCCAACCATTTTTGTAGAGACAGTCCTGGGCAGTGGTAGTGAATACTTATTGGCAAAAGAGTTTGGGCTGACACCCCTGGGCAAATTGAAGCCATTTTCATATACAGGTTTTAGGATACGTTCAAAAGCAGTCATAGAAGCCCCCCACATAGGATTCTGTAAGTTGTTACATGTGCCATCATGGGTTCTATACTTTTGATGGAAACAAATATCAGAGCAATTTGGAGAACGTCTGTGGGCTGTGCATCCAGAGAGGTTGGCAATGAGGCTGAGGTAGTGAGGAGACACCAAGTCATTGTAACGAAATTCTGAAATATAGAACAGTTGAAAAATATTAAAGTAGCTTTAAAAAAAAAACAACTTGAAAGATAATTCAGCAAATTCTGAAGACATAGAACACCACGGGATTTTTGGGAATGTATAGTCTAGTATGTTTTCACTTAGGATTTTACAGTCTCAATCCATGATGGCTGTGATTATTTTAAAGGAGAAGAAAAACACACACAAAGAAGCCATTATTTAAAGAGAGAGAGAGAGACAGGTTTATTCTCAACCCTTAATAAAAATGCCTTTAATAAAGGTTTTATACTTGCTGACATTCACTTCTGTCACTTTCTGACTGTTGAAAATATTTCAATGAAAATTCTAAGACTAAAATCAAAGGGTAGTTCAGATTTTCATGGGGATAATAATACAAACAAATTTAAAATAGCTTATATAATATAGGCTAGAAATTGGAATGACAAAAACTGGAAAAATTGTGTTAATTCATCTTGGGAAACAATTTAAAGCCCACTAAAACAATAATTTGAAGGTATTAAAAATAAAATTATAAAATAATATAAAAATAATAATAAGCTAAAATATATAAAATAATAAATTAAGGAAAAAAATTTAAATTATGCAGATAATATCTATATATGGTGCTGGATATATATGTGTATATATATATACATATATATATGAATAACCCAATTATTTGTAAGTAATTAAGTAAAATTCATCATGTCTTTGAGAGTCAGATTATCAGTTGGTTCTTCCTAGAGTTTTTTTTCCCTGGTTATCTCAATGGTTTGAATCTCTCCTAAATAGTTTTATTTATTTTGTAGATATTCTATATTTTTATACCTATGTATTTTCTGCCCTCAAGGTTAAAAGTTTTATCTTTGTTTTTGAATTGCCAATGCCTAGCAGTCCCTGACATCTACTAAACATTTCAGAAATACTAGTTGATTTATTTGACTGATTGGTTCATTATCTCCATAGAAATGAAAACACAATTTGAAAATGTATATTCATATTCATATACATTCATACATAGACATATATCATCATAAAAGCCTAAAGGCAACTGGCAAAAAAGCAGGAATCTCTAAAACAAAATTCCAAAGATAAGAGCTATTGAACCTGATTGGAATAAGTAAACATTAGAAGATAAATATATGGGCCTGGGGACAGCTAAGTGATGCAATGGACAGAGTGTCAGGTCTAGAGTTGGGAAAGACTTGTCTTTCTGAATTTAAATCTGAACTCAGACACTTAGTTGCTGTGGAATCCTGGGCAAGTCACTTAACCCTGTTTGCCTCAGTTCATTCTCCAATAAAATGAACTAGAGAAGGAAAATGGCAGACCACTGCAATACCTTTGTCAAGAGAATGGTGTCACAGAGTCAGATATGACTAAGCAACAACCATCTGGAACTATGAAATACCAAGCAAAAACTAAAAACTGAAGATATAGAGAGGTTAGAGGACACTCTAGAAATAAAAAGGAAACTCAGTAACCACAAAATTAGCAAATTGGTCTGGAAGAAAAAAGTTTATAATTTTGTAAATCAACATATCAATAGGAGTACATGTACATATGTATATATGTATGTTTGTATTGTATAGGTATATATGTATTTCCAATATGTATATATTCTAATATATGCACATATATGTGGAAATAGGAAAAGTCACACTGGAAAAAAGGCATAGGTCTCCATCAGTAGAGTATATATGCATGTATATGTATATAAACAGATATATATGAATGTATACATGCATTTATACATGCATGTATATGAAATCCTTCAATGGACTCAAGGTGCTAGGGTCTTCCATTCATTCTCTTGTCCATTGGATGTCCTATATTTTCACTGAATCATTAACTCATCATTTCCCATTTCATATCTCTTTGATGATTTTTTTAACCCTTACCTTAAAATCAATACACTATATTGGTTCTACTGCAAAAGATCAGTAAGGGCTAGGCAATGGGGATTAAGTGGCTTGCCCAGGGTTGCACAGCTAGGAAGTGTCTGAATCTAGATTTGAACCCAGAACCTCCCATCTCTAGGCCTGGCTCCCAATCCACTGAACCACCTGGCTGCCCCCTCTGACATTCTGTTTTATGCCATTACTCTTAAGCAATTTTTCATCAGTGATAGGTACAGCCTACTCATGCCCTTCTTCATCTTTCTGAGTGACTCAAATTTTTTTTTTCATTTTTTTTAGAAGCCATGGCATGCTATGACTCACCGGCATATAGGAAAATGGAAGAATGCCTATGCTATTAATAAGGATATGTTAGGGAGAAGCACAAGGTCATTAGAAGCAAGACACCATTTTGCCAGAGAGATCCAGGCTGTCCTCTCTACGGAAATCTGATCCCAACTCCTGAAGGGTCACCTCTCTCTTTCATTTTTGTTTCTCTCTCCTAGCACCTAAACTTTGGAGATTCTTGATTGTTTCCATTACTGATGGGCCTACTCTATTGGTTTCCCACTCAACTTTATATCACAAACTAGAAAATCTATACAACAGGCATCCTTCAGCTGCAAGACTTGAAGGAATGTTAAGGTTGAATTTGAGTTATTAAAGTTAATAGGTGTGGGTAACTAGATTGGTTCAGTGAATTGAGAGTTAGGCCTAGAGATGGAAGGTTCAAATCTGATCTCAGAGACTTCCTTGCTCTATAACCCTGAGCATGTCACTAAACCCCTGTTACCTAGCCCTTACCACTCTTCTGCCTTGGAACCAATACACAGTATTGCTTGTAAGATGGAGGTAAGGGCTTTTAAATAATATTTTTTTTTAATTCTTAAAAGTTAATAAGTATGCTTCATAATCTCTTGAGGACAAATCACTAAGAGGATTTTGTGTACAAGGAAATTTTAAGATAAATATAAAATATATGCGATTATTTTAGGATTTATGTAAAATATATGTACACACAGTGAGAGAGTATAGGAGGCTGTATTTGGCCTCAGGTCTTCCTGACTTCAGGTCCAGAGCACTATCTATTGAATCACTCAGGTGCTTCTTTTCACAAATATTAGCTCTGTGATGACAGACATCATTTAATTTCTCTGAGTCAGTATAACTGAGATAATGAGACTAGACCCAGAGGAGCTTCTGAACAAGAAGCCTGGCAATGCAATCACGTTCTTTTGGTATCTTTATACCTTTCACTGAGTCAAGGAAAAGTTAGGTTATGATAGATTAGAGGAGAATCATACTATCAATGTGTATAGATTCACACTCACTGCCAAAAGAATTCATAAGTAAAGGGAAAAGATCGGGTTCAAATTCAATTCAATAAATCTTCATTGATTCTCTGTTCTGTTCAAAACTCAGAATTAGTGTTTCTATATAAAAAGAAAGAAAAAATTGACCACATACTCATGGAGCTCAGTTTTATTGACTATTCTAACATGTATACTTTGATGGTTTTGAAGGTAATTGGTGATGGTCATGATGCTGGTGCCCTTGACAGTATAATATAGTAAGGAAAGTTTTCTGGAATATTGGAAGAGGAAATACCAATATTTAATAGCATTAATATATTTTTGCCATTACAAATAAGATATCCAGTTTATAGGCTTGTATTGCCTATTGATACAGAATATGATCATTCATAACAACTACTCAATTTTCATAAAAATAAGCACAAGGTACTTCAAAATGTTTTATTCCTCCCCAAAAACTTAAGGACTTACTGTAGAGACACATGATAATGAATCACACATGCAACAAATAAATCAGAAAAAGTTAAATACTATCTGAATATTTTACTATTGGAAGATAATCTAATAAGCTTCATGTGTTCCATTGTAATTTATTAATAATTGCATCTCTTCTTCTATTTGAGTGAAGAGAGTCTTCATTGTGATTCAGATTATTTCTATTACATGATCACTCCTGGGGACTGAAATGGAAAAATATTTTTTCATTCTTTCTGAATCAGTGAACATTCATAGAGATGGAAATATGCACTTTGAATATAGTATTGCAGAACCAATATTTGCCATATTTTGGGGAGAAATGCAGAATGCTAAAAGTAAACAATTTGCAGACAGTTAGGACACAAAACTATAAAGTTTCTCCTTTCCAGAGCTGAGGGGATAGCGTAATCAGGGAAAGGTCAGATAGCTCCATATAATTAAGTAAGCTTAGGAAGTAGTAGAACAGTGTTAACTATTTTTTTAAAGGATGATCATTCTCAGTCTCCCTTAATCTTGGTGCCTTCCTTTTGAGGCCATCTCCAATTTTTCCCAGATATATTTTCTTTTTTAAAAATTAATAATAGTAATAACAATAATAATGGGTAGCATTTATATAGTGCTGTGAGGTATGTAAAATGTTCTACACTTTCTCATTTTATTCTTGCAAGAACCATTTGAGGTAGATATAATTATTACATTTTACAGATGAAGGAACAGATTGAGAGAGAGATGATATGACTTACCTAGTGTCACACAGCTAGTGTGTGAGGTAGGATCTGAACTCAGTTCCTCTGGACTCCCATAACAGATTTACCTATTGTCCCACCTCCCTGTTGTTTAAAGGTTATGTTCTTTGTTATATTCTGAGCTCCTTGATCTCAGGAGCTGTGTTGTTGCATTTCTTTCTAATACCAGTTTTTAGTTCAGTGCCTTGTACATAGTAGAGACTTAATCAACAATATTGATTACTTGATTTAATAAATGCAAGCAGATGTTAGAATATAGATTTCTGGAAAGATTTTCACAGAAGTGCTATTCCAAAAGCCCCATTATGTTGCTTAGATGGCATTGTATTTTTGAAAGATACCCAGCAAAAGGCAAGTTCTTTGAAAACTCTCTAAGATGGAGAGATTTTGAGTTTACATCTATAACACAGTTAGTCTGTCATCCAAAAACCAAATTAGCCAAATTCAGAGACATTCATACAATAAGCTTTGCCTATAGAGAATGACAATTAATAACTATTGTTATTGTTGTTATTTGTCACAGCTGTTCATAGAGACTATGTACCAAGGGATAGAGGGATTGGAATCTAGGCAGTACCCATAAGATATCAAGAAATCAGCATAAGACCAGACAAGAAAGTAGACTGTGAAGCCTTTCAGTATTTAATTTCTCTGACTTCTTTTATGAAGAAATGGATAATTATCATCAAGACTCAGATTTAGCATAAAAGGAAACCCAAAGACTTACGCTTGGTCCCATAAGGAAACAAGTTGTATGAGGATGAAGGACAAAAACCTCACGCAATCATAATATTTAATTAATAATATTCCTAAGACATGACAAAACTTCAATTATTACTATTTCTTTATTCATATACCCTTCTAAAACTCATGTCTATCTACACTGGAATTATTAACTACAAAGCTTTGGATATCAATAATTTTTATATTTAATTTGTTTCAAGCCAGTCACAATGCAGGATTTCATGTTTAAACATCTAAATTACTTTTTCACATCCATCCATCAACCCAGATATTCTGGAATTTCCTGCCACCCATTCTGATGCCATATGTACACCCTCCCTATGAAAGTCCAAAAATGAGACAGTCTCTTCCATTTATAAATCACATTATCCTTATTTTCTCTGTAGCCAAGCTGACTGTTTCCTGAATATTTCTTCAAAACTTTAAAAAGTCATAATTCAATAAGGATGGATAGTCCTACTGCCAAACCACATCTCAAACAATTGTTTTATGTCTTTATGTTCATGATTTATTGACTGACTTCATGGTGGGAAGCTTTGTCAAACTTAGGACTACCTACAAGATACCCATCATCAGGTCTGCCTGTACTCAAAACTGGATATACTATACTTGCACAGCCTTTAAGAATTGAGGGCCATCTCCATGTTAGGATAAGGGATCAAAGTGGTTCTTTGTAACTGTCCTTCCTTAAAATTATTCCAATGGAATTTAAAATTTAAAACAGACAAGCATTCAAAAACAAAAATTTTATGGCTAGGGAGATTTATTATTTGGGGGAATTTTTAATTTTAAGGGTTTTTTTTATTTTTTTGTTTTGTTTTGTTTTGTTTTTTACAGGCATTGGGGATTAAGTGACTTGCTCAGGGTCACACATCTAGGAAGTATCTATCTGAAGTCAGACCTAAACATAGGCTCTCCTGTCTCTAGGTCTGGTTCTCAATCCACAGAGCTACCTAGCTGTTCCCTTTATTTAAATTTAAGACACACACCTGAACACATGAAAAAGACAATTTGATCTACCTCCCAGCTTACTTCCCCAAAGGAAGTAACTCAAGGTGATGGAAAGAGATCATGGTAGTAATTTTTATAGCAATACCAAAAACAAGGTGTTATCAGTAATAGGGGTCACCTTCACAAACATGATTTTCTATCAAATGAAAAAAAAGGGCATAATTCCTGAATAAATTTAGTGATATCCTCACATGGCATTTACTAAGTAGACTTCTGATGCATGAAAAAAAAAAACATTGCTGTGAAAGAGTATAAAGAAAAGAAACAGAGGATGTATATGTCTTGGTGATGGAGATGCCTGAAGACTCGCTATAAAATTTGTATGCTTACAATAATGAACAAGGGAACTATAACTTTGAGGATAAAGTATTTCTTAGTAGGAACATATTGATCTTAAGAGTAGAAGATGTATATAGTATATGGCTCATCCTCTAGCTGATATTAGCAACAGTAAAAACCACCCTCCTTTGATTAAACACTCTATCATTACATCTCTCTTAACTTCCATAAACACCTGCGCTTCAGTGGTTTGTAAAAAGTTTTGTTTTTTAAGTTTCTAAAATGTGCTGATGTCTTAAAGTGGGAAAATTCATTGATCTTTTAGTTTATGACAACAATCTTGAACACATTTGAAAACATACACATATAGATCCTCACCTTGGTGCTCTAAATCAACAGTGAGGCCTTGCTTCACATTCTCCTGGATCAGCTGAAGTGTTTGCTCAAAAATCTCTCCTGCTCTTGCAGTCTCAACAGTGAAAGGGTCCCGTGGATAACGGAACTGAGCCAGCAGGTCACTAGGAGTTCGAGGTCTTCTGAAGATGACAAAAGCATTGCTATTCATGAAGTAAAACTCAGAAACACTCTGAATGATGTTTCAGAGATCTAAACAGAAAGATACCAATACCTATCAAACCAGGAGTCTTCTTACTGAAAATACTTCCTTTTGAATTTTAGAGTCAATTCATTGGTTTGAATAAACATTTATAAGCAATGGAATTAATAGTCTAGTGAATAATCTCCTTAGAAATCCTATGTATTATGTAAAATTCAAAATAATAAATAGGGTCATTAATAAAGTAGTAATCCACATTTCTTCCTCTTAGTTAATATTATACATTTAATGACGGAGCACTGAATATACCTTCAGAAAGACCATCTTTTAGAAGAGTCATTCTGAATACCTGTTCAGATTGTCTTTTCTGATTGTTGCAATTTCAAGATTCTATTTCTTTGTTGAGAAGTTCATTATTGGTCATTAAATATATATATCATGTATATATATATATATATACCTTTTATTTATTAAATACATAAACATATGTAGAATATCTACTGGAAGTCACTGGAATGAAAAGTTCTGGAGATTTTCTATTAGTAAGAAATATTTGTTTTTAGAAAAAAATATATAGCTATTGATGAAACTGAATATCTATTAACCCCTAACTAGATGTTTTAATGAGTTCAATGAATGTTAAAATAAAATAGCACATACAATCTTTGGAGCAAAAGGGGGTGAGTGCTCCAGGCATGGGAAATTGTCAGGAAGAACACCGAGAGTAAAGAAATAGAGCGTCTTGTTCATAAAATAATCAATAGTTCAGATAATGGGCCCAAGAGTATATATCAGGAAATAATAAGAAGACTGGAAAAGTAAGAGGAGGAGCTAGGTTATGAAAGGCTTTTAATAATCTAGATAAAGGAATATGTGGCATTCTTGTGAAATCGCAAGATGATACAAAATTGGAGAAGAGAAACAATGATTATAAGAATTGGGATCCAAACAAATCTTGACAGTCTAGAATAATGGATTAAATATAAGGATATTGACAAGCGGGAGCCCATTGGAAGTGTACTACCAAGATAAACACGCACACATACACATAAGCACTCAAACACACATATATATGTATACGTAGATATCATAAGTTACATGAACTAATTAAAATATCTAGGAAAGAAAATGCAACTTTAGGTCAATAGAAGGAAGGCCAAAGGAAAGGACTGGACCTATGACTTAATTGGAGTAGAGAACTCAAGATGAGGAAGTTTGAATCTAGAAGGTAGAGGTAGAAGCCATTGTAGGAATCTTCAGAGGGTATAATTTCATATGGATATAAAGAAATACTTTCAGGACTTATATCTCTTTACAGATTAAAGAGAACTTCTTCAGAAGATAATGAGTTCCTCAACAAAGAATGAAAATCATGGAATTGGAACACTCAGAAGACAACCTGAATCAATGTCCTCTACAATATTCTCAACATGTGGTCCTCCAGTCTTCATTAAAGTCTTCTAGTCAGACAGGACGAGTTAATACTCCCACGCCAGATCATTCTAGTTTTGGATAATGCTCATTGTTATGGAGTTTTTCCTACATCAGTTATAAATCTACTTCTTTACCCTTTTCAACCACTGTCCATTCTTTCTTCTGAAGGCCAACAAAACAAAGGTGATCATGTTTTCATATAAAGCCCTTCAAATATATGTGACCAATTATCATGCTCCTTTTCCCCAAGACTTTTCTCCTCTACATTCAATATTTCGAGCTACTTCCAATGATCTCAAGCCTATAAATGCCTTTCCATTTCATCCATTATTCTGGTGTAACAAGATTTGCTTGTCCTGATTCTTTTAATCAGCATATTTATCTTATCCAACTTTGCATCACCTTCACATTTCATAAATATGCTGTATATTCCTCTATCTAAGTTATCAATATGTTTAGCAAAAATGCTAAACAAGTCAGAATCAAAGACAGATTCCCTAGCACATTCCATTTGATAACTTCCTTTAAGCTGACATAAATCCATTAATTAAAACCTTACTGGAAGTTTTCTCACTGTATGTGGATAAAATAATTTAAGCTGTACTGTAGATGTAATCTTACTGAGATATGGATTGGTTTAATTGACCTCTGAGGTGCTTACTAATTTTGACACTTTGTGATTTTCTTTTGTTCAAAATACAATGCTAGATGGCAATGACATACCTTAAAGGAGCCTAAAATACATTTGTGGAGATAAGGGACATATATATATATACACACACATACACACACACACACATATATATATGTGAATGTGTATATTTGTGTGTTTGTAGGTATGTGTTTATGTATATATGTGTATATATAAATATAAATTAAAATACAGTGATATAAATTGAATGAGATAAGTACAGAAGAAAATTACAAATGAAATGCTAAGTTGCATGGAGGGTGATAGTTAAAACTTAGATCATAAGAGGAGGTAATGAAAGAAGACATGTAATTTGTTTCAAAATAGGGTTGATTTCAAAAGTAGCACAAAATTAAATCTTTTTATATGTCCAAATAAAAACATGGAAGCTGATCTTAAACAACAAAACATTCATTCCTTTCCTGGGACCAGGCTGCCTCACTAATTCACACATTTTTTCCAATTATGTAAAAATCACTCTTTGATTTATGGATTATGTTAAAAATTATCCCTTTAAGAAAGTGAACATTTAAAAACTCAGTATTATTCACTCAAACTGAAAAAAGTAACTATTCTCATGCATTTGTCATTGGTATCCTGTTTCATAATCAGAAATCTTTGAAGAAAATGGTTAGCTGGTGGAGAACTTTGTTAGAAACAAAGCATTCAGAATCTATTCACTATTAATAATCTTCTTGATCCTAAATTGACTTCTGATTTTACTATGACAATGTAGGGTGCTTTTAACTCTTACTCATGAAGTTTGACCGAAAAAGTCCCTTATTTTATTCTAAAATAGTAAGGCAATGGAAATGGAAAGGAGAAAATTATTACCTTAAGCAGATAATCTATTAAACTTCAGTATTGTCAGTTTAGTGACACTGTTAGATTCTATGTATACTAATTCCTAAAATAATTACAGAGAAAAATGTGTGGCCCCAGGATATTGGCTAATTGCTGTAAACATCATGAAACCAATCACCTGGGTATCTCTGATTCTTCTACCTCTGGAGAGCAGGATCTGATTCATAGAAACTTCTTTGGGAATGAGCAATGTTCAATAACACACTGCACAACCTTACTTTTCTTTCAATAGTTGAACTAACAATGACTGCTATTCCTAGGCAATGGCCTGGATTGCCAAACTTAAAGAAAACGCATTTTGACAATATCATAATAGTATCCCTGCTTGTGATTAATGGAGCTTGCAATAGCTAAACAGAACTGAAATAAAAACATTTTCATAAACAGAATAAAATAAATCCTTACTGTGAAAATAGATTTCTTCTTGTGGAGTTAATTGCACTGTCAACCCTCTGGATGGCATCAAGAATGGATGATTCAACAAAGTTATCACCAGCTTGTCTGCCCTGTATTGCTGTAACAACAATCCCATGATTTAAAAAAAAAAGTTAGGAATTACATGATGTAAGTGGCATTTAACATCTTTTATATTTTAGAAGGAACACCTTGCAACAAAATGAAAATACTATTAAAACCTCCAGGTGATATTTTCTATTAGATAGAAAAGAATAATATTGCCAACATATCTTCCTATACAAACTCTAAATTCAGAGAATGAAAGTACCCTAAAAACTGTCAAGGGCATACGGACCATTCCATTTTAGTAATGGTCTAGAGAACCCAGATGGATAAGGATGTAGGGCTGCTGTGTTACTGGCATCTGGTCCATGTACAAAGCACCTGAGATGATGCCTATCCCCCTGGAGAGGTGAGGGAACTTGCTCCTGAGAAAATAATCCTGATGTATAAGGGATGTCCCTCTGGGAAATTATGGAGCAAGTACAGGCATTCTGTAATGAGCTCCCTGACTGGTAACCCTCTGGTTAGAATGGAACCTTTTCTGACTAGCTGCATAGCCAGAACGATAAATTCCAAATGGCCTTTTAATGTGTCATTTCAATATGATAAAGGAAAGATCTTTTGGTCTTTGGCCCTCAGAGGTTCCGTGGATCCAAAGAAAGAGGCTTTATTCCTTAGTCTTTTTTCCTCATTCGGTGAAAAAGTTTCATCCTAAGTGAAAGAAGGAGAATTTCTGACCGTAGGGATTCTGAATGATCTGGAGAATGAATCATAGTAATCTAGAAATCAGAGTCAAGAGAGAATCTTTGCAGCCAGTATAAAAAGATGCCCTTAGGAGCAAGGAGTGACCTCTGGGTGAAACCTTTGGGACTTGAGCCTAAGCAGTGTCTCAAAACCAGGTGTTTCATGGGAAGAAGATTCCATATACTGTACCCCAACAGCCAATTCCAAAAATAGAAGAGGACTGTGTCTTTCATTCCTGATATTTCAACTATAGAGACTTCTGGACTACAGAAATAACCCTCAGACTAGGATGACATCGCATGGGTCCTCCCTCCACCAGTTAAGATTTCAGTAGGAAAGTTTACAGTTCTGAAGATCATGATGAACCCATTGCATGTAATAGTGCAGGTTTAAGGGACAATTTTGAATATATGAATTAAGGGAGGACCTAATCAAAGAAGTTATGGATAGAGCATAGTATCTATAATCCTTGCCTGTGTGATCTTAGGTAAACCACTTTAATCTCTCCAGATCTCAGTTTTCCCATCTGCGAAATGAGGGTTTTGGACTAGATCAGCAAACTATAAGCTAAGAATGGCTTTTATATTTTTAAATATAATAAAACTTTACCTTAAAATGTTTTAAAAAAATAAAAATTAAGTGTAAAATGTAGAATATATTCATAGTTCCAGGGACTATAGGATTTGGTTCTTGGGCCACACTTTGTTGAACCCTAGAGCAGGAGGTCCCTAAGGTCTCTACCAATTCTAAATTTCTCATCCTATGATGGACCCAAGAAGGTCCCACCATGCTGTAGATGGCAAACTCCCTTGAGAGGGATTCTTTTTTTTAATTTGTATTTGTATAACTAACTCTTAGTAACAGTGACATATATAGCAGGCATTTAATAAATGTTTCTTGATTGACTGCTACCAAAAAAGACTTGCAAAATAAGAGTCAGAATAAAGAATATAATCAGGGATTCAACTTGAAGATAAGGAGAAGAGACAAAAGTGGGTTAGGAATCTAATTAGAATAAGACACTTGGCAGACTGTAGGAAAGACATATTACTTCTAAGAGGAAGCTCTCCAACACCTCGAACAGATTGTCTATGCAGGTGAAAACATGGATAAGAAACATTCCAAGTGGCTAAGGTTCAGAGGATGGTGGTTAATATCATTTAAGAGTACTCACCCAGTGAAATCCATATATCCATGCATAAATTCCTCAGTGTATTAGAGTCAGAAACATTAAATTATTTTCTCCAAAGTCATAATTACATTTTGTATCAAGAGAGCTGTTAAAGATTATAGTGAAATAAAGACTAATTCCAACTAAAGATTAATTGCTACACATTTATTGATGCAACACTTGATCCCTAGAATCATATTTTGGTTTTAAAACAAAATCCATAATTTTTCTTTTTACACTGGGCTCCAAAAAGAGTGAGGTACTCAGACTGACAACATGCCTGAGGGTAGGTAGACACTGTATAATTGTCCCAGGGATCACAACACCCTCCTCAGGGGGGATTGCATAATTGTCATGAGGATTGTATAATTCTCATAAAACTAAAATATCTTTTGAGAGAGAATATTTCAGGAAAGAGCTTGATAATTCTTTGAATCCAAAAGTGAATTGTTTGAAGAAGGCACCATGAAGATGACTGTAAAGCTTAAAATTTCTTAGACTTATGAATGTTGGAAATTTCCCCATTGGGAAATTTCATACTGGAAAAAATTTCCTACTGATAGTAAGAAACTCTATTGGAATGTGAAACCCTAGGCATGGGAGGGTCCTTCTCCTCCCTACCTAAGACTACTTTAGGACAGAAACCTTTTGCTAAACAATGGAAAGGGCTTTGACCTATGCTTAAGCATAGAACAGGAAGTTCTTTGAGTCATGATTGATTTTAGAATTGATACAATAGAGATACTTGGAATGACAGAACCAGGTCTTGGAACTTACAATCTCCACCCTACTCAGTCCTAACAGGATTTAGGAAGGGCTGCAGCATAGATCAAAATTTAATTATTTGAGAATATGACCTTCAACAGACATGTGCAAAGCCACAAGACCTCTGGGCAGTCCTGGGTTAAACTAGAACCACCATTGGCACAGGGAAGACATGGACAGTGATTGGTAGATGTGAGAACTGAGGGGAGGGAACTTAGATGGTGTCCTTAAAGATAGGGGGGTCTGAGGACTGAGGGGGGGGGAGAGAGGTTTTGCTCTGAGAGGTTGTCCTCTGAGAAGTGTTGCTGTGAAGGAGGCTGGATGTGGAGGCCCCTGAGACTGTTTCTCCATTTTGGTCACGTGAGTGATAGGGACTGATCTCTTTTCTTTGCCTCAGCTATCTAAGGGCTTGGGCCTTTTGACCCAGCCCCTAAACAGAGGGGGTATTTAAGCCCTATTCCCTTCTCTCCCCTCTCTCTCTCTCTCTCTCTCTCTCTCTCTCTCTCTCTCTCTCTCTCTCTCTCTCTCTCTCTCTCTCTCACTCTCTCTCTCTCAATACCTTTCTTCCTCCTGTTTGTAATTAAACTCCATAAAAGGTTGACTGCTGATTTGAGTTTTCATTTAGGAATTACATAGCTGAATTCCTTGGCGACCTTAAATTAATATATATCAGTCTTTTAAAGTGATTTCCTTGTCACATGACTGAGAAACATCCACAGCATCAGAAGACACAGAAAGAAGCATGTAGCACAATTGATTGAACTGTGAGAGGGTTGGACACATTTATTCTGAATATAAACTCTTATGCCAAAGGGGATTGTCCCTAATTGGCTTATTGTCCATGTGCCTAGCAAACATTGATTTTCTCCCTCTTTCTCTTTCAATTCCCTCTTATCTATAACTATTGTAATTTCTTATTATGTAAAAATGATTCATTGAGGAGACTAGTCTCCCATAGAATCACAGGGGCAATTGTAAAAGGGAATTCTTTATTCTCTTTGTCTATTCTGAATTTACACTTGATTAACAATAACTTAAGTGCCCTTACTTAGTACCTCACTAGATTGTGAAGACAAGATTAACTCTACTTTTTCTACTTTTTAATTGAATCAACAAAAGCTTGAACACCCTACTTAGTACTAGATAGAAGAGCTCTTCACCCTTTCCACTCAATCAGCCAGGAAATGAGATTTCACACCTCAATCAGCCAGGAATCTGTGAAACATTTTGATGAACATTCACCTCTCCAGAAGGTGAGAAGTAGTTCCCACAGTTTGACAATTTGGAAGCTTGTGATTGGCCCTTGTGAAGAGGGGAAAGGACAAGAAGCCATTATAAAAGGCCCTAAATTCTAGGGAAGTTGACTTCCAGAAGGAAGTCAGCTTCAAGAAGAAAGGTGGCTCAAGGAAGAAACTTGGCCTGAGGAGTCACCTTCAGCACAAGTAATCTTCTTGATCTATCTCTTGGAGGGAACTTGAGTGAGTGGATAGCTGGCTTTCCCTTCCTGTCTTCTGGATAGTTTAATTCTGGTTGAAGGTCAATAAGTACTGGCTGAGTTGAGCACTGGAGCAATATTTAGTTAGATAGATTTATCCACCCTTTTGTATTTCTCTGCTTTAACTCTTTCTACCTATTTTGTAAATAAAAGCTATTTAAAGTCATTTCAACTTTGAGCAATAATACTTTAGATTGGTGACCACCGTATTATTTATAATTTTCATATATTTTAGTCAAACCATTAATTTTAACCCCAACAAGATCATATTTTTTCTGAACTAAACATCTCCCATGAGGCCTACCCTAGTACCCTGCAAAGTGTATTATTCAAATATTCTGTATATTCATTGACTGATTGATTGTTGATTATGAATTAAGAGAGCGATTATTCCTATAAAAACCCCTCCCTCTGTTTGGAGAGGATAAAAAAGGTAGAAGATAGACATGTGAAAAGATATTAGAAACCAGAGAGATATCACAAGGTGATAGAGAAAGACAAGTGCAAACCTGTTTTTGTGGGGGATAGGGAGAAAAAAAAAATTAAGAGTAGATTCTCCAAATAATGGATCAGTGTGCTTGACTTGTATGACTAGAAAATTTCCAGGATGGACCATTAAAGAAATGATTGGTTTACATCTAGATGCAGGGATTACAAAGAATAAGCATGGCTTTTACTAGAGCCTATCAAGCATAGATAATCTCATATCTTTGTTGTTGTTGTCATTTTTACAATATCCCCAAACTAGTAAATGAGGGGAATTCTTGGGATATAATTGAATTAGATTTTAGCAATGTAGTAATAAAATTATCTCATGCTCATCTTGTGGAAAAGATGGAGAGATATGGATTTGATGAAAATACAAGGAAAGATTCAGACTTCAAATGACCTGACTCAAAGAGTAATTATTAATGATTCGACATCCACATCCACATTGACAAGAGGTCTCCAGTGAAAACTACCAGGAATGTCACTTGACATCTCAATATTTAATATTTTTATTGGTAAATTAAAGGAATAAATGACCAAACATCAAAATTACAAATGGCATAAAGCTGGAGGGGATAGTTAACTTCTAAATGATAGTCTGAATCTAAAAGAAATCATTTTGATACAGGTGGAGAATTGGGTTGACCCTAGTAAGATAAAATTCAATAGGAATAAAAGGAAAGTCTTGAACCTGAATACAAAAAAAATCAATTTCAAAAATATTAGATGGAAGATTTATGGTTATGTTGCATCCATTCTGAAAAATATATATCTGAGAATTGTAGTGTACTGTAAAGCTCAATATTACTCAATAGCATGATGTGACAGTTAAAATTTTAAAAAAGATAATGAAACCTCCAGCTGCATCAAGAGGGAAAAAGTTTCCAACAAGAGGAAAATAATAGTCACACTATATATGTCCATTGTTAGAACTCATCATGAAGAGTGTGTTTAGTTTATGGCATCATGAGTTATGGACCTTGATAAGCTGCAGTATCCAGAGGAAGGTAATCAGGATGGTAAAGATGCTCAAGTTTGTGTCACCTGAGAACTAATTGAAAGAGGGGAACTGATTTATTTAGTCTGGAGAAGAGGCAATATGATACCTCTCTTCAAGAGTTTTGAAGGATTTATTTTCTTGAGAAGGCATCAGACTTGTTCTATTTGGATTCAAAAGGAAGAACCAGGAGTAATCTGTCTTGGTTGAGGAGAGAAAAATTAAGGTTTGGTGTCTGGAAAAAAAAACACAAAAAAATTCTTAACAATTAGAGCTCCACCAAAGTGGAATGAGAAGTATCCCATTAGATAGTATAGCCAAGAGCCCTTCTTGGCTGTCTTTGAGTAGAAGCTGTACAACAACTTGTCAGGTATGTAATAATCAGGCTTCTTAAATGATTACTAAGGTACTTTCCAAATCTCAAATGCTGGACTCTGTGACTGATGATTCATAAGTCCCTTCCAAATCCATATAATATAACCCCCTGGTGCATATTTCTCCTGTAAATTTATGAACCTACTCTCTTTAAAGATTTCTTTGATCAATAAACAATGAATTAAGGTTGGGTTTTTTTTTTAAAGCAACAAAAAATTCTTTCACATTGTCATAAGAACAGTAGAGAAGTGAAATGGATAGAGGGCTGACCTTAGAATCCTAAAGACACAGGTTCAGATCCTCTCCTAGATAACCTCTATTAAGTCATTGAGTCCATATGTATGTACAACTCATTTCATTAGGATTCTTACCCTAAGAATTTTATTTTATTTCTAAAAGTGAATACTTACTGAATATTCAATCATAAGGGAGCTTTTTTTATCTCAAAAATTATATCAACTAAAATAAAATTATTTTTAATTTAAAAATAAATTTCACTTAAAAAGCAAAGTTTAAATAGGAGACATGAGATACCATTTTTTCAGACAATTATGTGCCTTATCAATCTCTGCACACACAGCATGCAAATCTAGAATTATACATTTTACTGTCTTGTCTTTCTTGGAGATTATAAGTTAAAGATGAATTGTTGAGCTAAAGTGGCATAATTTTTAGTGGGGAAACTCTACTTTTTTAAAAATTACATTTCTGGACCCCCTCTCCTGTCAAACAAGAGAAATACCCAAGAATAGTGCAAAGCCATGTCAACAATCTCTCCTTCATGGTGTTTTTTAGGTTTAAACAATATTTTTAAAGCTCATCTAGGATACACAAAAACTAGATATTACTGAATTCATGACAAGATGATCAGATAATAATCATTCTCATATTTAGTCTTTACTACATAGCTTTAATGACTCATTGACTTTTAATAATCCTAATTAGATTATCATATTTGTACAAAGCTGCTGTATCAAAAAATGATCATTCTTGGACTTCCGGTCAAGATGGCGGCTTAGAGAAAGCTAAAGTTCTGATCTCCGGAAAACCCTTCCCGACCGATCTCAAACTATAAGCTCCTAAGGCCCCGAAATTCAAAACAATCAACAGCATAGACCCTGGGAATCCTCCTCCTGGATCTGGACCTGGATCAGAAGGTATGGCCCCCCACAAAAGCCAGAACCCGAGATTACTCGGACCTAAAGGGTAGGAGCACAGAGTCCAAGGCTCCGGGAAGCCGTAGCTCCGCCCCCCTCAGAGAGCAGGGTCTTCTGAAACAACAGCAACCCTCAGGGCAGGCAAGACAGCCTCACGGGCTGGATCCTGCTATCCAAGTCTCAGTGAAAGTCACTGCCCTCCGAGCTCTGGCCACAGCCCCTACCCCCTCAGAGAGCAGGGTCCTCTGAAACAACAGCAACCCTCAGGGCCAACAAAACAGCCTCACGGCCAGCTATTCTGAAGGCAACTTCTGGAAAGCAACCCAACCCAGAGAGCCGGGGAGAGTGTGGCCCCCTGCTCCGACCCTTCCATTCCAGTTCCAGTGAAAGTCATTGCCTGAAGGCATACTCAATTTAACCCAGGGAAAGCTCATAGAACCGACAATCTGCCCAGGACTAAAGCCTCTGAACACCAGACAGAGATAAGAAAAGATAATTCTCCACATTCAGAGATGGCAAACTCCACAGAAGCACAGAAGCCCCAAAATACCAAGAAAAATAAGAAGAAAGGGGCGACATTGGACACATTCTATGGAGCCAAAATACAAAATACAGAGGAGATAGAATATGATATGCAAGAAAATGCTCCAAAACCTTCCAAAGGAAATGGAAACTCTCCACAAACCCATGAAGAATTTGAATCAGAAATGACCAAAAAGATGGAAGCCTTTTGGGAGGAAAAGTGGGAAATAATGCAAAAGAAAGTCACGCATCTACAAAACCAGTTTGACCAAAGTGAAAAGGAAAACCAGGCTTTAAAGGCCAGAATCAGGCAGCTGGAAGACAACAATTGTGTAAAAGAGCAAGAATTAATAAAGCAAAGCCAAAATACCAAGAAATTAGAAGAGAACATAAAATATCTCACCGACAAGGTGATAGATCTGGAAAATAGAGGGAGAAGAGAGAATTTAAGAATAATTGGACTCCCAGAAAAGCCAGAAATAAACACTAAACTGGACATGGTGATACAAGATATAATCAAAGAAAATTGCCCAGAGATTCTAGAACAAGGGGGCAATACAGCCACTGACAGAGCTCACAGAACACCTTCTACACTAAACCCCCAAAAGACAACTCCCAGGAATGTAATTGCCAAATTCCAAAGCTATCAAACAAAAGAAAAAATCCTACAGGAAGCCAGAAAAAAACAATTTAGATATAAAGGAATGCCAATCAGGGTCACACAAGACCTTGCAAGTTCTACTCTGAATGATCGTAAGGCATAGAACATGATCTTCAGAAAGGCAAGAGAGCTGGGTCTCCAACCAAGAATCAGCTACCCAGCAAAACTGACTATATACTTCCAAGGAAAAGTATGGGCATTCAACAAAATAGAAGACTTCCAACTTTTTGCAAAGAAAAGACCAGAGCTCTGTGGAAAGTTTGATACCGAAAAACAAAGAGCAAGGAATACCTGAAAAGGTAAATATTAAGGAAAGGGGAAAAATGTTATCTTCTTCTTTTACTCAAACTTTCTTCTATAAGGACTACATTTATATCAATCTATGTATAATAACATGTGGGGGAAATGTAATGTATAAATAGAGGGTAAAGAAAGACCAAATAGAATATTCTTTCTCACACAAAGACTCACATGGGAAGGAGAGGGGAAGAAAACTCCTATAAGAAGGAGAGGAAGAGAGGGTTTTTTTACTTAAACCTTAATCTCAGGGAAATCAACTCTGAGAGGGAAAAACATCCAGATCCATTGGGATCTTGAATTCTATCTTACCCAACAAGGGTAGGGAGAAGGGAAAACCAAGGGGGGGAGGGGGAGAGGGAAAACAAAAAGGGAGGGAAAGAGAGGGGGGAGGGAACAAAAAGGGAGGGACTAAAAAGGGAAACATCAAGGGAGGGGACAAGGGGGACTGATTCAAAGTAAATCACTGGACTAAAAGGTAGAGCCGAAGAAGAAAAGGTTAGAATTAGGGAAGGATATCAAAATGCCAGGGAGTCCACAAATGACAATCATAACATTGAACGTGAATGGGATGAACTCACCCATAAAACGTAGACGAATAGCAGAATGGATTAGAATCCAAAACCCTACCATATGTTGTCTTCAAGAAACACACATGAGGCGGGTTGACACCCACAAGGTCAGAATTAAAGGATGGAGTAAGACCTTCTGGGCCTCAACTGACAGAAAGAAGGCAGGAGTAGTAATCATGATATCTGATAAAGCCAAAGCAAAAATAGACCTGATCAAAAGGGATAGGGAAGGTAATTATATTTTGTTAAAAGGGACTTTAGACAATGAGGAAATATCATTAATCAACATGTATGCACCAAATAATATAGCACCCAAATTTCTAATGGAGAAACTAGGAGAATTGAAGGAAGAAATAGACAGTAAAACCATATTAGTGGGAGACTTAAACCAACCATTATCAAATTTAGATAAATCAAATCAAAAAATAAATAAGAAAGAGGTAAAAGAAGTGAATGAAATCTTAGAAAAATTAGAATTAATAGACATATGGAGAAAAATAAATAGGGATAAAAAGGAATACACCTTCTTCTCACATGGCACATTCACAAAAATTGACCATACATTAGGTCACAGAAACATATCACACAAATGCAGAAAAGCAGAAATAATGAATGCAGCCTACTCAGATCACAAGGCAATAAAAATAATGATTAGTAATGGTACATGGAAAACCAAATCTATAACCAATTGGAAATTAAACAATATGATACTCCAAAACCGTTTAGTTAAAGAAGAAATCATAGAAACAATTAATAATTTCATCGAGGAAAATGACAATGGCGAGACATCCTTTCAAACCTTTTGGGATGCAGCCAAAGCAGTAATTAGAGGTAAATTCATATCCCTGAATGCTTATATTAACAAAAAAGGGAGAGCAGAGATCAATCAATTGGAAATGCAAATGAAAAAACTCAAAAGCGATCAAATTAAAACCCCCCAGCAGAAAACCAAACTAGAAATCCTAAAAATTAAGGGAGAAATTAATAAAATCAAAAGTGATAGAACTATTGATTTAATAAATAAGACAAGAAGCTGGTACTTTGAAAAAACAAACAAAATAGACAAAGTACTGGTCAATCTAATTAAAAAAAGGAAGGAAGGAAACCAAATTAACAGCATTAAAGATGAAAAGGGGGACAGCACCTCCGATGAAGAGGAAATTAAGGCAATCATTAGAAATTACTTTGCCCAATTATATGGCAATAAATACACCAATTTAGGAGAAATGGATAAATATATACAAAAATACAAACTGCCTAGACTAACAGAAGAGGAAATAGAATTCTTTTTTTTTCTTTCTTTTTTTTTTAAAACCCTTACCTTCCATCTTGGAGTCAATACTGGGTATTGGCTCCAAGGCAGAAGAGTGGTAAGGGCTAGGCAATGGGGATCAAGTGACTTGCCCAGGGTCACACAGCTGGGAAGTGTCTGAGGCCAGATTTGAACCTAGAACCTCCCGTCTCTAGGCCTGGCTCTCAATCCACTGAGCTACCCGGCTGCCCCCCGGAAATAGAATTCTTAAATAATCCCATATAAGAAAATGAAATCCAACAAGCCATCAAAGAACTTCCTAAGAAGAAATCCCCAGGGCCTGATGGATTAATCAGTGAATTCTATCAAACATTCAGAGAACAGTTAATCCCAATACTATACAAACTATTTGACATAATGAGCAAAGAGGGAGTTCTACCAAACTCCTTTTACGACACAAACATGGTACTGATTCCAAAACCAGGCAGGTCGAAAACAGAGAAAGACAACTATAGACCAATCTCCCTAATGAATATAGATGTGAAAATCTTAAATAGGATACTAGCAAAAAGACTCCAGCAAGTGATCAGAAGGATCATTCACCATGATCAAGTAGGATTTATACCAGGGATGCAGGGCTGGTTCAACATTAGGAAAACCATCCACATAATTGACCACATCAACAAGCAAACCAGCAAGAACCACATGATTATTTCAATAGACACAGAAAAAGCATTTGATAAAATACAACACCCATTCCTATTAAAAACACTAGAAAGCATAGGAATAGAAGGGTCATTCCTAAAAATAATAAACAGTATATATGTAAAACCATCAGCTAATATCATCTGCAATGGGGATAAACTAGATGCATTCCCAATAAGATCAGGAGTGAAACAAGGATGCCCATTATCACCTCTACTATTTGACATTGTACTAGAAACACTAGCAGTAGCAATTAGAGAAGAAAAAGAAATTGAAGGCATCAAAATAGGCAAGGAGGAGACCAAGTTATCACTCTTTGCAGATGACATGGTGGTCTACTTAAAGAATCCTAGAGATTTAACCAAAAAGCTAATTGAAATAATCAACAACGTTAGCAAAGTTGCAGGATACAAAATAAACCCACATAAATCATCAGCATTTCTATATATCTCCAACACAGCTCAGCAGCAAGAACTAGAAAGAGAAATCCCATTCAAAATCACCTTAGACAAAATAAAATACCTAGGAATCTACCTCCCGAGACAAACACAGGAACTATATGAACACAACTACAAAACACTCGCCACACAACTAAAACTAGACTTGAGCAATTGGAAAAACATTAATTGCTCATGGATAGGACGAGCCAATATAATAAAAATGACCATCCTACCCAAACTTATTTATCTATTTAGTGCCATACCCATTGAACTACCAAAATACTTCTTCACTGATTTAGAAAAAAACATAACAATGTTCATTTGGAAGAACAAAAGATCAAGGATATCCAGGGAAATAATGAAGAAAAACCACATATGATGGGGGCCTTGCAGTCCCTGACCTTAAACTATATTACAAAGCAGCAGTCATCAAAACAATTTCGTACTGGCTAAGAAACAGAAAGGAAGATCAGTGGAACAGACCTCAGTGGAACAGTGGAAAGCGACCTCAGCAAGACAGTATATGATAAACCCAAAGATCCCAGCTTTTGGGACAAAAATCCACTATTCGATAAAAACTGCTGGGAAAATTGGAAGACAGTGTGGGAGAGACTAGGAATAGATCAACACCTCACACCCTACACCAAGATAAATTCAAAATGGGTGAGTGACTTAAACATAAAGAAGGAAACCATAAGTAAATTAGGTAAACACAGAATAGTATACATGTCAGACCTTTGGGAGGGGAAAGGCTTTAAAACCAAGCAAGACATAGAAAGAATCACAAAATGTAAAATAAATAATTTTGACTACATCAAACTAAAAAGCTTTTGTACAAACAAAACCAATGTAACTAAAATCAGAAGGGAAACAACAAATTGGGAAAAAATCTTCATAGAAACCTCTGACAAAGGTTTAATTACTCATATTTATAAAGAGCTAAATCAATTGTACAAAAAATCAAGCCATTTTCCAATTGATAAATGGGCAAGGGACATGGATAGGCAGTTCTCAGATAAAGAAATCAAAACTATTAACAAGCACATGAAGAAGTGTTCTAAATCTCTTATAATTAGAGAGATGCAAATAAAAACAACTCTGAGGTATCACCTCACACCTAGCAGATTGGCTAACATAACAGCAAAGGAAAGTAATGAATGCTGGAGGGGATGTGGCAAAGTAGGGACATTAATTCATTGCTGGTGGAGTTGTGAACTGATCCAACCATTCTGGAGGGCAATTTGGAACTATGCACAAAGGGCGATAAAAGAATGTCTACCCTTTGATCCAGCCATAGCACTGCTGGGTTTGTACCCCAAAGAGATATAAAGGAAAAAGACTTGTACAAAAATATTCATAGCTGCGCTCTTTGTGGTTGCCAAAAACTGGAAAATGAGGGGATGCCCATCAATTGGGGAATGGCTGAGCAAATTGTGGTATATGTTGGTGATGGAATACTATTGTGCTAAAAGGAATAATAAAGTGAAGGAGTTCCATGGAGACTGGAACAACCTCCAGGAAGTGATGCAGAGCGAGAGGAGCAGAACCAGGAGAACATTGTACACAGAGACTAATACACTGTGGTATAATTGAACATAATGGACTTCTCCATTAGTGGCAGTGTAATGTCCCTGAACAATTTGCAGGGATCTAGGAGAAAAAAACACTATTCATAAGCAAAGGATAAACTATGGGAGTGGAAACACCGAGGAAAAGTAACTGCCTGAATATAGCGGTTGAGGGGACATGACAGAGGAGAGACTTTAAATGAACACTCTAATGCAAATATTATCAACATAGCAATGGGTTCAAATCAAGAAAACATGTAATGCCCAGTGGATTTACGCGTTGGCTATGGGGAGTGGGGGGGAGGAAAAGAAAATGATCTATGTCTTTAATGAATAATGCTTGGAAATGATCAAATAAAATATAATAAAAAAAATGATCATTCTTATACTTTGTTTAGTAGGAAGCAACCTGGATTGCAAGCTGTAGTAACTCATTTCTGTAGTTGTAGCTAAAGATTTTTTTGTTTTGTTTTGTAGTTTTCTCATGAAATTAGCCAGATGATGCAACTTAAAATGCCCTATCAAATTTAAATCTCTTTAAAAGAGTGACCTTGAATGGGCTGACATTTCTGATGACTGTGCTATGGAACCAAAGGAATTTCTTGCATACAAATTGGGATTAATGACAATTTTTTTACATAATTTTCTTTAAACTTCAATAAATCTCCCTTGCTCATCACTCTGCATCATTAAACATGTAAATGGAGTTCATTTGCCTAGGAGGACATCACAAGTCTCTTTAGAGAGTATATGAAAAATGGCATCATCTACCATTTCCCCCCACATTTCAACCTCGGATTGTACTAACAAGTTTTATTTTGAAGATAGTTCTACCATCAACCAATTCTAAATCAAAATTCACAGCAATGCAAACAGGATAATACTTGTGATAACTTAAAAGTATGATATTTTGTGGAATTTTATCTTTAAAATGCATCAAATCAAATGTATTTTCCCTTAGGATAGAAGAGTGCTTACAGCACCAACTTCTATGTGCATTTAAATGAGGACTGTATTAAGCTTAATTAGAGGTTTGAATTTTTCAACAACAAAGCTTCATTATTAACATTGCTGCTAGCACTTGACAAAGGTGAAACTAAGTATTAACTTGCCTATTTTGTATAATGCAGGACCTTTCTAATTTGCACTGACTAGAAGATCTATTGTGAATGAATAAATTTTGTAGGTAAGCAGACATGTGCAATAAAATCAATGTAACTCAGCCACTAACTTCACTTGTTTAATGTGATTAGATGACAATAATTTACAATTGTTTATAACACTTTATAGTAAAATTTCAAAAATACAGTCTTCTATTACAGCATTGGTGAAGCATTGGGCCACATGCCAAGCCATCACTGGGGAAGCTGCTCCCTTCCCCTTCTTCCCTGTGCCTGAGGACATTTTTTGCATGCCCTGCCCCTCTGCCCAGCCACCCAAAGCCAGGACTTCCTCCCTCCACTCTCTGGAGTTGTACAGGGGGCTCTGAAGTTGTAGTTTGGGCACTTAAACTTGAAAACCTTTGCCAACTGTTCTATTACCTAGAAATACATGTTAAAGTTACATTTTTCAAATATTTGGATCAAGAAGTGAAAATATCAGTTCTTTATTCAATCTTTCTATTTAAGTCTTCTCTATGTTTTTATGTTTATATTTGTCTTGATCAGATGATTATATTTCCCACTTCTAAATGCTCTTTTGCATAGTATGCTATATGACCATTCAATAAGTACTAGACTGAGAATCAAGACACTAGTATTCAATTCATTGTACTACTACCAACTGGTTATTTGATTTTGGTAAAGTCAATTTTCTGCTTTTAGTTTCATTTCTCTAGTAAAATGATAGTATCAAAAAGAAATACTTAGGCCATCTTTAACTCTAAAAGTCTATGTTCCTACAGTCTTTCTCAAAAAAAAAAGGCCAATTAGAAAAAATAAACAAAAATAAGCAACATTCTAATAATAAAAAAGGAAAATAATTCTGGCATTCTTTTTTGTACCATCAATTAGTCATTCAATAAGTATTTACTAAGGGGGTGACTATGTACCAGAAACTGTGGTAAACAGTGGAGATAGAAATCCAAAATTTTAAAAAGCATAATTCTTACTCTTTAGAAGCTTATACTCTAATGGGGAGAGAGATCATATATAAGGAGGTATATACAAAATAAACATAAAGATAATAAAAGCAAAGTAGTTTGAAATGGAGGAAACTGGCAATGAGGGCATTAGGATAGATTCCATGTAAAAGATGGTGCCTGAGCAAAGTTTTGAAGGAAGAGAGAGATTCAGTGAAGCAGAGATAGAGAACAAGTATGTTGTAGACACTGAAGGCAGCTAGATCAAAGGTGAAGAGATGAGAGATAGAATATTCTGGGTAAGGAACAGAAAGGTTAGTTTGGCTGAATTACAGAATGCAGGAGAAATAATAATGTCCAATGACACTGACAAAATAGGTTTCAGCCAGGTTGTGAAGGTATTTAGAAGCTAGAGAGATATTTGATCCTAGAGGTAGTAGGGAGCCACTGAAGTTTACTAAGAAAATCTGTCTTTGAAGAAAATCATTTTGACAGCATAGTGAATGATGGAATGAAATGGGTTGAGATGTGGCACAGAAAGACCAATTAGAAAAAGATTACACTGATCTAAACAAAGGTCAATGGGAGCCTAAACTAAGAAGATACTTTGGTGAATAAAAAATAAAGATCAAATGCAAAAAATTTCAAAAAAAGAAAAGGCACATTTTGGCAACTGATTGGCTTTATGAAGCAAGCAATAGTAAAGAATCAAAGATAAAGTAAAAGCAAATAGAGGAGACTAGAAAGTGATATCTTTGACAAAAATTGGGAATTTTGGAAGAGGGGTGGATTGGGAAGAAATATAATGAATTGGACATGTTGAGTTTGTAAGGTTTAAAATTGGCGTTTTGATAAAATATGAGAGCAGCTTTGAATAATTTAAGTTTTAATGAGAATATAGTATAGTTGGAAATTAATATTATCCCTTTAGGCCAGAGAAAAGAAAACATCTAGCAGCTTTTAACAATTAACAATTTAGTTTTATTAAAATAGAGATGTAAAAGAATATAGTAAAATGAATATAGTAAAGGAGGGAACCTTAGGAAAGAGGTAGAGAAAGAAATTTTCCTAATGTCCATACCAGTTATCCTATAACTGCCTATAACTTCTATCTAAAACAGCCTATATCTACCTTAAATGTCTATAACTACTGCTAATAACAACCACCCCACAAAGTTCCAACCCAGTCTGGCCCAATCAAAACCTGGTTAATTCCTATATATCTCTGTTGTAAGAGGCCCTCAAGATCCCCCATTAAATTAAGAAAGGAATAAAGAATTGCTTTTTTACAAATTAGAGGTACTTTTGGAACATCCAGTTCTTAATATCTAATAGGTGATTTGGTATTGTAGTTCAAGGGAGAGATTAGAGTTGATATAAAATCTGGAATTTATACCTGGGATATATCATCATTAAAGCCAGAGAAACTATCTAAATTCACAATAGCCAAGAAAAGGAACAGTAGAGTAAGAAGAATAGGATTATTAGAACAGAGCCTCAGAGAACATGAAAATTGGGGTCAAGGGCTGATCTGGATGATGAACTAGCAAAAGAGACTAAGAAGAAGTGGTCAAACAAGTAGGAAGAGAGTTAGGAGAGAATTTTGTCAAGAAAATCCAGAGGGTAAATCATGTCCAGAGGAGGGTGATCAATAATGTCAAATGCAGTAAAGTGTTTGAGAAGGATAAAAGACTGGATGGGGGGGGGGGGAATAGCATGAAATTTGGCCATTTAAAAATCAGTAGTGACTGCAGAGAACAATTTCAGAAGAGCATTGAAATCAGGAGAAAGATTACAAAGGATAAAGAAGGGAGAGGAAAGGACGCAGAAGCCATTCCTGTAATGAGTTTATTTCTAGGTTTTTGAGTAAGAAAGGGAAGAGAGATAAAGCATGATAGCTTGAGGCAACAGCAGGACCTAGTTAAGTTATTTGTTTGTTTTTTAAACTTTAGGGAGAGAAAGACATTTTTGAAGTAGTAGGTAAATGTTGAAATGGTAGGGAAAGAAACAGATAAAGAAATGTTGGATTTGAAGAGTTGGATGATGATTGAATCTCCTAGGGGAAAAAAGGAGGGTCAAAAAAGTATACACAGCTTAATAAAGCTTTGGGTATTTCTTCTGACCCAGCAATACCACTATTAGCTTTATTTCCTAAAGTAATCAGGGGGAAAAAAAAAGGACTCCTATGTTCTAAAATATTTATAACAGCTTCTTTATTTGGTGGTAAAGAACTGGAAATTAAGGGGATGTCCATCAATTGGGGAATGACTAAACAAGTTGTGACATATAATTTTGATGGAATAATACTATGCTGTAAACAATGACAAGCAAGTTAATTTAAAAAAAAACATGGAAAGACAACACAAAACTATAAAAAGTTAAATGGGTAGAACCAAAAGAACATTATATACAGATTGTTTGAAGAATGACTTGAGTATATCCAACTCCAGAAAATGAACTGATTAAATAAGAATAAGCAAGACATAGTTGTATATATACCTTTTATGTGTCAAATGATGCTTTTTTCTAGTGCAAGGAGGAGAGGGAGTTATCTTGGAATTTTAATGTAACAAACAAATTAAATAATTTAAAAAAAGAAAAGATAGGAGGGAAGAGATTAAGGGCATATGTTTTATTAAAAATACTAAATACTAATGTGTTTTTAGATATATACAACAAACAATACTTTCAATAAAGGCATTCACTTTATACAATATGACAACATGCAAAAAATGCTATGAAACTATTCATACCGTCTCATCCAATGATTCCTCCTACTAGAGCAATATTCATAGGGTGGTAATGAAATGGTTATAAAATACCAATCTGGACAAAGGTATTCATAATAGTATTATTTATAATAACAAAAATCTATTAAAAACACATTCATCCTATGACTGGGTAATGACTAAACAAAATATGGTGGATGGATCCAATCAAATGTTATTGAAACATAAGAAATTACAGGTATGAAGAATATAAAGAAATCAGGAAATAAAGATAAAGAAAACAGAATCAAGACAATAATACCTATGAATACTGCAATAATGTTTATAAAATGTTAAAGCAACAAGATAAATAGAAGGAAATAGTTTGGAATACGATACAAAACAAATAGTACATTATTATCTTATTAAAGTAAATATATGCCTTTTAAATAAACTGAAATTAATCATTTTATATACAATCATTTCAAATTTGCATTTTTGCATATATAAATGCTTGTTTTTGCTGGTAGTTACTAAATTTCCAATGATCATTTTTTTCAAGAAATGCTTTTGGCTTAAGGTATGTTAATAAAATCCCAGACAAAACTCTACCCTGAGGCAACGTCGATAATAGGTGAGTCTCTGCTTAGGACCTGCTTGTCATAAGGAGGCTCAAACCATGCTGCTCAGTAATTGTTTCTGGCTTCCCTCCATATGCGCTATCTGGCCTTCATGTGGTTACCCACCTTCCTTCTTGACTGATTTCCTAGCTTCACTTTATGTTTTCTTTCCCCAAGGCTATAATGAGAGGAAATACCATTTTGTTTTGGTTTTTTGAGTGTATCTTCAGCACTTAGCACACAGCCTGGATCCTAGTAAGTGCTTAAAAATGTTCTCAGTAAAAATTCTTTTTTTTAAATTTTCTAAAATGTCTTTGAGTCTCCAAACCACAAATTTCATTTCATGAGACGTTTACATTTCCACATGGAAAGGAACAGAAAGTGAATTAGTTAATTTTTTTTAGATAATTGGTTTTCAGCACTATTGTTGTAGGTTAATGGATGTTGGCCCAGAGAAAGATAGAATCATATGGTACAGGAAAAAGAAAAGTTTTCAGTATACTAGGAAATATTATTTGGCAAAAATTTCTAACTGTAACATCAAATTTTCTAGTTATTATAACTGTACATATATGTCTAACTCTATCTTTAAATATTAGTACTAGTCTCAAATGAAGATAATTAAACAAGCCTTAACAAAAAATTAAAAATATATACATTGGAATGCTAGTAATGAAAATAGCTCATATAAATTTGAATATGTGCCTGAGTCATAGGAAATTTAAACCAATTATAAATCTCTTGATTTATAAAGAACATAAATATTCTTTTTTAAAGGAAGATATTTGTCTAAATCAAATCTATTTTTTATTTGGCACAGAGTTAGGATGATAGAAAAAACACTTGATAACTTTTCTGGATCTCTAAGAAGGATTTAGACTACTAAAGAGGGGGAAAATGGAAATTTTAAGTCAAAGTTTGAAAATCTTTCCACTTCTATAGAGACAGGAGATTAAAAAATAAAACAAACCTTCAATTGCTTTTTTGTGAAATGTTAATTTCAGCTGATGGCTGTAAGCTAGAAAAAAAGACTTTCAGAGGCAATATGAAAAATCAGTCTGTGCTAGCTAGCTATACAGACTTTATGTGCTTTTGATGAGTGCTCACTGTAGAATCTTTGATAATAAATCAATACTACTCCTTATAATGCCAAGATTCAGAATATCATATCTCATTATACTGTCCTCAAATCTGTCTACACATAGATTTTTCTGACATGTAACAGTTCTACAAACAGTAAAAGAATGTTCTTTTTGCACAGATTGGCATCTTAGTCCACTTAGACGAACATGATTATCAAATGGTACACTTCCTTAAACTATACTCGGAAGTAACAAAATTATGGCCTAAGTCTATATAACTCCATGCTAGATTTGGAAGCAGATAACTTGGACTTGAATCTTGGTTCAGACATTTGTGATCAATTTGATCACAGTAAAAGCACTAAACTTTCCTAAGCCTCAGTTTCCTTATCTATAAAATGAGGGTAAAAAAATTGACCTACTGGCCCCATATGGTTGTTATAATAAAAGTATTTTGGTACCATTAAAGATCTGTACAAATATGAGAACTAATAATAATAACGTTTATATAGCACTTACTATGTACAAGGAATGGTATTAAGCACTTTACAATTATTATCTCATTTAACCCTCCCAACAACAAAAATGAAAAATAAACTGTTCTCTGTAAATTTGTTGCCACATAGGAAAATCAATTAGATAAATGAACTTTCCATTTTTAATCTACATGTCTGGATTATAAAGACACAGTTCTGTTTAGTGAAATATGTTGAATACTTTTTAATTATCATGAGAATGATGATGTTGATAGCTGGCATTTAGAGAGCATCTACTATGTGCCAAGCTTGATGTTAATTGTTTTACAAATATTATTTTATTCAATCTTTGCAATAATCCTGGAAGATAGCTTGAAAGTATTTTCCCATAAAAAGATATTAAAAAGCTTCTGTCCCCATGATTCTATGGTGTCTTATTCATTTTAATCCCTAAACAAACCTATTGTGATATACTCTATTATGATAAAAATCAAGAACAGCTTACCAATGGTTGTGAGTAGCATGCTAGCAGCAGCAAATCCAAAGTGATTCCTTGCAACACATTCATATCTTCCCTGGTCTGCTTGCCCAACATCCTTGACAGTAAGGGTACCTTCACTATTTACATGGAATTTGCCACTCTCAGTGATCTGAACACCTGCCTATGGAGTTTTTTTTTTAATAAGAGAGAGAAGAAAAGTGTTTATAATTCATAGCCCAAAAGGAACGTTCTTATTAACATCTTTAATTTTTTTAAATCTTCATTTTCAGTTGTGATTTTTTTTCACATTTGTAGTAAATGTTTCCAAAAAAAGACATCTAGAAATCTCACCCTTACCTGAAGTAAGCCAAGGTGTTTCAAAATAAAAAAAAAAACATGTCACAAAGCCCATGTTCTAAAGAACAATACTTCAAAAAATTTAACAAATAATGAATAAATACCTTTTACACTCAAGGAAATGTTCTTAATGCTTGGATAAAAAGATGGAATGAAGTATCTTGACCCTCAGGGAGATTACTCTCTAATTGGTAAAATAAAAGATGTGTGTGTGTGTGTGTGTGTGTGTGTGTGTGTGTGTGATATAAACTATAATGGGGGCAGCTGGGTAGCTCTAGAGATGAGAGGTCCTAGGTTCAAATGTGATCTCAGACATTTCCTAGCTGTGTGGCCCTGGAGAAGTCACTTAACCCCCTTTGCTTAGCTCTTACTGCTCTTCTGCCTTGGAACCAATACATAGAAATGATTCTAAGGCAGAAGGTAAGGGCTTAAAAAACCCTAAAATAAATGTAGAGAGGAAGGCCATGGAAAAGATGGCAACCAAGTTGAATTAAGTAGGAAGTGAATGACTTCATAGAGATGAAGTGGAGTCCATTTTAGGAATAGAAAGGCTGATGAGCCAAGGCTGAACAATAACCAGGAATTCAAGGCAAATTGAGTTGATTATTGAGGGCAGACACACATACAAAAAATTTCTCAAACTTCCTTCTGAACCTCAATTTTTTTGTATGTAAAATAAGGCAGCTGGAGTGGATGACAGGAAGAGATCCTGTTATACAACCCTGAGGAAAGTTATCAAATCCCAGAATAGTCCTGTGACAGGGGCAATAATAAGTTTATGAGATAGGATTCTAATATGGCTCTTCTGGCTCCAAGTAACCATCTCTATCCTCTGTACCACCTAACTTGTCCCTTTATATTTGAAACATTCATTTCAGAGACAATCTATGGTGCTAAAAAACCTACTGAAAAGTGAAATTCCTCTTCAGTCACCTTGCAAGGCAGGAAAAGAGTTAGGTCAGGCCACATAAAGCTTATTTTGAGTGTAGAAAAACTTGGAGTTCCTATATCAACTGTGATACACTAGCTTTCGTTTTTGTTGCTACATGGATAGCTTTTTTGAGAGCTAAAATGTGTCAAGCAAGACAGTGTGACCTATTTATCAGGAAATCTGTTCCATGCCTCTGAAACACAGCTAGACCTTCAGATCCTCAAGAGAGACTGGAGGGTGGCTGCTGTGGGAATTTCTGTTCCAATGGTACTGCCTTTGCATTTTAAAGGACCAGAATCAGACATTAATGGCATGATGTTTATAAGAAAATTAGAGGAAAGAAATAAATAGGGTGGAATAGATATGCTCCAGCAATTCAATATTGATGAAATGCCCAATTAAAATATTTATTATTTCTACAAATTTCTGTAAAAAGATAATAATCTCCAGAAGAATTAGCTCAAAGCTAATGCACTGAAATATGAAAATGAATGGGAAAGGAAACAGGAAAATTAGATAGCAAAAAGGGCCAAACAATCTTTCACATGTGTATATATAAATATGACCTTATTTAGAGTACTGTGGTGTATCACCAGTTGTAAAGGAAGATAGTGCGCTGAGGATGAATTGAATTTTGTATTAGTATTTTAGCACCATGGAGGGCCTCTGAAATGAATATCTGAGATAAAATGGGACACATTAGGTGGCACAGTTGATAAAGTTGGTTACTAGGAGCCAAAAGAACCAAATCAGAGACCTGTCTCATTTACTTACTGTCTGTGTGCCTCAATGTTTTCCTCTGCTAAAGGGAGGTAACAGCATCTACCTCATGAGATTATTGTGAAGATCCAAAGAATTGACAGACATAAAAGTGTTTTCACAAATGACATCTGGTCTTATAAAAAGGACACTTAACAATCCATCTTCTTTTTTAACTATGGAATATTCAATAAGTCCTAGGCCAATGTCCAAAAATATATCTGATGCTTCAAGTTTTGCCTTATACAAAACCCCTGGTTTATTTATTAATTGAACAAAGAATATCAACTGAAGAGGATGATTGTTAAACTTTTGGCCATTGCATCTCCTATAACTATGAAATAGAAAGTCCATCAATAGTATTTTATCAAAAATTAACCTAGCCTTGAGAAACTCCCCAAGAAAATAACAGAGGGTCCTGTTTTCTGATTCCAAATGGCAATTCTGATACCAAAGAGATCAAACTTGCGCCATTTATTGCCTGAGATGTAGAAACTGCTTCTATCCAAAGCGTCCAATTTGCACAGTACAATGCTCAGCACAAGATGGATATTTAATAAATTCTTGTTCAGCTGAATTAAGAACATTTGTGGAATTAACTCCCTTAACCTTTAAAATATCATTGGCTGGGCTCTAATGTTCTCATTTAAGAAAAACTACATGTGCCATACAGCTGTGTTGTAAAACTGATCTGTGATGATGCACATGCTTATTTAGCAAAGAGCCCTGGGAACTTCAGTTTAGTAACCGTGAACAGCTAGTACATCATGGCATCGTGTTCTTCTGGAAATAACTACACATCCTGCCATTCCAATGCTTGCTTCTTGTTGCTGTTTCTTTGTTTTGTTATTGTTATGTGGCTAGGGTGGGAAGTTGGGAGGGGGGCAGTGGTTTTATTTCTTTTAGGACCAGATTCAAAAGACAATTATATGACTCTTAGAACAATGTTGAAAGTTAAAGAAAACACAGTCATCATGTCCCAGTGGTTAAATATGGGTGAGATGTCCAATTAAAATATTTCTTAATTATTATTATTTCCATAAAAAATCAAATATGCGATCTTATAAATTCAGGACTTCTCCAAGGATGTATCCATGTGCTCATAAAAGGATTCCAAATGGTGTCCACCCAATATGCTAGAGGCCTTCTTTGACTTCTTTAAAGATTTGTATAAATGTCTTTAAAGAAGCAGGGTGACAGCCTTAGAGTCAGGTACACCTGGTTAAAGTGTTGCTTCTGATATTTGCTAGCTACATAAGCATGGACAGAACATTTTACCTCTCAGGGTGCAAGGCCACTCTTAGATTGTGGCACAACAGGGAGACTGGCTTGTAGAGAGATAATCCATAATAGTAAGTAATTGCTGAAATCAAAAATCCAAAATGGCAGCAGCAAAGACTTTGTATCTATTAAAAGTGATTTTATTACATTGCTTAGAATGTTTTCTTCCATAAACTATATTTTTAAATGACCTTCTTAGAATCAGTGCCAAATATTGATTTCAAGGCAGAAGAGTAGTAAAGGCTAGGCAATGGACATTATGTGACTTGCCCAGGGTCACACAACTAAAAAATGACGGAGGGCAGATTTGATCCTAGGACCTTCTGTTCCTGGGTTTGGCTTTCATTCCTAGTTGCCTCCATGTCCCCATGTATCTTATAAACAGGTAGATGGCTCAGTAGATAGAGCACTGGGTCTGGAATCAGGAAGACTTACCTTCCTGAGTTCAAATCTGACCTCAGAAATTAGCTGTGTGACCCTAAACAAGTCATTTCATTCTGGTTGCCTCAGTTTCTTCATCTATAAAATGATCTGGAGAAGGAAATATCAAACCATTCCAGTATCTTTGTCAAGAAAACCCTAAATGAAGTCATAAAGGGCCAGAAACAACTGAAACAATTGAAGAACAACAAAATCTTCCTGTGAGGTTTTATTTATGCTTTATAAAGATGCATTTTTGAGGAATTGGAAATAAGGAGGGCCCTTATGAAAGTTTGAGGATGTATCATTTTGTTGTTGTTGCATCAGACCAAGGGTTTAATATAGAGTAAATAACTGCATCTTAGCAGAATTGAACTATACATGTTGAACCAACTTTTTATGTCAGGTAAATATTGAAGGAAATCATTTGTGAGAAGTTGTGAAACAAAATCAGATACCTACTGATGTATTTTTAAAGGCAATAAAGGAAACAGTTTGCTTCCATATAATAAGAAGCTGCCACTTTTATGGGAGAAAAGCATAGGTGTAATAAATCGATCTGAAAATGATGACTGCTATAGCTTTAGTACAATTCTTACCTTTAAAAAAATATTATCTTTCAAAAGTTGCAGCTTTACCTTATTCCAAGTAATTGTGGGTTGAGGTTCTCCTTGAGCACTACATGAAATGTTTATATTCTTCCCAACCTCTACACTTGAATCCTGAGGTAGCTGAGTAAACACAGGAAGCACTGCCAAAAATACAAATAAACAAATGAAAATAATCACACATAAAAAGTCTCTCCCCTCAGTGGCCAGCCAAATCAAACTACACCTTACTGGATACTGTATTGGTTAATATTGACTTTACTGTTTGAAAAATTAATTAGTTGGCAAGAAAAACAGGTCAGCTTTCATAGCAAAAGGAAAATGGGCATCCTACTAAGCCATAATAAATTTGCCCTGTAAACAATTTAATTTTGTTTTTCTTGACTGGCTTATAAGACCAATGCAAAGGGATCCTTGAAAGGAATGTGTCTTGCCTATTTGTTTCTTGAAATGATTGGGGAAATGATGTTTGGCAGTGGGCTCAATGTGAAATTTGTAAAAGAATGAAAAATACCCAGAAAAAAAATATAGTGTAGAGGGTAATGGGCAAGAACACATAATAAAAATATCATGGAAACAATGGGATAGTATTGCAGAGTAGATGAATAGTGAAACAAATAATTCCTAGATGAATATAATAGAGATGAGGGCAAGGAATTTTTGGATAAAAATAGCAAAGCCTGAAAACCAAGAGATATTAAAATGATAACATAGGGAGATAAATATGATCTGATAGGTGTAATTTCCACTTGTTAGGAAAGTAGTCATAATCTGACTAAGACAATGTAATTATTTATATATATATATATATATATATATATATATATATATATAGCTTGCCAAAAATCAACTGTAGAGTCTATTTTATAAGCCTACAATGTGCTAGACATTGTACTACACTCCAAGGATACATAGATACTAGTGAAACGATCACTGGCTTCAAAGAGCTATCATTCTATTCAGGAAATCACTCAATGTAGGAATGCATTCTATATAGGAAATCAACTTATATACACATAAGTATATTCAAAATATTACAAAATAAATACAATCTGATTTTGTAAGGATGCTAGTAGCTAGGCCAGGGGTGGGGGGAGGTCTCATGTAAGAGGTATCATCCGAGTTGAACTTTGATGTCCAGGATTCTAGGATGGAGAAGTGTAGAGGAAATATATTCCAGATGCAGAAACATGCAAGGCACAGAGATGAGAGATAGACTGTCATGTGTGAGAATAGCAAAAATGCCAGTTTGGCTGGACTGAAGACTATATGGAAGAGAGCGATATATGATCAAAATGACAAGAAACCAATCTAAGGATAGTGGAGAGAGGAACAAAGGAGGAGCACACGGTAAAGTACACATCTGTATACATTAAACTGAAAGTTTACAGGTAATAGAGAACATTTGAGTAAGGATAAAAGAAAAAAAATAGAAGTGATATTATCATGGAAATATTAGAGAGATAGGTCAAATGGAAGATATTTATGATGTGTCTTTAATATTGAGAGAAAACTAGCCTGAAGATATGGATAGTAAAGATGGGTGATTGCAGCTCCCCAGACAAATGCTAAAATGTTTCATTAAGCTTATAGCAGAATTTTCATCTTGCATTACTGATTATTTTTATCTTGCAAAAATCAAAGAAATAAATCAGTGGAACTGTCACACTGGATATGACTCTGACCAGTAAGAAATTACCTGATGATATGAAATTGATGAGGATGCTAGAGGAAGGTAACTACATTAACCCAAAGTTCAGAATAATAGCTAGCATTTATTATTTATATAACATTTTAAGGCTTGTAAAGTACTTTACAAATATTATCTCATTCTTATCTTCACTATAACCCTAGGAGGTAGATGATATTATTATCCCCATTTTGAAGCTGAGGAAACTTGAGCCAGACAGAATGAGGGTAAGTTAATAAGTGTCTAATGTCAGAACTGAACTAATTGGTTTCTGATTACAGGTTCAGCACTCTATACATTCAGTCACCTTGCCTCCTCTTGATCATATTTAAAGAATGAAAAAACAAAGATCAAATAGATAGATAGACAGATAAACAGACATAAATAGATGATAGACAGATAAAGACAGATAGATAGGTAGATAGATAGATAGATAGATAGATAGATAGATAGATAGATAGATAGATAGATAGATAGATAGATAGATAGATAGGTAGATATCCTTAAGTTTTGTCAAACCTTGGGGTGGCAGCCTTGATTCTCACCTAGCTGGAGCTGACCAAGGAAGACATTGAGGAAAAGTCAGGCATAAGCCAAGCCCTGACAAAAATTCAATTCCATATTTTCCTTCAGTGTCACTTCTTGGTCTGACACTCCTGCTTGTTTCTTCACAGCCATTACACTCAATACTGACAGGGCAGACATTGTCTCTCTATCAGAAGAAGGGAGGTTTCCCTGCAAGCCAACCAGTGAATCCATCAAGATTAGTGACTAAATAACTTTATCTAGGGGAGCCCCCTGTTAACCAGGTTACTATTCCACTCTCTATTGGAAAACTAACTGAGAGAGAGCAACTAGCAACCATATGCCCTGTCTGAAAGAGAAGTTCCCTGGAGGGGTTTTGCTCATTGACCCTCTCTAACATCAACTCCAGGGTTCTCCCTTTTGCCCCCTTAAATCTATTCTTACAGTTTAAATAGTAAGAATAAATGGTGGAATTTGGTCTCAGGTTTTTCTTGTTTTAGAGCCTTTGTTTTTTCCATTGTACTCTGCTGCTTTGTCTTTTTATCTTCTTTCCTCCTCCTTCCCCACAGGAAATTCTATCACGCAAATATTTTGATGTAAGGCAGTCCTCTAGTTTTGTGTTCAGGCACAATACCTTATTGTAGTCATCATAGGTATGGCTCTCTTGGTTCTAATCTCTTCATTCTTTGTTCATATTTTTCTAATATTTCTCTAAATTCCTCGTATTAGGTATTTATTGTGATATAACATCCCATTTTTATTCATATTCCACAATTTATTCAGTGATTCCACAATTGATGATCACATAGCATGTTTTGGTTTTGGCCTTCACAAAGAATCCTACTATGAATTTTTTGTTATATAAGGCCTTGACTGGGTCAAAGTGTTTGACATTTTATTGACTTTTCATACATAATTGCAAATTGTTTCCCAGAATGATACAGCCAATTCATACCTCCACCAACACTTTATATGTGCCTGTTTCCACTATTACCTAACCATCAACTAATTTCATAGTCTATAATCTCTGGTGATATGATGACCAAAAGGAAAAATTTGAAGTTGTTTTATTTTGCATTTTAAATTTGTATTATCTTTTTTAGTGAAACTTTGCCCCTTATGGCTATTTATATTTTACATTATATATTTTACAACTTGATTGTCTATATACTTTGACAACTCAATGTTATGTGTCATTTCCTATATAAGTTGAATATCAGACTTTATCAAAGATATGATAGCTAATTAACATTTACATAGCACTATATGCCATGAACAGTGCCAAAGGTTTTACAATTATCATATCATTTGATTCTTACAATAACTCTGGGTATTAGGTGCGATTATTAATTCTATTTAACAGATTAGGAAACTGAGGCAAACAGAGGGGAAGTGATTTGAACACTGTTACATAGCTAATACATCTCTGAGACTGGATTTGAAATCAATTATTTATTCTTGACTCTAAGAGCAACACTCTATTCACTGTGGCACATAGATGATAGATTGTTTCCCTATCAACAATTTATTTTATTATGTGGATTACATTTGTATTGTTTGTGCAAAAGCTGGAACAATTTTTGCAATCAATTTTTATGTTGTTTTTTTTTATCATTTGTCATCACCCTTGTTTCTACCTCTTTTTGTTAAGAAATTGCCCTCAGCATAGTCGTGATAGATAGTTCCTTCTGTCCTCTAACTTTCATCATTCTCATATTCATCTTCATCATTACAATTAAAAATGTATTATAAGCTCTATGGGAAGTGAATTCAAAAAAAATTTAGAGTTAACATAGATATGACCATTTAAAAATGGGAAGCTCTATTCAAAATTTCTGAAATTATTATGAATAAAATAACGAAGAGAATAAAATTGTCTCAGTAAGGCTAGATCCCAAATTTTAACAGGTTTTTTTTTAAATGTTAAGACCAATAAAATAAACTTTTTATGGTTACATTTTGAGGGAAAATGAATGAAGAAATATTAGTTCAATGATAATGGTAAGTAGTATAACCTGTATGAACTAGAAAAAGAAGACAGAAATACTCAAAGGTGTAAAACACGAGTGTTTAAGTGAAAACTTAAGTCCAAGGCACAAAAGGAAGACATGAGTTAAAATCATTTTTAAGTTATTACTAGTACTGCATAACCCTGGATAAGTCATTTAATCTCTTTGTACCTCAGTTTCTTCATCTGTAAAATAGATTTGCCTTGAATACCCCTAATATTTCTTCCATCTCTAAATCTGTAGTGCTATGAAATGAGTTGTAAGTTTTAAGATATAAGTGAACTACATCTCAGGATCTGAAAAATCTATATAGATATCCTTGCTAGACAACTATCAATAATCTTTGAAAACTCAGTCAATAAATGTTTATTAAGCACCAACTACATGTCGGGAATTGTGCTAAGCACTAGGGATAAAAATCAGTCCAGTATCTTTAGCAAACCAAGTTGTCTGGGAGATGCAATCAGTGAAAATTATGAGTAATTCAAAGGGCAATGGAGAAAATCATGGGTGTTTGTATGATATAGCATAACATTGATGAATGTTTCATATGCACAGAATGTCATAAAATGTTGGCATGGGCATTGTACCCCCAAAATTGGAGAAGTCTTTCAGGGAAACTATAAGAAGAGAAATTCCTTTGCTCCCTTCTATCTTTGTGACTCCTAACCCCCAAACATCTGATAATTCCTATAAGACCCTGAGAAGATAATCGTCCTTGGATCATCTTTTAGATGGACAGAGAGATACCCTCCCCTGGCTATGCCTTGATACCATCAGGTTGTATCTAAGACATCTACCTGTCATGTCCCCTAATTTATGAGGGTCAGCCCCTATGTCTTCAGGCAGACTCAGGTCATATGACCAAAGCCCCCTGCCTCAGCGCATAAAACTCTAGAGTCACGTCTTCACTGTGGCACAAAGTCACATCTCCACTGTTTTAAAGATTATAAAGACCCCAGAAATCATGTCATCTGGGAGAACAGATTTTCCATCCATGCTGTTCCCCTAGGAGGCAGTCTTCCACCTATGCTGTCCTTCTGGCCAGATTCAACACTACCTCCTAAATTAATAAATTTCTCTTTTCATTTTAAAGCTAAGTTTTGGAGACTTGCATTCTTGCAAAGGGTACCCAACCTGAACCCCAGGGGTTCACCTCAAGCCCCCCACAACAATGTCATCAGAAAAGGTATGTTTGAAAAAGAATGAGGACTATTCAAAGGAGATAATATCCATGAAGCACTCTGCAAAGTTTAAAGCATCAGAAGCATGATCTATGGCAATATTGGTAAGGGTAAATAGATAATAAGAATTAAACATAACAGATAGTCTAAGTCTAGTACCAATGCAATGTTAAAAAACCTAGAGAAAGGAATATAGCATGTTGGATAGCTTTATGGAGAATTTAGGGAAGGACATTGATAAATGAGAAAGCTTTCATTAATTATGATAGGTACCACTGGAGGGAGCACCATCATCAGTGATATAACATATCCATTGAACTATGCTTAAGTATTTAGTCACTAAAATGGTCTTAAAACTTAAGTCTAATCATGTCACTCCATTATTCAATAAACTCTAGTGCTACTTCTTGCCTCCAGAAGCAAATACAAAGTACTGTTTGATATTCAAAGCACTTCATAACCTAGGCACCTCTTACCTTTCCAGGTTTCTTATGCCTTATTTCCCAGCACATACACTTCAATTCAGTGACACAGGGATCTTGGTTGTTCCACAAACATAACACTCTATCAATCATCTCCAGGAATTTTCTCTGGCTAGCCCCTGTGTTTGGAACACTTCCCCTCCTCTACTCTGACCACTGACTTTCCTGGCTTCCTTTAAGTCTCAAAAAAAAATCTCAGCTTCTACAGGAAGCCTTAACCGACCTCTATTAATTCCAGTGCCTTCCTGCTGTTAATTGTTTCCTATTTATCTAATGTACAGTATAGCTTGCTTTGTATATATTTACTTGTATGTTGTCTCCCCCATTAGACTGTAAGCTCCATTGAGAGTAGACCCCAGCACTTAGAAACATACCTGGTACATACTAGGCATTTAATACATTTTTATTGAACTAAATTGAATTGGTTAATAAGTGCTCAATTTAGCCAAAATAATTGAACCAATTTTACATTTAGGAATAGCCTTTAGGGACCTGCCTTCACTCATATCATTATCTCTTAATTTAATAAAACAATGAAAATTATTTCTAAATATACATTTTCTTTCTTTCTGATGTCATGCTTTTTTAAAAACATGGCTACCTATATCAAGCATTTTCAAAGTCTTAATAATCTGATAAATGATCTCTCTTTTTTTAATCACGGGATTCTATTCTGTAGTGTAGTCATAATATAAAGCACCTGATAATAAAAGTGGAATATACATTAACTCATAGTCCATGGTGGAAGTAAAGGAGTGGATCATTGTGGAAGTAATGGAGTACATTAACAGTAAATATCAGGTCAATAGGAATAGAGATGAAGGTTGTAAGAATCTTAATAAGATATTCTCATATGAAATGTTCCCTGCTATTTAGCTCACATTGAAAGTCACATAATAAATGAACTACCTGGGAATAGAAACATCTTTTCTGTTTTGTTTTAGTGAAGCATTTGTTATTTCAGGGAAAAAATGAGTATAATTTGGAAATTGAAGAGCTGATATCACCTGGATTCAAAATGAATACCATCACAGAATCTTAAAATATGGAGGGAAATGCAATAATATCACTAAAGAATGGAAAGCTATACTCCATCTATAGATGAATCTCTATAATAATACATAACAAATAAAAACCCAAAAGCCTAACTCCATACAGAAACAGATCTCTATGAAAATAGATACTATTCATCAGTCTTGAGAGACTGTTCCTTGCCATGCAGTATTCTGGGTAGAGATTCATCAAGTACCTATACTTTATCTGTCATATTTTAGTAGGCAAAACACCCCCAGGCTGTGCTGCTCTTCATCTTTTGTGTCCTAAAAACCAATTATATAACCTTTTTTTCTCCACTGAGTCAAATGGGGTTGAGAACATGCAATCACATGAGTAATTTTATTCTCATAGGTTGATAGGCTTTATATTTCACACTGATAAATTCACCTTAGATGATCAAATAGGGAACAGAACTGCCTCATCACTATTTCTTTCTGCTTGTTCATCTCTCTTTGCTTTCCTATTTTTCCAGTTTCTCTTTTTTTCTCATTTTCGTTATTTACCTCTAGACCCTTTCAATGTTCTTTTCATCCTCTTTTTGGAGCCCAAATAGAAGGTATGAAACTCCAAGGTGAAACTGATTAGTATAGAGCATGATGCTATTTCTACAAAGAATTTTATGTATATAAACATACATATGTGTGTTTATGTATATACATATATCTGTATTTTTTTCTTAATAAGCTTCATGTTTGGCTTTTTAACAACACTGCATTCTTCCCATCAATTCTGTGGTTTTTGTTTCCTCTTGACTACATGCTTCCCTCATTTCTAAATATGAATATACATAAGCTTTAAAAAACACTTAACCATACCAAAATGAAAATAATTTAAGAAAATGTGAACAGAATGAAGACATTTTGAACTGTTTCAAAGTTCCATAAATGCAATTCATTTATTACAAAAATCTCCTTTTCTACATAAGCCATAAAAGCACATAACTTAGTAATTAATAATGATAATTTTTTATGTTTAAATTTGAAGAGAGTATGGTATAGTGGATAGGGAGTCAACCTTGGAGCCAAGAAGACATGAACTCAAGTCATGTCTCTTACATAAACAGAATGTGTGCCACTAGGCAAGATACTTAACTCTTTGATATTCCAGGCAACTCTCTGAGACTATCAGTTGAAAAGCAAGTGTCTACTTGTAATGATAGAGGAAGTTTCCTCATTGGGATTCAACATCCTAATGAAATCACTACTCTAGTCCCTATCCTATATCTGAATTATCTTTTTAAAAATCTACACAGTGGACTCTTTTTACCTTCATACCACTCATTGTACTATAAAATCTAGGCAAATGCTATTGCCTCATTCCAGAATACTCACTACAAATATATAAACAAAAGTCTTGATTTTAATACAATTTGAAATTTATCTGAATATTAAAAGCATCAGCATTTAATTAGTAATAACCCTGGACATGAAATATAGCACTCAATAATATCCTAGAGAAGACACATTCCATCAGTCTTAAAAAGATGATTTCTTGCTATACAGTATCCTAGGTATAGATTCATCAAATATCCATTCATTATAATGTCATATTTCAGTAGGCTTTTTAAGAAGTAAGCAATTATTAGGAGATGGATGGCTTGTAACAACTGAATTAGTGCAATGAAATTCAGAGGATGAAAAAAGAAAGGACAAAAAGAGACGCAGGGCATTAAACTTACATCTCCTTCTACCTTGTGAATTTTTTTTTGATCTGAGAAATAAACCCTCTGTTGGAAGATTGTAGGGGGACCCTCCTCTGTCTCTCACCCCTGGGACTCTGGGCTGTTTTAAGTTTCCACCTTAATTTGGTCTAAGCCAGACATCACCAAATCATGTTGTCACAGCTGGCACTCTAGCCTCACCTCATAACTCTACCTCCTTTTTGAATGGAAGCTTCTTGAGGGCAGGCACAGCCTCACTTCTGTATTTGAATCCTCAATGCCTAGCACAGTACTTGGCATATAGTAAATGTTTAATAATTGCTTTATATTAATTTATTTTTATATAGAGGGTGAATAATAATAGGGAGAATTACCTCTGCGGTGTACAGTCAGCTGGACAATCACTCTCTTCACCCCCAAAGAACTGACAGCTTGACATTCATACTGGCCTTCATCATGTTCTGCCACATGAACAATGCGAAGAGTCCCTGAAGACAGAAGGAGATGCTGGCCCTCCTGAGGGAGCTGGCCTCCTGTAGGTGAATAAACCAAAGAAACTGATTTAGGTATTTCATTGCCTATATCCCTCAATGTAAAAATGTGATTTTCTTCCTTAATTATTTTCATTTTTCTGATTCTATTTTTAAATTAATTACAGCAAGACCACTGACACCAACCAACAATCTCCATTATCAATAGGCTGCAAGTTCAGCATTACTTGAAGCTCTGGGTCCACTAGTGGCCCCTAGGCAAGAAAAGATAGAAGGAGCCCTAAATAAATGGTGCATCATCCATCTCAGCATTGATTCCATTTTACTTTCTTCTTTCCTAATAAATGGGTTCCCACCCTGTCTTCCTCTGTGGCAAAATTCCTGAATAATTGGTTTTGCTGCCCCATATTTCCATACATATGATCATGTTCTTCCCCCCATCATCTGAGTCCTTTCAGTGCCTAAACTTCTTCTTTGTTTGTCAGGTCCTGTTCTATATTGCCTCTTAAGAAGAGAATCATGTTCCCCTATCTACTGTTGAATATCACAGACTTTGAACATCTGCCTAACTAAAAAAGCCACCTACTTTGTAATGTGGACCTCTACTAATATCTTCCCCTACCACCACCTGTATGATCAGTCAGATTTAGGAATAAGCATGAATCTTTTGGAATAATTACTCCCATTTCACTTGTCCTTCCCCTCCTCCCCCATGGATTTATCTCTTTCCAATCCAATTTAGTGTCTATTCTGTGCCTATGCTACCTTTGTCCAATCCTGTAGTTCTGTCTTGTTACCCAGATGTAAGTTTCTCCTGGGTAGACTGTCCTGCTCTCGTTCAGACTGACTTATGGACTTTGTACTGAGTATTATGTCTAGTTTAACTCACTTGAAAGAAAGGTGAGAATGTAAACAAGATCAAAAGAAAATATAAAAGTGCATTTTATAATGACTCAATTCAGTAAAGGAGAATTAAGAAAATGTATTCCTTTCCCTTCATCACAGAGGTGAGAGGGATTATGGATATGGAATATGATATATACTTTCAGACATGTTCAGTGTGTTGATTATATCAATTGTTTTTCTTTCCTCTCAATCTTTGTTGTAAGGGATGATTCATTACAGGGGGAGAAGACATATTCAGAAATATATTTGATACAAAAATAAAATATAATAACAAAAATGAGGTACTTTTCAAAGGGAAGTAAGAAGATAAGCAATAGAATATCCTGTTTTAGAAATGGAACAGGGGTCAGCTGGGTAGCACAGTAGATTGAGAGCCAAGCCTAGAGACGGGAGGTCCTAGGTTCAAATCTGGCCTCAGACACTTCCCAACTGTGGGACCATCAGCAAATCACTTAACCCCCATTGCCTAGCTCTTACCGTTCTTCTGCCTTGGAACCAATACACAGTATTGACTCTAAGAGGAAAGTAAGGGTTTAAAAAAAAAAAGTGGAGCAGTTATTATCGACAAGGCAAAGATCCAGGACAACTCCAAAGGACTCATGATGAAGGAAAAAAGATAAAGTCTGAATGCAGATTGAAACATGCCATTCTTCACTTTATTTCCTCCATGAATTTTTCTAAATTGTGGGCAACATGTGTCTTGTCTCATAGCATGATGATTAGGGAAATAAGTTGTATTGTCAGATAACCTTACTTCTTTGTGGGGAGGAATGGCAAAAAATAGGGAGAGATGGTAGGGAAGTGGAAAAAATGAGATATATTTTTGGACATAACAGATATGAGAATTTGTTTCTTTTCAAAAAGTACACTTGGTATTATTTATTACATATTTATAACGTGAAGATGAGATTAACTCTCCCCTATTTATTCTTTAGATTTTAGCAACCACGAATGTATACACCCCCACTTATTCTTAGGTCCATGTAAAAGTGGACCAAAGGCACAGGAAGTGATACAAAGAATTTTCTTTAAATATGGTGGTAACTTCCTATGAGGAGGTTTCTTTTCCCCTTTGAACTTGGCCTTGGAGGAGCTCTGGCTTGAGACCTCAGACTGCTTCCCCTTTGACTGACATGTGGGTGAGTAAAAAAGGCTGACTCCCTTTCCTTGTCTTTTCTGGAGGAGGCCTCATGGGTAGAAGCCTTATTTAATTAACCTCTGTGCCTCTCTTTGCTGGGGCCTCTGAAGTCCTGTCTAGTTAGGACAAAGCTGGAGTAGTTATCTCATTCTCTCTCTCATTTTCATTATTTTCACTCTCTCTATTTGTAAATAAAGTACCAAAAAAGTCATTCTGAGGTGAGTAATTCATTTGGAATTAAGTAATTCCTGGTGACCATACTCTTAAATATTCAGTCCAACCATAATTTTACCCTTTACAATAACAAATCATATGCATTATATTATTGTTATGTTACATATAATGTTTTATATAAATAAAATAAATGGTAATTCAAAAAGAAAAAGATAAAAATTGGAAGTAGTTATGCAGTTACAGAAAGGAAACAAATAAATCAACTAGCTAAATAACAAGTTGCTTTTACCTAATATTTAGATTGTTCAATTTTGCATTGTCTCATCTGATCTTCACAATATCTCTGCAAGGTTGGTGCTATCGGTTTTATAATCTTGATTTTAAAAATGAGAAAACTGGGACACAGAAATGTTAAGTGTCACAAAGCTTATAACTGTCAAAGATGGGATTGAAATTCAGGTTTCACCTAAATCTAAGTTTATATTGCTTTCCATTACATTGTTCTCTCACCAAGCTCCTCACTATCTTCCCTCTTATAAGTTGATTACTCTTTCCCTAATGATCCCTAATTTATAGTTCAGGAAAAGGGGAGCAACATACTCTTTCCCCATTTCCCCTACTAGTACTGGACTCTTGTTCTACCAAAATAACTGACTTATTTCTCTTCCTTGGACAGTCATCTCATCTGATTATAACATTCTATCTGTTTTGTTGGGGTTTTTGTCACAATCATCTACCAATCTCTGGAACATGTTTCTACAATTTTTACTCTAATTAACCCTTACGTGCATAAGTTATTTTAATAGTCATCTTAAATTTCCCCCAATAACCTAGCCAACTTTATCAACTTCCTCAACTCACATGTCTTCTTTGCAACTTTACTATACTTAAACCAAGTCCATTGATGATAAATTTTAGACCTATGACACCTGGAAGAAATTCTAAAATCCCATTGTTAAAATCCTTTTCATTAGTACTTCATATTATTGAACCTCAGCTAGGTTCACCCAACTGTAGAATAATAAATTTGTCTTTGATTTTCTATGATCTATCTATTGCAAAAATTTTCTTCTCTAGAGGGCAACTAAAGGTGGATTGAAAGCCAGGACTAGAGATGGAGAGGTTTTAGATTCAAATCTGGTCTCATACACTTCCTAGCTGTGTGACCCTGGGAAAGTCACTTAATAGCCATTGCTCAGCCCTTACCACTCTTCTGCCTTGGAAGCACTACTTAGTATTGTTTCTAAGACAGAAGGTAAGGGTTTAAAAAAATTATCTCAACTAAGACATCCAGTTCTATCCCTTACACTATCCTCTTTCTCTTCAGTTAATGTCACTTCTTATTTTATAAGCAAACAATAAATATTTGCCTACTATGAGTCAGGCACTGTTATAAGCACCTGGAGATTCAAATAAAGGAAGATATTCCCTATCCCACAGGAGCTCACAATCTAACAAAGGCAGAGAACACACCAAAAGAAGCTACAGAGGGGAAATGAAAGTAGATGGCAAAAGCCCATGGAGAAGTTGTATAACTAGGTGGGAAATGATGAGGTATCTGCCTTGGGCCCTCTCCTTAAAAAGAGAGTTTGAGAGAAATTCTCCCATGTCTACCTTCTATCATCTCCACTCAGAGGGAAGATGGGCTTCAAGGGGTGGGAGATCCTAAGGAGGTATAAATTTACTGCATTGATTTTTATCTTGTTGGAAGATGAGTTTCTGGAGAAAATGGTGAAGTCCAGGTGAGCAAGCAAGGTGAGAAGTGATTAGGTTTATAAAGGTATTAACCCTGACCCCCATTATTTTATATCCCCAATATTGCAAAAAATTAGGTCTTTGATCATTTCTTCCTCCTGTGTGCAACAGAAGATGAAGTGGTCAACTCATTTGTCCACTTGATTTTTTTGCCTTCCTTTTTCATTATCTAATCCTTATAATCATCCTTCCCACTATTATCATTTTCTCCCTGCCTTTTGGCATTTCTCCTGTTGTACATCATCATCTTATTATTTTCAATCATTCCATGTCTACTACAATTCCTTTGGCTGCCCATTTTTCTAACCTACAACACACAAAAAGGGAAAAAACCTTCCATTACAAATTTCTAGAAAGAATAGTTTTCAAATACATCATCAATTTATTCATCAATGTGCTCATTGATTCCATACAAATTATCTCTCATTCTAGCACTCTACATAAACTGTCTCCAAAGTAAATGGACACACACACAGGTTTTATATACATATATATATATATATATATATATATATATATATATATATGTGTGTGTGTGTGTGTGTGTGTGTGTGTGTGTGTGAGTGCTTGTGTGTGTGTGTACAAACCATACATATGTATATACAATGGAATATTTTTGCATTATAAGAAATGACAAAAGAGACATTTTCAGAGAATTCCAGATGGTGCAATTAATGAAGAATGAAGTAAATAGAACAAGAAGAACAATTTGTTCAAGTACAATATTATAAAGAAAAAAATCTCTGAAAGACCTATGGCCTGATCAAAACAGTGATCAACCATGCCTTTAGAGGACAGATGACAAAACAATTTTCCAACTTCTTTGTCCTGTGAAAAAAATTATTCAGTTGTGGGAATTGGGAGAAAACCTTATTGCATTCTTTTAACCCAGACCTGTATGACTAGGAATCTGTACCTCATGTTTATAGAGACCCTTAACCAAGGACCTAGGTTATGTTGAAGAGAAATGCAATCATACCTTGAGATTGATATTAGGAGTTTTCTCATAATTGCACAGTTCAAGCAACACATATGTCTTATCTGAAAAGTGGTCCTATACTGATCAATCTGTTTTTGCTTCCATGCTCTTTTGATTGTTTAAAAACACTTGTCAGGAATGGGATGCCTCTTTTCCAGAAAATCACACTTATTCATCTCTCCAAACTTGGAAAGTCCTTAATTTTTATCCATTTATAAATCAGATTATGTAATATATTATTTCTTTTTAATTAATTGGTCATATTTCCTTTTTTAATGTATAAAAGTCTGTCTTCCTCTCTATTCTGGGCCCAGACCTAGGCTAAGGAAGAGCAATTGGTATCCATTGCTTAAAAATTGTTATGCTCAGAAGATCAAATCTTTGTTTCCTCAATGATTTCATTATCTGCTACTTACACTGTTACACTCTAAAAATTATTGAGGTTCTCCCTCTGAGAGGATTTATTATAAATATTTGCCATATTAAAAATTAATACTATCAATAAGCAAACTAATAGAATTTACATGATTATCTCAATAGACGCAGAAAAAGCCTTTGACAAAATACAATACTCATTCCTACTGAAAACACTAGAAAGTATAGGAATAGAAGGGCCTTTCCTAAAAATAATAAACAATATACATCTAAAACCATCAGCAAGTATCATCTGCAATGGGAACAAGTTAGAATCCTTCCCAATAAGATCAGGAGTGAAACAAGGATCCCCATTATAACCTCTTTTATTCGATATTGTACTAGAAATGCTAGGAGTAGCAATTAGAGAAGTAAAAGTAATTGAAAGAAGTTAAATAGGCAGTAAGGATACCAAACTATCACTCTTTACAGATGATATGATAGTATACTTAAAGAACCACAGAAAGTCAACTAAAAGGTTAGTGGAAATAATTAACAACTTTAGTAAAGTTGCATGGTACAAAATAAACTCACATAAATCATCAGCATTTCTATATGTTGCCAGCAAAACTCAGCATCAGGAATTAGAAAGAGAATCTCCATTTAAAATTGCCCAAAACAAACATAGGAATTATATGAACACAACTACACAACACTTTTCATAGAATTAATACTAGGTCTAAACAATTAGAAACACATTAACTGCTCCTGCCTAGGATGAGTTAACATAAAAAAATGACAATCCTAAACAAATTAATCTACTTATTCAGTGCCATACCCATCAAACTACCAAAAAACTCTTTTTTATGGAATTAGAAAAAATTATAACAAGGCTCATCTGGAAGAACAAAAGACCAAGAATATCAAGGGAAATAATGAAAAAAATGTGAAGGAGGGTGGTGTAGCAGTACCAGATCTCAAACTATACTATAAAACAGTGGTCATCAAAACAATATGGTACTGGTTAAGAGACAGAAGGGTGGACCAATGGAATAGACTAGGGGTAAATGACCTCAGTATGCTAGTGTTCAATAAACTCAAAGACCCCAGCTTTTGGAACAAGAACTCATTATTTGACGAAAACTGCTGGGAAAATTGGAAAACAGTATGAGAAAAATTAGATTTACATAAATATATTACACCCTATAACAAGATAAATTCAAAATGGATATGTGACTTAAACATAAAGAGTGAAATCATAAATAAATTAGATGAACATAGATTAGTATACCTATCAGATCTGTGGGAAAGAAAGGAATTTAAGACTAAGCAAGAGATAGAGAACGTTCTGAAATGTAAAATGAATTACTTTTATTTTATCAAATTAAAAAAGGTTTTGTACAAACAAAACTGATGCAACCAAAATTAGAAGGAAAGCAACAAACTGGATGAACATTTTTATAACAAAACTCTCAGACAAAGGTTTAATTTCCCAAATATATAAGGAACTAAGTCAAATTACAAAAAATCAATCCATTCCCCAATCGACAAATGGTCAAGGGATAGGAATAAGAAGTTTTCACACAATGAAATCAAAACTATCAATAAGATGAAAAAGTGTTCTATATCCCTCCTGATTAGATAAATGCAAATTAAAACAAGTCTGAGGTACCACCCCATACCTAGCGGACTGGCCAATATGACAGCAAAGAAGTTGTGAACCATCCTGGAGGGCAATTTGGAACTATGTGCAAAGGGCTTTAAAAGACTGACTGCCCTTTGATCCAGCCATACCACTGATGGTTTTGTACTCCAAAGAGATAATAAGGAAAAAGCTTTGTATAAAAATGTGTATAGCCACACTCTTTATGGTGGCAAAAAAAAATTGAAAAATGAGGGGATGTCCATCAATTGGGGAATGGCTGAACAAATTGTGGTATATGTTGGTGATGGAATACTGATGTACCCAAAGGAATAATGAACTGCAGGGATTCCATGTGAACTGGAAAAACCTCCAGGAATTGTTGCAGAATGAAAGGAGAAGAACCAGGATAACATTATACACAGAGACTGATATATTGTACAATAGAATGTAAAGGACTTCTCTACTAGCAGCATTGCAATGACCTGGACAATCCAGAGAAGCTTATGAGAAAGAATGCTATCCACGTCCAGAGAAAGAAATGTGGAACCAGAGATGCATTAGAAAAATATATGATTGACCACGTAGTGTGATAGGGATATGACTGGGGTTTTGAAGCTTAAGGATCACTCTAGTACAAATATGAATAACATGGAAATAAGTTTTGAACAATGATACACGTATAACCTAGTGGAACTACTTGTTGGGGGTGGGAAGAAAGAAGGGGGAGGACATCATGAATCATGTAATTATGGAAAAATTTTCTAAATAATTTGTAAAAGAACTAGAAAAAATTAATACTAATAACAGAAATATGACTTCAGGCCCAGGACTGTATTCATTGAAACACTTATCTGCCCTTTTATAGAATAGGTAAAGAGAGTTGAAAATGCTAAATTTCAGAAGGAAATGAGGTGTGAGATCTTTTATACATTTCTCTTCTCCCAACTCTTAGTTATAGTGGTATTGACTTTTTAAATTATTTGTGACAGATTGTGGGCAATTTGGTTGTTAAGATTTTCCATAATCCCTTAAATATTTTATTTATGACATATAGAATTATGACAATGAAATATTTATAATTGTGATGTTTGAGTATCTGAGAAACTTGGTGAATTTAAATGTATTTTTACATCAAAGGGAACTTCCCATGGTATAGTGGCAAAGAGTTTGTTTTCAATCTAAGGCATTAATAATTATATATAACCTGAACTTAAAATAGTTTCAAACAATACTAATTGCTATAAGACCAGAGAATGATAAAGCCACAAAGATTCTTAGAGTTTGTCTTATCTAACTCTCTCATTCTAAAGATGAAGAAACTAAGATGCAGAAACTTTGATTAGAGGTTTAATGGCACCTAAAATGTAATCTTCTGCAACTATATTTTAATGCAAATATTTGTGCTTTCTCACATAAAAGCTAGCTTAAGGAAAATCTAGGTTCTGCTCCCAAAAGAGTAAAGTATTTTTAGCCACCAATATCTTGCAGAAAAAAATAAGTACCTGCTTTGGTCCAGGCAATTATAGGAGATGGGTTGCCATCAGCTTCACAAGGAAATTCTACAGTATGTCCTTCCAGCACTGTTTGATCTGTGGGGATTACAGTAAACTGTGGAGGAGCTAAACAAGAAAAGAGAAATAACATACAAAAGAGCTTAAATTCTTTTCTAGTCTTCAGGTTATCATCTGTTAAAAAAAAAAACAACTAAACAGAATACATTTCAATTGTGCTAGTCATTCAAAATAAACAACTGAAAAATACATGTATATGGCTAGGTGAAGATACAAAGAGAAATAATTATTACTATTGTGATATACATATAAATATATTTGCAAAAATACTTTTCTGCATGATCCTATTTTACATTATCCTTATTTATCATAATATCAACTTCTCATTGTTATGATAACATCTGTATAATTTTTACTTTTTACAAGTTATTGAAAACCCAACTTAAACATCTAAGACACATTTTGAAGAACAAAACAGTATAGTTTATTTTTTTCTTCTCTAACAAAGAGCATAAAGTATGCAGCAATAATTAGACACAGAATCCATTTAAACTAAGATTCTTCATGCTGTCCATCAAGCAAATGAGAGCTATTTCAAAGAGGCTAAAAAATATCCATTTGAAAGATGGAAATCACAGTAGTCAATGATCTGGATAATTCCAAGTATCCAAGTGTCAAGCATTCTGTTACTCAATTAGAAAACCAACAGAATTTCATTTTCTCACCTAGTTTTGACAGTGTCAAGATGCAGATAGAGAACTGTGGAGAATAAACTCCAGAAACAAAGCCCAAAACAATTGATGTGGTCAAAAATTCAATGATCACCTTTACATTTAATATCAAGTAAAATTTCATTACAATAATTAAAATATACTTAGAATGATGTATAACATTGTGAAGATTATATGCATAAACATACATACATGTTTTGTATATATAAAAATACACATTTTGTATATATTCATATGTAATCTCAACTCCAATTGTGTTGCAATCATCCTTGCAATAATTTTGTGAGGGGGGATGCTTTTATACTTGCATTTTACAGATGAGGAAACTGAGGATGAGCAATATGGAGTAACTTGCTTAGGGCCAAAAACTTAATATGTCTGAGTTAATTTGAACTCATCTCCCTTATACCAACTCCAGGGCTCTATCCAATCTGCCAACCAGCTGTGGTTTTTGTCCCTATTTTAAATTGGGAATATGGCACCAGAACAGAAAACATTTAATAGGAGTGATAATTATATCCAAGGAATTTTGTTCTTCAAATGTCTTGTTATAGTAAATAAGCAGTTGTAATACAAAGACAGTTAATTTCCAGAAAAGACAAAAAAGTAGAATAGCCAATTTGGCATGTGTTATTTACAGTTGTCTAAACTTATAGCAATCAGAGACTAAGACCTTTGAAAAGAACCTTGGAATCAAAATACCAAGGTCTCATTCCTGACACTCTTGCTTACTAGTTTTATAACCAAGGGCTTAATTTTGATGAGCTTCCGTTTTCTTTTCTGTAAAATGGAAATTCCTGTTCAATCCATCTCAAAAAGTTGATTTACAGATCAGAGAACGTGATATATATGAACATATTTTGTAAACTGCAATAAACTCTAAAAATGACAATCAGGGACAAAAATGAAAACCATGTATTTAAATAAGCAAATGAAAATGAAAACTCAGAATTAAAACCATAACATCTGAAATATTTTTAATATTACAACGCTTTAAAAAATAAGAAAGCAAATTTACTGGTCCAGTTTTTTTTTCGTGTTTTTATCATATTCATTCAATTGTCTGTCTTGTTAGTTTATTCTAATTGGCTCTAAGCACCATGAAGATGGGGATCAAGCCAATTTACATTCCTCTGAATGGAATACTGTTCAATAAGTGGCTATTGATTGATGAAGTCAATGAATGCATAAGTTATATCTAATTCATAATTAATACAATCAGTCATACAAATATAGGGCATAGAAGTAGAAGATATTGTGTTGGACTCAGAGTCAAGAAGCCCCAAATTCAAGACTTGTCTCAAGCACTTACCAGCTGTGTAGCACAAGACAAAGTCAATTAATCTATGTTTGCCTCAGTTTCCTCATCAGTTAAATGGCTCACTCCGAGGATAATTATGAGAATAAAATTAGACATTAAGAACTTCTCAAAACTTATAATTATGTATTTGCTTGCTATTACTATTCAATGAATTAAAATAACAAAATTAATTTTACATTTTAAAATGTTTCATGGTTTGAAAATGGATTCAAAGTTATTGTCACCTGTCATAGTCATAATAATGATGTGAGGCGAAAAGGGGAGGGAGGTTTTGTTATCCCCATTCTATATTTGAAGAAATTAAGGCACTGAAAGTTTAAGAGAATTGTCTAGGGGTATTTTGGTAAATATTTAACAATCAGCACTCTGAAATAAATCTACTTTTTTCATGTTTTTATCATATTCATTCAATTGTCTGTCTTGTTAGTTTATTCTAATTGGCTCTAAGCACCATGAAGGTGGGGATCAAGTCAATTTACATTCCTCTGTATGGAATACTGTTTTTTAAGTTTTTAGATTGTTTTTAGACCTTTTAAGTCTAATCTGCATTATTAACATTTTCCCAATCACTTCCTTAATCAATAAAATACAGCAAGCCCTCATTTATAGTGTTTGTACATTTCCAAATTGTATATTTTCATATTGAAAATGTTTTCAAATTAGCTCTACTACATCCCTGTACTTTTCTGAGGTTAACAAAAAAGCAAACTTCCATTCATTAAGTGCCCACAATTTGCCAGGGACTGTGCTATGCATGTTATAAATAATATCTTATTTGATCCATACAATGCAGGAGGGAAATACAATTGTTATCCTCATTTTATAGTTGAGGAAACTGGGATAGAGGTTAAGTGCCTTGCCAAGAACATGCAAATAATAAATATCTAAAACTGAATTTTTAATTCAAATCTTTCTAATCCCAGGCTCAGTTCCCTACTACTACTGTACAACTAGCTGCTTCTATAGGTGTGACAGAATTAAGAGAAATCTTGGGAGACTATCTCCATATCATTAGTAACATATGGGAGTCAGGAAGCTTTGGGCAATTTTGAAGATCATGTATTTCAGGAATCAAGTTGAGTCTCACAAATTATTAAATAGACAATTACTCTGTCATCTGCAGTAGCCTCTCCTCCCTCTGTAGAAATGGTGACTTTCAGTGGAAACCAGAAGAGGGTGGGTTAAACATTATCCAATTATTATACTCTCTATAAATTTTAATTATCAGTACCCTAAATGAAAGCTTTTTGTCCAATTACCAAAAAAAAGGAAATACTAGATTCTTATCACTATACATGCAATCAGATGACATTAAGAAGATGCAGCTAAACTGGGATGATCAAAGACTCTTCCCTGAAGAAACAAAGGAATTTAAAAGAGAAAGTTATATCATGTAGCCAAAGGCAACAACAAACACTATGACATGCCACTATCATACTAGACTGAAGTTTCTTCCTCTTCACATTTGACGAGAAAACTATCAATCAACATTTATTAAGATCTTCTATGTTCTTGGTTTTCCTGTCTTCCTTCAAAACTTAGCTCAAACGATATGTTCTCCAAATGGTCTTCCAAATCCCCCAAGCACTTGTATCTTACCTTCAAATGTCACCTTTATTCTACTCTGTATGTGTCTTACATTTACCTATTTATTTACATAGAGGTGCAATAACTGAGATGCAAGAACTGTTACTGATTTTCGTCTTTCTTTGATTTCCCAGGACTTAGCCCAAGGCCTGTTATAAAGTAGTGCTTAATAATTATTTACTGACTAATTGCTTGACTCAGTGACACCACTAGCCCTTCTTCAAGTAGTCTGATTCACAGTTAAGTTATGGAACAAGACTAACCCAGGTTTTCAGATTCGAATCACTGCTCTTTATATTGAACTGTGTCTAAAATATCATATGGTTAATTCAGTGGCCAAATCAGCCAAGGTTTCCATATGCTAGGAAATAACATTGAGATTTTTAGAAGATGGTTACATCACAATTTTAAGACACGGATGAACTGCTCTAGAGGCAAATAGTAATCATGTGATCTTATTTAAAATATAGTCCAGAAAAAAGAAGTCCAATGAAAAATCATTTTATTATGTCAAACATTTAAAGTACCATAATATTAGAATGCTGAAGAAATGGTATTTCAAAAATGAAAATATTGAAAACACACAGGCATAAAATTTGCTTGCTACTAGGCCACACAAATCAGAACTTAGCAATTAGGCTAATTCATTGGACCAGCTATGAAAAGAATTACAGGAACTAGTATCATGCTAGGAACACTGAAAGCACAGTCATTATTTTATGAAGTTGCCTAAAATGAGCTATTTTCACTGGAGAGTCAAAGTTATTATGTGCTTATATCTACTGCATAAAATGTTTTGTTATTTTACTAAAATCAATCAAGAGTGGGTCCTTCTAGCTATTCATTCCTGGGATGCCTAGTAAAAAAGAGTTTTGATTTACAGCATTAATTACTGTATGCCTTATAAACTAAGTGCCTGCCTTGAACATTGATTTACTTTACTCACTGGGGGACTTGTTTTCCATTTTTTTTATCATTTCCCTTTGCCAGTTGAGAGAGGAGTCTGTGTGGCTTTAATTGTAATTTTAAAATAAATAGACATTAAATATCTATAACAAATTGAAATGACACCTGTTAAATGGACAATAAAGGGTGACATCTTTAAATTTACAGTCTACCCCAATAGCAAATGATGCAAACTCCTTTTTGCAAACTGGTTAGTTGGTTTAATGAACCTATTTAAGCAGAATTAAAAAAAAAAAACAACTTATACAAGAATATTACAAGGATAAGCAGATGGTGATTTCCATTGTAGAACATATAGCTCAAGAGAAAATACTGGCACAGTTTGTGCAATAATAATAATAAACACATATCTGGCACTTTATATTTTGTCTTGTCCTTTCAAATATATTATCTAATTTAAAATTCACAAGTTTTTTTTTTTTTTAAGTAGGCAAGGATGGTTGTGTTACCTCATTTATTTATGTCTATATTCTAAGATTTATAAGATTTTTATTGCCCTGTCCCCTCACTCTGGATTTGTAGGATTGATTATATAATCCGTATAATATAATATAATAAAGGATTATTCTCTAGAACAGATAACAAAGGCCATTGCAGAATTAATTATAGCAACAGAGCACATAATACCAAACAAACAAAAAGGCTATGAGCCAAGCTCTTACTATCTGCCAAAATAAAATAGGTCATTGTAAAGTAAAGAAAATACTAGGGGGAAAAAAGGGTGAGAAGGGTGCCAATAGGTGATACATTTCCAATCAAGAAAATTACACTAAGCCATAAATAAAGGAGACAATAAAATGCAAATTTCGTCAAATCAATAAAACTGTTTCAAGAAGGCGGTTTGAAAGTTCCAAAATTTGCTTGCTGCATTTTTTTGGCTCCTGCCATTTTACCAAAAGTTCCATTTAGAGGTTTATTTGTTTGAGAGGCAGAATGATATAGTGAAACATATTGAGCTTACAGTCAGAAGACCAATTTGGTAAGACACTTGTTCTTTCTAACATTATTTCCTCATCTATGAAATAGAAATGATAATATTTGATGTACCATCGTCACTGGATTGTTGTGGTGAACAAATGTGCTTTTCTCCAGGTGAGGGGCATGGAGGGAGAACAGAATATGCTTGGAGTCACTCACATCTATATTCATGGAGATCACGTGACCTGCTTCTGGCTATGTGATTGCCCAGTGATGAAAGGGCTCTTTACTTGAGTGGCAGGTGATTGAACTCAAGGATCACTGCAATAAGAACGAGGAACTGAACGTGCCCCACAAGAATGATGGGGAGTGGGAGTGCTACATAAAGTGCTATATAAATTAATGAGTTATTATTATCATCTATTCTACTTCATCTTCTTCCACCATTCTGAAAAATAGTTATTATTTGGAGGTTTTCATGTTTTTGTTACTCAATTACTTTCGGTCACAGAAAATATATTTTGTTTTATTTTCCTATCAGTGTACCTGGAGAGGCTATATGATATAACTGATAAAAAAGTACTGACCTTAGAATCAGTAATATCCAGATTTTTATCCTACCTCCGACATTTATATGAGGGGAAAGCCCCTTTTGTATTGTTGCTCAGTTATTTCAATTATGTCTGACTCTTCATGAACTCATTTGGGGTTTTCATAGAAGAGAAACTGGAGTGGTTTGTCATTTCCTTCTCCAGTGCATTTTGCAGATGAGGAAATTGAGGCAAGCAGTCATAGACATTGCTCAGGGTCACATGGCTAATAAGTTCCTTGGGCCATATTTGAACTCGAGAAGATGGGTCTTCCTGACTCCAGGTCCGCTGCTCTATCCGCTGTGCCACCTCGCTGTCCTATTATATGAAAGTCATTGATTATCTATCTACTTCATTTATTTCCTCCATGAGGACAAGGACAACAGTACCTGTAATTTTGCCTATTCTAAGATTCAAATGAGATGATGAACATAAAAAACACTTTGTAAATCATTATGGCACTGTCTGGAACATTACAAGTGTGCTAAATAAATGTTTATTTATTATAAATTTGTGTTTAATAAATGTTTATTAAAAGACTGATTATTACCCATAAATTGGAACTAGATATCTCTTCATATTGATGCATTATTATTGGTATTTCTTTGTTGCAAAGAGAAAAAAAAAACAACCTGGTATAGAAGAAACAATGCTGGAATTGGGTGCAGGAGAGACCTATATTCAAATCCCACTGGAAAGATTTGTAAGTGATGTGGCTCTAAAGTGGTCACTTCCTTTCTTTGAGTCAGTTTCCTCATATACAAAATTGTAACAATAAAAGTTATAATAGCTATGATAGCTGATATTGTTATTATGTAAAAATTCATTGCAAGCAAAATAAAATATTATATAAATATCAACTGTTATTTCTCAAAAGCCAATACTGATAAATAAGTCAAAATTACTAATGTATTACTTGCAGCATTTGAGCTTGTCATATTCAACAAACAAATCCAAATATATTTCTGCAATTCCTTTACTGTTCCTAGAAATTCAGAGTGAGGGGACAGGACAGTTGAAATCATATAAATCTTATAATGCAGACCTGATAAATGAGGTATCCTCACTATCTAATTCAAAAAGTTGTGAATTTCAGATACAATGATATATTTATTTCAAGGGGTTAGGAAAATAGTAAAATGCTACATTTGTGTTTTATTATTATTATTGTTGTTGTTGTTGTTGTTATAACAGTATCAGTAATAACATCTCTATAATATTGGCAAGTATTCGCCAATGTTTTAACATCATAAATTTTTGTCAACATGCCAAGGGCCTGATATTTCATTAGAATGGGAACTCCTAGATCATGAGCTATCTATAACTAATAGCCTCAGGTCACAAAGATCTAATAAGTATCTGAAACAGGACTTGTACCCAAGTCTTTGTAAACCTTTTGGCTCTATTCATTATGCCATGGTTTCTCATATATTAGAGAGATTCCTTATGGAAAATCTATTGTGTCAAAGTAATTAAGAAAATAAAACTATTTCCTCTCACTCCTATGCATTTTAGATTAATTCTATTTTCACTTACACTGAATTCGGGTATTTACTAAATAACAATAATAACAATTTAAAGCAAAAATATTAATAAGAAGAATATCTCAGAGATAGAAGGACTCCAGGGCCTAAATAAGAATCTACTCCATATCACACTCAATATCCAGTCTTTGCCTAAAGACCTCTAATGATATAGACCCTTCTATCTCCCCACAAAACTCTAGTTTTTAGAAGTGACATTGAACTTAAATCTACCTCTCCAGTTTCCACTGTTTCCTTTAATTCCTTCTTTCTGCTTCCAAAGGGAGCTATACTAATCAGAACAAGCAGAATAGGCAAAGCAAGATGGTACACAGTAGAAGAATGCTGAACATAGAATGATGTGGCTGGATTTCAAATCCTGAATCTGTTACTATATGAGTTGGAGGAGTTACTTAATGCCCCTTTGGCCTGAGTTTCCTCTTCTGTAAAATAAGGGGGGGGGGGGGGGGGGTGACAAATCTTTTCCACCTTCAGAACAATGATCCTATTTAAACATTTTACTTTGAGAGGGACAACCAGACCATTTTTATGAAGACCTTCTGCTCCACATACCTTGCACGATTATATCTGCTGTAGATTGGATAGACCCATGTTGATTACTGGCATGACAGGTAAACTGACCATGATCCTGCAATGTGATGTTCTGAATAAACAATCCTCCAGAAGTGATGATATACCTGGATTCATCCAGAGGGCCAGATTTTCCTCTTGTCCAAACAATAAGGGGTTGAGGATGGCCTGTGGCCATGCATTCCAAAGTTGCACTGGTGCCAATGAGAACCTCTGTGTCTTGAGGTTGGATTACAAAACTGGGCTTGGCTTTTGGCAAAAAACGAGGAAGAATGACATCAGTAAATTGTTACAAAGGCACTTTCAGGTATTCTGTAGTTTTGAAACAATTCAAAACTCAATAACATTGATCAGGAAAAACATTATGAGTATCAAAATAATTAATTGTCAAATATGAAGCATGACTTGAAAGGAAAGATCTTTTAATTATGTATCTCCGTAATCCTTGAAGGGCATTTTTCTTTCTGAAGAACTCCAAGACCTTTTAAGAATGTTAGTGATGGTAGCTACATTTTTATGCCACATAGAAGAGATTCATGCTTTGAGTAAAATTGCAATCAATGACCTCTGAGTTCTCTTCTAACTCTTCAATTAGAATTTGTAGGAGTAAAAATGAATAAATACTCCTCATATTTAAAAATATATAGGATTTTTAATAATAAATCAAAAGAGAGGGAAACGAAAAAAGGTTCTTTCAGTCAAGTGAGCAGAGCAAAGAGAGCCACTCACACATGCAGCACTTTACCAAAAGCACAAGCTCTGAAAAAAAGAGCCCTGCAGCATGTGTCTCAGCCAAATTTCTCTCCTAAGAATCCTTATGTAAAATGAGGGCATAACTTAAAGGGATGCTATGCTGGGAATGTAGCTTGGGTGTTGCAAATTTTCCATCTGCACAAATTCTAAAATCATCCAACTGGATAAAGTCTATATAGGAATGGATTCATAAGGCAAGAATTTCTGGAATTGGGAATGTTTGCCATGGTATCACCAGGAGTTGAAGATTGTATAGAATAATCTCTAACTTTATGAGATAGATATATGTTCAGTGCAGCTCCTTTGTAATCTCCCTCCCTTACCAAACCTATGGATAAATATAGGATTTCTCATAGTAAATTTCTTGTAATATAGTATATTTTATTTTATGCATTTAAAACCTTATTCTGAAAAGTAGAAGGAGTTTCACCAGACATTTAAAGACTTTATGATGCAAAAAAGGTTAATAACTCTTGTCCTAAAGTGATCTTGGTTCTTGGGGAAAAAAAGTGCCAAACTAGAAACTAAAATATATTTCAACATGTAGTCAAGTAGCCCTTTATATGGGACAAATTTTGACCAATCAAGGTATATAATATTACTCTATGTTATGTGGGCACAATCTATTATCTGCTTTGCCTCGTTGCAAATATTGTATCACTTTCAGTCAATCAAAATTAATTGAGCTACTACTGTGTCCTAGACAAGGGGAAAGTATCAGAGATCTAAACAGAAAGAATGAAACTATCAAGACTTAGAATATTTCAATGGAGGAAATAATAAGTATATAAATATATATTTCACATGAATGTAAATAAATAAAAAATAATTAGATAGAAGGCCATTTAGAAAAGGTTGGGACTAACAGTTTGAGGGGTCACAAAAAAAACTTCATGAAAAACATGATGCCTGAGCCACATTAGAAAGGGGATTCTACCTGGCGGATTTTTATTTGAGAGTTATTTACTTCTAATTAACACTATTTAAAACAAAATGATGATAGTTTGTGTTCAAACAAAAACATTTCTTTTCCCCAGAGCCATAATGAAACAAGATGAAACCTAGAAATTGTTTTTAATATCCTACAAATGAACTAAAAATTAATCTATAACAAAGTGGCAATAATGTAAACTTGGCCAATTTCATAAGCTTTTAGATCTCCTAATAAAACAAGAAATGACTAATATGGCAAGCCGTCTTTAGTTGTCTAATCATTAGTACTCTACAACCAAAGTATACAATTTATTTCTTTAAAATTAATGAGGGAAATAAAAGTACACAAATGTCAAGAAAAAAAGTTAGGCAAGCACTTTAATGTAGCAATAAAGAACATTTTTAAATTGTGTCTAATAGTAACCATACCTTGTAAATTAGTGACAAATAGCCTAGTTCTATTTTAAATAACAACAAAATACCTGGCATAGTTAAACTAAATGAAAACAGAGGAAAACAAAACTTTACTTGGAAGACTGGTGTATCTGAGGATGGCATTCTGTGTCTTGACTTCCCCAGCAGAATTCTTGGCCATACACTGATATACACCTTGGTCTGACTCTCTTGTGTTCAGGATCATGAGTGTTCCATCATCAAGTAAATTCAGTCGAGCATTATCTTTCATGTCCAATGAGTGGCTGAAAATAAATTTTACTCCTTGACATATTTGAAAACAATTTTAAAATATCTACAGGAGAAGTCTGAAAGTTCTTGGGTATTTTACTATTTTAGCCAATTATTAAATCTGGGTTAATATTTTGACTTATTGAAGAATGTTGTAAAAGTCCAAGACTTAATTTCAGCTTTTCATTACCTGAGGGACTCAAATTGCTTTGCTTTCACAATCTGGTTATTTTCTCTCTGATTCTATTATATATTTATAATGAATGTAGCCTGCAAGTCAGCAAAAGCTAGAAAGGAAGGCAGTTTCAGCTCTGCATTCTAGAGCAGCTTCCATTTAGAAAATGAAGCAGTATCAAGACCTTCCTTTACTAAACTAACTCACCCTCTTCCTCATTCCAAATTTATCTAAAGGCTTCTGCTGAGTAAAAAAATAGTGTTGAGAATGAAGCAGATAACTTAGGGTTGATGATACAAATAATTAAACTGGTCTGGAAATAAGAGAAAATTGTGATATGGGACCTCAACCTCCCAGACATAGATATTTGATGAATGATGGGGCAGTTAAAGAGAGGAAGAATTAGATCCTCTGGTATAATCTCTGGGGAGGAGTAGTGCCAAAACAGATAGCCACTGCACCGATAAGAGAAAATTAGGAAATTAAATAGTTCTTTCAGTGCTATATCACACCAGGACAAAATTCTTGTGGCCCATAACTTTAGGGAATCTACCTTTCATTGTTGCCTTTGGGTATATTTGCTTGCCTACCAGGGATTGGAAAGCCACAAAAACCTATTCCAAATTTACAAAAGGGAACTGATTTAATTAACTAATGTGTGGCATCTCACCTTAGCTGGGTCTTCCCTTCTGTTTGCCAAACTCCTCTATTCTCATAAACTTCCTACAAAACTGTTCTCTGCCCACTAATTGTATCTCTTGAACCTACTGTTATCACAGGATACATAGTCTTAGAGGTGGACTAGCAGTTCTGGCACACTAGGCAAGCATCAAAAAGGGTGCCAGTAGGGCAAGAAATATTAAAGATAAATTCAAATAAAAAAATTTAAGACAGATACAGTCAACCTTGATATGTAAAGAGTTGTAGTGGGAGGAAGAATCTAGAGACTTTCCCTGTGGAAGTGGGCAAACATATCCAAGAATATCTGGAAAGATATCATTCTGGGGCAGAGGGTGGATACGGTTGAGCCAAGGAGAAGCTTATTGTGGTAGGATATGGTGGGGGTTGGGGAGAAGAAAAGGAGACATGAACCATCTGGTAGTTTACTATTTTAACAAATTGTTCCTATTAAATAGGTTCTCATCTCAACTGTTTCTTCCTGTTGAAAAAGTAAAAAATACTTTGTGGTCTTTAAATTTTTGCATACTATGGAAAATTCCCAGGTCCAATATCCTACTTCATCTCATACTTGACTTAAAAAATTGAGGCCACTTAAAGATAAATTCCTCATCTCCATTCTACCAATTCTCAGAACTTTTTGTCATGATCAGTTATTCCTCCATTCTTCCTGAAAAAGTAGGAGAGATATTCTTATTCCTCACTAGGTTAATCCTTCTACCATCATTCTGAATCCCATTCCCTGCTCCATCAGGACATTTAAAAAACTATTTGCTCTTCCATGCATCTTCTATCTCTACCATTATAAACCTATAAAGGAGTCTGCATTAATAAAATATAATTACCAAATTTTTATTTAGTGCCTAGACCTCAATGAGCTCTAGAACCACATAAAACCCTTCTTTATTCACCTCTATCCCAACTCCTTTCGCGCACAAACCTGATCTTTTTCTTTACTTCAGTATTTTATACCCTTCAGAGTTCAGTGTGGCAGTTTGTTTCTCTTTCTCTTTCTGTGTTATTAATCAACAAACAATTGATAATGTGAATATTACATATCTGCCAGGCACTGTGCTAGACACTGGAGTTTCAGAGGTTCTCAAGGAGTATACAGCCTAACTCATATAATAGCTATTTGTATATATGTTGTTATCTCTTATTAGACTGTAACTACCAAAAAGTTTGAAACTGTCTCCTTAAAAAAAAAAACTTGCTTTCTGTCTTAGTAAAAAGAACAGCAGTACTGACTGATCTTAAAAAAGGGGAAAGTAGCAAGTGAATTTATAAACAAAGGGAAACTCTAGGAGAAAAATGATCCTGTGATTTTAGTGTTTATGAAAGGTAAGGAAAATATAGACCCTATACAACACTAACAAGTGCCATAAACTTTAAAGAATGTTCAGAAAAAATAGATATAACTCTATAATGTCATATTTTATCATGGAAGAAGCTTCCTTGAGCTCGAAGGCTCTTAAGAACAAAAGTCTACAGTAAACAGTGCTAGACAAGGAATAAAACAGAAAGGCAATCGATTTGACTGTATAGATGTGCATCAGGTAGAGCAAAGGATTTGTAATCAGAAAAACTTGAATCCAAAAGGAACTTCAGACACCTGCAATGGTTCTGGACAAGTCACTAAAACCTCTCTCAGCCTCAGTTTTTCATCCTGTAAAATGGAAGTAATCACAGCACACATGATTGTTATGAAGATCAAATGAAGTATTTGGCAAATGTTAAAGTGGTATATAAATGCAAGCTATTTATGGTTTTGCTTGTTGGGGTTGTTGTTGAGAGCCCTGCAAAGAGCTCAAATTGTAAAATAAAAAACCACAAAGATGAAAACAGGGAATTTTACCATGGATGAATATAAATCAATTTGATTGGTGTGTAAGAATACTATCAGAAAGGTAAAAACCTAGAATTCACTGGTGTTTTCTTTAAAAGTGAAGGATAATAAATCACTAGACAAGAAAAAAATAAAAACATAGGCTCATTGCTTAGGATGGTTAGGGAAATATTAGTGGATAGAAGAGAGAAAAGAAGGCTATCCAGATACTATTTTGCTTGTTTTTTTTTTCTAAAATGGAGAATAATCTTTAGAATGAAATGGGCTGTAATAATATGGTTAAGTGGGTACTGAAAGTCAGAATAAGTAGTAAGAGAGTTTCTACTTCCTCTACATAGTCCAAATTCTCCAGCTTGAGAAAATAGCATCAAAGGATATTGAAAAGAGTTTTCAGGTACTTTCTTTGTGCTATTACTTATGATCTCTGATCATTAGAAGCTTTTTCACAAAGAACATGTCATACTCAACTAACCATATTTCATTCCTGGAAAAGTTAAGGAGTATTCTCATGATACAATATGTCTCGAGTTCAGCAAAACATTTTATAAGTTTTCTCAAAATAAATTTATAGATGGGGGATGGAAAAAACAACTAGATGATAGTTGCTATCATTCAGTAATTTCAATCATGTCTGACATTTTGTGACCCCCTTTGGAGTTTTCTTGGCAAAGATACTGGAGTGGTTTGCCATTTCCTTCTTTAACTCATTTTACAGATAAGGAATCTGAGGCAAACTGAGTCAAGTAACTTGTCCACAGTCACACAACTAGTAAGTGTCAGAGGCCAGATTTGGACTCGGGGGGGTGGGGGGGATGAGTCTTGATGACTCCAGGCCAGGCTCTCTATTCACTGTGCCACCTAACTCATCAGATGATGTACAGGTAAGTGTATTCAGAATTATTTGATTGCCTAAATCCAAAGAGATTTCACCAACAAATCAACATCAGCCAGACAGAAGTCTCTGGTGCAATGCTATTCATCTTTGTCCTTAAACCTTATTTTATCATCACTCTTGCCACTGATGTTGATGAAAATAAAAATTACATACTGATGGAACCTAAAAGTGAAAAGAAACTAGAAGTAACTAATGTAATCGTTACCTGACATTCAATATATCAAAATGTCTAAATATGGAGAACAAGGTGAAGTTTAATATAACATCCTAAAGCTAAGATTTTTAAAACTGCGTTAGTGGAAGGCAGGGAGAGTTTAAGGACAAATATTTTAACTTTTTTAATGCTGAGGGGGTTCAATGAACTTTTAGCTCAAAATGATTTAATATTGTGACATGGATCTGGAAATTAATAATGTGATCTTTTGCAGAATTAAAAGTATAGTTTCTTTTATGGGAGAAAAGATCATCTCACAGTAGACTATTGTGGTCAGAATACATGTAGTGAATGACATTCTTTTGACAGTCCCTACAAATTAGGTCATATCCAGAGGAGGGAGAAGAGAAAGAAGAGGAGCCTCAAAATTAAGTCATGTAACTTGTGGTTTTTGGCCTGTAGAAAAGAATTCTCGGTAGAAACATGATCAGCATCTTCTACTATTCAAAGGGCTGTCATGTGAAAATTTCAGATTGGCCTGAAAGATAGAAATAATGCTTATTGGTAGAAATTCTGAGAAAGATATCATTATAACAATAGGAAAATCCTCTGTGAACAATGAGAACAGACTCAAACTGGAATGGGTCACTTTGTGTCATAGAATGCCCACTGATAAAAGCTTTACTCTAAAATCTAAACTAATTCTTATAAAGGATATTGTAGAAGGAATCTATGAGTTACATGGAGTAAGACTAGATCACAGAATCACAGAGTTATAAGGGATTTCAATCTCTTCCACAAAATCAGATATTCAGATGAGATGATCTCCCAAGGTAGAACGCTGGATGTTGAGTCAAGAAAGCAGGATTTAAAATCCTGCTTCAGACAATGACTAGCTATGTGACCTTGGGCAAGGGTCTCAGTCTCATTTTCCTCCTCTATAACATAATAGCACCAATCTTATATGGCTTTTGTATCACTTGCAATAATATATATAAAATACTTTGCAAAATTTAAAGTGCTTTATAAATAATAGCTATTGTTGTTGTATTTTTTTATTCTAAATTTAGGAACCTAAGCACCAGGTGTCTTTAAGTACAACCTATGCCTAAAATGTAATACATCTCTAATACCCCAAATAAGTAGTCACTTTACATTTCTAAAATTCTCCAATATTAAAAAGCCTACAATTTCCTAAGGAAACCTTAATTAACTTTTAAACTCTCTAAGTGTTAGGACATTTTTCCTAATATAAAAATGAATTCCTTTTTTTTTCTATACTTATACTATAGCTCTTACTTCTAGTTCTTCCCTTTTGTGCCTGAGGGAATAAGTCAGGTTCTTTTCTCATATTACATTGTTAACACAATCACCTAAATTTTTTTCACCTCTTCTCCAGGCTAAATAGCCTTGTTTCTTCAAATGATCATCAGAAAACATGATCTCTGGTACTCAACACATACTGGTTGGGATCTTTTGGATTCACTCCATCATAACTACATATTTAAAATATGATATACAGAATTGAACACAATGCCAGAAGTGTGATCTGACCAAAGCATATGATATTAAAATTCTTGCCTTCCTTGTCCTACACACTATGCCTATCAATGAAACATATTTCATATATGCATATATGTTATATGTAGCAACATACATAGATATATTTAAATCATGCCAACACTATTTGCTCATATTAAGCTTTTGATTTACGTAATCCTTTAGGTGTAACTATAATTCTCTCATACTCTACCTTTGAACACAAATATTTGAAATTAAGGATAGAAATAGAATTCATCCCTATTAAATTTCATTTTATTAGAATATAATAATAGTTTACTGAGATTTTATCATCAGACATGTCAGTTGTCTTTCTAACTATAATTTATATAATCTATAAATTTGATGATCAGGCCATTTATGCACTTATCTAAGTAACTTACAGAAATAAACAATCTGTGACCAAGGATATATTACTGGTGCATTCACCCTCTCCAAATTGAAAGCAATCTTTCAAAAACTACCCTCTGGATATAGCTATTCAACCAGACCTAATCCAAATGACTGTATGCTCACTGATCCCACAGCACTACATCTTATCCAGAAAGATAACATGAGAGGCTCAGACAAAAATCTTTGCTGAAATGAATGTATATAATATGTTTATAGCATTCGTGAACCCACCAATGTAGTAACCTCATCAAAAATCAATTTCACTTAGTCTACTTTTCCTGCCCTTGATGAAGCCATGCTGGCTTTTAGTGATTGCTCATCCTTATCTAAATGCTCACAGATCATTCCTTTAATAAAAACTTCTAGAATTAAAAAAAAACTTGAAGTTAAATCAATTGAAGAATTAAGCTGCAGATTCATGCTATTGTCTTTTGTAAAAATCAAGACATGGAGTGAATAGAGGATCAAGAGATCATTGGGAGTTTGTTGGTTTATACCAAAGCATCAAATCCTTTTCTCACTGAATCTCATATAAACTTTATATGATAACCCCAAAGTTTCCTTAGTTCACCCTGTGATTGTACCCACTGGCCAATTTAACCTTGTCTATATAACCACAGAGTAATGGGTGATGTCTCACAGAAAAGTATAAGGAGAAAAATGCCACAATATGAATAATGGCTTACACATGGTACCAAGAAATCAATGCAGCTGCTTCTTCAAAGGGAGTCACAGAATCACAGACTTGGAGTCAGAAAAGATGTAACAAGCCATATCAACCAACCCACAGCTGGACAATATTTTTTTTCAGTATATCCAGTATGTCCAACAACTAGTATTTCCTTGAGGATATCTATGAGTTGAGGGACAGGAGCAAATAGAGAACATGTAGTACTGCACGCTAAATTAATGTAAGTGGGTTTTGGGAATGTAGATTTCTTTCATTATTCTTTGTATAAAGTCAAATTTGCATAATTAAATTAAGACAAAGTGAAAACTATATATAAATAGATATGTGTGTTTGTGTATATGTATTTGAGATTGGATCATATAATAGCAAGTGTAGCTTTAATATTATAATACTGACAAAAGGAATGAAAATTTGAAAAATTTGCTAGCATTTTAATGTTTGCTAAGCACATTTATTGCAATGCTGTAATAGAGGTATGGCAATGATTAGAAATGTGGAAATTCAAATATATATAAATATATACATATATATATATATATACATATACACACACATACAGAGATGGATGGTTGCTTAAGTAAAGGGTGAATATTGTGGTTGAGACTGAAAATCTAAATTTAAATGATCACCAAGGGAAATCCCAAATAATAAAATACCCAAGTCAGCTGCCAGATTTTTATGGTGATTTAATTACAACAGGAGGAAGAAAATATTAGAGGGAGAGAGAGAGAAGGAAAGGAGTTTAACTCATCACCACTAGCTCAGGATGAGCCAAAGTGGGCATTAAGGCCTTGGAAAGCCAAGGCAGAGAAAGGGGTCAGTCCTTATCACTCACATGACTGGTCTGAAGGAAAGTTGTCTGTGGGGCTCCTCTAATCTTGAGCTCCAGGATCGAACTGAACTCTAGCCCTCTCCACAGGAAGTCACGAGAATTCCAGAGGCTGTTCTCTACCTCACTTCCTGCATCTCACATGTGCCAAATGGTGGCTCAAGCTTGACTTAGGACAGCCCAGAGGTCTGTCCTATTTTGCACATGTCTGTTGAAGACCATTTTCTCAGATAATTAAATCTTTGAGTTTGATGCAGACCTTCCTAATCTTGTTAAACTAAGAAGTGAGGAGAAATGTAGTTTCCAAGACCTGATTCTGTTACTCCAAGTATCTCTATTGTTATTGATCAGGAAATAGCTAAATCAGATCTTCTAAAGAATGGTCTGATTAGGGTGGAATAGTTTTGAAATTCACACTTGTAGCCACATATGTATAAGAGGTAGTGAGATAAAATGGAAAAAATATTAGGTTTGGAATCAGAAGATCTGGATTCAAATCCCAGCTCTGCTATTGATTAGTTTACTCTATTCATTCAAATCATTTAATCTCCTTAAGTCACTGTTTAATCATCATAAAAGTTACCATATTTACATCACAGTGTTGTGAGGAAAGTGCTTTGCAAACATTAAAATGCTACATAAAGTGATTAATATGGCCATTTCCTTGTGTTGGTATTACAATAATTAAAGTAAATCTAGTTTCAGGCATTATGTGACACTATCTCAAATGTTTGCTTATACCTAAAACTCAAGATAGGAGAAGATTAGTTCCCTTCCTCCCCTTCTAATGAATTAAATTAAAATTATTATGAATTACTTTACTCAATCCTTTTTTCTTCTAAGGAGGACATAATAGTATTTTAACCAGTTCCTTAATTCTTTTCCCAAAATATTGCTATTGTTATTTAGTTATCTCAGTCACATCCTATGTGTTACCTTTTGGGGTTTCCTTGGCAAAGAACCTGGATTAGTTTTCCATTTCTTTCTCTATGATTTGCCCTGGGTCACACAGTGAGTATCTCAGGCTGGATTTGAACTCATTCTGACTCTAAACCTGACAATCTATCACTGAGCCACCTAGCTAGTTGTTCTCAAAATATATGACACTATCAGTCAATAAGTACTCCAGGCATTGTACACAACTATGTACCACTTTGGTTGTAAAATTCCTTTACATAGAAAGAGTATCTATCCTTATGAGATATTTATTCCCTAACTCTGGTCCAGTGTTTATCCAATTTATCAAAATTACATCTTTTGCTTGAGGTGGGCTAGTCATGCTGGTTTCATAAGCTTACATTGTATTGTTGTTCTGAATCTGTATTGCTTATATGTTCATGTTTTGTCCATTATTCAAAAAAATAAATAAATAAAATATTTTAAGTTGAAAAAATATACATATATGACACTATATATAAGTTAGGCCAGTGATAGCAAACCTTTTAGAAGGGTGGGTGATGTAAGAAATGTCCCCAGGTGTGTGTGGAGAGGAGGAGGGAAGCACATTCTGCTGGCTTTCTAGTAAAGAACCCTGGCGAACTCTGTACTGAGACAATGGTACCTGTGCCCACAGAGAGGACTCTGAGTGTCCTCTCTGGCACTTGTTTCATAGGTTCGCCACCATGGACTTAGCCCATCAAGAGAGAGGCAGAGCTAAAGACCAAGCATGTCAAAAAGTCTCTTAGATGCTTTTCTTTACTTTTCCAGATCAGAAAAAGACAGGCTTAAAGTTGCACAGGCCAATGACATTTGAAATCAAGTCACTGCACATGCATAATAGTATTCATAGAGTATTTACTTGTTATGTAGCCAAATAATCTTGGGTTTGGGGTTTCCTTCTGCCCGACAGGTGAAGTAGACAGTGTTCCCTGAAGTGACATCCACATCTTGAGGCTCAAAGGTAATTCGAGGTCTCTCTGTAACAAAATAATTAAGCTGACTTAGGAGAAGTCTTAAACAATTAAAATGACACCATATGCTACAGAGGCTGCTAAAAAGGAGCTAGAAGAAAATTTAGAGCTCTTTTGGTAAGTGAGGTTTATGTGAAAGCAGAAGTTTACACAAGGTTTCATCAGTTAACAAGAAATTCATGAAACTATCACCCAATGCTTTCATCACCATTTTTACATACTTAAAGGCCTTTAGTCACTTCAACTGCATTTTCTTTTTGGTAATTAGAAACATTTTTGCTTGCTTTCAGCATTTAACTGTTCAAAGATTCACACCCATGAAGAAATCTGCAGTGCGGCATTTTAAGTCAAGCTCTTTCTGAGTACTCTAATTTCTAAAAGTTCGAAGCAACTGTATTTATGGGAAGATTTGAATTTTATGGGTCAATTTTTCAAACCAAGTAGCTAAATTAAACTTGCAGTTTTATATTCACTGTTCCTGGTCAATTAGCTTTCTAACCACCCAGTTTATGCATTTTACTTGGGGTTTCAAAGGCTAATCCTTAAACCTGGGTGAACAAAAATGCTTACCAATGTAAGCTAATGTTCCCTTTCCAGAGACTAAAGTTTGAATTTGCTAGCAGCATGAAAACATTTTAAATTTAATTGTAATAAAGAATGTTTAAGATTCTCTTGAAAAGGCTCATATCCTATGCAATTAAATTTGGAAAAAGTCATTGTTCAGATAACCATATACTTTAAACAATAAATCTTATACTTTCTCTTTTTACTTCTCAATTTCTCAAAATTCAAGTTATTACTAAAGCCTTCCTGTCATAAAGATCCTCCCATGTCACGTGGCAATATCTGCCAAGAAATCAAGAGGAAAATTTATAAAAATCATTGGCAATTTTACTCCTTTCATAGGAACTCCATCTAGTCATAAATTTAATTTGATTACTTTGTTCAGAAAAAAGAAAGGAAAGAAGTTAGTCAACTAAGATTTATTCAGTTCCTACTCTTTGTTAGGTACCACACTAAGCACTCAAGATACAAAGACAATAAAAGAAGAAAGAAAAAGTATCCCTACTCTCAACTATAATTCAGTCAAATTAGGGAAACAACATTTAACAAACAATAATATAACAGGTTAAATAAATCCAAATTAGAAGGAAGGCACTAAGATTAAGGAGGAGGAACACTTCTTATAGAAGATAAGACATTAGTTGAGATTTGAAGGAAGTAAAAAAGCCAGGAAATAGAAATGAGGCACGAGAAAGTCACAGGCATGTAGGACAATAAAAAGACTACAAGTTGGGAGATAGACATGTGAAAGAGACAGAAAAAAAATGCCAGTGGCATTGGATCAAAGTATACAGAGGATTGGGGGGAAGGGTGTAAAGTGTAAGAAACATGGAAAAGTAGATAAAAGTTTATGGAGGACTTTAAAAGGTAAAAAGAGGATTTAATTTTGATCCTGAAGGTAATAGGCAGCCATGGGATCTATTGAATGGACAAGGAGGTGAGATATTTCCTTTAAAAAGATCAATCTGACATCTGTGAGGAGGATGGGCTGGAGTGAAGAGAAAGATGGGTGTCAGAGAGAATAACCAGCAGGCAATAATGCAATGAAGTCCTGAACCAGAGTGGAGGCAGTCAGTGAAGAGAAGGGCTAGCATATGAAAGAAATGTAGATGCAGTACCAGAAAGACCATCTATCCCAAATCCTCATTTTTGACCTGAGGAAACTTACATTCAGGGAAATAAAGTGACTTCCTTAAGATGTCAAACGCAATATGCAACATAAACAGGATTTGAATTCAGGTCCTCTGATTCTACAGCTTGTGCTATTTCTGCTTTACCAAAGGCTAAGCCTTATCTATAAAATGAGGCTTATAAAAGCAGCACTACATACTTCATAAAGTATGACAGGAAATTATGTATATGAAAATACCTTGAAGTTCAAAAAACCATAAATTTATAAGCTATTTTTGCTATTTATCATTATCACATAATTTTTATTGAATGGGTATGAATTTGTCATCTATCATATTAACAATTTATGGAAACCAAAGATCTTTTTATAACATAATAGATTTCTATTTGGAAAAGATATTAGACATCATTTTGTCTAACTCCCACATTTTACAGATGAGGAAATTGAGGCCCAGAAAAGTTAAATCACTTGTCCAGTCAAACAGACAAAAAGAGGTAAAGCCAGGATGCAAATCCAGGCTCTCCAACTTAAAAATCATCACTCCTTCCAGATGACCACATTTAAAAGAAATATACAATATATCCTCACAAAGTTCAAAATGGTTTTAGAGTATCTTCTTTCATGATGTATTCCTTTTTAACTGTTTTCATAGTTGGGTTTTGATATGTCTACAGTTAAAGAAAAAATTAGCTAATGTCCATAACAGAAAATGAATCCCTCTTCTCCTTAAGCCTTCTGTCATAAGACTAATCAGTTGTGCTAATAATGATGATTTGAGGTGTCAAAAAGAATGTTATGGGTCACTTGCCTTTGTGTTGCAAATATAGAACTGTGAAATTTTTAAAAATAATTATTTAAAAACACCTATATTCCTATGTAGTAATTAATAAAGAAATATTTCTTTCCTCAAGATTAGTTTTTAAAGTAATCTGCTATGTAAAAATATTGCTTCAGAAACAGAACATGCTGGGGTTTTGATTCTTTTTTCACATTACATGTCAGTACAATTTTTAATAATTGTTTGCTGACTTTTTCAATGCAGGCTCTCTACCATTCTTCACCTGCCACCTAAGACAACAGGTAATATGATATAAGTTGTATATATGTTATCATACATTACATGTTTCCATTTTCATCATGTGAAAGAAAACACAAATCACTTACACTTGAGAAAAATTTATGGAGGAAATAAATGCAGAATGGTATGCTTCCATCCACATTCAGACTTCATCAGTTCCTTCTAGGACAGTAGATGTCCTTATTATTCTGAGTTTATTAACGTTGTTCTGTATCCTTGCATTGCTGATAATAATGAAGTTGTTCATAGTTGATCATCATACTTTATTGCTGTTACTATGTAACAACATTGTCCTGGTTCTGTTCACTACATTTTGCATCACTTTATATGACTTTCTAGGAGTTGTTTTTTGGGATCATTTTGTTCATCATTTCTTACAGCACAATAATATTTCATTACAATCATATACCACAACTTGTTCAGTCATTTGCCAATTAATGGGCAACTTTTCAGTTTCCAGTTCTTCACCACCATAAAAAACATTAACGATAAATATTTTTTGAACTAGTAGGTCCTTTTCCCCTATCTTTGATTTCTTTAGGATACAGACCTAGAAGTGCTATTGCTGAGTCAAAGGTATGCACAGTTTGATTGCCCTTTGGATATAGATCTAGATTGTTCTCTGGAATGGATGTCGAATTTTGTAGTTCCACCAGGAGTATATTAGAGTTCTGACTTTTCCACATACCCTCCAACATGTATCATTTTCCTTTTTTGGTCATATTAGTGAGTCTGATGGGTGTAAGGTGGTAACTCAGTTGTTTTCATTTGTATTTCTCTAATTAAAGGTGATTTGGAGCATTTTTTCAAATGACTAAAAGTAGTTTTCATTTCTTCAAATGAAATTTGCCCATTTATATAACTTGACCATTTGTCAGTTGTAAAATTCTTTGTATTCATATACATTTGACTTAGTTTCCTTTATATTTACAAAATGAGATCTATGTCAGAGACATTCGCTATAAATTTTTTCCATATTATTATTTCCCTTCTAATCATGGTTGCATTGGTTTTATTTGTGGAAAAAACTTTTAAATTTAATGTAGGTAGATGTATCAACTTTACCTCTTGTAATGTTCTCTATATCATATTTGCACATAAATTCTTCCCTTATCCATAGCTCTCACAAGTAAACTATTCCATTTCCTCTAATTTTCTGTGGTTTCATCATTTATTTCTAAATCATTTATTTCAACTTTAACTTGTATATAGATAAATGTGTGATCTATAACTAGTTCCTACCATACTGTTTTCCAGTTTTCCCAGTAGTTTTTGTGGAATTATGAGTTCTTCCAAGAACTTGGATCTTTAACTAACTCTAGGCTACTATTATCATTTACTATTGTGTGCTGGATGCCTAGTCAATTCCATTGCTTGCTACTTCTTAACCAGTACCAGATTATTTTGATGGTTGTTTCTTTATAATACAGTTTAACATTCAGTACAACTAAGCTATCCTCCTTCATATTTTTTCTTTAATTCCATTCATATTTTGGCCTTTTGTACTTTCAGAAGAATTTTTAATATTATTTTTCTAGTTCTGTGAATACATTTTTGGATAGTTTGATTGGTATGGAACTGAAGAAGTCAATTATTTTAGATAGAATTGTCATTTTTATTATATTGCCTATCCATGAGCAATTAATGTTTTCCAATTGTTTAGAACTGACTTTAATTATGTGAAAAGTGTTTGATAGCTGTGATTATATAGCTCCTGGGTTTGTCTTGGCAGGTAGATTCCCAGGTATTTTATATTGCCTAGAGTTATTTTAAATAGGATTTATCTTTCTATCTCTTGCCATTAGACTTTATTGGTGGTTTAGAGAAATGCTAATAATTTCTGTCAGTTATTTTTATATCTTGAAATTGTGCTAAAGTTTTCATTTCTGAGAGCTTTTATTCAAGTACACTTAAGGAATTTGTTAAATGTTTTTATTCAAGTTACTTAGTCATGAGTCAAAACATCTATATGCTTCAGTACTTTAAGGAGTTGTGATTTTTCCAGGATAGCTACTCCCTCATTCAGTGCAGATTATAATGCTTCTGTGACTTAGTGGATATTTTTCAAGTTACAGAGTTTGTATGACCAAAAAAATACATCATCTTGTGGCCAAATTGACCTCTGTAAACTTAGCTTTCTTAGTCGTCAGACACCAGAAGTATAGATTGTGCTTAGAACCAAATGTCAAGTCTTCTCATGATATGTAAGATGTGTAATTCATTATATGCATTCATGTTATGTAAAATATGTCAAAATTTGCTCACCCCTGACCTACTTGGCATTTTATATCCTTAGCATCACCTCCATACCACTGCTGGACATCAGAGTACAATGAAAGACATCCCTAGAGCACATATAATTTCACTTTCTATTATGTGAATGGTTTCTATGATTGACCTGGAATTAGTTATTAGTATGATCCCTAAAACAAAGTGTATCATGCTAACTGATCAGTGATCACTCACTATTATGGCCAAGAAATATTGAAAACTTATTCATTCTCTATTAATTACTTTTCTCCACTGATTATTGGCAATTTATCTTGTATCTGGCTTGTATGAAATTTGTTCTTTGAATACTATCACCACCATCAAGCTATATTCCTTGAAAGCAGAAATTATCTTTTGATTCTCTTGTAACCTCTTAGCTTAGTACAGTGTCTGGCACAATAGATGCTTAATAAATATGCCTACTGCATGCATATCATACTAGAGACTGTGAAACAAAAGAAACAGAAAACATAATTCTTGTACTTTAGAGTTTACAATATAAATTGAGTAACAAAATGAATGTGGAAAAGCCATCTGGATAGTATCAATAATATAACAACAATATAGTACAAACTATACTGAAGAACTGAGAAAAATTAGAGTAATGTGATCAATTTATACCATTTAGTCAAAGAAGACTTCTTGGAGGAAAGGAGCCATGAATAAGGAGTTAAAGGATGTGATAGCTATGAAATGGTAGGAAAAAAATATAAGAAAGTATTTCAGATAAAGAAAAACTGTATATGTTAAGGCACATAAGCAAGAAAATATAAATTAAAGATTTAATTTAATTAATCCCATTAGTAAGAGTCAAGGGAATATGGCAGAAGGTATTGTTAGTTGAGATTGCACAGGTAAGGAGCATAGTATAGCAGTTAATGAAATGAATTGAATTGTATTTGGAGATTAGATGTGATCCAACAGGTAATAGACATCATAAGTTTTGAAGGAAGATGATGACATTGAATAAGTCAGATCTGATGAGGAAAATGATCAAACATGTATACATAGACCTTCTTCATTCATAAATTGCTCCTTACAAAAAAAAAAAGACCTCTCTTGACTCATGGAAAATCTTACATTTTTCTTGATAAATATATTGAAAACTATCTATTTACAAGGTCAATATCCTTAGTATTTAAGAGTTTCCATTACCTCAAGATTTTACAAAATATAATTATTTAAATAATTTCATCTTTCATATAAACAAATTAAATTTCAGGACTTTGAAGTTAGTGAGCATGATTGTAATAATATAAATTGTATGGTCTGTATATATTTTTCTAGTGCAAGCAAGACCCAAAACACAAACTCAATAATTGATACAAAAATAGACATAAAATTATAATTTGTCTCAAGAATTTATACTTTATAATTCAGAATCACTATTAACATTATTGCTTATCTGAAGTAACAGTGTGGGAGAGTGGAAAGACCACTGGACTGGGAGTTAGAAGATCTCAGGGAGAGGTATAATGAAGATGGTGGCTTAGAGGCAGTGAAAGTTCAGACCTCTGAAAACCCTTCCTTATTGATTATAAACTAAATGCTCCTAGGGGACTAAAAATCTAACCTAACAACAAGACAGAGTCAAGAAACCCTCCTGCTGGACTCAACTTGAAAGGTATGCCCCCCCAAAAAAGACTGAATTTGAGAACACTCGGGTTTAAGGGGAAAGAAGGAAGGTCCCAGGATTCCTCCCCCACCTAGAGCTCTGAGCCTCCAGTGGTAGCTGGAACCTCTGGATGGACAAGGGTGCTGGTCTGGAGGGAGTACCTTGTTGGCAAAGCTGTGCCAGGCTCAGAGCATTGAACACAGTCAGTGGGGAAGCAGTTGGAGAAGAAGTACTGAGCTGGCAGCCTATTTGGAGCAGCAGAGACACTACATAGCCCCCCCTTCCTGAGGTTTTGGCCTCAGGGCACATTCACCTCTACAAGTTCAAACCAGCTAGATTTAATTTCATCAACGCCTTCAGAGGGCAGGGAACCTCAAATTCCAACACCCCTCCCCCACAGACTACACTGAGAGATTTGCTGACTAAGCACCAAGGGAGAAGGCTGACAGGAAAGCCCAAAACTACAGAATGAGAAGAGCAGGAATGCAGGCAACAAGAGGGAGGAAAGAAGGAGCAAATATGAGCAAACAACAAAAAAGAAAAAGGAAATTACAGTTGACAGCTTTTATCCAGGCAAAGAACAAAGAGCAAATATAACAAAGAAGGATGAAGAAACACAAAGCAAAAACACAGATACTCTAGCGAATTAGACACAGGCTTTGGAAGAACCTAAAATATAATTCAAAACACAATAAAGAGAGGGTGAAAACAACTGGGAAAAGAATTTACAAAGCAAGATAATTCATCTGGAAATAGAAGCACTTGAACTAAAACAAGAAAATAGTATCTTGAAAGCCAAAATTAATCAGCTTTAAAAGGAGAAAAAGGAGATGAAAAATCAGGAGAAGGATAACCAAAAAGCTAGGGATGAAATCCAGTCTTTAAAAATCAGAATAAAACAATTAGAAGCAAGTGACTTCATGAGGCAGCAGACTTCATGAGGCAGCAAGAAACTATAAAACAAAATCAAAAGAATGAAAAAATTGAGGAAAATATGAAGCAACTTATTCACAAAACAGAAGATTTAGAAAATCATTCCAAGAGAGACATTTAAGAATCATTGATCTAATGGAAGACCATGACAAAAGAAAAGGCCTATATATCATCCTACAGGAAATTATTCAAGAAAACTGACTTGATATTCTAGAAGAAGAGGGAAAAGTAGAGATTGAATGAATCCCCAGATCACCTCCTGTACTTAATCCCCAACTGACAACACCTAGGAATGTTATAGTCAAATTCAAGAACTACCAGACCAAGGAAAAAATATTACAAGCTGCTAAGAAGTCATTCAGATACCAAGGAACTACAGTGAGGATAACACAGGATCTGGCTGCATCTACACTGAAGGACCAAAAGGCATGGAATATGATATTCCAGAATACAGACCTACAACCTAGGTCTACAACCAAGAATCAACTCCCCAGTATTCTTACAAGGGAAAGTATGGTCATTTAACAAAATAGAAGAATTCCAAGCATTTGTAAAGAAAAGACTAGACCTGAAAAGAAAATTTGATGCCCAAGCACAGAACTTAAGAGAATCATCAGAAGGTAATTAAGAAAGGGGGAAAAAAGAAAAAAAAACTTTTTTAAGAGACCCAATAAGTTAAAATGATATGTATCCCTATAAGAAAGGAGGACACTTAAAAATTGTTATCACTTGCATAGCTAGTAGAATTATACTTAGAGGGAACAGTGACAAACTGTATAGGATGAAATGAAAAGACATAAATATGTATATATATATATATATATATATATGCATAGGTATATATGTGTGTGTGTGTGACATATATATACCAAATAGAGCTTAAAAAGAGGTTAAAACTAAGAGAAATGGGAAAAAAACAAAAGGGGGTAAATTTATATGACACAAAGAAGTACATTGTGGGGGGGGGGAGGGGAGAACATCAATATACTGGGAGGGTAAAGAGGTTGGAGATAGGAAATACTCAACTCTTACATGAATTGAAATTGACCCAAAGAGGGAAGAACAATACAATCCACTGGGGCAGAGAATTGATTTGCACTCTATAGGGAAGTAGAAGGGTTACAAACAGACTGGTGGGGAGGGAAGAAATACAAAGGAGGGAAAGGGTTGGGGGTAGTTTGAAAAGACTGTTAAGAAAATAAGAGGGGAATAAGAAGGGGGGTAGAAGGGGAAATAAAATAAGGGTGGGATTTAAGGGGACTGATTAAAAACAAAACATTGCTATAGAAGGAACTAGGAAAGAAGAAAAGGCAGGATCAGGGGTAGAAATAAAAATGCTGGGATATAGTAGTAGTCTCTCAGTAACCAAGGATGACGATTGTCTTTGTGTGTTTTCATCTATAATAGATGAGTGTGCACAAAGACACTTGTGCAGAAGGAGATTTAAGAGGAAAAGTCAATGCACAGAGACAGTCCCTCTCTCTCAGCGTTGGAAGCCTGAGTCCAGTGGCACAAAAAGTCGTTACACCTGGAAACTTCCTCAGCTGCACTGGATGGCCGTGCTGTCTTTTGTGCTCCAACATACCCTAAGCACTCCACAGTGCTTTGCTGTGTCGCTATCTCAGCCATTGAACCTTCTTATTGGTTTCTTCTGTCTGTTCAGCCGAAGCAGTCTTCACATGCTGGGTGAGCAAAGCCCTAGTTCACCAGGGGTCTATGACCCGATGGCTACTCTCACAAGGTTTAGCTGGCCTGTCGAAGCCGTTGCCCGGGGTGTGTCCTCTGCCGCATGCTAGCAGCTACTAGGAGCCACAAGTGAGAGCTGGGTGTCAGGTGAGAGTCAGAGCTGGGATATACACAGCTAGTAATCATAACTCTGAATGTGAATGGAATGAACTCACCCATAAAACATAATAGAAGAGTAGATTAGAATCCAAAACCCTACCATATGTGGCCACAAGAAACACATATGAGGAAGGTAGATATACATAGGTTGAAAGTAAGAGGATGGAGCCAAATCTATTGGGCATCAACTGATAAAAAGAAGGCAGGAGTCATAATCATGATATCTGACAAAGTCAAAGTAAAAATGAATCTAGTTAAAAGAGATAGGGAATGTAATTACATCCTGATAAAAGGTAGTATAGACAATGAGGAAATATCAGTACTCAACATGTATGCACCAAATGGCATAACATCCAAACTTTTAAAGGAGAAACTCAAGGATGAAATAGATAGAAAAACTATACTAGTGGGAGACCTGAACCTTCCCCTATCAGCACTAGAAAAATCAAACCAAAAAATAAATAAGAAAGAGGAAAGAGAAGTGAATGAAATCTTAGAAAAATTAGAGTTAGTAGATATGTGGAGAAAAATAAATACGGACAAAAAGAATACACCTTCTTTTCAGCAGCACATGGTACATTCACAAAAATTGACCATGTATTAGGGAATAAAAACATTGCAAATGAGTACAAAAGAGCAGAAATAATTAATGCAACCTTCTCAGACCAAAATGCAATAAAAAATAATTAGTAAGGGTACATGGAGAGGTAGATCAAAAATTAATTGGAAATTAAACAATATAACTCTCCAAAATTGGTTAGTTAGAGCACACATTATAGAAGCAAATTAATAAATTCATTGAAGAAAATGACAATAATGAGACATCCTTTCAAAATCTATGGGATACAGCCAAGGCAGTACTCAGGAAGAAATTTATATCCCTAAGTTCCTATATTAACAAATTAGGAAGGGCAGAGTTCAATGAATTGTGCATGCAAATTAAAAAAAAAACTAGAAAGGGAGCAAATTAAAAATCCTCAGATGAAGAATAAATTAGAGATCCTAAATATCAAAGGAGAAATTAATAAAATTGAAAGTCAAAGAACTATTGATTAACTAAATAAGACTAGAAGCTGGTACTCTGAAAAAAAACAAATAAAATAGACAAAGTACTGGTCTATCAATTTAATAAAAAATGGAAAGAAAAAAGGCAAATTGACAGTATCCAAGATGAAAACTGAGACCACACCTCTAATAAAGAGGAAATTAAGGCAATCATTAAAAATGATTATGCCCAATTATATGGCAATAAATATGGAAATCTAGGAGATATGGATGAATATTTACAAAAACATAAATTGCCTAGACTAACAGAGGAAGAAATAGACTACCTAAACAACCCCAAATCAGAAAAAGAAATTGAACAAGCCATCAAAGAACTCCCTAAGAAAAAATCCCCAGGTCCAGAGGGATTCACAAATGAATTCTGTCAAACATTTGAAGAACAGCTAATCCCAATACTATACAAACTATTTGACAGAATAAGCAAAAAAGGAGTTCTATCAAATTCCTTTCATGACACAAATATGGTACTGATTCTGAAGCCAGGCAGGTCAAAAACAGAGAAAGAAAACTACAGACCAATCATCTCTTTAATGAATATAGATGCAAAAATCTTAAATAGGATACTAGCAAAAAGACGCCAGCAAGTGATCATGAGGGTTATTCACTATGACCAGGTAGGATTTATACCAGGAATGCAAGGATCGTTCAATATTAGGAAAACCATCCACATAATTGAACATATTAACAAGCAAAGCAACAATAATCACATGATTTTCTCAATAGATGGAGAAAAGGCCCTTGAAAAAATATAACATTCATTCCTATTAAAAACACTAGAAAGCATAGGAATAGAAGGGCCTTTCCTAAAAATAATAGGCAGTATATATCTAAAACCATCAGCAAACATCATCTGCAATGGGGATAAACTTAGAAGCTTTCCCAATAAGATCAGGAGTGAAACAAGGATACCCATTATCACCTCTATTATTTAACATTGTACTAGAAACACTAGCAAGAGCAATTAGAGAAAAAAAAGAAATTGAAGGTGTTAAAATAGGCAATGAGGAGACCCAGCTATCACCACAGAAGATGATATAATGTTCTACTTAAAGAATCGTAGAGGATCAACCAAAAAGCTAGTTGAAATAATGGACAACTTTAGCCAAGTTGTAGGTTAAAAAATAAACCCATATAAGTCATCAGCATTTCTATATATTCCCAACTCAACTCAGTAGCAAGAATTAAAAAGCAAAATTCCATTTAAAATCACCCTAACTATATAAAATATGTAGGAATCTATCTGCTGAGACAAACACAAGAACTATATGAACACAAATACAAAACACTCCACACAATTAAAACTAGATCTGAACAATTAGAAAAACATTGATTGCTCATGGATAGGACGAGCTAACATAATAAAAATGACAATCCTACCCAAATTAATTAAATTATGTAGTGCCATACCCATTGAACTACCAAAAACATTTTTTACTGAATTAGGAAAAAAAAAACTTAACAAAGTTCATTTGGAAGAGCAAAAGGTCAAGGATATCCAAGGAAATTTTAAAAAGTGTGAAGAAAGGAGGCCTTACAGTCCCAGATCTCAAACTATACTATAAAAGAGTGGTCATCAAAACCATTTGGGGTTGGCTAAGAGACAGAAATGAGGATCAGTGGAATAGACTTGGGGTAAGTGACCTCAGCAAGACAGTCTATAATAAGCCCAAAGATCCCAGCTTCTGGGACTGAAATCCAGTATTTGATAAAAAATGCTGGGAAAATTGAAAGACAGTATGGGAGAAAATAGGTTTAGATCAACATCTCATACACTACACCAGGATAAACTCAGAATGGGTAAATGACTTGAATATAAAGAAGGAAACTTTAAGAAAATTAGGTGAACACTGAATAGTATATATGTCAGACCTTTGGGAAAGGAAAGATTTTAAAACCAAGCAAGAGTTAGAAAAAATCACAAAATATAAAATCAATAATTTTGATTATATCAAATTAAAAAGGTTTTGTACAAACAAAACCAATGCAAAGAAAATTAGAAGGGAAGTAACAAATTGGGAAACAATCTTCATAACAAAAACCTCTGACAAACATCTAATTACTCACATTTATAAAGAACTAAACTAATTGTACAAAAAACCAAGTCATTCTCCAATTGATATATGGGCAAGGGACATGAATAGGCAATTTTCAGTTAAAGAAATCAAAACTATTAATAAGCACATGAAAAAGTATTCTAAATCTCTCATAATCAGAGATGCAAATCAAAACAACTCTGAGGTATCACCTCCTACCTAACAGATTGGCTAACATGACAGCAATGCAAAGTAATGAATGCTGGAGGGGGTGTGGCAAAGTCGGGACATTAATTCATTGCTGGAGGAGCTGTGAATTGATCCAACCATTCTGGAGGGCAATTTGGAAATATGTCCAAAGGGTGCTAAAAGACTGTCTGCCCTTTGATCCAACCATAGCACTGATGGGTTTGTACCACAAAGATAAAATAAGGAAAAAAAAAACTTGTACAAGAATATTCATAGCTGAGCTCTTTCTGGTGGCAAAAAAATTGAAAATGAGGGGATGCCCTTCAATTGGGGGATGGCTGAAGAAATTGTGGTATATGTTGGTGATGGAATACTAACGTGCTCAAAGGAATAATAAACTGGAGGAATTCCATGGGAACTGGAATGACCTCCAGGAATTGATGCAGAGCAAAAGGAGCAGAACCAGGAGAACATTGTACACAGAGACTGATACACTGTGGTATAATCAAATGTAATGGACTTCTCAATTAGTGGAAATGCAGTGATCTTGAACAACTTGGATGGATCTACAAGAAAGAACACTATTCACATTCAGAAGAAAAACTGTGGGAGTAGAAACAAAGAAGAAAAACAGCTTCTTGACTACATGAGTCGAGGGGGATATGATTGGGGATATAGACTCTAAATGAACACCCTAATGGAAACACCTGATCAAGGAAACTTGTAATACCCAGTGGAATTGTCGTTAGCTACAGGAAGGGTGGGGGAAGGAAAGAGAGGGAAGGAATATGATTCTTGTAACCAAGGAATAATATTCCAAATTGACTTAATTAATTAATTAATTGATTGATTAAAAAAAAAGATCTCAGGTTTGAGCTCACCTCTCCTACATTGGCTAGATCACATTAACTTTCTGGAATATGGTTCTCCTTATCTTTGAAATGAGAGTGTTGGAAGAGATGTTTCTCAAGATTTTTCTTAAAATTTTAAATTTTCCTTTAAAGGAAAAAAAGCATGTGATTCAAAGAACTACAGTTCTTTTTAAAAATAATATCCTAATAATATTTCAACAACATATTTTTGTGGCTAGATAACCAAGCATCTGTTAATTAAAACCTCAAAAAGAAAAAAGAGCACACAAAAGCTATAATATAAAAAGGACTCACCACAGTTGAATTCATCAGGTCCTAAGGAAACAATTGATCTCCCTTGAAGACTTCTGGGATATTCACAGGTTGCAGCTGCCTGAGTGTGGCCAGTCTGTGCATAGCCTTTTAAAAGTTGTCCCAGCCATGTTAGATCACAGTCACATATGAGAGCATTGGAATCCAGGCGCCTACACATGAAGACAATTGAAACCCAATTATTAAATTTACTTTGATTTAATAAATCTCACTGAATATCACTAAACCTCTATACTCTTCATTTCACTCCATCAACAAGCACAATCATTTAAATAGCAGTTAATAGACAGTAGAGTTGTCTTGTCACCAGAATGAAGTCAGGAAGACCACAGTTCAATTTTTACCTTAGAAGTAAATTAGCTGCATAGCTCTAAACAAGTTATTTAAATTCTGCCTGACTGTATTTTGGAATCCATAAAAGAGTTATAATAATAGTAGATACTACCCAGGGTTGCTTTGTTGGTCACATAATATGAGAATCCAAAGAGGATCATATGAAATACTTTTCAAACATTAAAGCATCATATATATATACATATATGTGTGTATATATATATATACACACATTCACACATGTGGTATTTTAAAAAATATACATATATTAACATTTCTATCATCATTATCATTTTTATAAATCATTATTTATAATTTATAAATCCTTTCATGAAATTCTCATGCTTAAAGTATAGTAAGCCTCAGAGTAAAATAAATATACCTACTCTTCTTACTATTATTTTAAATACTTTTGAAAATGCTACAAATGACAACAAGACAAGAGCAAGGAATTAAAGAAATAATAATAAAGAAGAAATAAAATTCGTCCTGTTCCTGATGATATGATGGTTTATTTGAAGTCTTAGGGAATCAACAAATATGAGACAATAGCTTCCACAAAGCTGCGGGTTACAAAATAAATCCTCAAAAATCAGTAGCATTTCTATTTAATAATAACAATATCCAAGTAGCCATAATATAGAGAGGAATTCCATTCTGAATAAGAACAAAATGCACAAAATATCTGGGGATCAACCTTACCAAATACACAAAAGTTTTAAACAGTTTCAATTACAAAGTAATCTTTTAAGAAACAAAGGACTACTTAAATAGAGGAATATTTAGAACTCATGGCTAGACCAATGCTAATATAATAAAAATGATAATACTATCAAAATTAATTAAGTTATTAATGCTATCCCAATCAAATTACTATGAAGATACTTTGTAGAACTTGATAAAATATCAAAAAAATTCATTTGGAAAAACAAAAGATCTAGATTATCAAGAAAAATGATTTTTAAAAAGAAGCAAGTATGAGGGTGAAATAGCATTTCTTAGACCTCAAATAATATTTTAAAGGATCTGGTATAATTAAATAAAAGAGAGATCAACATAGCAAATTAGAAAAGATAGATTCAGAAATAATAGATCTCAAAAAACCAGTATTGTACTTGATAAATTGTAAAACATAAGTTACCAGCAGAAAACGATTTGATTTTTTAAAAAGGAAAAACTGCTGGTTAGATTAGAAAGCAGTCAAACTAGAAATTAGCCTTAGACCAAAATCTTACACCACATATTATATAATACATTTAAGTAGTGTAGTTGTTAGAATGTGTGGTTGCCAAAAGTTATAATTAATCCTTAAGTCACAAGACTGTTAATAGCTAGATTTATTAATAAGAAAAAGAAACTAAGAGTGAAATGTAGAAAGGAGGTAAATAACTTCCTATCCTAATAATCCAGAGCCTAACAACTCGGTGTTTGTCTCCAAATCTCAGCTTCAGAAAATAACCACGACCCCCAGATTCCTGCTGGGTCTCATCAAATAAACCCTTATTTACACTTACTAGCTCTCTTACATCACTCCATAGGAACCAATCACAACTCCTCAATTAGCCTGGTATCACCCAGGGTGGCAGTACCTGTGGGATCAATTCCCTGGTTGCTGATTGACCCAAATTCAAGTGGAAGGGAAGTCCAAGTCTCTGATTGATCAAATAAAAATACAAATTCCCTTCTCACAGTGAGTGGTCTTAATATTATAGATCATATAATAATATAATCAGAAGAGAAACACCTTGTCTACTTCTCATAGCAATGTATAAGAGATATGATCTTAACCTAAAAAGATATGTATATGAAAGATAAGATGAATAATTTAGATTAATTGAATCTGAAAAGCTTCTACATAGATAAAAAGGGAAGTAATCAATTAGTAAAAAATATTTTTATGAAATTTCTCTATTGAGGATTTGAAATCCAAGATATATAAATATCTCAAAAATGTATATAAGACTAATACTCAAATAGATAAATGGCCAAAAGGATAAGAACAAACATTTCTCAAAAAAAAAAACTGAAAATTATTCGTGATCACAAGAAAAAATATTCTGTCATTAATCTTAAGAGGAATGTACATAAAAACAACTCTAAGGTTCCATCTCAGAGTATGCAATTTGGCAAAAATAAAAAAAAAATTACAATAGCCAATGGTAGAGGGGTTATGAGAAGATAGGCACAGTAATATGTTGTTGGTGGAGTTAAGTGGTATAACCATTTTGAAAAGCAATTAGAAATTATGCAAATAACATGACTAAAAGGTCATGCCATTTGAACCAAAGAGTTCACTACCTGGATTGTAGCCCAAATAAGCCATTTGTAAGAGAAAACAACCATATATACTCTAAAATATTTACTGTAGCACTTTTTAGTAATAGCTTAGAATTAGAAAAAAAAGTAAATTTCCTCAATTTAGGAATGGTTAAATAAATTGTGGCACATGAAAGTAATGGAATACTCCTGTGCTATAAGAAATGATATATGTAAAGATTACAAAGAAGGATATAAAGATTTATTAGAACTGATGCAGATTAAAGTAAGCAGAGACAAAAAATATGTATAAATATAATAATATAAATATAAAGAATAGCTGAAAAATTAAAAGTAAATTTAAAAATATTATAAAGACAGTTAAATTACCTGGTTTAATTTGAATGCAGAGATAGAAGACACTTCCTACTACTCCTTTGTGGAGGTGAGAGGGTACCTATTGTACTTGTTTTCACACTTTTTCAGTGTATTAATGAATTCTGATGACTTTTTTTCCTCCCTAAAAAATAACACTCTCTGGAATAGAGCTTGGCAGTAGGGGTAAATAGTCAAGAGGGTAAAAATATGAATCAAAACTTAGTTTTAAAAAATCATTATAAGATTGATATAGTGATTTTAGAATGAGCCGGCAAATAAGGAAAACTTAGATTCAAATACCAACCAGTAGGTCACAAGCTGATTACCTGGCCTTGGTCAGGTCTCTTGTCCTCTCAGTATCCACCAAGCAACACTCTTAAACTGTAAACTGCAGAATAATTTGGTAATGTGTTTTTGTGGAGAGTTTTTTCAATGACAAAAATCATAGATTTAAGCCCAAAAAAAATCCCATTTCATAGCCTCTGAGAAGTTAAAAGAATTGACTATGGTTAAATAACTGCTCAGTAGCATTAGAACTCAAATCCAGATCTTCTTTCATTAAACAAAACACTTTTTGCACCTATCCACAATGCTTCTCTGTATGTCAGATATAATCTTAGCATTCATGAATTTAAGGGTTGGATATTAATAAAAGGAGTTATAAGGAGTGAGAAATGGAGGCCTTTGGGGGGACTTTGTATCTCTAGTTCCACATTTATGACCTGATTTTCTTATGGAGGGTATAAGCATACTCACTTGATAGCCTCATTGAAAGGAGTAGAAGCTATTGATTAGGAAGGGTCCATTAAAACTTCAGTGAGAATGAGTGATTAATTTTCAAGACTTAGTGACTGTGGATAATTTGCTTGGCTTGAGCTATTAGGGGAGCCCCCTCAATGTAGAAGGACTATAAAAGAATCTTCATTACATCTGGTACCCAAAGAACTAAATAGTTTTTCCTTTATAAGACTTCTGGGTATTAAAATAAAAAAGCTAATAAAATAAAAACACTTTACAGTCTCAGACAACAGGTTTTTTCAGGTTTATTATTTTCAAATTTTTCATAGGGATTCTTTTTTTAATTCCATGCTTTATGTATATATTTTATTAAACAAAAAGAATCCATCGATGTTCTTGGACATAACTGATGAATCTATGATTGAGTGATTTATTGTCTTTTCTAATACAATTTCTTTATGAATGTGCATGTGTTTCCTAAGTTTTCAGGTTGTCCTTAGTGAGGGCAGCCTGGATGTTTCTATCATGCCAAAGTACGAGACTAGAGCTGAATAGCTTGTTTTTTTTTTAAAAAGAGTTTCATACTTACTGCAAGTGGTAATATGAATCTGATCTGGATATTGGAGGAACTTAGTATTTGGGTGACTTATTTTTTATCAATAGTGTATATATTTTCTTAATTTTTTCCTTTATATTTGAAATTATACAAATTGAAATGGCAGTTGATCAGAGGGATTCATGGTGAGGATAGACCCTGCTTTCCTAGCAATGTTTTTGTAGCAGAAATAAATGAATAGCAGTTATTATATTTTTTCTCCTCTGCCCTCCCAAATCCAGTAAAATGAATTTTCATCAAGCAGAAACAAATGTGTATATTTGCTAGATCATCTTTCTTCTCTCCTAACAAGATTGTAACAGAGTCAAACATGGAACAATTGATTAGTTTAAAATTGGAAAAGGAATATAATAAAACTGTATATTGTCATTTTATTTATTTAATTATAAACAGAGTACATCATTCAAAATGCCCAGCTGGATGAATCTAAAGTCAGAATTAAGGTTGCCGGAGAAAATATCAATAATGTCAAATATGAAGATAATACCACTGTAATGGAAGAAAATGAAGAATTTTAGGAAGTCTCTTGATGAAGTGAAAAAGGAGAGTAAAAGCTGGCTTGAAGCTTAACATCAAAAAAATAAAGATTATGGCAATTGGTCCTACCACTTCCTGGCAAATAGAGGGAAATGGAAGCAAAGTCATATTTTCTATTCTTGAGCTAATAGATCACTTCAGATGATGACTACAGCCATGAAATTAAAAGGTACATGCTCTTTGGAAAGAAAGCTATGGCAAATGTGGACAGTTTACTAAATAGTGGAGACATTATCTTGAAAACAAAGGTGCATATAGTCAAAAGTCATGTTTTTTTTTTTCCAATAGAAATCAATGTATGGCTGTAAGAATATAGCTCTAAGGAAACCTGAAAGCTGCAGAATTGATGCTTTCAAACTGTGGTTCTGGAGAAGACATTTTAGAGAGCAAAGAGATCAAATCAGTCAATACTTAAAAGAAATTAATTGAGACTATTCTTTGGAAGGGCAAGTACTGAAGCTGAACCTTAAATACTTTGCCACATAATGAGAAGAGAGGATTCATTGGGAATAGCCCTGACTTTGGGAAAGATTGAAGACCAAAGTAGAATTGGATGGCAGCAAGTGAAATGGATAGTATCAAAGAAGCAATCAACATGAGATTGTCCAGACTTCAGGAGATAGTAGAGGATAGAACATTCCAGTGTTCCATGGGGGTCCATGGAGTCATGAAAAGTCATGTATTACTGAACAATTAAAAATCTTAAAAATTGCATATAAACATATAATGTATGTATACATATATGCCAGTGACCACTTTACAAGTTTATGGGGAATTTTTTCTTTGCTATTTCTAATATCTAACTCTAATATGTAGAAACATTATTTGAGTTCCACAAAATCATACTTGGTAAAAGCAAAACAACCTTTTGAGTGTTCAAATGTACATTTAAAATAAGCCAAACCTATTTTTAAAAAGTGCCTCTGGAAACATTGTCTTCAAAGAATATCATGACATGATGAAAATATAGATAACATACCTGAATATATAATAGAATAAGATCTATCTGAACTTTGAAAAGCATTTTTCTATGTTTCAAATTGTTAAGGGAATTCATCCAAAAAGTCAAAGTAACATGAAGACATTCTACTCCCAAGACTTGGAAAAAGTCACTCAGGGAAGCATGATAAATCTCATGGGACATCATTAACAGTCCCCACAAATATTCTTATCATGGTAGAATCAGATACAGCAGGGAAAAATGGCAGACTAGTCATTTTAGGAACTTGTAGAATTTTAGAGCTTTAAAAACCTTCAAATGCAAAAGTGAGTTTTCCAAGGTCACAAAGAATGGCAAAAATTAGTCAAAATACCCAAGATTTCCTGACTTTCTCATTCTGAATAGTTGATATTACATTTGACTGAAGAATAATATATATCTGCACTAAATCAAAATAGCTTAAATTTAGAGAAGGAAAACTATCTTCTCACCTGTATTCAAGAATTATATTATGGCATCTATTTTTTTAAATGGGACTTACACTTATGAAATTACTTTTAACAGGAAAAAATAGCCATAATGGAAATATTTTAAGTGCTATGTAAAATGGTATTTTACTTTAGTATGTGCCCATCATTTGGAGAATATTTAAACAAATCATCATATATAAATTTAATTGGATGTTATTGTGCTGGAACAAATATAACTATGATGAATTCTGAGAAGTTTAAGAAGGTTTATGTGAAGTGACACAAAGTAAACATAACCAAAAATGCATATACAGTTGCTACAATGTAAATAGAAACCAAATGTTGGGTAATTATAATGATTAATAATGACAATAGATAATTAAATGAGAAAAGTTGTACTCCCCTCTTAGCAGGAACAGGCGACTATGGGTATAGAACACTATATATATATATATATATAGTAAGATTCAGTTGATATCTGATTCTCCTAAATGCTTTTATTCTTTTTTTTTTTAACTTTTAGTAGTAAGGAACAGCTTGCAGGCTAACACAAAGAGAAGAAATGATGATGGAGGTGTAAATACAGAAATGAAGATACATAAATGAAGGAGATGTAAATACAAATGATGTCACTACACAATTATTTTAAAGGGGAAATGAACTATATTTTAGATATAAAAGGCACAGATTGCTTACTCAGGAAGTGCATTGTTGGGTTCTGATTGTCCTGGTTTATTCCTTGTCATTGATCGCTTTGTTGTGCCAGCAGCTTGATTGGAAAATAGAGCAAATTCAGCATTACTGAGTCCAAAAGTTCATTCATCTGATTAGCACTATCAATTCAATATGTGGTACTCTCAATAAAAAGAGGTTGCAATTGCTAAATATGAAAGAGTCAATTCTCACTTCAATACTCATGTGAGATTCTTTTTCTATATGAATAGGAGCTAAATGCAAGAAGTAATGGCACTACAGATCTCTTAGGAAACATTAGAAATGCCAAGCTATAACAGGCCATAATGTCTCACTTTCTTTAATAACATCTTTCACCCACTGGGCCTTCATGGGTCTTATGACACTTTCTTTTCTTCTGTGTTTTTTTAGTTCTAGTTTTTCATTTTTAAATATCCAGTAAAAAGGTCAGATCTTTCTTTTTATAACAACAACCTGCAATTAAGGTGACCAGAGAAACTGAAGAAAAAGAAGGAAGAATGAATATTTTAAGCTAAATTTAGTAAAAAATCTGAACTAAAGTCATCATGGCACTGTACATTTTTTAATATTTTGTTTTTTCCCAATTACATGTAAAATGAATTTTAAGATTCTTTTTTTTTAATTTTGAGTTCCAAATTCTCTCTTGCCTTCCCACCTGTCCTCCCTTAATGTCTCTCATCCTTCTTCCCTCCCCAAGAGAGCGAATAATTTGATATAGATGAGAGAAGGAGGAGGAGGAGGAGAGGGAAACAAGAATAAGAACAATAGAGAGAGAGACATGTACTACGTTTTAGTCTGCATTCAGGCACTATCAGTTCTCTCTTCATGGGGCATTGCTAAGAATACACTTTTCACAGGTGTTAATCACAAAATATTTTTTTTTCTCAGTGTATACAGTATTCTTTTAGTTCTGCTCATTCACTTTGCATCAGTTCATGCAAGTCTTCCCAGATTTTTCCAAAATCATCCTGGTCATCATTTGTTATAGCACAATAGCCTTGTACCACAATCGCATACCACAGCTTATTAAACCAATCCTCAATTGATGAACAAACCCCTTGATTTCCAATTCTTTGTTCCACAAAAGAGTTGTTATGCATATTTTTGTAGAAATAGGTCCTTTTCCCTTTTTTAAATCTCTTTGGGATTATAGACTTGTAGTAGCATTGGTGGATCAGAGGTTATGCAAAATTTTAGAGACCTTTGGGCATACTTACAAATTGTTCTTCAGAATAGCTAGATCAGATCCACGACTATGCCAAGTATATCAGTGTCTAAGTTTTCCCACATCCCCTCAAACATTTACCATTTTCCTTTTCTGTCATACTAACCAGTTAGATAGGTGTGAGTTTTTTTAATGTGAATTTTCTCCAATCAAGAATGATTTAGAGCATTTTTTTCATATAACTATAAGCAGCTTTGGTTTCTTCATTCTTTTCATTTTTGATGCTGAAATTTTGATATTCTTTCCTTTTTGATCAAATTAACCATTGGTTTATTTTATTAATTTTTCATAAAATCAGCTTTTAGACTTATTTTAGTTAAATTATTTACTTTAAATTTTCTTGATCTCATATTTGACTTTTAATGTTTTTTAATTGTGGATTTTTTATTTATTCTTTTCTAATTTTTGTGGTTGCCTTCCTATTTTATTATTCTGTTCTTTCTCTAATTTATTAATGTAAGAATTTAGAGATATAAATTTCTCCACAAGTATTGTTTTGGCTATATCCCATAAATTCAGGTATGTTGTCACATTGTTATGGTGCTGCACTTCTATTGAAAACTATATTTTGTGGAGGCAGCTGGGTAGTTCAGTGGATTGAGAGCCAGGCCTAGAGACAGGAGGTCCTAGGGTTAAATCTGGCCTTAGACACTTCCCAGCTATGTGACCCTGAGCAAGTCAGTTAACCCCCATTGTCTAGTCCTTACCACTCTTCTACCTTGGAATCAACACACAATATTTATTCTAAGACAGAAGGTAAGGGTTTTAGGGGGAAAAAACCTATATTTTGTGATGTATGCTATACAGTAGTGGTGTCAAATTCAAATAGACACAAAGGGCACGAAACCATACATGAGTTTAAAATATAACATTATCTGTTTTATTGAATTTTGTTAATTTTGTTAAATATTTGCCAATGATATTTTCATCTTCTTCAGGCAGAATTCAGCATTACTTACAAACATTGGCTGAGAAAGAAACACAGAAAATTGATTTTTGAGATGCTAGATGACTTGGAAGGAATAGGCACATGTTCATAAAAAAGAGCTTTCTTAGATTTTTTTAGGCTTATCAAATATTGATCATAATACTTAACAGTTGTATAGCACTTGAAAGTTTCCAGAGTGCTTTGCATGCATTATCTCATTTGATACTGACAAAGACCCTTAGATGTAGAGGCAGCAGCTATTATAATCCATCTAGTTTGTGAGGCTGAAGCAGTTGTGAATCAGAGAAAGGTTAAGAGTCTTACCCAGGAGCATGCAAGTTGCAAGTAGAGGCAGAATTTCAAGTTAAGTATTTTGTTTTCTTTTGTTGCCATGTTAAGCTACTTCTTTGGTGTTAATTTTAAAATTACCAATATCTGCAAATAGTAAACTCTAAGTGCAGGTAACTTTTATGTAAGATAATAAAGGAAATAAGTAGATATAGTCTCCATCTTCTGATAGTTACCAATCTAAGACTACAGTACAGAAGAATTTTCACAGTCCGTCTCATGTCACATTTTTTGCTTGAAAGATAATTTTGGAAGAAAATTGGAAGAAAGAAATTGCATCATGAGGAATGAGATTTTTATGTTGGAAAATAAAACGAAAAATCTTTTATGCTTTCATATTGCCTTTTGCCCAAGGATCAGAAAACACTTACTAAAAATCATTTCATTAATCTTCACAATACTCCTGTGAGGTAGCAGTTGTCAAGAATTATATTTTCTACTGTATAGATGGAGAAACTGATGTAAGGGGGCCTATAAAATATCATACATATGGACATACTGGTGACATTAAAAATAGAATTCAAACTCCTTTCTCGCATTCTTATGATTCACCTACTAAATCATAGTTCTTTGATTACTAAAATGCTTCCAAATAATTTTGAAAATGGAATTATATTCAACTGTAGATATGATTCTTTCAGTTGTTTTTTTTCCTCATATTTTGTTTCAATCTTGAAAAATCTCTGTAAAAACCTCATGCAAACCTGTGCAAATTACTTATCCCCTATGTAACTTAAGCAACTGTTTAGGGTTTATCTCTCAAATCACAGACAGGGTACAGGTGGCCTGCAGGGAGTTTCAACAATGGAAGCTCACCATCTTCATAAAATCATAGATTCTTCCAGAATTTTGATATCATGGATTGTAAGTTGGATAAGGGATTGAAGAGGGATAACTATGTACACTACAGTAATCATTCTGTCACTGATTGACAACAGATTTCAAAGTAAGTTCTTTAATTGTTTTCCCATCTATAAAATATAAAAGACATTTCTATCTAACTGGAAATGTGACTATATAAAGCATGTTGAAATCTTTGGAATAAAAGTAAACTAGGCTTACAACAAACACAGCTAGATTCCCCTATGATAGTTTCATGTCCTCTTAGTGTCTTACTTTATATTTATTCATATTTACTCCATATTTATTTATACATATATATTTTTCTTAATATTTATTTATATTTTGCACCACACATATTAGGTGCTTTTCTTTGTATCCTCAGGGCTTAAAACAGTGGCCAACACATAGTAGGTGCCTAATAAATGTATATTGACTTTAAAAAATTACTGAATTGAAGGAAACTAAAAAGAATTTAATAATACCTGAAATTACCCAGACAGGTAAGTAAAAATTACATGAAAATCTAAAGAATAAGAAAACATATCCCACTAATAATTAAAGATTCAAATCAAGTAAAGGAGAAGAAATTAGGACATATTGGACAAAATAAACACAAACATCAAAGGACTCTAAGAAAAGGTACTTGAATATTGGTTGAAGAACCATCATTGACAATTCAAAAGAAATCTTATTCACAGTTTTCAATGGATTCTGTATTTCACAGTTTCAATGAAGCAAACAAACAAGCAAAAAACCTTGGTGTTTTGTTAAGAACACTGGCAAACCCTACTAGGTTTGTACCCCAAAGAGATAATAAGGAAAAATACTTGTTCAAAAATATTTATAGCTGCACTCTTTGTGGTGGCAAAAATAATTGGAAGATGAGGGGGCGTCCCTTGATTGGGGAATGGTTGAACAAATTGTAGTATCTGATGGTGATGGAATACTATTGTGCTAAAAGGAATGATGATCTGGAGGATTTCTATATGAACTGGAAGAACCTCAATGAACTGATGCAAAGTAAAATGAGCAGAACCAGAAGAACATTGTACACAGAAAGTAAAGCATTGTGGAATAATCCAATGTAATGGACTTTGCTACTAATAGCAATGCAACAAGCCAGGACACTCCTGACAGACTTATGGGAAAGAATGCTATCCATTTGAGTGAAAGAACTATGAGAGTAGAAATGCAAAAGAAAAAACATTACATCACTTATCACATGTATAAAAAAAATCCCTCTATTCCAAAAATGAATACTATGGAAAGAGGTGTCAAATGATAACTTTTGTACAACCTGGTGGAATTGCTTGTCTGATCAGTGGGATGAGGGGGGATTGAACAGGGGAGGGGAAGAAAACAAATCATAGAAACATATTTAAAAATAAAAATTAATTTGATAAGAAAAACATTGACAGGCTGATCACTGGTGATCAACAAGGAATTTAAAATGGAAAAAAAGAGCACTGATAAATGTGATTTAGATAAAGAGGTCAAAGGTAGGAAGATGCATGAAATTTCCTTGTAGATAGGATATAGGCTCAGAGTACACTGTACCAAAAAACCCATGATAGATTGCCCTCTTTGTGTTTTCCTTGAGAATTACCAAATATGATTACAGAAAGAAAAAGAAAGAAACCTTATTTGAGAGCTGGGATCATTAAGACAGGAGAAAATGCAGAGGAGAATCTTTTTGTCACTCAGGATCTCTAACATTTGAAAGGCTTCACAGTATTGTATCTTGTCACCAACTCACCCAAAACATAAATATTTTAGTGTTGTTGGCTTTTGCTTAGCCTTCACACTCTTTTGCCCATAAGCCCTCATTCAGGCAGAAAACACACTCCAATAGCTGGCAAAGCTTTAATAGTAACCTAAGGCCACCAACAGATGTTCTTTTGTCTGCTTTCTGTGATGTTCTCAACTACCTAGAACTATGGAGTGGAAAATCCTTATCTTTGCCATCCATCTATTGCCTGTAACTTTGATTTGTGTGTATCAGGGAAAAACACAAGAACACATAGAAAAAAGAAGGGTACAATAGACAAAATGAGAGAATGGAGATAGCATGAAAGAACAGTGATCAACCTGGAAGAAGATCTTACAAAGGAAAGTTTGATGGAGAAACAGATGGAATAATGAATAAAGGGAGATTGAAATAAGGATTACAGTAGAAAATTCACTCAATTTTGGTAGTCATACAAGTATGAAAAGAAAAGTTCTAAAGGCTTATTCAAGAAACAGCTTTGGAATTCTACAGTATTATAGTATTTTTGTTTTTAAGAAAAGTTTAAGGAAAGGAAAATTAGGAAGTGTTTGGATTTAATTGGGAACCTTTAGAGAAGTAATATGATAATAAGCATAAAACCTAGCTTGATGTGTGAAAAATAGTATATTGATCACAGCTCCATCTGGGACAAACTATTTCAAATAACTTTTGGCCTTTTTACAACTGGAATAATCTGAAACATTTTTCTACCCAATCATCCAAAGTTTCCTTCAGCATTCAGAATACAAAAAGTGAAAGTAAAATCTATTGTTTTATTCTATTTTATTCCAATTTTAACTTGGGAATAAATGTCTTAAAAACTTACAATCTCTTCAGTGAATCCAGATTAGAAAAACTCCCAGATGGAATTTTAGACAATTTATTGTTGTGCAGAAATCTGAAAAACAGAAAATAATGCTTGATTAAAGTGCAATAATAATAAAGGTTTTTAAAACAGACATTATTCTAAAACAGATAAGTAACTTTTAAAACAGATATTATAGCTAGGTGGTATATTAGATGGAAAGCTGGGCCAGGAGTCAGGAAGATTTGAGTTCAAATCTGGCCTCAGTCTCTATGCTATGTGAGTCTATAGCTATGTGACCCTGAGTAAGTCTTCCTCATCTATAAAATACCAGGAAGAGTTGAACATGACTGAAAAACAAGTGAACAACAATTATTACACAAAGGATGATGTCTTTTAAAAATAAAATTAATAATAATAATAATAAATTTTTAAATTTTTAAATAAAATTTTCCCAGAAATTTATAAGAATAAGTGTTAAGGATCTGTTTTAGAAGTACGGATCAAGGTTTCAGCTATGTGACTTAGTGGATTAAAAGCCAAGCCTAGAGAAGGGGGGTTGGGGTTCAAATTTGGTCTCAGACTTTTTCTAGCTGTGTGACCCTGGCCAAGTCAGTTAACCTCCATTCCTTAGCACCCACTGCTTTTCTGCCCTAAAACCCATACACTCTATTGATTTTTAGATGATAGGTAAAGATTTAGGGAAAAAAAAAAGGTATTGATTAAAGATCTCCTATATATGGCATAGACAGCAAGAGTGTTGGACTTGGAGTAAAGAAGGCCTGAGTTTGAAATTTACCAGGTCTGAGATCCTAGGCAAATCACTTAACTACTCTGTGCCTCAGTTTCTCCATCTGTAAAACAAGGACGCTTGGCTTGGCTGACCTTGAAGGTCCTTGCTAATTCTAAATCTATCACCCTATGATCAGGCATTGAGTTGAATCTCTCCATAATATGAACAAACACTATTAAACAGCAAAATCCAGGACCCCGTTTTCAGTTTCAGTATTTGTCCAAATACTTAGACTACAGTCTCATCACTCTGAGCTTTATTGCCTTTTGCTTAGTGAAAGACACTTCCTGGTATGCAGTGATCCATAAAAATGAGATTTTGACCATATCCCAATAGAACATCACGGGAAATAGACAATGCTTTTGCTAAACAATACGCAACAATTGAAAACTAATGAGGTGTTAGAGGTTTATAGCTTTGGAGTCATTAGTGAATCCTGTTGGGCTGGTAGGTGATGATCTTTTAAGAAACCTCCCACTTTATTCTCAGTTGATTGAGCACTCTCAGCAGGGTTATTGAACTCACTGGCTGTGGCACAACTGATTCTGACTGTTTGTAGTTATTAAAAACCCTATGCTACTTTGCAATAGAATAAGGTTTTAAGTTCAGGGTATAATATTCTCTGCTGGTTTAGTTTCAGTAGATGCAGGAATTGTTTTTTTTTGGATATTGACTATTTAATGTATGTTATCTTCAGTATAACAGAAATCTCTAAGAACTATTATCTTTCTTATAGAAACTATTTGAGACATTTAAATGAAATACTAAGAAAATATTGTATATGACCATAAAATGTATTGACTCAAAGAAAGAAAATAAAGGAAATGGTAAACAGCTGCTTATTTTAATAAACATGTCAAACAAAGGAAATATCCATACACGAAACATATTAAAATATGCAGGAATCACATCATTGAATAATTTTACAATTTTCATGATATGTGCATCTTTTGGTTCACTTGTAATCCTGAACTTCTTCAAATTTGTACTCTAAGATAAACATACACTTATGTACATATACATCCATTATATAGTATGTGTGCATGTATGTATTTATTATACTATTGCATATAGATAAAATATGTGTATAATAATAAAATATATGGGCAAATATGTACACACATGCATGTCATCACTTCTCCTCACTCATGATATCAGTGCCTTTTTCCTCTATTTGTGAAGAAACTCACAAGATTAAGAAGAAGGATTATAATGGTCCGGAATTACTTTATTTATTTATTTATTATGTCAGTAATGTATTTTCAAAAACTGTCAGGTGAGAAAGGTCCAGACCCTCCTCCTGAATTGCTATGGCAGGGAAAGTCAAAATCAAGACAGACTAATTGGAACAGTCAGGCATTCAGGTCAAACAAGCAGGACAGGATTTAAAATGTGGTCACTGAGACCTCATGTAGAGTGAAAGCATAAAAATATAGTCCCAGAAAGTCTGACTATTAGGCCAGTGACAATCTTGGCTGAACTAGGGGAAAATGATAGAGAAAGCCTCTCTAGTTGGGTTTATGTCTTGAGACAGTTTAGAACCAGACATTGGTGAAACACAGATCTGAGGAGTGTGTACCTGTGCAAGACGATATCTATAGTCTCAGAAATTAACACTAAAACTTTAATAAGTTCTACTCCCCAAAAGGAATTATAAAGAACCCACAAGGATGTAGAGGCAGTGAGTATAGACTATACTTTTTAAGTATTAAGACATGAAAGTAAAGAGAAATATAGGATGACATTGAACAGATGACAAGGTAAAAGGGAATTTTTTAAGGAAAGAGGATTTGATCATGGTTGTAGTAGCCAGCAGGGAAGGAGCCAACAGATAAGAAAATATTGAAGATGAGTGATTTTTAGGAAAATTTTGACTGGGGAAATCCCCCCAAAAATAATAGGATAAAATGTGATCAAGAACACAAGTGAAAGAATTATTTTCTTGGAAAGTAGAAAATTGAGATTAGATAGAAGTAAAGGAAGAGGTATGGTAATATCAAGAAGTCTTCTCAGTAAAGTCATAAGGAAGTAATGGGATGTTATTAAGAAATTAAGGAGATTGGAGTAAGAGATATGTACAGATTCAACAAGATAAAAAGGAGAAGGGGGATATTCTAGGTACAAGAAACAATCTAGTCCATCTCCCTGAGAGGACAAGCAATCTGATATAGATTTTACATGTGCAATCATGTAAAACATTTTTTCCACATTAGTACTTTTGTTAAATAAAATTTGAACAAAAAAATTTAAGTGAAATATAGTATTCTTTGGGCTGGATTTTGAAACCATCAGTTCTTTCTCTGGAGGAAGCTGGCATTTTTCCTGTTGGGAATATCTTAGATTATTGTATTGCTGAGAATAGCTCAGTCATTCATATTTGTTCATTATTGTTGTTAGTGTGCACAATGTTCTCCTGGTTCTGCTCATTTCACTCTGCATCAGTTCATGTAAATATTTTCAGGTTTTTCTGAAATCATCCTGCTATCACTTCTTATAGCATAATACCATTTTATTACAATCTATTTATACACCAATCATTCCAACACTACTTGTTCAGTCACTCCCCTCATTTTCCAACTCTTTCTCACCACAACAAAGGGCTGCTATAAATATTTTTGCACAAATAGATCCTTTTGTTTTTTTTTTATCTCTTTGGAACAAAGACCCAGTGATATTTCTGGGGAAAGGGGTATGCAAGGTATTATAGTCTTTGGGGAATGGCTACAAATTGCAATACAGAATAAATAGATCAGTTCATACCTCTCCCAACAGCGCATTAGTGCCACCATTTTTCCAAATCCCCTCTACCATTTGTTATTTCCTTTTCTGTCATAATAGCCAATACCAAGTGGTACCTCAGAGTTGTTTTATTTTCATTTCACTAATCAATAGTGATTTTGAGAATAGATGACTCTTCTTAAAATCTCTGTAGGGCTTATTAGTGGAGTACAAGTTTCATATGAATAGAAAGTGTGATAAAGCAGCCCACAAAACTAATATAATCTCAGCTGAGTATAAATGAGCATAGCATCAAAAATAAGGCATGTAATCACCTGAATTAGGCAGCTGCTATATGACTCAGCACATATGGGTTTTTGGACCTGGAGTCAAGAAAATCTGAGTTAGGGGGGCAGCTGGGTAGCTCAGTGGATTGAGAGCCAGGTTTAGAGGCAGGAGGTCCTAGGTTCAAATATGGCCTCAGATATTTCCCAGCTGTGTGACCCTGGGCAAGTCACTTAACCCCCATTGCCTAGCTCTTACCACTCTTCTGCCTTGGAACCAATACACAGTATTGACTCCAAGATGGAAGGTAAAGGGTTTAAAAAAAATCTGAGTTAAAACCCAGCCTGAAATACTTACTTGTCTGGGTGAACCTAGGCAAGACACTAAATCTGAATTTCTTCCTTTGTAAAATGAGGATCATAATAGCATCAATCTCTGAGAATTGTTGCAAGGTTAAATGAGATATTTATAAAATGTTTTGTACACTTTGAAGCAAGAGATAAGTGCTACCTACTATTATCATCATATATTACTACTCTGCTTTCATCATATCAAATTTGGAGAACTGTGTTCAGCTCCAGAAAGCCATTTTAAGGAGAATATTTATGATTCAAAGATCATCCTATGAAGGGCAACCAGGATGGTAAAGGCTGTTGAGTTCATGTGACAAAAGAACCAACTGAAACAACAGAGGATACTCTAACTACAACAACAGAGGACTTGACAAGGGGGCAAGGTATAGAACAAGAGCTGGGTTGAAATATCTGAAGGGTTGTCATAAGGAAGAAGAATTAGATTTGTTCCTTTTGGTGCCAGAAGCCAGAATCAAGAGAAGCAAATGGATGCTACAAAGAGGAAAATTAAGCTTGATGTGAGGGAAAGCTTCTCAATAATGAAAGCTATCCAAAAGTAGAATGAGTTGCCTTAGGAGACATTGAGTCAAATGTATGTTTGGATTACATGTTTATAAATATATATGATGGATATATATCATAATGTTAATTGTGTGTATATTTTTTATTTATATTTACTGTCTATAGATAAATAATTCAGTCACTTTTCAGTCTTGTCTAATTCTTTGTGAGCCCATTTTGGGGTTTTCTTTAGAAAAGATCCTGAAGTGATTTGCCACTTTACAGATGAGAAAACTGAGGCAAACTGGGTGAATGACTTGCCCAGGATTACACAGGTAGTAAGGGTCCAAGGCAAGATTTGAAGTCAGTAAGATAAGTCTTCTGGACTTCAGACACAGCACTTTCTCTGCTGTACCACCTAATTGTTCCATGGATTGATAGATACAAGTACAAATCCTCACTAATACCATTCTTCCGCGTGAATAAGAGAGCCAGCTACTTCAAGTTAGTGTAAACTGCATATAAAAAATATATTATTATTATATATATAAACTGCATATAAAAAAGGGGGAAAGAGCAGGAGCTCATAACATAATAACATGAGCCCATTTTGCATATGCATAAAATGTAGATAAAATAACAGCCAAGTGCCCTTGCTGAAAGCTGTTTGGGGTTTGAGTGTAGAAATTAGTCCTTACATAGAAACCTTCAGAAGGCAAATAAACAATTCATTTTCTGCCTATATTCCTTAATTTTTGCTTTAGTGGGAAAATATTAAGTTAAGAGACTACACATGATATGAATGTTAGCTATAATTTAGTTCAATCTCAAAGCATCTTTAAAAAAAGCAAAATTAAAATTTCACAGGGGTATTCTCCTGTGAGGGAAGAAGGAAAGAAGGAATGAGTCCCCAAAGGACCTCTGGTTTTTCAAGTATAAGATCTCTGATTATAACTCTTTGTTTTCCCTCATCCTAGACAATAAGTCAAATCTGTATCTCTTAGACTTCCTGGAGAATAGTCTATAGTGGGCCAAAAGGTCACCCAGTGGCTCTAGATCATCAAGGCAGGTTAAATTAACCAAAAAGAAACAAAGTGCTAGAGAAGGCACTACTCACAGTCGCTCCAATTTCTGAAGGTCTCCAAAGGTTTCTGGCTGAAGTGTTTCTATTTGGTTGAAATGAATATACCTGAAAGGAACAAAACACAGAGTTAGGAGATCCTTTTTTTCTGGGAGCTGCAATAATCAGCTTGTAAGGAATTGGCACTGACGGGGAAGATGTGGCCTTAGCTAACCCAAAGTACCACAGACACTCGGAAACAAGAAACTATGTAAGATCCTTCAGTGATTTTCTTTTTTTTTTCCTCCTGTTATTGGTCAAACTCAGTGTAGGACTCTGCTAGGAAAAGTAAACCTGATACCTGGATTATGGGGAGCAGCCTAAAATTTATCACTGGAAGGGAGCCAACCCAAGGAAGAAATGAATTGTCTGGTAAAATCATTATTTGATTTAATGATTCAATGGAAGTAAAATCAACTCCATGATAATTAGGATTAAGTCACTGACACTTAAGTTGCTGGATCTTAAAGAAACTTGGCAGAAGAATCAGATGGGGTGGACACCGCTGAAAGCAATAATTCCTTTTTATTTGATATGTTGGGGACAAGGTAGAGGGCCTGGGTTAGGTGTTATAAGGCTTACCTGGAAATACTCAGGAAAGAGAGAAAGAAAAGTAAAGGAAATATCAAAAGAAAGCCCACAGCTAGACACACTCACACAACACAACACATGAGTCCACTAGGTTTAACAGGTGGTAATCAGAGTAGTCCATCAAACAGACACTTTGAAAGTAGAATTGGGGAAATATGGGTAATGAATTCAACCAGGGGTAACACTAAGGAGTCTTCTTGCATAACCTTTAAGCCATGGCAAAAAGAAGAAAGGATAACAAGGTGGCAGGGAAAAAATGCTGGGCCTGAAGTCAAGAAAACTCATATTCCTGAGTTCAAATGTGGCCTCAGACACTTACTAACTGTGGGGTCCTGGGCGAGTAATTTAATCCTGTTTCTCTCAGTTCCTCATCCATTAAATGAACTGGAGAAGAAAGTGGCAAACCACTGCAGTATCTTTGCCAAGAAAATCCCAAAATAGTGTCACAAAAAAACTGTACAACAACAACAAAGGAGAAATTCAGGATAATTTCACCAAAAGCTGCTTCCAGGATGTGGAGCACAGCTTCCTCCAGTTCTCTGAGCACTCTCAAGCACCCTGAGACCCTGGAGCACATCTTTTCTTTCCATGAGGGCTATGCCAGGGTCAGGGAAGTTCAGGCATTTTATAAGAAAGTGTGAAGAGCCTCTCAGACAAGTCTGATTGGTTTCATGGGCCCGAGATGTCAATCAGCTAGAGCAGTAATGTCCCAAGCAGGGGCATGTGCTCCTCTGGTGTATGTGACCTTATCCAGGGGAGCCACCAACAGGGCAGAAGGGTTGTGTAATCAACCATTGGGAGGGAGAAAGGTGGATGACATTCCACACTGCCTGTTATATCTTGTAAGGATTGTTTCCAATACAATCACACTACCCTGATTTCCCAATTGGTCTTTATGCTCTGCTCTGTGAGCCCCTTTTCTGAGCTGAGCAAATGCTCCCTGAGGGCTATAGAGTTTGAGGGACACTAGGAAAATGAGATGCAGACCCTTTTTTTCCCAAGAGTACCTTGTGACTGGGACAGGTACCATTAAGAGGGTGAGCTCTGTGCCAGGGATAAAGATTATAAATCAGAATCCCATTTCTCTTTTCCATTTTGGGTGGGACAGAGTGAGGCATACAGGTTGAGCATGTATACATGGTTTGATTGTGATGTCCAACATAGATATTAATAGACTACCCTTCCCCCAAAAACACCCTTCTTTCAAACTTCCCTATCACCATCCAGGGGTGATCCTTCCAGTCACCTAGGATTTCATACCCTCAGTGTCATCTTCAAGTCCTTTCTTTATCTCATGCAATCAGATGACAAATTCTGTTACTATATCTTCACATCTATTTATATCACTTCTATTCTTTACAGGCACACACAGCAACCTCCCAAACACATACCCTTATCATCCGAGGCTTAGACTATTGCAGTAGATTCCTAGATTATTCCTTGTCTCAGGTTTTCTACTCCAGTCTATTCTAAATACATTTGCCAAAGTGATTTTCCTAAAATGCAAAATGGTCTATGTCACTTCCCTACTCAATAAACTCTATCACCTCTAGAATCAAATTATTTTTATCTCATCTGCTTTTAATTTCCATTTCAGTATAAATTACACTATGGACCTAATGATTAGTATAGTATCACCTACATTTAATAAATAAGTAAAGATATACATGGACAGGTACTCAAAAGTTTTAATTGATTAGACTACATAATAAGAAAAAATTGAAGTCCACTGAGCCAAGCATTGGAATTTTCCAGATAGGAACAGAAGATTATAGTCATGAGGATTAACACAGAAAGAGCAGAAATCTGAAAGAACCAAAAAGGAGGAAGAATATGAGTTGAACAGATACAACTGTTGTATAAAGATCAGAACAGAAAAATGTAAAGTTTTTCAAACATGAAATAACAATGCAAATAGAAAGAGGTGTTTTAGGGTTTGTTTGGTTTTTTGCATTTTGAAAAATAATACAACATTTTCAAATCCAAGATAAAAAGGAAGATTAATAGGCTTACACTTAGTAGTATACACATATTATTTATAAATTTGTCTCATTTTTGGAGAGGGCATGAAGGAAAATATACTAAAGCTTTGGGGATGAAATGCTCTCAGAATTCAGGGTTCACTCATGGTACAGGCATTTTTACATTCATCATATTTACATACTCAATTAAAGACAAAGTCCTTTGATTAATAGCAATATTGAAATCACATGGGTTTCTATTCCCTTCAGAAATCAAATTAACAGGCATGCTCTCAAAAGCAGAACAAGGAAAAATACATACATGGTGAATCCAACTAATATGTAGTAGAATCTTTGGTGCCTGACTACATCCAACTCTTAAGAAATGTGAATATCACCCCCTTCTATTCATTTCTTATTGTAGCTACTTCAAGACATTGAAATTAAAACTAAGCATGAAATATTACAAGTTACAATGAATTGACCCTAAAAAGTACCCAAAATAGAAAAAGAAAAAAATAAATGGTACCCAAATTGTTCCTCAAAACAACTAAACTATAACATGAGAATATGTATGAGAAGCACTATAAAATTCTGAAGTTTAAAAAGTTACTAATTCAAAGTAAGTACACCCAAAACAGAAAAGCTGTATGTGTGAATCTACCTTAGAACATTTGGTTAAGGCTATTCCCCATTTTAAACAATGAAGGTACTTGATCAGGAATGTATTGGGAACTTTAAAATTATTCCACCCATCCTTAGGCATACTTTAGGGGAAGATAAAGTTGTAAACTCCTTACTGAACAATGAAAAAGTACTTAACTCATACTTATAGTGAGGCCAAAAGCCCTTAAGCTAGGTTTATTTTTAGATTTAATACAAAAGGGTGCTAAGTACCTATGAAGATCAAATTAATCACTAAAAGGTCAGGCAACTTGCAAGGGAAACCTTAGCAAAGAGGTGTGAAGTACTCAGAAGTTTTAGTCTACCCAGAGAAGGTCATAACAAGATGTGAATTAAGAATGGTCAGTCCTTTGGAAAATGTCTACTGTGATTGATAGATGTGAAAACTTAGGGGAGGTGTCATAGGAGAAAATTCTCTTTAAAAGGAGGTCAGAGGCCTCTGGACTTAGTTCAGCTTAGGAAGCTGAATTGGAGTCTCTCGGTGGCTGAACTTAGTTGAGCTCAGGAGCTGAACTGGAGGGTCTCTCTGAACACTAGAGTTTTGTTTGGAAGGATCTTGTGGTGAGGGATTAAAGACTGACTTAGTTTTCTCTCTTAAGGAGAAAGGCCTAGGCCATTGGCCTAGGCCCTATTTCCTCTTACTCTCTCTCTCTCCCTTTCTTTAATTCCTTCATTTGTATTAATTAAAATCTCCATAAAACCCAACTGACTTGGGTATTTCATATTTGGGAATTTTTCCCATGGCGACCACTTATTTTTTATTTAAATCAAGACACTAAAAATTATCTTTATGATTTTGGCAATTCAAAGTCTTGAACCCACATTTTCATGGTCACAGTTTATGGCAACCACTCTTTTGTCTGTAACATATGTTACTTTAGGTTTCAAAATCTATATAAAAATATTTAAAGTATATTGGTCACAATGTCTGCTTCTAAAAAGGAAAACAGTTAGAAAGAGAGATGAACATTCAGATTCATGTAAATCTTATTTTTTCCCCTTTGATGTTACCATTTTTAAGATAGTTAGTGAGATAGATTTTGAATAAGAATAGTGATAACCAAATAAAATGGAAACTACTAGAGACAGAGTTTTATTCCTGCCTTAGGAATCTGAAAGTCATCTTCTGTCTTTATTTCCCTCTGTTCTTTGGTATCCTGTCCTTTAGTCACATGGCTTCCATCATCAATACTGGTATTCCTTCATCTATGGCCAAAATATTCTCTATTGATAAATGGTGAAGCCTATTTTTAGCCTGAGGAACTAAGGTAGTTCATTGAGATGATATAATTTTATGCATATCCTGGAACAATGTAAGGGCCTCACAAACAAGAACTCACAAACTGGAATCCATAGTTTAACAATGTGATTTTTAGTTAGTCATTTTACTTATAAATGTATTTTAATCATTTATATCCTACCTGCTTCTAAAAAGCAGTTAAGGCACACTACAAGATCAAGACATAAACACAGGGAAAACTGGAAACCAAGATAACCAAAACAGAGGAAAAAAAGGAGAAATTAATGTACCAAAGCACCTGTGCATGAATTTGTTTCTACCACTGAGCACTAAACTTAGAACTGAGTATCTTAAAAGCTAATATAATGTTGAGTTATATAGTTCTCATTGTCTAATAAAAACAGTGTTCAAGTTCATCTGCAGAGACAAATATTTCCTAGCACTAAATTTTAGGAGAAATTAATCACTTGGGTATTTCTGTGAGAGTTACCAAGTACCATAATGGACATTGCTATCATCTATAATTTTACGAAAGATGCAGACATTCTTCAAATGGACATTTCTTATATCAAGAGTATAAAAGCTGAAGGCATAACATTAAATCTGAGTCAGAACATTTTTTTTCTGGAAGCTAAGATAATCATATCAATAGCACATATTTTTCTGATGTCCTAACTTAATGTAGGTATAGATCTTAGACATCCTGAGGGAACAGATGGTTAACACATAGATTTGAAGATGTCGCTCAAATATCAGTTGTCTCAAGCAAATTTGTGGCAAGTTAAAGGTCTCATCCAACCCATGACTGAACTACCTGATGAGCATCTTAAGGGTTGATTATTTTATGTTGATGATATGTGCTTTAGAGATTTTCAGGAGGTAGAGCTAATATACTTTAGGAAGCAGTTAATGCTCTTATGTTTCTCAGCCAGAAAGATTAATATCTCATTTTCTAACAATATGATCTGTAGGAAGAGGCAACATGACATAGTGGATAGAAAGATCTGTTGTAGAATCAGGAAGACTTGGGTTCAACCCTAAAAAAAAAAAGTTGTGTGACCATGGGAAATGTAACCCAATAGAACCCCAAGCAAGTCTCAAAAACTCCTATGTGCAGTCATTCAACTGCATAGGTTAAAATAGTTCTCTCCAGCAAAATAAAGCATAGATCTTCTTATTCTCTTCCTACTCTATTGTACACCAAAATAAAATAAGGATGCTACTCTCACTGGACAAGGCCACATTTTCTCTCAAGAAATAATTTAAATTTTGATCTACTAATGAATTTAGAGAAGTTTTGGTTCAGATCCCAGAGTTCTTTGCCATAAAGCATAGAAGGGACAGTTTTCATCTGAACAAATTGAATGGCAGGTATTGCAAATCAGTTGTGTGGACCATAGATGTACATTAGTATGGCCCCAAAAAGAGTGTTTTATTTTGAATGAAACTGCATCCTTGTGAATCTTCCAGTATAACTCATAACCATAAGTAGATGAATTCTTAAAGAATGACTATCATATATAATAATGTAAATTTTAATATAATAGATTCTAAGCTACTCTCACAATAATTAACTAAAGTCAAGCTGCTTAGGATTGCTCTTGGTTTCAGATAATAAAACTATGCCATCGGTGTAAAAGAGGTACTTATTTTGTCAGCAAGAAAACTCCTGGGACCACTTTCAGCTTTACCTGATTGATCAGGTGATTTAAAGTAGATGGAGCCCAACTAGAAAAAGCTAAGTGGAGAATGTAGAAAGAAATGTATAACTGACTCAGAGATGAGTCACATAACTCATGCAGTCATTAACAGAGGTTTTTGTTCTTTGATGGCAAGGATTGTATTCTCAAGGACTAGCATGGTATCTGACACAATACTTTTTAAAAAATTGAATTGAAACTATATCATGTTCAGCTCTGTCCCTAGATCAGCCTTTATTTCTGGAACTGATAAAGAACCCCAAAGTTTCATATTTGTTTCCTAGGGGTTTTTTCCCCTGTTCATATGTTTAAAAAATAAATTAATTATTTAAGAATATTTTTTCACTTCACAAGAGGGAGAATTATAAGAATCTCCAGTGTGTAAATGAGTTAGATCCCTTGGCTTGCTTTCTCTCAAATCTGAGTTACTTCAATCTTTTATTATCACTTCCTTCAAATAGGAAAGAGGGGAACTTAAACCCAGCCAGCATTCATCATAAATATCCTGGATTGTCTGCAAATCGTTCTTAATTATCTGGGACATGAAGATGATGAGGCCAGTTGGTCTGTGATATAATCAGATGGCATTCCATAAATGCAGGAAGAAAAAAGGCACAAACTTCAAAATAATGACTTATCCCTCCCCTCAATTTTTTTGTTATTTTCTAGTTTGTCATTGCTATAAGTAGTGTTTAAATGTTGACCATACAATTTATTTCTAGACTGTTACAGTGATTTCTACATTCTTGGATCTGAAAATGTTTCCTTACATATGTCTAAAAACTATCAATATGGGGGAAATGAGGTGGCTTAGTGGATAGAGAGTCATGTTTAGAGCTGGGAGGTCTTGAGTTCAAATCTGGATTCAGATATTTCCCAGTTATATGACCCTGGACAAGTCACTTAACCTCCATGGCCTAGTTCTAATGGCTCTTCTGCCTGGGAACCAATACTTAGTATCAATTCTAAGACCAAAAGTAATTTTTAAAAATCTATCAATATACTTTAACATTCCCATGAAATATTGTGCATATGTATCTACTTGACACATTTCTTTTTTAGGGAGGAACTTGGTCATTAAGTTCACTCTAGAATGAAAGGCCCTATTGCTACTCATTTGTACAATGCTTTCCTTTGAATACAATATGCCAATTCCATCAGCCAAGAAGTGTAAACACTCATATCTGTGATGGCTTCAATGTAAAACCTCTAAATCTATGAATTGTTACCTGTACATAGTCTAAAGTATAAATCAGAAAACTGAGGTATAAGTTTTAATAAAAAAAAAATTCATGAAAGTATAATGATTCATTATCCAGAAAAGCTATGATTTCCTTGGGGAAAGACTTCAAACTTTGAGACACAGATGAGTTGTATTACCGTATATCTGCAATTACATCTGTTTAATTACATTTCTCATGACAATAACATAGAATCATAGACCATAAATCATCTGAGGGTCATCTGACCAGTTCCTCTTTCCCAAAAGTAAATGAAAATGCCAACCTCATTTCATTCAATGTCTCATGAGAAAACGTCATTTTTAGTAGTGAGTCAATGTCCACCTATAATACTACCACCAAGCACTATAGGATTGAAAGACTAATCGAGAGACACATTTCCAACTTAGCCAAAACACCTAAAATAAGAATATGTGGCCCAAATTAAGAAACAAAAAATCTAGATGGAGAATGACTTTCAGAAGGTATAAGTTAATGGTATTGATTTACCTTTCAGCATGCATTTTCTGAGCCAAATAAAAGCAAATGCCCTGAGGCTGGGAATTGCCTTGGCAACTCTGATCTAGCTTAAGAGAAGAATAAATGATGTGAAGTGTATTTATCTGTAGCTAACAATAAAGTTGGGTGGAATATGGTTGAGGAATAGTCAGACATTAAAGAAACTACTTTCCATTTTCTTAAAGCCCTTTTATCTCTGTTGCAAGGGACAAATGAAGCCTCTCAGAAAGGAGTAACATCTGCATGGGCAATAAAGACTCTGAAAGGCAAGGGCACTCCCCATGTCTGTGTGTCTGAAGATGAAACTGTAAGTGGAAGGAAGATAATCCTACTGGAGTAAAACCACAGGGAATGGTAGCCAACAGCAGCAGCCTCCTTAATGATTTTCTAGTCAAGGTGTCAAGTCAGCAGTACTCTGTTTGGATCAAAGGAATTGGGGGCAGATCTTAGCTCTGCCACTTACTACCTCTGTGATCTTGAACAAGTTACTTCTCTGGGTCTTGGTTTCCTTAAATGTAAAATAAAGGAGGTGGACCTAAATAATCACAAATTTCCCTTCCATCTCTAAGTCTGTGACTTTGTAGACTAATAATTAACAATGCTTTCTACTATTACTATGATTCAAAGATTCATTATGATTTACATTGGACTACAACATTCCTCTCTTTCTTCAGAGAGTCTAAGATTAAAAAGGAATGCCTCTAGATTCATAATAGTCTTTAGGGATCTCTATTCAACCAACAAATGATTCTTGTAGTTAGGAGTTAAATATCTGAATAGGCAATCTTTATTTGGGAAAATAGCTATTTTGATTTACATTGTTTTAAGAAAAGTTTGATTAAATTACCATAATCACTGAGTTATGAAAATAATCAGTGTGGCAAAGAAAAAAATTTTACTGTAGTTAAATTTGTTATGCTTATGTCAATAAATGGTTCAATTAGAATTTAATTTTAATAGAACTTTTCAGTCCATTAATTTTGTTGTTGCTGTTTCTGACTTGGGTGTGAATAAAGTATAGGACCTGGAATCAGATATACCTGAGCTTGAATCCTGCCTCAGATATTCCTTACCTGTGTAATCTTGGGTAAGTCATTAAACTCTTTTACCTCAGTTTCTTCATGTGTACAATTTAGATAATAATAGTATCTATTTCACAGGGTTGTTGTGAGTATCAAATAAGTTAACATAAGAAGGGCTCTTGGCAAACCTTAAAATGCTATGTAAATACTATTAATGTTTACAAATCACTTGAGAAAGATCAAAGATGTTTTTAAAATAAAGTCACCAAATCAATACACTATAAAACAATTGAAATGGACTTTTGATTCCTTGTTTCTATTTAACATCACAAAGTTACCCTTATTGAGCAGACATCTATATAAACATGCATATAACCACATTATCTTCCAACTCTACTAAAGTCCTATTCTGAAGCTTCCTTCTGGTACTGTGGTAATCTTGGTTTTTCAAAGCATAGCCCAGCAAATCACAATTTCTAATGGATCTTCCAAAACTGAAAAGGTCTCAAATGAGAACATGAATGTCAAAATATAAGAATCTTAATATTAAAAATTGTATTGGCATGTAATCTGGAAAAAAATTAAATTTATTATTTTTAAAAGGAATAATACATCTGTTTTAGCTAAGTAAATTTTTTGTTACCCATTGAAACCTTATTAGGCATCTCATTTAATTCCTATAGAACACAAACTACCAGGGTACTTATGTTCTAATAATTCTATACTTCTCTATTGTTTAGCCTTTTCTTTTATGTGGGATGGATAAACCACCAATTTTGTGTCTGATTTATGTTTATACATTATGTTACTTTAAAAAAAATTCCCCTTTCTGGAGAGAACCTTTAAACTTTGAGTCCATAACTATTTCTATAATTAGAACTCTTTTAAAAAGTAGCTTTCTTTAGAATAGCTGGGGTGATAGTGAAAAGCCAATGAATGTGAGAATTGGGTACTTTATTTTCCTTTTGAGAAGTCAGACAACCCCAGAGCAATTAATCAGATCAAGCACAGATGGCTGGTAGAGAGCAGGGGTGGCACAGGTTGCCAGTCCCTGTGGTCTCACTCAAGCAGTGCCTAGTGAGCCATTGTATTATATTATTAAATGTCCCTTACATGGACTACTTATAAAACTACATCCTAAAAATCATAGGGGCTATACTTCTGAAATAAGCAAAATGATAGTATTATATACTTATCTGGAAATACTTAGATAAGAAATGCTTAAAAGAAAGTGGGAATGGAGATGATCTCTTATGTTCTTTCTGCTTTATGATTCCATGACTTATGTTATATACATTAAAAAAGACAAAGCAACAGGTTCTGAGATGTGTAGTATATATGTTAATATATACTTATGTGTGTTGCTATGTATATCTAAACATACATGTAAATATGTGTATATATTATGGAGGAATGCTTAGCAGTACTACAATTTTGTATAATGGGGGAAAAGAAAGGAAATTTTAGGTTTTGTTTAATTTTTCAAAAAATTTAAAAAAGTTGAAAAAAATTCTAGTAATCAGAACTTTCCCCAAGTGGAGATGATTGCCTTTTCAGCTAATGAGTCACCTACACTAGAAGAATTCAAGCAGAGTCTGAATGATGTAGGGAATGATGTAGAGGGAATTGATCTTCAGAAGCAGACTGGATTGAAGAACTTTTGTGTGTCCTTTGACCAACACTGAAAATTAATGAGTGTATCTAGAAGAGCTTTACAGTGTTACAAGTATGAGAAGTACATCATAAAAGTCTCAGAGTTCACGGTGAGAAGAGAAAAGCAGTCAGGAGAATACACGCAGCCAAAGGAAAAAATGAAATGCAGAGATGTAAGAAAAATATATAGAAGTGAGGAATGAATTGATCTTGAAACCAAGAGTGAGGAGAATCACTTTGATGGTACAAACCCTACAACTTCTGAGAAGTAAGATAATGTTGGGAAAGGAACAAGCATGAAAGCCCTCCAGTAGGAATGTTTTCTATAAAATACTAGGGAATCCAGTGAGAGAAAGATTAAAATAATCCAGGATGGATATGGCTGTGGGAGACTTTGATTTTGCTTACAGAGATCAAAATTAAAGGGAGAATGTACAGGGTTGCCCTTAGTGGCTAAAAGTGTATGGGTAGGAGGGAGATATAATAATTATAACTTACATTTATAGAGTGCTTTAAGGTTTTCAAAATGTTTTCCTCAATACTGTGAGGCATGTTGTGCATATTACAGCTGAGGAAACTGAGGCTTAGTAAAACTAAGTGACTTGCCCATCATCCTGCCGTGTTGAATCCAGGATTCAAACACGTCATTTCTATGCCCAGCTTTTTACACTCTTCTATGCTTAAGATATGCTGACAACAGAGAGAAGGCTATATTTAAGGCAAATCAAACTCTACAAATCCATGACCTTAATTTCTAAAATAAATCTCAAGAGGAACTGGTGATATGTAGAAGCAAGGGAGAGTGATCTTTCTTCCTTGCTTTGGGGACAATGGGAATGATGGCTATGGGGTGATTATATGTACAAAAACTCTTGTTCATCTTTAGCAGCAGCTGATCCAGGCTCTCTCCTCTTTGACAGCTGAGATACCAATATGAGTCACTGCTAAGCTTCCAGGAAGCAGGAGGGTGAGGGCAATTGCCTCCATTCTCTGTGAAGAATAATTCAAGAGATATGCTGAACTGGTACAACAGTATTAGACTACTTAGTGAAGGGAAAGAAAAGAATGCAGCATCTGTCAATGTCCAGTAAATTGAGCTGCTTGACTTTAGGTAAAGATACATAGTTTTGTCTCTTCCAGGTTCACCCTAAAAGACCAACAAGATAGCCCATTTGAAATACCCTCTAGGAGGCAGCTAGATTAATAAGTGGATAGAGAACCAGAACTGAAAATGGAAGGTTCTGGGTTCAAATGTGATCTCAGACACTTCCTAGCTATATGACCCTGGGCAGGTCACTTACCCCTCATTGCTTATCCCTTACTGATATTTAGCCTTGAAGCCAATTTTTAGTATCAATTCTAAGACAGAAGGTATGGACTTTTAAAAAATACCCTGTGTTAGAGATGAGTCTAGCTGCAGTGTTGAGCAGCGGCCTACACAACAAAAGACAAGATACTTTTGGAATTGTTGCCCTCATAAGCCAATCTCTCAGTTTCCATAGGTGATTCTCAAATAATATATCTGTGAAATATAGAATAGTTTCCAATCTGCTCTGGTAAAGAGACTTTCCACACCAGAAATTGCCCCATTGAAATCACAAGTTAAAGTACATGGATAGAAAAAGATTATTAGAAATTGCATTGGCATGTAAAAAATAGAAAGAAATCTCAGAAGATAAAAAAGACATGACAAGGGGAGAGGAGAGGTGAGGTGAGTGAGGAAAAAAACATTAAGAAACAGAGACAAAGATAGAGACAGAGAGAAGCAGAGACAGTGAGACAGTAGAAGAGAAAGAGATAAAACGGGGAAAAAAGAAAGTGAGGGAGAGGTAGAGATAACAAGGAAATAATACAATATTATCAATCTAGTCCAATCCATATTTGAAGAAGAGGCCAAACTCACCTATCTTTTGCTTAAAGATTAGTAAGAGGGAATCTCCCAAGAAATCTCCCATGGCAGTCATTCTGTCTCAAATAGGATGTTTTCAAGTATATTAAAGCTATCATGTCTTCATTTAATATCACTTCTAAATGAAATTTTAACCATTTCTACTACTACAAACTACTACTACTACAGACCATAGTCTGATCTCAATTCCTTCACCATTCAGATTGCCTTCCTCTTCTTAGCCTTTTTGGTACAACACATAGCATTTTTTACTCATATTGAACTTTTTCTTTACAAAGCTTCTTTGATCTTTTTCAGGTAATTTGCTAAGCTAGCAATTCTCCTATCTTATATATTTGGAATGAAACTAACTGAAAGAGTACAATTTATGCTATTACATTCTTATTTTGGATTTATCCCAAAATGATACCTTATCAAGAACTTTTTTGGATCCTGTCTGTCATTTGGTATGTCAGTTATTACTCCTCACTGTGTAGTATCTGCAAATTAAATAAACATGCCAGCAGTGACTTTAAAAACTCCTTGATAAAAATGCTGAATGACATAGAGCCAAGCAAATATACCTCGTGCACTCCACTAGAGATTTTCATCCAAGTCCTCATACAATAAAATCATCATGACTACTTTGGGGGGTTTGGATCTTTAACTAGTTAAATTATTTTTCAGTTGATAAAGAGAAAGAAAAGCAATGATAGGTTTTATGAAATCAGTTTTTGTGAAATTAGAAGTATGATATCAAAGGAAAAATGACTAAAGTGAGAAGCTGTAAAAATGTTATTCAATTTTAATTTTATTTATTAGTTTGTTACTTTTTCCAAATCAGGCAGAAAAGCTGACATAGAAATAAACATTGAGAATTCACTGAGAGGCCCAGCTTTTCAAAGGATGCACACCATAGAAAATTGGAAAGAATAATCATAACTTTGAACACGAATGGGATGAACTCACCCATAAAACGTAGTCAAATAGCAGATTGGATTAGAACCCAAAACCCTACCATATGTTGTCTTCAAGAAACACATATGAGGCGGGTTGATACTCACAAGGTTAGAATTAAAGGATGGAGTAAGACCTTTTGGGCCTCAACTGATAGAATGAAGGCAGGAGTTGCAATCATGATATCTGACAAAGCCAAAGCAAAAATAGACCTGATCAAAAGGGATAGGGAAGGTAAATATATTCTGTTAAAAGGGAGTATAGACAATAAGGAAATATCACTAATCAATATGTATGCACCAAATGGTATAGCATCCAAATTTCTAAAGGAGAAACTAGGAGGATTGAAGGAGGAAATAGACAGTAAAACCAAATTAGTGGGAGAATTGAAACAACCACTATCAAATTTAGATAAATTGAAGCAAAAAATAAATAAGAAAGAGGTAAAAGAGGCGAATGAAATTTAGAAAAATTAGAGTTAATAGACATATGGAGAAAAATAAATAGGGACAAAAAGGAATATACCTTCTTCTTAGCACCACATGTCACACTCACAAAAATAGATCATACACTAGGTCACAGAAACATGGCACTCAAATGCAGAAAAGCAGAAATAATAAATGCAACCTTTTCAGATCATAAAGCAATAAAAACATTGATCAGTAAGGGTATATGGAGAGCCAAATCAAAAATTAATTGGAAATTAAGTAATATGATACTCCGAAATCGGTTAGAGAAGAAATCATAGAAACAATTAATAATTTTGTTGAGGAAAATGACAATGGTGAGACATCCTTTCAAACCTTATGGGATGCAGCCAAAGCAGTACTTAGAGGAAAATTCATATCCCTGAGTGCATATATTAACAAATTAGGGAGGGCAGAGATCAATGAATTGGAAATTCAAATCAAAAAACTTGAGAACGAACAAATTAAAAGCCCCCAGAAGAAAACCAAACTAGAGATTTTAAAAATTAAGGGAGAAATCAATAAAATCAAAAGTGATAGAACTATTGCACTAATAAAGAAGACTAGAAGGTGGTACTTTGAAAAAACAGACAAAATAAACAAAGTACTGGTCAATCTAATTTAAAAAAAGAAAGAAGAAAGGCAAATTAACAGCATCAAGGATGAAAAGGGGACCTCACCTCCAATGAAGAGGAAATTAAGGCAATCATTAAAAACTACTTTGCCCAACTATACGGCAATTAATATACCAACCTAGGTGATATGGATGAATATTTACAAAAATATAAATTGCCTAGACTAACAGAAGAAGAAATAGATTTCTTAAATAATCCCATATCAGAAAAAGAAATCCAACAGGCCATCAAAGAACTTCCTAAGAAAAAATCCCCAGGGCCTGATGGATTCACCAGTGAATTCTATCAAACATTCAGAGAAGAGTTAATCCCAATACTATACAAACTATTTGACATAATAAGCAAAGAGGGAGTTCTACCAAATTCCTTTTATGACACAAACATGGTACTGATCCCAAAGTCAGGCAGGCCAAAAACAGAGAAAGAAATTATACACCAATCTCCCTAATGAATATAGATGTGAAAATCTTAAATAGGATACTAGCAAAAAGACTCCAGCAAGTGATCAGAAGAGTCATTCACCATGATCAAGTAGGATTTATACCAGGGATGCAGGGCTGGTTCAATATTAGGAAAACCATCCACATAATTGACCACATCAACAAGCAAACCAACAAAAATCACATGATTATTTCAATAGATGCAGAAAAGGCCTTTGATAAAATACAACACCCATTCCTATTAAAAACACTAGAAAGCATAGGAATAGAAAGGTCATTCCTAATAATAATAAACAGTATATATCTAAAACCATCAACTAATATCATCTGCAATGGGGATAAACTAGATGCATTCCCAATAAGATCAGGAGTGAAACAAGGATGCCCATTATCACCTCTATTATTTGACATTGTACTAGAAATACTAGCAGTAGCAACTAGAGAAGAAAAAGAAATTGAAGGCATTAAAATAGGCAAGGAGGAGACCAAGTTATCACTCTTTGCAGATGACATGATGGTCTACTTAAAGAATCCTAGAGATTCAAACAAAAAGCCAATCGAAAAAATCAACAACTTTAGCAAAACTGCAGGATACAAAATAAATCCACATAAGTCATCAGCATTTCTATATATTTCCAGCACAGCTCAGCAGCAAGGACTAGAAAGAGAAATCCCATTCAAAATCACCTTAGACAAAATAAAATACTGAGGAATCTATCTCCCGAAATAAACACAGGAACTATATGAACCCAACTACAAAACACTCGCCACACAACTAAAACTAGACTTGAACAATTGGAAGAACATGAACTGCTCATGGGTAGGACGAGCCAATATAATAAAAATGACTATCCTACCCAAACTCATTTATCTATTTAGTGCCATACCCATGGAACTTCCAAAAATTATTTTACTCATTTAGAAAAAACCATAACAAAGTTCATTTGGAAGAACAAAGGATCAAGGATATGCAGGGAAATAATTAAAAAAAAATACAAAGGAAGGGGGCCTTGCAGTCCCAGATCTCAGACTATATTATAAAGCAGTGGTCATCAAAACAATTTGGTACTGGCTAAGAGACAGAAAGGAGGATCAATGGAATAGACTCGGGGTAAGTGACCTCAGCAGGACAGTATACGACAAACCCAGAGAACCCAGCTTTTGGGATAAAAATACACTATTTCATAAAAACTGCTGGGAAAATTGGAGGACAGTGTGGGAAAGATTAGGTTTAGATCAACACCTCACACCCTACACCAAGATAAATTCAAAATGGGTGAATGACTTGAACATAAAGAAGGAAACTATAAGTAAATTAGGTGAACACAGAATAGTATACATGTCAGACCTTTGGGAAGGGAAAGATTTTAAAATCAAGCAAGACAAAATGTAAAGTAATAATTTTGACTACATCAAATTAAAATGTTTTTGTACAAACAAAATCAATGTAACTAAAATCAGAAGGGAAACAACAAATTGGGAAACAATCTTCATAAAAACCTCTGACAAAGGTTTAATTACTCAAATTTACAAATAGCTAAATCAATTGTACAAAAAATCAAGCCATTCTCCAATTGATAAATGGGCAAAAAACATGAACAGGCAGTTCTCAGCCAAAGAAATCAAAACTATTAATTAGCACATGAAAAAGTGCTCTACATCTCTTATAATCAGAGAGATGCAAATCAAAACAACCCTGAGGTATCACCTCACACCTAGCAGATTGGCTAACATGACAGCTATGGAAAGTAATGAATGCTGGAGGGGATGCGGCAAAGTAGGGACACTAATTCATTGCTGGTGGAGTTGTGAATTGATCCAACCATTCTGGAGGGCAATTTGGAACTATGCCCAAAGGGCAATAAAAGAATGTCTGCCCTATGATCCAGCCATAGCACTGCTGGGTTTGTACCCCAAAGAGATAATAAGGAAAAAGGCTTGTACAAGAATATTCAAAATTGCACTCTTTGTGGTGACCAAAAATTGGAAAATGAGGGGATCCCCTTCAATTGGAGAATGGCTGAACAAATTGTGGTATATGTTGGTGATGGAATACTATTGTGCTAAAAGGAATAATAATAAAGTAGAGGAATTCCATGGAGTCTGGAACAACCTCCAGGAAATGATGCAGAGTGAAAGGAGCAGAACCAGGAAAACATTATACACAGAGATTAATACACTGTGGTATAATCGAAAGTAATGGACTTCTCCATTAGTGTCAATGCAATGTCCCTGAACAATCTGCAGGGATCTAAAAAACACTATTGACAAGCAGAGGATAAACTGTGGGAGTAAAAACACCGAAGAAAAGCAACTGCTTGACTACTGGGGTGGAGGGGATATGACTGAGGAGAGACTCTAAATGAACACTCTAGTGCAAATACCAACAACACAGAAATGGGTTGGAGTCAAGAACACATGTGATACCCAGTGGAATCATGCGTCGGCTATGGGAGAGGTGGTGGGAGGGAGGGAGGAGGAAAAGAAAATGATCTTTGTTTCCAAGTTTGGAAATGACCAAATAAAATAATGTTTAAAAAAATAAAAAAATAAAACATCCAGAAAAAAATAATAAAATAAACATGTAATTTTATTAGCTGTAAAAAAAGAAAGAAAGAAAGAAAGAAAGAAAGAAAGAAAGAAAGAAAGAAAGAAAGAAAGAAAGAAAGAAAGAAAGAAAGAAAGAAAGAAAGAAAGAAAGAAAGAAAGAAAGAAAGAAAGAAAATTGGAAAGAGGACATAACCAAGAATGAATACAAAAGCTCCAAATTTAAATCCCATCTCACATACTAACTAGTGCATGACACTAGACAAGATATTTAATTGCCTTTATCTACAGTCTTTAAAATGGTTATCACTCCTGAAGCATTTGACTGATAGAGTTGTTCTAGGATCACATGATATAAGGCATATAAAGCGCTCACAATACAAATATCTGTTATCATTCTATTTATTATTATGACTTAATAAGTTTCAGCTCCCAAATAGGCACTTCAATAAATGTAAAAGTGGCATGCTTGTAAAATTTCAAGCTAGCATAAATCCATGAGGTATAATTATTATACTATTTGAAAGAGCAAGAATAAAAAAATGATGTGGGGAGATCTTGGCAGGCTAGAATACTGGCTTAGATTTTACAAGTCTCCTCTCAATAAGATATAAATTCTTCAAAGTGATTTGATTTTTGTTTCTGTCTTTGTATTCCCAGAACCTAAACAATTTTTTGGCACTTAGAAGACATTTAACAAATGTTTTTTATTATTGTTGTGAATGAAATTTAATAGGAATAAATATAAAAACTTATACTTGGGTTCAAAAAATTGATTTTTCAAGCTCACAACTAGAGAGGCATGGTTAGATAGCTATCTGGAAAAGATCTGAAGGCTTTAGTACACTTCAAGCTCCATGAAGCAACTATTGTGATATAGGAACACCAAAAGGAATAAACTATGAAAATCCTAGTCAAGACATTAATAGGTAGATTCTAGCAAATGTTTAGAGACCAACTAATACCTCATGGGACACAATTTCAAAAACTGAGAAAACACTCAGCTGATTTTCTTTAATAGAAATTTCAGGCCTAACACCTAACTTATGGAAGATAGAAGCCAAAATAAATAAATAAATAAAATAAGATCATATATTGCTCACAGCTAAGATTAGAAGAAGAATACTTAGCCAAATAAGTGTTAGAAATTTGAAAGACAAAATACATAATTTTGACTAAGTGAAATTGAAAAGAACAAAGATAAGAAGTGAAGTTATTGGCTGGACAAGATGTCTTGGCATCAAAGATTTCTGATTATGAACAAGTGGCCAAAATATATAAGGATTATATACACACATACATATACACTTATATATGTACATATAAAATACATAAAACCAAAAAAAAAAAAAACAGTGCACAGTAGTCAAAGGATGTGAACACAGAGTTCACTAAAAGAATTACAAATTATTAGAAACTCAGATAGCTCCAAGTCACTTCTAAAAATAAATACAGTTTTTAAAAATAAGTATTCACTTCAGACATTAAATTGCAAATTATACCCTTAGTAGACTTTTTGTGGAAGTAAAGAATTAAAAACACAGTAGGAGACCATCAGTAGTGAATAGTTTTGTTTTTTTTTAGTTATGGTACATGAATATAATGGAATATTATTCTAAGAAATATTAATACAAAATTCCAAGATTTATAAACATGAAGAATTCAGAAATGCATAGGGAAATTTCTGTGAGCTAATGTAGAGTATTATGAGTAACAGGAAATCAGGAAAACAATGACTAAAATGTGAATGGAAAGAGCAAGAAAATGAACTTGAATATTGCATATTTATACTGAAAAAACTTGGCCCTGGAGAAGAATTGAGAAAATATACCTTTCTCCCTTCATAGCAAAGGTAGGGAAATGTGCCAAGTGGTATGCTGAATGTGATATCAGCTACACTTGATTTTAGACAGTTTTGCCGAACTATTCTTTCTCCTTTTTTGTTGCAAAGAATGACTCACTGGATACGGAAGTAGAAAATGATATGTTTTCATGTGTTAGATGTTTCTTCAATGATGATTTTCGATGAAATTGAATGACTACCTGGTAAATCAGCATAGGTAATTCTTGTTCAAATAGAATTTAGACTGATTAAATCATCTTTGAGGTTCTTTGCAGTTCTATGATTTTATGAATTCTGAATTTTTGGAAGTATGAGCATAGTATATATAATGTATATCATAATAGAAGATTGAACTTGACTAGCAATTTCATAGAGATATATCTGAAAATTTTACTTATTTGTTAAAATTACTTTCAATTGATTACTTTTTACTAAGTAGTAAACTTAGCTTTTGATCTACTGTGATTATACAAAATCTTCATGGGAACAAAATGAGTGAGGAAGGCCTAACTATTTGAAATTTCTATTACTATTTGAAAGCCTATTAAAAATTCATTTGCACAATTTAACTTCTCTTCATTTTAATTATCATTAACATAAAGATATTTTCATACTTCATTACTACCCAGAGCAATCTCACTGCTTAGTAAAATGTAATCAATTGAAAGTACTTTAAGGAAATGAGTAATTTTTTCAAATAGATCTTCTATAAAGCCAATGGTCAAACTCAATTTCCTATTATGATACATATGCCAAAATTTAATAATTTTTATTGGTATCTATTTGACATTAGCCAAATTTAAAAAGTGACAAATGCTTATCATTCAGAAGCATGATTTAAATCCTCTCATATATAGGATATTGATCAAGGTAAATAGCAATTCAGATAATATGAAGGTTTGAAATGTCATGAGAAGGTAACTCCAACAGAATTTTGCAGCTGAAAGAGCACTGATTTGTAATCAGAATATCAGGATCTGACTTTTTATTTACTAAAATGATGACCATGGGAAAATTGCTTTACCCATGTGGTCCTTGGTTTCTTCAACTCTAAAATAAGACTGTTGGACTAGATATTCTCTAAGAACTCTCCCCAGTTCTTGGAAGCTAATGGTTCTTTTATCTCCAAAACCACATCTGGATTAGGAAATCCATCAATAATATCTAGAAATGGTCATGAGTTCATAGAAATGGTCATGAGAAATGGTCAATGGTTTGAGCCTTTGCTCAAAAGCTCTCTTTTGGACTCAACTTTTGGACAGATATTATTGTTACAAAGATTTTCTTTACGTTGCAACTAAAACTCACTTTGTGTTCCCAATGCATTACAACTTGGGTTAATTTCATTCAAGACATTTCATCCAAACACAGAAGTTCATAGGAATCCTTGCCTGTATGATTTTTTTTTAATTTACTCACATACACCAAAGCTGAGACAGTATTTAAGTGGACAGTATATTTTATGTGGTCAGAGCTTGTGTAATTGTACAGAACTACTATGTTGATAGGAATTTCAGTATCTTCAGAAACAGTCTTTCCTCCCTACTCCCCAGGTGGTTTGAAGCCAAAACAACCTCAAAACAAAACAAAACAAACAAACAAACAAACCCAGCAAGCAATTCAACCAGTCATTGACTCTAAGGTAGCATAGTTATATCTCTAATGCCTGCAATTTATTATACTTTATTGTGTAGCACTCTCATTTTCAGATTTGCTGGTCTAAAATCTTCCAAATATAATCACAAGTATATGGGGCTGGGTGGAAAAGGGAGAGGAAGAATATTATAAATATATCAATGAAAAGAAATTTTAGTCCCAAAAATCATTCCTACATTTATATTACCAAAGCTAAATTGTACATGTTCAGCTCTACCAGATTTCCTTAGCTTTCTTCATATTATTTGGTTCTATTCTTGGAATATTTAAGTAATATATAATAGCTTTCAAAATTTCTGAAGGAGCCTTTCAATTACTTTCCTTTTATGTTAGAATTTAGCATTATAATTTAAGTACTGCATACCACGTTTATTTCCTCCAATTATAAAACAATAGAAAAGTATGTGCCTTCAGTTTTTGGATATGATTTATCTTTGTTTTGATGAAATGATGTATTACAAATTTCAGGAAGAAAATGAATTATTCAGGTTTTGAAAAGTAAATTCTAGATTTGTGAGAATCCCCCTGAGAGGAAAATGAACTATAAAGAGGGAGGATAAACAGTTTCCCACAATTTGAGCCAAAGAGTCATGTTATACTTATGGTTGATTCAATTTATGTAAAATATCTAATATGCAAGAGGTAAAGCAGATATTTAATTTTTAAGTCTACAGAACTCCTTTGATTAGAAATGTAAGTTTAAATTATCTGTCCTAATAAGGTTAATTTTCATTTGGCCATACAACAGATACAGTGGCATTTACTTAAGCCTTTAACTTTGTATGTTGGCACTGACAGAGATAAACTACATTCTTGCTAAGAATGTGCTTTCATTAATATTCCTCCTACAAATTAAAATTCTTAATATTCAAAAAAGCCTGCCTGAAAAGTAATTTGATTTTTTTCATTACTGTTACAAATCATTTCTATTGATAATGTTCTACCCCAGGATCACAAATTAGTTAAAATATATTAACATCTCTGAGATGGTAGTATTCATCCTCATTTGTCTGAAATAGAAAAGTAAACTACCAGAGAAACAATTACTCTTGCCCATGATTATATAATGGCCTCCAATGTTCCTATGGCTGGCATAGGTATTTTTTTTTACTGTCAAGGTAAATTAACTCTTTTAAACACTGAGGATCTATTACCTGAAGCAATATGGTATTAGATGGTGCTTTGGTTACAGAGAAGACAAAATACTTCTAAGCCCTCTACTTACTAAATAAAAACAAAAACAGGGTTTGTTAAAAAAATAACTTTGACAATTATGTATGATCGTTTTTCTTTGTAATTGTATATATTTTATTTTTGTACTTTTTTAAAAGCATTATTCTTAGAATAGATTTCACAACACTTTCACCTTGGTCCAAGATACAAAAAAAAAAAAAAAAGTTAACTCCTACATTAGAAAGAATCTGTTTATAATTTGAGACAGTCAGCACTGAGTAAATGCTTACTGACTTATTGAATGACAACTAAGTATATTTGGCATTTCAAAAACATTGAATCATGTTGATTTGTCTTAGAGGAATATTATACTCTTTTTTAAGTTAAAAAGACTCCACCAAAAATAGATAGGTTAAGTTCTTTTTTTCTTTTCTTTTCTTTTCTTTTTTTTTTTTTGATGAAGTAGAAAGTGGTTGAGATCAATTAATTAAATGGCTTCACTTTTTTTTTCCTAGTATGGAAACTCTCTCTCCCAACATAAATTGGTGACTTGTCTCTAAGTCTAGTCTAAGAGAATTCTGCCTGGCCCCATAGATAGTATGTGTCAGAGGAAGGACTTGAAACCAGACTATTCTGAATCTAAGGGTAACTATATATCCATTATTCCAAGCTATGCCTTTAATTGATCAATCTATAAGGATTTATTTTTTTAATGATAAATTTTTATTTTTTTCGACATTCCGTGTTGATATGGTTTTTAAACTTTCACTTTCTGATATTTGGCAGCCCATGCTATCTCTTTCTCTCCTATCTTTTCCTTCTTCCCAATAAGGCAGGCAATATGAAATAGGTTGTACATGTATTATCAAATAGCACATATTTCCTTGTTCTTCACATTTTGAAAGAAGATACATGCATTGTCTACACTAGGATAAAGTTCATGGAGGAAATAAAGAATGGTATGTTTCAATTTGCATTCAAACTACATCTGTTCCTTCTAGAGTGGTAGACATTTTTGTCATGAGTCTCTTGGAGTTGACCTGGATCCTTGCCTTTTTGATAATAGTTAAATTATTCACAATCGATCATCATACATTGTTGTTGTAATTGTGTACAACATTCTCCTGGTTCTGCTCACTTTATTTTGTATCACTTCATATACATCTTTCCAGGTATTTTTATGATCACCTTCTTGGTTATTTCTTATGGCATAACAGTATTCCCTTACAAGTTTATAATACAACTTGTTCATCCAGTCGTCAAATGATGGATGTCCCTTCAGATTCCAATTCTTTGCCATCACCAAAAAACTGCTATAAATATTTTTGTTCTGGTAGATTCTTTTCCCCTATCTTTAATCTCTTTGGGATACAGACTCAGTAGTGGTATTGCTGGGTCAAAGGCTATGCACAGTTTGATGGCCCTTTGGGCATGGTTCCAAATTGCTCTCCAGAAGTGTCGTATGAGTTTATACTACAAGCAGTGCATTAATGTCCTGGGTTTTCCACATCCCCTCCAGCATATATCATTTTTCTTTTATTGTTATGTTAACCAGTCTTATGGGTTTGAGAGGGTACCTCAGAGTAGTTTTAATTCATATTTCTCTACTCAATAATGATTTGGAACATTTTTTCATATGACTAAATATAGTTTTAACTTCCTCATCTGATAGTTGCCTGTTTGTATCCTTTGACACTTGAGAAATACTTTGTATACTTATAAATTTCATTCAGATATATATGTATATATATGAATATATATATATATTTGAGAAATAAAGTCTTTGTCAGGAGCAATAGGAAAGGATTCTCCCATGCCTCTTCATATAAGATAATTTACCCCCAACTCTCTCTCCTTTTCTCTTTTCCCAGTGTATTTATTTTTGGCCCTTCATTTTTTAAATAGTATTCTATTTTATCCAAATTTATGTTCCCTGTCTATATATATATATATATATATATATATATATATATATATATATATATATTTATATATATATATTTTTTTATATATATATATTCCTTTTCTTTGCTCTAGTAGTGATAAGGTTCTTAAATATCTTCAGTGCCTTAAGTACCCTAAGTACTTTAGGTAACTTAGGTACTTCAAGTATTATAGACATCTTAAGCATCTTAGTTGTCACCTTACCAATAATGTAATAAGTTTAACACTATTGTTTCCCCTGATTCTCTTAAAGTATCTTAGATATCTCTTGTATCATAAGTATCTTAAGCATTCTAGTTATCACTTTCCCATGCAAGGAATACAATCAAGTTAACCCCATAATTCTCTTTTATTTCTTGAAGTATATTAAGCACTCTAGGTATCTTTTACCATAGAAATCTTAAATATCCTAGTTACCATTTTCCCATGCAGGGATATGATTAGTTAAAGCCCAGTGATTCCCCTGAGTTTTCTTTTTTTTTTTTTTGGTTTACCTTTTTTATGCCTCTTTTGAGTGTCAGATTTGATCATTGAACTTTCTTTTTAGTTCTGTTTTGTCACAAATGCCTAGAATTTCACTTTTTCAATAAATACTCATTTCTTCCCCTGGACTATTATGCTCAGTTTCACTGGGCAAGTATTTTTGATGGTAGGTCTTTGCCTTGAAGAATATCATACTCTATACCTTCTGATACTTTAATTTAGATGCTGCTAGGTCCTGTGTATTCCTGATTATAGTTTCAAACTATTTGATTATTTCTGGCTGCCTGTAGTATTTTCTCCTTTGTTTAAGAGCTCTGGAGTTTAACTATAATAGCCCTGGAAATTTTTAGCTGGGGACTTTTTTTCAGGATGTGATTAGTAGATTCTTTCCAGTTCTATTTCCCCCCTCTTGTTCAAGAACATCATGGCAGTTTTCCCTGAAAAGTTCTTTTAATATGGGGTCCAAGTTTTTTTTGTTTGTTTTTGGTCATGGATTATAGGCAACCCAGTGATTCTTAGATTACTTCTAAGAACCAAGATCTATTTTCCAGTTATTTTTCCAGTGAGAAATTTAAAATTTTCTTTTATTTATTCATTCTTTGAATTTGTTTTATTGTTTCCTAATGTCACATGAAGCCATTGTCTTCCATTTGTGTGATTCTCATTTTTAGGGAGCTATTTTCTTCTTTGAGACTTGGCCCTTCTTTTTTAGGGAGTTATTTTCCTGTATTTCCTTTTTTAGGAAATTATTTTCTTCAGTAAGATTTTGTGCTCAGCTATTAATTTTATAACATTTTCTTTTAAAAATTTTCTTCTAAGTTTCATATTATTTGTTTTTCTATTCTTTTTTGGACCTGTTCAAGAGGTTCATTTTGAACTTGACATCCTTTCACATTTTCCTTTGGGTTTTCACACATTTTCATTTTTGTATTGCTGACTCCTGAGCTTGTATTTTGTTCATCTTATTGAAATAATTTTCTAGTGTTCAGGATTTTTCTCCATCATTTGCTCATTTGGGGATTATTTTTCCCCTCGATCTTGTCTATATACTAAAGTTTTCCTCTGTTGCTGAGGTGAAGGGAGTGTACTTTTAATGTCTGGGATTGGCTCAGCTGGCTCAATCTCATGTTGAACATTCTGTAGTGGCAGCTTGGTTGGCCTGCTGTGTGGAGATTTGCAGCTGTTCAGTTGGTTTGAGTCAGATTCTACCTATTTCTGCTGAGGCTGGATCTTGTTGGGCTGAGTTCCTCCCACCCAAGTATGAATTAAATTTAAGTGAAGTAGAATTTTTAAAAGTCATAAACCTTACTCTCTCTTCCAATCATTTAAGTCCAGTGGCTAGACAAGAGTCAAGGTGACTGGCGATAGCCTAGGATGCAGTGGACAACCTTGGTATCTGCAATGTCTGACCAAGGAGTTTCATAGTGCCTGCTTCAGCCACTGTCATGGTATTGGAACAAATGTTTTTCCTCCACCCATTCCAGAAGAGTCTTCCTATTCTTAGTGTAGACATCACTCTAATTCAAGCCTGTTGGTTACATTCAACCTGGTTTAGATCACCTGCTAAGATGGTTTACTAGACTGTAGCACCTGTGCATGCTACAGCTTCTTAGACCTACAGATGATGATTGGGTTAAAGATGTACACCAAAGGTGGATGAGTAGCTCTGAAAAGCACTTAGCAAGCCCTCACATCAGAGGTGCTCATCCTCCATAAACACCACATACACCCTGCTGGGGATATAAGTACAAAGAATAAATCAATTCTACTTCAGGAAAGCTGATGTCAAAGATTTAAAACAATAATAATCAAACAAACAAAAATCTAACCTCCTATCTATCAACCATGCTGACCAATTAAAATTAAATTAAATTATCAAATATGACACTAAAAAACTGTAAGACCCTGAAAAGCCTTCTTTCTTATTTATCATGAAGGGATGTTCTTTATAGTTTTTAGTATGAACTGCATTTTTCTGTATTTTAATCAATTGAAAATTGATACACATTACAGGCTACATAATTTGTTTTGTATAAAATAATTCTCAATTAATTAAAAAAAACACATAGTAGGGGGCAGCTGGGTAGCTCTGTGCATTGAGAGCCAAGCCTAGAGATGGGTGGTCCTGGGTTCAAATCTGGCCTCAGACACTTCCTAGTTGTGTGACTCTGGGCAAGTCATTTAACCTCAATTGCCTAGCCCTTACCACTCTTCTTCTGCCTTGGAATCAATACACGGTAATTGGTTCCAAGACAGAAGGTTAGGGTTTAAAAAAAAAAAACACATACCAAATCAGGACTTTCCCTTTCCTAACCATCTGGGAGGGAAATTGAGTTTACTACATATGGTTTTTTAAATGTGCAATACCTTACACATAGCAGGCCCTCAAATAAAGTTTGTTGAATTAAATTATTCCAGTCAATAAGGATATTGTCTGGAGGATTCAAATGCCTTATGTCAGAAAAACTTAGCTTCTTTTCAAGGACATCAGACTTGTTAGTCTTGAAATACAGGAAAAGAAAACAAACTAGATTTAGAGTTAGGAGACCTAATTCATTCTAGTTCTGTACTCATTAGTTGAGTGACCTTGGATAGGTGAAGTTCCATCTCCTCTTTGGATCCTCAAATGAAAAATGAGGATAATGGGTTAAATGACATCTAAGGTTTTTCTAGCTCTAAGATTCTAAGTAGCACTAAATAATCATGATGTTAACATGCAATGGAACAGAGTTGAGAGATAACCCAATCACTTAGAAAATTGCATACTATATGTTTCACAGATTAGTAGTTTTGCATAGACTTGTGATTTTCCCTAAATGGTCACAGGCAGCATATAACTGAGCTAGCAATAGTGAAAGGCTTAGATCAATTAATTACATCCTCATTTATTATGGCTCTTTTCCTAGTCAGTGGAGATCAAGAACTTGTCAATAAATAGTAATGGTTGTATTTTCAAGTCTTTTTGAATTAATAGTTAATTGGGAAGAATTGTTGTCTTTCCCCCTTTTTTTATAGTTGAGTCCAGATGGATGAAAAATCAAAGAAAATGTAATTTGGGCTTTGATTAATGTTGACTTTAACAGATTGTTTCTGGTTACTGGAGTTGTATTCTTAATTTATCACCATATAATGAAATGGCAACATCTTCAATTAAACTCTTAAAGTTACAGAAATGTTTTTCAATATCTTTCCCTGACCTCACATTCACTATATTTTGCTGAAACTAGGTTGTCCTGGATCCAAAAATAGCTCTCATCAACTATGTCATACTGTTCCTCTAATCAATGAATTGATCTATCAATCAACATAGATTTATTAAATGTCTACTATGTGCCAGGCACTGTGCTAAATTCTAGGAATAAAAATTCAAAAAATAAATCAATCACCTCTTAGGCAGGATAATATTAAGAATCTTTGAAAAAATAATCAAACATCCCTGTGAGCAGTTTAGAGTAAGACCAATCCCCTATATACTATATATTCTGCTGCCACTGAGAACAAAGCATTGATTTTGGAAAAGTGCCTTGATCTGTTTAATATAAATTTCCATTAAAAAAACCTCTTACCTCTTGTCTTAGAATTGATACCAGGTATTGTTTCCAAGGCAGAAGAGCGGTATGGGCTTTCATGAGAGTATCAACGCATTTTTCTAACATCGATTCCAAGTTAAGTTTTCTTCTGATAGGGGCAGATAGGCTTCTGTAAGTATTTTATGTGTTTTTGTTATTTATTGATGAGTTTCTGTGAGTCTTTTGCATCCTCTGCATTACCAATGCATGTAATAAAGGACATTTTGCTCCCTTCCATGTGTGTTGCCTTGACTGCTTGTACAGGAGTTAGGGTGACCTATTACTAATGTTTGTGGAAATCTATACAAATAAATAAAGGTTTTAGTAAAGGTGGCTAGGTGCCACAGTAGAGAGAGTGCCAGGCCTGAAGTCAGGAAGAGTCCTATTCCTGAGTTCAATTCTGGCCTCAGACACTTGCTAGCTGTATGATCCTGGGCAAGGTCCAATCCTATTTGCCTCAGTTTCTTCATCTGTCAAATGAGCCGCAGAAGGAAATGGAAAATCCCTCCAGTATCTTTGCCAAGAAAAACCTAAATTGGGTCACAAAGAGTCATACACTAATGAAAAACAACTGAGAAACAATAATAAAATCAATGAGTTTAAAGAAAAAATGTCCATCTTTGTGGATCAGACATAGTCCTTATAATTTTAGGGATGGGGAGACAGTCCACATGTTACATCTTGGGAGCATTAGGGAGCTGATAAAGATTTTATATTTCCTCTAAAACAACACTTGGTCTTCAAGATAGCGTTATTTCTGCACTAACATTCATCCAGTATTTCATAATTAAAACTTTGGTATTGTCTCACATTCCCTCAAGTCTTATCAATAGTTCTCCTCCATAACTTTTTCATGATCCTCTGCCCGTATTCACATTGCTACTACCCATATACAGCCTGCCATTTCTATCTTTCTGTAATATTTCAAAAACCTACTACTAAAATTTTCTGATGATTCTCTCTTCTTTTCAAAGCATTCTTCATAACACAGCCAGACTAATCTTATGGTAATACCACTTTCAGCTCAGAATGCCATTATCTATGAAAAAAAGTTAAAATTCATCATCTGGGACATGACAGGTTCTCCTCGCTGATACCATGAATCAGTCTTTTTTTTTTCATCCTATTCCCCATCACATCCTTGAAATCATCCAACTTGGACTATATGCTATCTTTCTCTCCTTGTCTCTGCTCATGCCCTTTGTCTAGAATTCTCTCTCCCTTATCTACACTTGACAAATTAGCTTTAATCCTTTAAAATCAAATATCGAATGCCACCTCCTCCACAAAACTTTCCTTGATGCTTTAATGGTGGTGGTCATCTGACATCAGGCAAAATTATAACTTTTTCATGTATATGTCATGTATATCTTGTATTCAAGTTTTTATAACCATACTATACTGTAAGCTATATGATAAGGGGCATGCTTTATCTATACTTTATATATCTACTACTGTCCAGTACCCACTGAACTTCAGAGTTAATATTTTTTAAAATAGCTATTTAATTGAATTATTCCATTTTATAAATGGAGAAAGAGGCTCAGAAATGTTCAATAATTTACTCAGTATTCAAGAGATGGTATGTGTCAGAGGGAATACTTGGAATAGTGATCTGATTACAAGAAGAATATTGACCTTAAGAATTCGGGGTGAGGGGAGAGGTAATGAGTTAGAATCTGAGGTAAAAGTGTGATACCCAAATGAAAATTTCCTGTAAGAAACTAGAAATTCAATACTGAAGAATGAACAAACTGCAAAAGAATTGGCATATTTGCGAGCCATTAACCAAAAAGTGGTTTCCTGAAAGTATGAGATGAAATTATTTCTTTGAGGGAATTCATATAAGAAGAATAAAAACATTTCAAGATCTAAGGGCTAAGAATAATCCAGAAGAAAGAAAGAAACTTGAATCAGGATTTCTTTGGGACAAAGTAAAAGTAAGGTAAGGGTTTGTTGATTGGCATTTTTTACAAAAAGACATTAGACATAAAGCAAAGATAGATTTAGTAATATCTATGAAAAGGGATTTAATTACAAATGTTAAAATGTTATGCAAATATCAGTCATTCTTTTTTACCATTTCTTCTAAATTTCAGGTCTCAATCATACCACGTATTCTCTAGTTAAGGGTTTACAGATTCCTTCTCTATTCTAAGGATATTTAAACTTAATCTACAATTAAAGTTATTAAGTCTTTGATCTAAGCTATATATGATTCTATTCTGAAGAAGACAGATTAGCTTTGCTTCTCCATCTAAAAATTAACTCATTGGATTTTCTACAAAAGAGAGAGAATAGGAATGCATCACTTAATTTGTTCATTTCTTATAAAATTGATTTTCCTAAAATGGAGTTGAAACAGCAAAGTAGAGGCTTTTTTTGTTTCTGAAAACAATTCCTTGTGGCAAAAGTATTCATCCTAAATATCCTAAAAATATAGGGAAGAGTCTTTTTAGCTGAAAAGATAGCCTGTTCATGAGAGTGCAAACTTCTTATCAGAGAAAATTATCTTGCAAAAAAATATTGCTTGAATGCTCACATATGATTATGGATATTAACATAATGTCAATTATTTAGCATTTAGGTTTAGGTGGAAAATGGGTAGAGAATAGCATAATTAAATATTTATATAGTGTCAATTACAATGAATTTATAAATTCAACTAATTATGGGTAAAATTATTTTATTATTTATGAACCACACATTTAAAATATAGTCTGCCATAGGAAGGAAGAAGAACCTATAACACATATAGGAATTTAAACTGTCAATTGTTTTAATGTGTTTTCAGAATATTTTAATTATTATATTTAACATTTTTAAATGAATTTAATTTTATATTCAGTCTATACATTATTCACAGTGACCTAGAATTGAGACAGTTTTATATAGTGGAAAGAACACTAGACTCAGATTTAAGAATTGGGGATTCAGGGCTATCCTAGAGTCAGCTCACACCAGCAAGAGAAAGCTGATTGTTAAATTTTGAGTGTGTCTACAGCTTAGAAATCAGCAAATGCTACTGTTTTATTAATTGCCCAAACTGAAAAAAGTGATAGAGAAAATGTTTAAAATGTAGATTAAGCTCAAAAGTTTGTCATACATACTTTTTTAAAAAGAGAGCCAATTCTTAAACATTTATCATCACAGCTGTGCATGGAAGGCATATGACAAATTATTTAAGAAAGTTTTTAGTCACAGGATTCAAGGAGGAAGGTAAACTCCTATCTACTGACAACAACGTAAGTGATCTTCCAGAAGCAAAGGCAGAAGAAGTGGCACTCAGCAGCTCACTGATTTCTTCCTTTCCCCTGAAAAGATATAAACTACATAGATATCCACCAAGCAAAAAACTACATAGTCTACAAGATAGCTCAGTGAGAGGAGCAATGGACTGTAAGGGAAAGTGAACTGAATTTGGATGTAGAAAACCCAGTTTTAATCCTGCTTCTGACACCTATCAGGTGAGCAGTCTGTTCTCTGGGACTTCATCTGTAAAATAAGAAGGTTGTACCATCTAACCTCAAATGGCTTTTCCAGCTCTGTGATTCTATGATATGCTAAGCCAGTAAGTCTCATGCTCGAAAAGCATCCAGCAGAGCTCAAACAGACTCCCTATTGCCTCTCATATGAAATCCAAATATTTCTTTCTAGTATTTAGTGACTTTCACAATTCTGGTTACAATCTTATTTTTCAGACCAATTTCACATCAACAAGCCTTGCACACTTCATGTTCTAGCCAAACCGATTTATTTGTGTTTTCCTACACAGTTAATAATCCATCCCCTGCTTCTATAACATCGCAGAGATTGTTCCCCATGTCTGAAATAGTCCATAAACATTTATTCAGTGCCTATTGTATGTCAGACACTTTATTAGGAGCTGGGGATACAAGGACAAAAAAAATACTGTGTTTGCTCTCAAGGGAGTTTACAATCTAATGAGGAAAAGTAAGGAAAGGGACGGACGTGCCCCAATTTCTGCCATCAACAAAGTACAAAATGAGGGCAGTCAGGTAGGAAAAGATGTCTGAGTCTACCTCATAATCCCTGCCTCTTAAAGTATCAAGCTATACTTGATATAAGTCTCAACTCAAGGGACCCATTGCATGTGAAGCTGGTACAAGAGCCTACCCACAAGGTATATTGTATCTTCTCTTATTGCATCTCCTTCCCTCAAATAAAATGTATCAATACCAATAAGCATTTAAGAAGCACCTACTCTAATATACATAGCCCCTGGAAACACAAAGAATAAATGCAAAAAACAATGTCCCTGCCCTGAAGGAGCTTATATCCTAAGAAGGGAAATAATATGACAAATAGGTGGTATAGCAGATAGAATGCTGGGTATGGATTCAGGAAGACCTGAGTTCAAATACAGCCATCAATAATTACTTGTGTGACCCTGGGCAAGTCACTTAACCTTTAAGTTTCCTCATCTATAAAATGGAGATAATACTAGCAGCACCTACTTCACAGGACTGATGTGAAGTTCAGATGAGATAATAATTTCAAAATGCTTAGGAGAGTGCCTTGCACATAATATGTGCTCTATAAATGTTAGATATGATGATGATGATGTAGATAAATGGCTTTATACAAGACTAGATTCAAGGTAATTTTAGAAAAATGGAGAAGTTTATATTTGATGCTATGGGGACATTGGGATTTATTAAGCTGGGAGATGATATTCTATTTAAGTTTTAGGAAAATAACTTTGGCAGCTATGTGAAGGCTGGATTGGATTGGAGAAAGACTCAAGGTAGGAAATTCAGTTGGGATGATAGCTACAGGAGTGGAGAGAGGTAATATACATGAGAAGTGCTGTGGGGACAGAAATAACAAGATTTGACAACTGAGAGGATATGTGGGCTGAATGATACATCACAAATGAAACTGAGGTTGTATACCTGGATGACTAGAAGGATGGTGCCCTTGACAGTAATAGAGAAGTTCAGAAAGTGGGTGGATTTGAGGAATAGATGGAGAAAGAAATAATGAGAGTTCTGTTTTAGAAATGTTGGATTTAAGATGCCTACAGGACATCTTTTTCAGAAGTCCAATAGCAGTTGCTGATGCAGAACTACAACTCAGAAAAGAAACTATGATTGGACATATGTAGAGACCTAGGTATTATCTAATGAGCAATGATAATTGAACCTATGGGATTTGATGAGATCAAATGAGGAACCACAGATAGAAAAGAAAATAGAGTCCAGAACACTGTTAGTGGGAGTAATATGGATGCAGGCAGGTAAAGAGCCAGGAAAGAAAATTTAGAAGGATCAGTTCATTGAATAGTTAGGAAGAGAACCAAGATGGGGCAGTGCCACAAAAATCCAGAGAAAAGAGAGAGCAGATCCAATAGAGGGGTTCTACAGTGTCAAACGCTGCAGAGAAAATAAGGAGGAGTAAAAAAAGAGGCAATTAGATTTGGCAATTAAAAGATCTTAGATAACTTTGAAAAAGCAGTTTCAATTGAATATTAAGGTCATACTCCAGGATAAGAAATTTTATATATCTATTTCTGGATCTATGTAGGACTTTTGGCACAAAAGCTGGCAGGAGAAACATCGACCTCCTGAACCATAAATATTCCTTTTTTATTATTTATATATTTATATTTTAATTTTATATATTCATTTACTTGTATATTTATAATTATTTATATTATATATTATATACTTATAATATACTAAAATATTCCTTGTTTTAACTTTTTCTTTCTCCTCCTACCGAAGAAGAATATAAACTTTGTGACAGCAAGTACTGTTTTGGTTTTGTCTTTGTAGTTTTAGAAATTAGCACAATGTCTTTCACCTAGTTGGCAATTAATATGTTTAATTGAATTTATTTGAACTGTAGGATGTGGACTAGAATTTAGAAATAATTCAATGAAGCCTAAAGATTAAGGGGGCAGTTATGTTTGCTATTTGGTTTCCTTGCCAAAACTTAGCTGTTTTTATTACAAGACTAAGTTCAAGCCTGTCCTAAATCTCATACTCTGTATGTTTTGCAAGATCATTACATTTCTCATCTTTTAGGTAGATTGATAAATATTCTTAACACAGAATAGAGTACAATGCAACTCATTACTCTTAAGGAGTCTGAATGACACAGCCTTCTTCATAAGTGTTTTGGAGTTTTGTCCCAATGATACTTTTAACTTAAAAAAAAAATCAATTGAGCATAAACTAAGAGTTAAAAAAAAACTTTACACTTTTGTGCACTTCTCTTAAAAGGAACCATTTGAGAAATCTAGATGGTTTAGTCAAACACTTCTTTTTGCAATTTATGGATAGACACAGAGTGGGAAATGATCAAGTTCTAAATTATCTGCAGTGTTTTTCTCGGGAAATAGAAACAGCACATGTTTCATTGCAAACAGGCTCCTGGGAGCTCTCTGGCCCAGTGTTGTAACCTTGAGATTTTTAGAATGTTGGAACAAGATTTAGTTTAGAAATTCAGAAGTTGTCTGGCATCATGTGAAAAAGTGTTCAACTTCATTATTCTGCACATAGATCCATCCTGAAGGGTTGAAACGAGAGTGAGGACAATGAGAATTTGTTACTTCTTAAAAAACTGGTTTCTTCCATAGTCTTATGAATCCGTATTTATGTCAAAGACAGCTCCATCTTAAGAATTCAAAAAGTTCACCAACATTTTCTCATGCTGGCACAATTGTCCACCTTCTACTTGTAAGTCTTTCCTGATTCCCAACCACAGCTGGTTATGCCTAAGACACCCTGTATATAACATATATGCATATATGTGTACACATGCTGTCTCCTTTTAGAGAGGTTATACAAGAATGGTCTCTTTTAAGGCATTTAAATACTTTAGATAGAATGATTGGTAGAATGCCACCAGGTATTACTTTGACCAGAGGGAGAGAGAAACAGATAGGCTTGAAATCCCACTCTCAGGAGGCAAACCCATTTTGACCCATTTGTTACTACCACCACCCCACACTTCCTAAGAGATATGAGTTCAAGACTAGTGATAGCCATATTGGCATTATCAAGAGAAGGAGAGTTAATTCAGCCTGAGAAAGTAAAAAAAAAAAACAGCCCTGTAGTTCACCTTGGGCAATATACAAACTTGACCCTAGGGTTAGAGTCCTATGGCATAAATACATGTTGGGCATTGTTGTTTAGTCATTTCAGTTGTGTCCAACTCTCTATGATCCCATTGGGGTTTTTCTTAGCAAAGATACTGGAGTCATTTGCTGCCTCCTTCTCCAACTCATTTTACAGATGAGGAAACTGAGGCAAACAGGGTTAAGTGACTTGCCTAAGGTCACACAGTTAGTCTCTATGGTCAGATTTGAACTCAGGTCTTGACTCCAGGCCCAGTTCTCTATTTACTGTGACACCAAGTTGTCCCACATGAAGCATTAGCCAAATGTTATTCACTACTATTAAGTTGAGCGCATCAAAGGAATAATGAACTGGAGGAATTCTATGTGAACTGGAACAACCTCCAGGAAGTGATGCAGAGTGAGAGGAGCAGCACCAGGAGAACATTGTACACAGAGACTGATACACTGTGGTACAATCAGACAAAATGGACTTCTCTACTAGCAGCAATGCAATGATCCTGAACAACTAAGAGGGATCTACTAGAAAGAACATTACCCACATTCAGAGGAAGAACTGTGGGAGTAGAAACACAGAAGAAAAACATCTGCTTGATCACATGGGTCCAGGAGATATGGTTGGGGATGTAGACTCCAAATGATCATCCTAGTGCAAACATCAAAAGCATGGAAATAGGTCTTAATCAATGATACCTGTAAAATCCAGTAGAAATTTTTTTTGGGGGGAGGGAAAGAACATGAATCATGTAACCATGGAAAAACATTCTAAATTAATTAATTAAATAAAAGTTTTTGATTTAAAAAAATTTTCACCTTCCTAACAGATCTGATAGACCAATAAACTCTGGTATGACTGGAAAAAAATAATTTGAGCATAACTCTAATAGTAGTTAATCTATTCACACTGGTGGGCAATACTGTCCATCTCTATGATACTCAGTCAGTATCTATGTCTGATTGGGTTCCATTTCTTAATGTTTATATACATTTTGAAACTGTTTTTTGTCTCACAATTTTTTTTTTAATTTGCCAGTGTATTTGTGACCTTAATCTTGGTTCTACTGGTCATCTGAGCCTCCTTACAGAAAAGGAATGACACAAATGAGGGTTCTCAGCTTCTTTTACTAGCTTGCTTCATTTGAGATCCTCTGGTGAGGTAACAGTGACACCTACAGGGACTGCCGGGCATAACTGCTTCCGTCAGCAATATGGGATTTTATCTAAGCACAAGCACTTGGCTGGCTGACTCAATAGCTGGATCCTCATTTTTTATTTCCGTGTTTTGGGACCCTGCCAATTTCACAGCATGATAATATGCAGACAGTGTGCTGTGGGAATTGAAAAATCTTTTCAGCCCATGGGCTTTTTTATCTTGCAAGCTGATGTTTTCTAAAGTTGCTTGCAGATTGTGGGGGTGGGTTGGGGTGGAGGTGTGGGGGCGTGCTTTCCTAACAAATATCCTAGATCCCAACTTAAAAGGGACTTCACACAGCATCCAGTTCAACTAGTTCATTTTCTAAATGAGGAGCCTGAGGCCCAAAGAAAGTAAATGACTTTCACAAGGTCATAATATAAGGAGTGACAGAGGCAGAATTCAAACTGCATTTGTACAAATGAGGTTCTATATAGACCAAGAAAGGGAATCTATAAAGGCAACAGTGAGGGTGGAAAGAAAAAGATCAAGTCGAAAGGGTTAGTTTTTTGAAGGGAAAACACAGTTCTAGAAACTGCCAGTGGGAATACATTTTCATTTATATCCTCATGTTCCTATTGATATTTTCTAGTTAGAAAACAAAGAATTTTTGAACTAGAAGGGACCTTAATGAAAATCTAAATGATGCAGTGGATAGAAGAACAGTCTTGGCCTGAGGAAGACCTAAGATCAAATCTTCCCTCAGACACTTAGCTGCATGAACCTGAGCAAGTCATTTAACATCTACTTGCTTCAGTTTTCTCATCTGAAAAATGGGAATAAAAACAGTATCTACATCCAGTATTGTTGTGAATATGATTGAGATGATATTTTTTAGCACAGGGCCAAGGACAGTATTAATAAATGCTTTGTTTTTTTTTATCAAATAAAACTGCTCATTTTATCAATAAGGCAGTTGAGACCCAGAGTCTGTATAACTTTTCCAGAGTCACAACAGCTAGTCAGTAGTCAAACTAGCAATGAAACTTAGGTCTTCTCCCTCAAAAGGCACACCAAAAACTACCATTTCTAGCACACTCTTCTTCTTCTTCATACCCACTTCACACATGCACCCCACACAAAAGATAATAATAACTGATCTATCTGCCTCGTTTCTGTATTTCTGTTAAAGGTAGCAATATTGGACACTTGGTGACATCTTCGATGCCTCCCTGTCCCACACTGCCCACCTCACTACCCCTGCCCCTTTCATGAATATTAGGTGCTTAATAAGTATTTATTGCTATGAGTCAGTTCCCAAGTCCCCTAGATTATCCTTTTAGAAAAATGTTTAACAAGAATTTTAAAACATTTGTCATATCCAAAGCACTGAAAACATTAAAATTAAAGCCTGGGAATCATATTTAAACTCCATAAGGACAAGATATTTCCCTGTATCTATCCCTAGTGCTTAGCACAGTGGCTGGCATGTACTAAACCTTTGATAAATTATTGTTGACTAATTGTTACTACAGACAGGATTCACTCCATGCACTGGAAAGTGGAAGAGTCAGACAACTGACTTTTTAGAGTAACCATCAAAATAAATCCACAACCAGAAGACTAAAAATGAGAAAAAGATACAGCATGCAATTAAAACAACTTCATCTTAACCTACTTTAAAAGTTACTGACATTGAGAAATGAGATAGATGGGGAAGAGGATATCAACACCAATAAGAATTTCATATGAAATGTAACCCATGTAAATCAATTTCCTTAATGAAAAGACCACAAGACTTTAAAAATCTCTTTAGTCAGAGAATTCTTGATCACCTTGCCAAGAAGAAATATGTGGCAGCCAAAGGCAATGCCAGGGTAGAATATAAACTCATTTATAAAATGTTAGAGGACAACAGAAAAGTAGGAGCAAAACTGAAGAACAATCAATGAACAGATATTTATTCAGACACTACTCTCTAAAAGTTAATGTGCTGGGTCTTATGGGGTCTCGAAAGAAGACTTGGCCTCTTCCTCAACTTTACAATAGGAACACGAAAAAAGTAAATATTAAAGGATAACTTACAAAATATATACTGTAAGTCCTAAATGAGTAATACCAAAAGTAAATATTAAAATTCAAGGGAAGAGGAAATCAATTTTGTCTAGGAGTAGGAGGAAAGCCTAAATTTGGGCTGGGCCTTGAAGGATAAGGCCACCATCTCCTTTTATCTGCTAAATGGGTCTATCCCCCACTGCTCATGTGGTCTATACTGGACTCAAACCTCTAGTCTCCCCAGAATGTTGCCAGATACTTCTCTACTGGTCTCCACAGGATGTTATTCTGCTGTACTTTTAGTATTTATCATATATTGCTCCACTGTTGTCTCTACTACCCTCAGATTTTGGCTAGGCTAAAATCTTTGTTTATCTCTTCTCAGTGAAGACCAGTTGGAACCCTGCTCTTTTAGCTTAATGCTTAAATATAGGCTTTTTCCAGCTCTTTTAGAAAAGGCAGAAAATCTCACACAGAATCCAGTTTAAAAAATCTTCCCCATCTTATTTCCTCAGAGTCTTAGATACAGAGGCCTGCCATATTTCTAGCAGAAGGTTCTCAGCCTCAGAAAACAAGTTCTTTGGAACAAAGATGAGGGTATTTAATCTAGCAGGAATTGTTAGGTCTGATATTTTATTAGGATGACGCTTTGGGTCTTTTGCAAAGATAACACAACCTAACTTGTGGTGATGATTCTATATACCATTTTAATTCTCTGAAAGCTGAACTATAAACTAGATAATCATTATTTCCTTACTAATAACCAAACAGCTCTTGGGATTCCAGAACCCTAAAGTGTCTTCCTTTCTATCATGTAGATCAGCAAAAGGAAAAAAATGGGGATAACAAAACGGAGAGGGGGATAACCACTTTGGCTGAATTCTAAGCTCCTTTAAGTACAAATATGGACAAAGTCTGAAATGGACTGTGCCCCAGACTCTTACATTCCACTGAATCCCCATTACAGCCTTTTAAAAAATCCTTACCTTCTGTCTTAGTGTCATTTCTAAGACAGAAGAGTGGCAAGAGCTGGGCAAATGGGGTTAAAGGATTTATCCAGGATGGCATAAACGAAGTGTCTGAGGCCAAATTTTAACCCAGGTCCTCCTGATTCCAGGACTGATGCTCTATCCACTGTACTATGCAGCTGCCCATCCCAAAACAACTTACATAGAGTAGCAAAGGAAGTTGCAAAGGATTGATTGACAGCCCTCAAGCCAAGGATTCTACAACAGCTGGCTGGGTCAGAATTCTAAGGGGTTAAAAAAGCAGTTTTTTCAACTGACTCTCTGTCTAGAACTGGAGTTCAATTCTGAAGGTGTGGATCTGGGACTCTCCCTGGACAAACCCATCTATCAAGCTGCCTGCCTTAGGATAACATCAAGCAAATGTGAAGAGGAAGTTCCCTGTTCATTCTGGTGGACAGAGTGATTTGGAAGAAGATTTCTCTCTCTCTCTCTCTGGAGCTCCTAAGGACTCTGCAACTAGATCTCTGCTGCCTGACCCACTAATGATTCTGTGTGAGAATCTGGGGTTTTGTGTGGACTTATCCTTAGGTAGATTTAGTTTAGTTTAGACAAGGTTAAGCTTAGATAATAACTATAGTGGGTTAAGTATCTGGGGTTAATTAGAAAGATGGTCCATTATCCTCTTTCTTTTGCTATAGTAGATATAAAGTGATGATGAATTTAAAGCATAGAGAAGTTAAATGATTAGCCAGTGGTTACCTAGATATTAAGTATCAAAAATAAAACTTAATAAATAGGTCTTCCTGACTCCAAATAGAACACTCTAGCTACTCAGGCTACTTTTTGAAGAAATGATACTAGCAAATAGATAGAATTGATATAAAACTTAAATATTTTTAAAGTGCTTTAAATATATGTATATGTACACATAATCTTCTTATATTTTGAAATCACAATAATATGCCTCACAGGATATGCAACAGGATAGTTGCAGCTATAATGCAATTCTTTGTAAACAGATATTGATAGTTTAGAGAATTATGATGTGCATAAGTCAATAAGAAAGCAACCACAATAAAAACAAAAAGCAAATGTATTCTTGGGCAGCCTTAAAAATAACATGGTGTCCAGTGCAATGGAGGTCAAAATGACAGTGTAGAATGATCTGTTGAGATCAAACCTAGAGTTTTATATTCAACTGGAGATCAACATTCTAGGAATGATGGGAATAGCTTGGATGACATTAAGAGAAATGGAGGCCAACATGGTGAGGGGACTAAAAAGCATTCTGCAGAAGAATTACATGAAGGAACTAAAGACATTAGCCTGGAAAAGAGATGAGAAATGAGGAAGCTATGATCCTTTGGAAATGTTGTTCTAGCAGCTTTGGCAAGATGAACTGGAAAGGTGTAATATAAAAAAAAATGCAAATTAAAACAACCTTAAGGTTTCACTCCACATTATGCTAGTTTGTATAGATGACAAAAGATGTCATGATATAGAAAGGTGGGGGAGAAAGTAGGTATTAATGAACTATTTATTGGTAGAGATATGAAATGATCTATGTATTCAAGATGTCAGTTTGGACTTATGTAAGAAAAGCGACTAAATTTTCTATACACTTTGACTCAGTCACTACTGATAATTACCTATTGCCAATACAATTTTTAAAAATTACAGTACACACCAAAATATTCATAGTAGCACTATTTTTGGCAGCAAAGAACATGAAAAAGAGCAAATGCTCAACAACTAGAAAACAGCTGAAAAATGTCTATGAATATGGAAGTAATGGAATATTGTTGTGCAATTGAAAATATACAGTAACAGCTATCCAGAGAAAGATGGAAAGATGGGTATGAAATGATATAAGGTGAAATAAGCAAGATAAAAAGAAAAATGTTCATGACAATTAGTGAAAACAAAAAAAAATACACTAAAAGAGAATCAAGCCTGAATTACTGGGGGAAAAAAGTTAAAGGTTTCAGAGTATAGAATATGAAATATGCCTTCCCCCAACAATGTAAAAGCAAAAATTACTGTGCAGAATTTTGGATCCATTGAAAGCAGAGTAGTCAGTGTATTGGCTGTTTTTCTTTAATTATTTTTCTTTGTTATAAGGCATGCTTCAATAGGGAAGGGGAATAGAAGTGTCTGAGGTAGAGATGAAAGGCATCAGTCAAACTAATTAAAATAAAAATACAGGCAAGAAGCAATAAGAGATTATACTAGGGTTGTAAGGAAACTTCCCTACAGAATAGCACCACCATTTAAAATTCTTAAATCCTGTTGTCTAATATAAAAATAAACTACCCTTCCTCTTCTACATACTTGTTTCTCTCAAATTGTCTTTTCAATCATCATGACCTAAATCTTTGAGAAAAGAGGCTATTTGATTTTGGCTTTGTGTACAGAGCCTAAATTGTGCCTGCTATATAGCAGACACTAATCCATGCTTGTTGCATTTAATTGAATCTCTACCTTCTCTGCAAGGCCATGAGATCAGTTCTAACATATTTGTGTTCTTTACTATCATAGATCTATGAAGTCATTTTGAAAATATTCCCTCCTTTTTCCTCAAAGTCTTTGAACCCTTGATCTGCTCCTCTCCAGCTGTTAAAAACAACTGCCTGCATTGTTTCTATTCCAAAAAATTCATGTTATTTAGCTAAAATTGGCCTTTCATTGGTGCATGGAAATATTTTATTCCTCATATTATTTCCCTGGGTTCTCCACAGCAAATAGTTTAAATCTTTTATTCTTTTTTTTCAAGACCCGATTCTATCCACATGCCATTCTCTCAGCAGATGATGTTGCTTTCTATTTTACTAAAAAAAAGAAGAAAAGAATAATCTCTTAAATGAGACTACCAGTTTTGGCTCCTTTGATTCCCTTCCCCCAAAAATCATTTTTAATGACTTCTCTCATAATTCTTGCTTCTGGTTACAAAGGATAGCATGTTTCCACATTTGTGCCAAAACTAGTCCCTACACCTATGTCATGCTCATGGCTATTGAAATTTTTCTTTCCATAGTCACTAATGGTGCCCTTTATTATCAAATCCAATTGTTTCTTCTCCATTTTCTTCTTTGACCTTTCTAATACCCATGACTCAGTTCAAGGTAGAGGAAGAAAGAATTATTATTTATGTACATTAAGGACTTTTTCTAGATGTGAATCAGGATTCTAGTAAATGGCCATCTACCTTAAGTAGGAAAGCATGGGCCACAAGCCAAAATCAATCAATCAACAAAAAGTCTTTATCTGTATTCTCAGTGCTGGGGAATACAATGAAAAGCAAAATCACAGAAATGATCCCTGCCCCCAAGGAGCTTAGTTGAATATAGCAGTTAGATTGTAATCTAGGATAAATCTCTTGCCTTAGTTCTACCAATAAAGTTGGAGCTAAAAGAGGCTCATTCTTTTCAAATTAAAAGTCAGAAAAGGAAAAGTTACTGAGAAGTTTGGGTAGAGGGAGGGCATTGAGGAAGGGGTACAGCAATTAGAAGAAGGAATGATGAATGCCTAGTCTCATGGTCTCAGGGCACATGGAAGGTAGAAAGGAATAATGATACTCATGGAATACCAATGGAAAATTCCAATTATTAAAAAAATAATTTTATCATAGAAAGCTAGAGCCAGATGTAATCAGCTGGCTAGGGAATTTGTTTTAGACAAATAAATACACAAAATGAGTTAAAAATAGTGTCTTTGTAGGTCCTTGCTCAAGATGCAAAAAAAATTTTTTTTCCTGTGGGCTTGATTCTAAGAGGAAGGATTTTTATGAGAAACTCATAAGATTTTATTAAAATACCCACTATATATAGTTCCTGATTTTAAGGAGCTTATGTTCTATCAGGAATATAATATATTATATATATGTATATATGTATATATGAATGAATGCATATATACTTGTTTATATAATATAGAGGGTGTATATATAATATAAATCATATATATCATATTATATAGTCTATAAATTTTCTTTGCCAAATAGTTGCATTCCAACATAATTAATATCCTTTGTAACATTATTTATTTAACTTTATATATTTAAAGACATTTATATATTTAAAAACAATAAACATTCTACAAGAGAAGGTTGTGGCCAGGTTTAAGGCAGTGTGTTACAATGGAAAGAGCACTGAATTCAAAGAACAGGGATCCACAGGTTTCACCAGAAAGTCAAAGAGGTCTATAAAGAAAAAGAAGTTTAAACACTCCGTATGTAATTATATATACCAGTAAATACAAAATGCTTTTGGGGTGGGAGTTGATGGGGAACACAAGTAGCTAGGAAATTAGGTCAATTTTCATGGAAAAGATTACATTTAAGCTCAGTTTTGAAGGAAATAAATCATTCTGAGGGAGCAGCGATGCATTCAAAATGGGAGACAGACACTATAAAACAGGAAAGAAAAAATCTTTGGAAAAATGAATTCCATTTTGGGGTATTTTTATATATTATATATATACATATTATATCTAAGAATGTTGATGAATTTCTTTAAACTTCTCTTTTTGACATATCACTCTCATATTTTCTATTCTCCAATGATGTCTTGTTCCAGTACCTTACAGGCCATGAAAGTGACTCTAGGTTCTGAAAGGCTCTACTATTTGGACACAAAGACAATCTCCATGAGATTAGTCCTGCAAAACTAGAAAGTATTTAGTCCCTCTTCAGAGATGATCTAAACCCAGCTAAATATGAAAGGTTTCATCACCATAAGATTGGCAACTAGTGATAGTGTCAATTGTTTTGTTTTGTTTTTTTTTGGTTTGGTTGGTTGGTTTTAGCCACAACAACTTACTAAGGAACAAACAGGATTGAGATATTCTTAGTAAAGAAAGTACTGACACATTTATTCAGGAAAAAAAGGTCTTATAAATGTGGAAGCATATTTTCCATAGGGTTTAACACTAAAAACCTTTAAAAATAGTCCAAAGAAAGCATGTAGGCATGTTTGCAGTCCTTGGGGAATAGAACAAGAATAAAAGGAAAAAGTCTATTTCTTTTCCCAAAAGCAAAGTATTTGGTGTCAGGGAGGAGGAGGTTCATCTAGATAGACCAAGAAGTGGGACAAGGGAAGGGAATAAGCATTTAAATAGCCACTACTACACATCAGGCACTGTGCTCAGCACTTTTTACAAACATTACCTCATTTTGTCCTCATAACCCTGTGAAATTGGTGTCATTATTGTCTTCCTGTTATATTTGTAGAAATTGAAGCAAATGAGGTTAAATGGCTTGCCTAGGGTCACACAGTTGAGACCACATCTGAATTCAGGTCTTTCTGACTCCAAGAGCAGCACTCTATCCCAGATGTCACTATGCCAAACAGGAAACTAGCATACCAAATCCAGAACCCTATGATATCAGTGTCAGTATGTTTGACAACAATAACAAAAACAAAAACAAAAAAATCTTTACCATTCACCATATCCATTCTTTGTAATTTAATTATACACAATAAAGGCCATAGTATAATTTCAGGAATTCTATAAGAGAAGGCTCTGGCCAGGTTTGAGGCAGTGTGGTACAGTGGAAAGAGCATGAGTTCAAAGAACAGATAAACTGAGTTCAAATCATGGTCTCAGTTACTTGCTATTCATGTGACAAGTGGAGAGGTGATGGAATTAGATGACCTCTGTAGTGTCAATCAACTCTAAATCTATGATTCTATGAACTGTTGTTCATAAAACTATATCTGATAACCCTATACACTCAGTAGAGGCTTTTTTTTTAAGAAAGTTTTTAGATTTTTTTTCATTTTCAGAACCTCCTTTCTTCCATGAGTTCTCAAAAACAATGCTATTTTTTCATTCTAGAAATTTCCAAACTGGAATTAGTATCCAAAACATAACATAGCATTTCCACAGTATCACAATTACATCATGAATTGAATGTATATTAAGAAAATGACTTCAGGAGCACAGGTGGTTGGGGATATAGGGAAATCTACAAGATAAGGAGATAGAATTTCTATTATATCCATTCCTTTTTTAAGCATATGAGAACCCAGATGTTTATAATGATACACTTGATATTCTAATTTGCTTATTTGGCTCTGGCAGCTGGCATAGTGTTCATTCTGGAAGAGGGTAAACCATCAATGATGTGAACTGTGCTCAAAATTTATGGGATAGAAGTAAATAAAAAGGAAAGAAGAGAGAATTTTTTTTCAGAAAAGTATCCGATTATTTTCTTACATGATCATACGTCATGTATTAAGCAAGGCATTAAAGGTATGAAGTCAAGACATAAGATTGTCAAATTTAGGGAAGGTACTAAATTTAATGTCTATTAAGTTCCTTCCTTCCTCTTTCCTTCTTTTTTTGTATTCCTCATCCCACTCACCCCCTTGGTTTTTCCCTTCTCACTTTCCCAGTAGGGTAAGATAGAATTCAGTACCCCAATGGATCTAGATACTCTTCCCTCTCAGAATTGATTTCACTGAGAGTAAGGTTTAAGTATTTCCTATTAGCACTCTCTTCCTCTCCTTCTTATAATAGTATTCTTCCCCTCCTCTTCCCATGTCCCTCTTCATGTGATATCAATTGGCCTATTTATCTTATTCCTTCAAGTTTCACTTGATGCCATCTTCTATTCCCCCCTCCCTTTTTTTGCATATCATCTTAGACCACTTATTACCCCAATCTTTACCTTTGAATGATTCTTCTAGTCACTACAAAAGTGATTATAATTTTGAGAGTTACAAACAACATTTTTCCATATATTAATATAAATAATTTGATCTTATTGAAGCCCTTAAAGATTAAAAAAAAAAGCATTTCCCCCCCTTTCCTCTCTCTTTCTTATTTACCTTTCCATGTTTCTCTTGACCTTTGTGTTTGGATATCAAACTTTCCACTTAGTTCTGGTCTTTTATTTATAAATAGTTGGAAATCTTCTATTTTGTTGAATGCCCATATTTTCCCTGAAAGTATATAGTTAGTTTTGATGGGTAGGTGATTCTTGGTTGAAGACCCAATTCGCTTGCCTTTCTGAATATCATATTCCAAGCCTTGTGGTCCTTTAGTGTGGAAGCTGCCAGTTCTTGTGTGATCCTGATTGGTGCTCCTTTATATCTGAATTGTCTCTTTTTGGCTTCTTGTAAAGTTTTCTCCTTAGCTTGGAAGCTCTTAAATTTGGCAATTACATTCCTGAGGGTTGTCTTTTGAGGATTTAGTGTAGAGGGTGTTCTATGAACTCTTTCAATGTCTATTTTGCCCTCAAGAACATTAGAGCAGTTTTCTTAGATATTTTCTTGTAGTATTTCAAGGTTTCTGTTTCTTTCTGGGTTTTCAGGTAGACCAATGATTCCCAAATTGTCTCTTTTAGATCTGTTTTCTTGGTCAGTCTTCTGGTCAATCTTCTCAGTGAGATATTTCATGTTTCCTCCTATTTTTTTTCAATCTTTTGATTTTGATTTATTAATTCTTGCTGTTTTTCAAGATCATTGGTTTCTAATTGCCCAATTCTGGTCTTTAAAGACTGGTTTTCTGCTCTAATCTTTCAATTTTCCTTTTTGGTTTGGTCTATCGGACTTTTCATGGCTTCCAGCTGTTAAATTTTGGTCACTAATTTATTTTTCATTTCATTTTATTTCTGGGCTTCTTTCTCCAACCAGGAGTTCCTGTCTTTTAAACTGTTTTTTTCTTTTTGAACTATTTCCCACTTTTCTTGATAATATTCTTCCAACTTTTTCATAAGCTCTGATTTAAATTCTTCAAGAGCTTGTGGCCAATTTCCATTTTTTTGGAAGTTTTGGATGCATTTATTTGTTCACCCTGGCTTTTTCCTCCATAAAAATTATCCTGGGTCAAAGCTTCCTTCTTGTTCTTCTTGGTATTGGGAAGTTGTTTTTCCTGGGCATTGTTTACCATCACTATGTTGGTTTTTCCTTCCCTTTCTAGTCAGAAGTCTGAGTGAGGTGGGCAGGTTCTCTGTGTATGGAGCTAAGGAGCAAGGTTTTTGCCTAAGGCCACCTCTCCAGTCTCCACTGCTTCTACTGTTTGCAGTCCTTCTCTGCACTAACTCTGTGCAGACCCAAGGTCTGCGCTCTTCTGCCTGTTGGGGTCTCAAGTCTAGCTGCTCTCAGGATTAGGTCTTTGGTGGTCTTAGTCAGCTGCCAAGGACCTAGAGTTGCCCCTCACTTGCTCATTGTTTCTAGAGTGTGCTGGCTCTGAGTTTACCACATTGGTTCCATAGGTTGGGTGGGGGAGGGTAGATCAGTTCGAGTTTTGGTGGAAACTATTTCACCCCCTTATAGTACAGAAATGCCCAAATCCCATGTACCTTCAATGCTGCACCCTAATGTGGAGTCCCTTCATTCATATGAATCCAGTTTTTTTTGGTCTTTTGAGGTAGTCTATATCGGTAGGCGATGAGGAAAGGTAGATTCCTGTATCTAAATTGCAGTCATGTTTACCCAGAAGTCCAAGTAAATTTAAAAGTCCAAGTAAATTAAAAATACTGATATTAATGATCTTTCCCCAGTGACATTAAAATGTCATTCAGTCTCTATAAGTCCAAGTTCTTAATTTAAGCTAAGGAAAAAATGAGACTGACCTTGAATGTAGAGATCAAAATGAACTAATAAATGAAGGTGACATCCACAAGTAACTAGATCTCTTCCAGGCAAGATAAATAAAGTACAAAGCTAACAAGGAGATGGCTTTGGCTAAATACATTAAGAAACTTATTGGAATCCTGAAATTAAAGTTGGATGGGAAAAATACAATTTAAAAAATTACTTTTTAAACCCTTAAAAGGTACCAAGTCCTAGGGATACAAATTCAAGTGTGAGACAGTCCCTACACTCAAAGAATCTATATTTCAGATGGAAGAGAGTTCAGAAATATCTACAAAATATTCATCCTAATGAACACTTCCAAGTTGTAAAAGAAAATATAACAGACCTGGAAAAAATGCTCATAAAAATTCATAAAATAATTACATAATATAGGGTCCATCACCCTAAGGCAGCTAGAGAAAGATGAGCATTCTCTTAACAAAAAGTGAAAAGATCATTGATAGGCATTCTTAAAGTATATGATAAAGAAATCAAAAGTGTAGACATCACTAAGAGATAGTCAAGGCTAATAACAGGCATATATCTTTGGACTTGTTGAATGTAATTAAAAGTGGTTTATATACTAATGGCCTCCATTTCTGGACACAGATTATTATCAGAGATTGTACAGTTCTGTACAATCTTTTTGGACATTACATTGATGAATAAACTCTTATGAATGCTTTTAATAGTTGTCTATACCAAATATGCATAATTTCCAAACTACCTGTAATTAAACACTTTCAAAATATAAATATCTAACAGGGATAAAAATCATGTTGGAATAGAATAGTATGTTTTCCTCTCTGCTGTCAGAATTATAGCAGTGATACTTTCAAAGAAACTAGAGAAGAGGTTTCTTAAACTGGGTTCCAATCCATAGACCCACTAAAGAGATCTATATAGTTGAATAGGAAAATATAGATCTTTATTTTCACTAACCTCTAATTTAAATTTAATATTTCCTTCAATTAATTGCTTTGTTTTGTTTTAAACTATTATTATAAGAAGTCCAGTCCTGGGGTGTATGGGGTGCTCAGGGAGGAGTAATATCTTTGGTATGGAGGGCTTGTCGTGCCCTCCTTGGGCAGCTCTCCAACCTCTGACCCTCACCTGACACTCTGCTCTCACTTGTGGCTCCCAGTAGCTGCTAGCATGTGGCAGCGGCCAAACCCCGGGCAATGGCTTCGGCTTCGACAGGCCGGCTAAACCTTGTGAGGGTAGCCATCGGGTCACCAGCAGACCCCTGGTGAACCAGGGGCTTTGCTCACCCAGCATGTGAAGACTGATTCGGCCGAACAGGCAGAAGAAACCAATAAGAAGGTTCAACGGCTGAGATGGTGATGCAGCAAAGCACTGTGGAGTGCTTAGGGCATGTTGGAGCACAAAAGACAACATGGCCATCCAATGCAGCTGAGGAAGTCTTCAGATGTAACGACTTTTCATGCCACTGGACCCAGGCCAACGCCGAGAGAGTGGGACTGTCTCTGTGCATCGACTTTTCCATTTAAATCTTCATGCACAAGTGTCTTTGTGCACAAAAACACACAAAGACAATCGTCATCCTCAGTTACCAAGAGACTACTACTAGACTACTATAAGAAGTCCATACATTTCATCAGACTGCCAGACAGAAGAGATGTGGGTAACTGTGTTAAAGACTATCCTTTATTTTATTTTTTCATATAAGGTCCATCTTTTATTTGTTTCTTTGTTGCATAAAAATTATTTTATTTCTTAAACATTCAAGAAGGGAAAAAGTGAAAACTACTTATCCCTCAAATTTTACCTCATTTCTGTGAATATCAATGTCCTTCTAATTTCTCAATAGGAACTTGGCATTATCCTTGATTCTTTGCTCCCTCTCCCACATAACCAATAAAAAGTTGCCAAATCTTTTAAATTCATACTGTAAGGTATTTACCAAACCCTTTACTTCCTTTATACTCATATGGCCACCACCCTAATTTAAACCTTCCTCATCTCTGTCTGAAACTATTGCAATAGCCTCCAAATTGGTCACCTTGACTCAACTCTCACCTTTCTCCAATTCATCATACCAGAATCAAGAATGTAGAGGTAACCAGGACATATCAGTTCTCCATTTCTACTCAAGCTCTGCTCAGATTCCACTGGCATAGCCCATTCCCAGTGGTCAGGGACCTGACTTAGGGATTAATTTGGCTCCTCATGCTACCTTCAAAGGGAGTCACCAAGTATAATTCTTTTTGATGACAATAGATCACCTGGCTTTACAATCTCCCTTGCCATTGGGTCCAAAGAACCAATAGGCTTCAACTTATGCCTTGTCATGGTGTCTTCCAGACTTCCAGGACTTTTCATCTGCTCTGCCACTGATCCCTGGGCTTTCTAAACTCTCTTCCATCTGAAGTATGGGTTCTTTGAGTGTAGGGACTGTCTCACCCTTAAATTTCTATCCCCAGGACTTAGTACCTTTTAAGGGCTTAATAAGTTTTTTTTTATTCATTCATTTATTCATTCAAAATCTATGTAGCTGCCAAAATAATTTTCCTGAGATAGAAATTTGACCAGGCCAGTCACCTAATCAATAAATTTGAATGACTCCTAATTAACTCTCAGATCAAATACAACATTCTCTCTTTGGCTTTTTAAAGCCATTCACAACCTGCCTTTCTATATTCATTACACAATTTTTCATTAGACATTTCTCCCCTTAATTTGCTCTACAATCTAGTCAAATTAACCTTATAAGAACTTTAACACAACACCAAACTCTGCATCTTGAAGGCTACTGGGAACCCCTGGAGGAGGAGGAGGCTTCATCTACCACTTTCACAACTTATAAGTAACTGATCCTGATGTCTGGAATGCCTTTCTTCCTGGCTCTCCATTTTTTTTAATCCCTTCTTTGCTTCAAACTGTTCCAATGTGTTAAAGTTGTAAAAGTTTCTAATTCTTAATTAAGCAGTCAACTTTGTCTTGTGGAGGAAACAGATGGCCTCAGGAACCCAAAATGTTATTTTAAGCTAAAGAGACTCATTGTCCTACCTCTTTGCCAATAATGAGAGTGCAAAATAGTTCTAGGAAGTAAAGACAGCTGTACCTTCTTTGATGTTCATCTCCTTAGAAGACACCCTGTGCCTGGCTCCTCTGTAAGCTAGAAATCATTTTCCCTGATAACACTTAGCCATTTGTTGTGAATGTATAAAAATTATTCTGTCTGAAAATTACTTTGTGGAGATAATTTTAAATTTTGGCTTTCCAGTCTTTCTTTCTTGCAACTGCAGTAAAGTGGTTTGTTCCTAAGCATAATTCTCTGTTATTGGTTATTTCCTTATCAAGTAACAGCTTTTACACAAAGCCTCTCCTTATCCTTTCAAATGCTAGCTCTCCCCCACTAAAATAAACCTTTATGTGTGTGTGGATGTATATGAATATAAATATGAATATATTTATTCATGTATTTTATCCCCTGATAGAATATAGGTTCTTTTTGCCTTTGTATTCCTAGGATCATTCCTAATACATAGTACCTGTTTATTATCATCATCAACACCATCATTGTCAACATATAACCTTTATGTAACCTTTTAAAGGTTTGCATAACACTCTAAAAATATTATCTCATCTGATATCTCTGACCCTCACAATAGCCATGGGAATTAGGCGCTACTATTATTCCTATTTTACAAATAAGGAAACTGAGGTAAGGAAAGGTTAAATGGCTTGTCCATGATTAAACAGCTAGAAAATATCTGAGGATGGAATTAAACTCAAATTACCGACTCTAGCCCCAGAATTCTATCATCAGTGCCATCTAGATGCCTTAATCAATCCTTAGTTAATAACAACCATAAATTGTCCCTGTAAGCATGAGCTTTGCTTCTTTTTCACACATTCTCACTTACTTCTCTTTCCACTAAATCATGTGGTGGTCAGTGGTTTCAATAATAATAATGGGTAATTTTTACATATAGTTACTCTCTGCAGCAATGCAATTAATTGATACATCTCTGTGCCTTAATATGATTGTTTTCAAGAGATGCTATAGTGGAACATTGTATTTTCCTGCAGCCAACCTGGGAATTAATCTCATTGAATTTAACTTGGTTGGTCCTTGGATAGTGGTCATATGTGACCATACCCCTATTCAAAGCCTCCCCAGTGGGAGAATTTATTTTTCACATATTGTATTCATTCCTATATATTCCAGAGAATTACAGTGTATTCCTGTGTCTGGGATTTGGGTCAGAGATACCATCTAGTCTACTGCTTTTTGTATTTCCTTTGTCCTTTGAGGACAGGAACATCTTTCTTTTTAATTGAATTTGTTAAATAAATGAAGGAAACCAGAGTTCTTTTTCTATTTACATGATCATCATGATGTAGGTATGGGGAGAGTTGGATAGGTTGATGGACCACCTCTTAATTAGCCAAGTAAAGATGTTTGGGATATCTATCCATAGGCAGGGCTGAATAATGAGCTCCTAGCTGCCTGACCCAGCTGGTCATAAGAGAGCCATGGAGACCTATATCACTTTATCAGTCGTGATGCTGGCCTGACCAATAAACCTGATATAATTGATAAACCTATTCTTACCAAAAAAAAAAAAAAAATTAGTCTTTTAAGATAATTTTAATCATAACAACCAGCTCAGTACATACAGACATTAGCATAGCCCTCTGGAACCCAGGGTCACTGCCAAAACACACTAAAGGGAAAAAAAAAGAATTTTAGCAAAGGCATCAGCTCTCAACAAAGAAATGCTAAGTAACTCAAAAGAGCTGAAGAAATGCTAAGCTAGCATTGTTTCATTCATTCATTTACTTATTTGTTCACTTGTTTTTGTTATAATAAAATTTCCAAATACCTCGCTGACCACCTTTTCTCCCCTGAACTCGAGAAAGCATCATTTGACAAAAAATAATAAATAAATGAATGAATGAATAAGTAAATAAATATGTAAAATTATGTCTACCTTGTTTCTATTTATCAGCTCTTTCTCTGGAGGTAGACACACACCTCAAACAAGATTTCTTTTGCTTTATATAATGTTCTCTTGGTTCTTCTCTTTTCACTCTTCATTTTACATAAGTGTTTGACCATTTTTTTAAATTAACTTTCTCATCATTTCTTATAGTACTGTAATATAATATTACAAGCATATTCCACAATTTATTTAGCCATTTCCCAATTGATGGGCATCTCCTCAATTTCCATTTCTTTGCAACCACAAAGAGAGTTAGTAGAAATAATTTAGAGCTGGGTTTTTCTTGGCAAGGATATTGGAAGAGTTTTTGCCATTTATTTCTCCTGTTCATTTTATAAACGAGTAAACTGAGGCAACTGGGGTTAAATAGCTTGCTCAGGTAGTAAATGTCTAAGGATAGATTTGAACTCAAGAAGATGAGTTTCCCTGACTCCAGGCCCAGCAATTCTAGCTACTGCTCACCTAGCTGCCTCAATAAACTAGTGTCAACCACTAATTAATAGGCACCTTTCAGCAGGCTTCAGTCAATTATGTCAATTAATTTCTTGATTAGGATATGACAGCTGGTCTAAGTTCATTTATTATTGTTTCTTTGACATTTTCATTTTGATTCTTAGTAAGTATATTCTTAAAAATATAGAGTTTAATGAAGTTTACTTTTTAAAAGTTTTATTATCTTTATGTAATCATTTAAATAAGTGTAATGATTATTTTTGCATAACAATAATTTCTATATATCAACCTCCATATACAGAACTAAATCCTCTTTGAAAAAATTAAGCAAAAAATAACCTTAAGAAAGAAGGTTCTGAATCTTTTTTGGTATCATGGATCAATCTGGTATTCTGGTGAAGCCTTCTCAGAGGAATCTTTTTTAAATGTATAGGATTCCAAAGGAAATCAATTGTATTTATAAAACAAAAGCAAGTTCACAGAGCCCAGGTTAGGAACCTGGTTTATAGAGTGATTGATTCAACATTCTGCTCCCAGTTCTCCCACTGAGTCTCTGTTCTACCTGATCTAGAATTTGGGTCCCACTCCTTGAACTATTTAGCAGTTTAAATAGGCTCAACCTCCTCTTCTGTATAAGTTAACAGAAAGGGGGCAGCAAGGTTACTCAGTGAATAAAGAGCCAGACCCGGAGAGGGGAAATCCTGGGTTCAAATGTGGATTCATACATTTCCTCACTGGGTGACCCTGACCAAGTCACTTAATTGCCATTGCCCAACAACCCTTACCACTCTTTTTCCTTGGAACCAATACACAGTAGATTCTAAGACAGAAAGTAGGGATTTTTGTTACATGCAGAACTATTTGCAAATATCCCTGGAAAGTACTCTTATGTTGATCCTAATCCCCATCTTAAATCACTTTCAGCAGTGATTTAAGTCAGGCACCAGGCACATGCTCACTCAGCAGCCTTATCCTGATCCAATGAACACTTCTCAAAATCAGAAAGAGCAGCAGAAGAGATAAAAAACAGATCTCACTTATTTTCCCAGTGACCTGTTTTTCACATTTGAGTGCTTGGGCATTTAAACCCAAACCCTTGGGGATGATACAAAGATAAGAAAAGATGCATGCATCTGTTTCTAATATATAAACACTAGGGAAGTAAATGACTTTCCAAAGACCAGATTCTCTCCAATTTGAACTAGTACAGAAATCTTATCTTGAAAAGGTAAAGTAGGCTTTCTTGATAATTCTGCTTAGTGGCCCTAAACAGACACAAGTAAAAAACAGATGTAGCAACTGGACTTTGTTGCAGGTAAAGATTCCATTTGTGAAATATTCCAGGGAAGTCTCAGTATTGAGAGGTCCTCTACTGCCATCTTACTGGCTGCCAAAACTGCTTTCAGGATTTTGATGCACTTAATTCTGCCAACAAAATTCCTCTTTACTGACAATGGGGATAACCAGACGGTACTTGGAATTATGTTGTTGTTTTTTTTAAAACATAACAAGAAAACTAAAGCTTCTATATCAACATAATTAATTCTCTGAAATATGCTTTATTTCACTAAAGGTAAGAGAAATTGTATAGAGACAACTGGCCTCAGCATTATGAAGACCTGTGTTCATGTTTCACCACTTACATCACTGACCCTGAACAAATATTCTGACCCAATATTTCTCAAAATGAAAAGAGCACCCCATGAGTGCCAAAATCCCTTTCAGGGGCTCTATGAAGTGACAACTATTTTCATAATAATATGAAGATGTTATTTGTCTATTAAAATATATTTTCCTTTTTCAACTAAATGTATGTGTAAGGATTTTCCTAAACTTAAACAACATACCACAAATGACTGAATGCTTATATAAGTGAATCCAATTGTCTTCAATTAAGCCAGATTTTAAAGAAATTTGCAAAAATATATAGAATGGTGACACTTTTCTCACTAACTCTTTAATATTGAGAAAAAGTCATTTTGTCAAAAATGGCCTTTATATTAACTTGTAATTGATTTATTATATTTTAAATTACTTAAAATATACTTTTTAAAATTTTATCAAGTTTCATTTCTAACATGGTAAATACCACATAAACAAAAGTTCTTTGGAATCCTCAATTTGATAGTGTAAAGAGATCCAGAGACCAAAACATTTGAGAATCACTGATCTGACCTAGCAGAGTCTCAGACACTCCCTAAAATTTCCTTCCAATGTATCTGCTCCCCAATCTAATAGCTGGTCTAGGAAAAAAAAAGGCAATTTTGTGGCTCAGTCATTTTCAGTCATGGAAAACTGTTTACAACTTCTTTTGGGTTTTCTTGGCAAAGATTCTGGAACAATCTGCCATTTCCTTCTCCAGCTCATTCTACAGATGAGGAACTGAGGCAGAGTCAAATAACTTGTCCAGAGTCAAACAGAATACTCAGGAATTCAGGAAGATGAGTCTTTCTGATTCCAGACCTAATGTTCTACCCATTGAGAGATGGTATTTAAAGAAGGTTCACCCATTTGTTTTCTACATTCTTTGCATTCCTACCCAATTCATCCTTCCAAAATTTGAAGTAGAATCATCAGATTACAAGCAAAAAGAAACATTTGAAATAATTTATTCCCTCATTTTACATAAGAGGAAATAGAATAAGAAAGTATAAGTAACTTGCCCAGTGTCAGAGAAAAAAACATATTTCCGAGCCAGGATTCAAATGTAGGTTCTCTTGACTATATACCATGGCAGCATCCATTATACTTTAACTGCTCTGTATTTTAATCTTACTAGATACCTAGTAAATGTTTGGTAAATAATTATAGGATTTCTCCAGACAGTACTAAGTAACAAAACTGATAGCTATTGTAATTAAGTAAAGATAGAATCCCTGAAGAGAACTCTGTGGGATTATTTCACTAGTTGATCAAAAAATACTTAAAATCCTATGAAGGAGCTATAAGAGCTACAAGCTATAAATATAACAAATAACAAAAATGTTTTCATGGTTTTGTGTTATAATTATAATAGCATTTATAGAGAGCTTAAAAGTTTGTAAAGAAACAGATATAGATCTATATTTGCTTGGTTCACACATCAACCTTGTGCCATGGGTGCTCATTAAACCCATTTTAATTATGAAACCCATTTTAGGGATAAGGAAATTGAAGCAGATCAAGGTTAAGTAATTTTACTAGGGTCATATAGCTGAAAGGTGTTTAAGTCAAAATTTTAATTCAGATCTTTGTGATTCCAAGTACAATTCTCTATCCACTGTGCCACCTAGATACCTTAAATGCTTTGAGGAAAGATGGTTGCAAGAGGAAGAGAACTAGCTCTGGAAGTAGTAGGATCTGGCTTCCAAATTGGCCTCATATACTACCTAGCTGTGTGACTCTGGGCAAGTCACTTGATTCCATTTGTCTATCCTTTTCCCTAGTCTCAAAGTTGTTGCTAGAACAGAAAGTAAGGGTAAAAAAGGAAAACAGGAACAAGAATTACCTTTCAGAATGAAAGTTAAAAATGACAGATGAAAGTAAGAAGGGTGATCTATTCCACTTTTATTTTGCACTGATTTTTTTTCAAGGAAAATGAACTTTAGTCAGGGAAGGAAGAATGAAAATGGTTTATGAAAGGTTAAATATAGTTAGGAGGACAAAAAATTGTCTTTGCTACCTCAGTGAATTCAAGTTCAAGAGGCAGGGCTAGATAAACTTCATCTCAAGCTACTGCAGTAACTGATAAATAAGATTTCTAAGCCACTATTAGTGGCCTTTCTAAGCCATTATCCTTCAAAACACTATGGACAATGGTAGAGCTGCCAAAAAAGCTGTGGGAAGATAAATTCTAGTTTAATTCTGCAAATTAGAAGAGTAGAGTTACAGTAACTATAGGCAAAATCTATGGGAAGAAAATTGTTGTCTTCAAGTTTTAGAAGGTTTGTTGTATAAAAGAACCATTAGGCTTATTCTCCATGGCCCTGCAAGGAGTCTTTTTAATCTGGGATCAGATCCATAAACTAATTTGTATATATTTTCCATGATAATGGTATTGATGTTCTGTTAATATTTAGTATATTTGATAATTTTACTCAATGCAACTAGTTTTTTGTAATTCTAAATGTTTTTTTAATTAATTTAAAAACATTATTCTGAGGAAGGCTCCATTGCTTCACTAGACTGTTTAAGGCATCCATATCCAAAAAAAGGGTAAGAATCCCTGGTTCATCAGTGAGGAACAAGAAACAATGAAAGGAGACGAGGCAAATTTCAATCAGATGTAAGCGAGAAAAAAAACCGAATAATTAAAACTAACCAAAATTAGAAATGGCTGCCTCAGAATACAGTATATTTCCTCCATGTGAAAAGTGTCCAAGAGAAAGCTAGATTTCCATTTGTAATACTGAAGAAACGATCTCTGTACAAATGTCTATTTAGTAGTTTTAGTTGTCTGACAATATGGGGATTTCTTGGCAAAGATATTGGAATGGATTATTGTTTCCTTGTCCAGTGGATTAAGGCAAACAGACATTAAGTGACTTGCTCAGGGTCACATAGCTAATATATGAGGCAAGATTTGAATTCAAGTGTTCTTGACTCCACCTCCAGCATTCTCCCTAATGAGCCACCTAATTGTCTTCCTATACAAATATAGGTTATATTTAGTGATCTATGGGGTCCTTTCTAATTCATTGATTCTGTAATAGCTTTCTTCCTACTTATGTCCTAGGTTTCTTTCTGGAACTTATTCCAAGGTCTGAAAAGGTGATCATGTACTCCTGTTTCTTTTATAATATAGACAATACCCAGCTTTTGAATAGTTTTTGTGATTTTGTTTTGAGGACACTTAAAACTAATAAACATTTAAGATATTCAGCAACCTCAAATGTAAGTACCTATTATCTAGGGAGACCAATGATTGACTAGTTCTCTGAAATAATTGAATGATGTTATTAAGGTTGAGAATTTGTAATTATCCCAATGTGGACAATCTGCTCATATTTATGTACTAATAAATATTCTGAGAAAGACATTGATAACTTGATAAAAGCTACATGGAATGTGGAAAAGAAGAATACAAGTCTTTCTGTAAGAGAAATCAGATATAACCTGTTTTGAATCAAATTATTAATTAAAAATAATCAGAAATAATATGATAAAATTTACAAGTCACTAATAATAAAACATTAATTAATTAAAATACTTTTGCAGTTTTATCCCTTATCACCAAAGTGACAAGAATGGGAAAAAGTATAAATAGGCAATGTTAGGAATACTGTGGGGAGACAAGTATAACTAAAATCCAGTTTAAGGGAGCTATGAATTGGTCCAACCTTTATCAAAAATAATATGGAATGACCCAAAAAGGATGACTAAAAGTATACCTTCCCCTGTCATTTCACCTCTTGACTTCTAATAAAATAAATTTAAAGGAAAAAAAAGAAAATTTCCCATATATACCAAGATGTTTATATCAATATTTTGTGGAATACCAAAGAATGGAGAAAAATGAATACCCATAAAATGGAAAAAGCCTCAAATTTATAAGACTACAAGCCATTTCCCAATTGACAAATAATCAGAGGATATGAACAAGCAATTAGCAGATAAAGAAATCAAAGCCATCAATAATCACATGAAAAATGTTCCAAATCACTGTTGCTTAAAGAAATGCAAATTAAAATAATGCTGAAGTATCACCTCACACTTATCAGATTATCCAATATTACAATAAAGGGACCCTCATGCATTGTTGGTGGAGTTGTGAACTGATCTAGCCATTTTGGAGATCATTTTGAAACTATACCCAAAGAGCTGTAAAACTGCTATACCCTTTGATGCTATAATATTATTACTGGGTCCATATCCCAATGAGATAATAAAAAAGGAGAAAGAACCTAGTGTTACAAAAAAAAAAAAAAAAAAAAAATATATATATATATATATATATATATATATATATATATATATATATATAGCAGCTCCTTTTGTGGTGGCAAAGAATTGAAAATTGGGGAGATGTTCATCAATTGGGAAATGGCTGAATAATTTGTGTTACATGTTGATGATGGAATACTATTGTGCTATAAGAAATGATAAACAAGATGATTTCAGAAAAAGCTAGAAACTAATGCAGAGCTAAATAAGCAGAACCAGAAGAACATTATATCCAGAAACAGGAAAATATTGTACAATGATCAACTTGAAAACCTGGCTCCTCTCAGCAATGCAATGATCGGGAACAATACTGAAAAGACATGATGGGGAATGCCATTTACCTCCAGAGAAAGAACTACTGGCATCAGATAGATGTGAATCAAAGTATACTATCTTTCAGTGGTTTTATTTGGGGGTTTTGGTTCTGTATATGTGTGCTCTTACAACAATGAGCAATATGAAAGTATATTTTACATGATACTCAAAATAAAAATTTTTCAATGAAAGATGCCTAACAAAAATGATGCACATTAACATAAAGAAATATATGCAATAAGAAAAAATAACTCAAATTGACTTGTATGTACATCAAAATCAGAGTCTCTTCCTTTGGTAGATCATTCATAACTTACAATATAATATTTCTCTTCCTAAAAAGGGGTAAGAGCTCTACTTCTTCATTTGTTAATTTCTTCATTTTCTATTTCTTTTGAGTTCTCATGTTTTGCTGAAATATAATTGTGTATCCTAGATTCTGATAATTATTTGTATTTCCTCACTATTGTGATATAGTTTATTCTTTTAAAAATTTTGTGGTTTGATTGTCTTCTCCTTTTTCCTCTGCTTCTCCCCTCCATCCTTTCTAAGCTTTCCCTCTGCCTCACTCTCCTTTCAATTCCATTGATTTTTTCTATTTCATTTCCATTCATTCTCCTTTCCTTTCTTTCTCACTCTTACCATTTCTCTCTCCCTTAAATATGAAAACTTCAGACAGTTGGAAAGATGTGCATGAAATAATGCAGAATAAAGCAAACTGAATCAGGAAAAGAACCTGCATAGAGATTGCAGTCATATGTTAAAAACAACACTAAAAGGTCATTGAACTCAGAACAATTACACTGAGCAATCTTGACCCCAGAGAATTTATGATGTAATACACCTCTTGGTTCTTAGCAGTGAAGTGGAAGACTATGCTCGCAGAATTAAGTATTCATTGCCAGACCTGGTTGTTAAGTCCATCAGTTTTGTTTAAATCTGTTTATTTTGTTACAAAGGAAAATCTATTTGTGGAGGGAGGGGGTGATTGTGGGGGAGTGACCATAATATGAAAACAAAAGTCAAGAATGAATTCTTTTAATTAATAGAAATTTCTAATTTCATGGCCAACATAAGAAAAACAGTCCTACTAAACAATGCAGCTAACACATGCCACTGAAACAGGACCTAGTTATAGAACTTTTGCTGTCAAAAATAAACCAAATGTCTGAGACATTGCACTAAAAATGCCATCCTCAAAACAAGCCTTAAGTTACTGTCAAAGGCCGCTTTTGGATCAGTGAGGCAGAATCAGGGCAGTTTGACATAGCATTGTTAGCAATCCTGCAAATGATGATGTTATTTCTAGACTTTGCCACCTGGGGCTGTGGAGAAGGTTCAAAGGAAACTGAACTGTCCAAATTTTCTTGTTGTCTATATCTATTGTAGTTGTGTAGACATAGTCCAAACCAAATTTGGCCTCAAGAACTAGGATTAACAGAACCGGTTATATTTAAATGGAAGATTAAATATGAAATGTCTCGTTAACAGCAAATCTCTTCCTTTACAGGCCAACATAAGAAATTATGAGTGTTACTGTGCTTTAAAAATAGAAATTAGAACTACATGTTTCCACAGTCTAAAAAATGAATATAGCCTTACTCACCACCAAAATTTTTAAAAGAGACAATTTTTAAAATTTAAAAGATTTAATGATGAGAATTATGTACATCTTAAATAGAAATTAGGCTTTTTAATATGCTGTGTTTATGAAACATTTGTAAACATATTTAAACAATATACATTGGCTTAAGTTAAATGAAAAAGACACTAGATAGGGAATATAAATAAACCTGATTTTTCTAAACATAGCACTTATTAAACCTTGAGCAAGCAACCTCTCTGAGCTTCAGTTACTTTGCCTGCAAAATGGAAGAAAAAATAATGACTTTGTTACCCCCCACTTGCTGGATTGTTAGGAAATCAAATAGAAATGGCTAAATAAGTTGTATCATATTGTGATGGAATATTATTGTGCCAGAAGAAATGATGAGCAAATTAATTTTTTAAATTAAAAGACCAATATGAAATTATAGAGTGAAATGAGTGAAACTAAGAGAACATCATGTATAGCAAAAGAAATATCATTTGGAGAATACTTATGGGGTTCTACCTCCAAAAAACAAAAGGATAAACAGAAATAAGAAAGACCTGGTTTTATATATTCCTATATCTTTTTTTGTCAAATGATGCCTCTTCTGGTAAGAAATGGAAAGAAAGGAGGGAGTTACCTGGAAATTTTAATGTAATTATCAAATAAATAAATAATTTTAAAGCTTTAAAGAATAAATAAAATCATGTATGTGAAAAGACTTTTTTCTCCTAGATTTTCGTTAAACCAGGAAATATGACTAAAAATTAAATTATAAACAAGAATATAGACTTGGGCCAATATTGGAAATTTTACATAAAAACAATCTTTCTCTTTCCAACAAGTATAAATTAATATGCCTGTCATGTGTAAGATACTAGGTGTGAGTCATATAAAATTAAAAATAAAAATAAAACTGCTGTGGCATTGAGGAGCTTACCTTCTACTGAGCAAAACAATTATCATTTAAAAGTTTACAAAAATCTTTTACAGGGATTATTTCATTTGAGTGACAAAACAACACTGTGAGGTAGATACTATAGACATTTCTATTCCATTTTAAAGATGAGGAAACTGAGGCTCATAAAGGAGAAAATGGATTAATCATGCTTACATGGTGAGGATCAAAAATGGAATTTAGGACTAGGTCTTCCTTATATTTAGTCCAGTATTGCCTCTTATTCTTTGTCATTAAAAACCTTACATGCTACCAAATGAATGTTGTGAACTTAAATAAATGTCATATGCTGTGGAATATTCTAGAGCAAAAGAAGGGTCTCAATAAAAAAAAGTCACTAAATATTTAAGAAGGGAGAGAGTACCCTGAGCTGTGGAAGGATTAGTCTTGGGATCAACATCAAATTAAAGGGTAACTTTTAAAAGGTGGAGTTGAGGGAAATCCAGGAACTTTGGACTCCTTTAGCAGTATTGTGAAGCCTATGGACCCTTTTGTAGCAAATATTTTTTAAATAATTCAGAGAAATGCTAAATTTCAGCTAGAGGTTAGTGAAAATAAAGATGTAATTTTTCCCCCACTCTAATTCATAGATGCCTTGAAATCTATCCACAGAGCCATGAACCCCAGGTCAAGAATCCTGGCCTAGACAAATTCACAGAATGGGTTAAGAATGAAGAATAGTAAATAATATAGGGTTTGGCTGGAATATGAAAGAAACAAAGCTGAAATAAGAAAAAGTGACTATGAAGAATTCACAGAAGCTTGGAAGATTTTTTATGATTTCATCCACAGTAATGGAAGGAGCACCAAGAGAACAATTTTTACAGGATGACCAGAATAACATAAAGTAAGACAACCCTGAACAAATTTGGATTTCTGATCAATGCAGTAATCACTTAGTGCTCCTAAGGACTGTTTATAAAGCATGCCTCCACCTCTCAGGAGAGAAGTGGTAAACTACATATACAAAAAAGACATACGTTGTCCTCCATAGACAACGTTTTACTTCATTAAATTAATTTCTTACAAGAAAATATTTAATTGGAAATGGAAGAAGTGACTAGAAAATAACAGAAAATTTTGGGAAAAAAGAGGTGTCAATAAAACATTTGGAAAAAAAAGAGATGAGAAAGGAGAAATAAAGTTGCAAAGGCAAATGTAGGCAGCTTGTAGAGATTTGAAGTACCAGCAGTAACAAAATTTATTAATCGCCTACCATGCAGAATTCTGTGCCAGCACTAGAGATACAAAATATAAATAAGCCATGATCTTTCTTTAGAGAACTTGAAATGAAGTAAAGAGATGAAGTACCATCATGGAACAATATAACATTATGTTCTACATGATAATATGGGTATAACCCAGATCAAATTGCTTACCATCTCCAAGAGGAGGGAAGGAAAGGAGGAGGGAGACAATTTGGATCTTATAACTTCAGCAAACATATGTAGAAAATTATTATTACATGGAATTGGGAAAATAAAATATCTTTTAAGAAAAGAAAATGTATAATATTAGCTAAGATGCCAGGAGGAAGAGTATGCACTTTTATCCTATATGGACACCTCATCTTTTGATATTGGGGCAAAAGAGAAATTATATAAATACTACTGAGAAGCTTAGAAGAATGGAGAATGGAAACTGTTGGAGCTCATAAAATATGACCTCAGCCTTCTCAGTACAGTAAACAATTTGATGAGGGTAATAGAGCTAGCAATGTCTTTAGAATACCTTCTATGGGAAGAGTGATCAGGAATAAATCAGAAAAGAAAAAAAAAAGATTATACAGCATTGAGGATCCCAATTGAAAAATAGTACAATAATTATGTAATGGATTTGTTCAGAGTCCTGTATTATGGCAACATACTCCTAATGGATCTCCCTAACTCATTTTTCCCTTTTCCTATACACTAATGGCAGAGGAATGTTTCTTAAATCCAGATCTAGCTCTATGGCTTCAATTGCAGAAGCCTCAGTAGCATCCCTTCATCCTCTCTATCTAACATCATTGGACTTTACTTTCCCTCCTGTACTAGATCAAGCAACCAAACTGGGCTTCTCTCTGTTTCTTACTGAAGACACTCCGATCTCATCTCCATGCCTTTGCATGGACTCCACCTCAAAGAGTCCCTCTTTTATTTTCTTTTGTAATCCTATAAATTTTACTTCATGTATTTTCCCTCTTTTTAAAGATACACTTCAAACATCATTTTCTGAATGAAGCTTTTTATCATTCCCCCAAGTGGATAGTGCCCTTTCTTCCAGACTACCTTGTATGTAACTACATTGTGACCAATGTAGTTGTATACATATATATATATATAGTGATGTATATATCTTTGGGGCAGCTAGGTAGCTCAGTTCTGGACCTGGAGTAAGGGAGATCATGTTTATGAGTTCAAATCTATCCCAGAATCTTATTAAGAACTATTTTCTAAATAGCAGATGATATATTAAAACTTTTCTTATGCAAAACTATAAACAAGGATATTTGCTTCTAAATGGTAATTTTTCCAAAGCTATAGGCAGAATGGACAATGCTTTCAAATATAGCACCAGGATTTTTCTCACAAACACTCAGACATGATGGAAAAATCTAGAAAAAACATCCATTTTTCCCCCAGTGACTTTATTCACTTAATATGATTTTTCTCACACAGAGATTTATATTTCATCATGGGGTTCTGATAGTTATTTGCCAGTTTGTAGAGTCATTATGCATAGTTTTCAAATTATCAGTTTTATGTAGCAAAAAAAGAAAATTGGACTGGGAATTTGGCTTAGGAGACCTCACTGGCAGCACCACGGTGTGAGTCATCTGACTGCCAAAGGGCTCAGCTTCTTTCTTTGTAAAATGAAGGATGCAAGCAAAGTAAGAGTGGTAAGAAAACTGACTTTGTCATTGAAGGTCCTGAGTTTTAATTCTGGATTATACATGTACTGTCTATAGTGACACTGGGCAAGGGAAATATCCTCTCTTAACCTATCTCCTTCTATGAAAAATGAGTAGGTTGACCTAGAGGATTTCTAAGCTTCCCAACAGCTCTAAATTGTAATACAAGTTGAACTACAGGTTCCTTAAGGTTTCTTTTAGCTTTCAATATCTACCACTATTATTTAAAAGAAAATGCTAAATTTGTTACATTTATAGACTTATTCACAGAATATGACATAATTTGAACATAAAGATTAAAAAACATAATACACACACTCACTATTGAACTTTGTAGGGAAAAAAATGTTAAGTTTGGCTTCTCCAAAAACTCAATCAGTGTTTCAATAAATTAGCATTACTTACAGCTGCTCCAAGGATATAAGCCCTTTAAATGCTTGAGCATCTATTGTGTGGATTTCATTCTTGTACAAGTACCTGAAAAAAATAGAGAGCATTACTATTAAAATAGTAAGAAAGTAAATTCATAGCATTACTGTTAGAAGTGAATAGTATGGCATAATCCAGGATTAGGGTTGGGAGCTAGAAGACCCAAGTTCAAACATTATCTCTGGCACTTGCAAGTTAGTAATAATAATTTCTTATAGCTAGCATTTCTATGGCACTTTAAGGTTTCCAAAAGGGCATTTAGGTGGCACTGTAAATAGAGTGCATGGCCTGGAATTAGGAACATTCATCTTTATAAGTTCAAATCCAGCCTCAGATACTTATTAGTTATGTGAACCTAAACAAGTCACTTAATTTACCCTGTTTGTCTCAGTTTCTTCATCTGTAAAATGAGCTAGACAAGGAAATGGCAAACCACTATAGTATCTTTGCTAAGAAAACCCCAAATTGAGTCATGAGCAGCCAGACACAACTGTAAAATAACTGAACAACCAGGTTTGCAAGGTACTTTCACCTATCTTAATTAATTTTATCCTCACAACATCCTTTTTAACAGATGAGGAAACTGAAGTAGACAGCAATTGTTTTGACAGAGAACTCAAACTCAGACCTTCCTGACTCCTAAGGCTTGAGCTCTAAGTCTTTTAACATCAGCATGGCTCAGGCAATTCCCTGGGATTTAACTATTAAGTCATAGATTGGTTGTGATCTGCATTTGTGAAGGAAGTTCTCACGCTCCCATATCCACACACTGCCTATAGCAAAGACCTTTCATGTAATCATGTATGAGTATTCCGTATTTTTAAGTCACTATAGGGAAAACCTGACTAAGCAGGTCATACTTCCATACTGGATAGGATCAGCTTTACAGACTTTCACAAAAAAAAAAAAAGGTCCCATGTAGGATATATGAAGAAGTATAGTTGGAGGGACTAATCAAAGGAATCATACCAAAAAGCTTAATTACAAGGTATAAAATAACATCTTCTACCCATTCATTTTTTGGGATACCTCTAGAAATCAAAAGAGAAAATGTTGAATGGACACTGATGGCCTGTGACAATATTTAAAGAAAAGATTTATTGGAGACTAGTTCATGTGGCCTGTGGCCACAGAACAAATGACTGAGACTTGTATGCTTGTTTTTCTTTATTTGTTTTAAATTCATTATTCATTTATATTTAGCATTCTTTTTAAGTTTTGAGTTCCAAATTTTCTCCTTCCTTCTTACCTCTCCCCATACCTACTGAGAAGGCCAGTAATATGATATTAATTACACATGTGAAATCACACCAAAAAATTTCCACATTAACCATATTAAAAAAAAAGAAAAGAAAAAGAAAAAAAACTTCTTTGATTTGCATTTGGAGTTTATCAGTTTTTTTCTCTAAAGATAGATAGCATTTTTTCATCATGAGTCCTTTGGACTTATCTTGGATGATTGCATTAATTAGGAAGCCAAGTTTTTCACAATTGATCATCATTACAACACTGCTTTAATGGTCTCTCAGCTCTTCTCATTTCATTTTGTATCAGTTCATAATAGGTCTTACCATGTTTTTCTGAAACCAGCAGTTATTCCCCAACTGATGAACCTCCCGTCAATTTCCAATTATTTGACACTACAAAAAGCTATAATGGATATTTTCATTGAGCAGAGAGGTGGCACAATGGATAGAGTTCCAGCCCTGACATCAGGAGGACATGTCTTCAAAATCAATCTCAAACGCTTATAGGCTACATGACCTCAATTAATTCACTTAATGTATTTGCCTCAGTTTCCTCATCTGCAAATTAAGCTAGAGAGAAAATTCTAACCAGTCTTGTATCTTTGCCAAGAAAACCACAAATGGAGTCATGAAATGTCAGACATGATTAAAAAATGACTAAACAACATGAATGGGTTTTTTACATATAAGTTCTTTTTCTTTGTTCTCTTTGGGATAATGATCTAGTACTGTATCTCAGTACCAGGTAGTGCTGAGTCAAAAGGCATGCATTTTTATAGCCTCTTGGGCCTAGTTCTAAATTTTTCTCAAGAATATTTGGGCCAGTTCACTACTCCATCAACAGTTGATTAGTGTTCTGGAGGTCTGCAAGTTTTTGGTACTTCCAATGTGATGTGATCATACAAGAGGTATGGTCACTGCTCTTTGCTTCTTACTCAAGAAGGGTCTCTGGTCCCCAGTAGCCAAAAGCTTTAGTGCTCCTCTCTGCTTTGGTTCTTTAAAGAAAGCTCCTCTCCTCCCTTGAATTGAGACCCAGGGCTGTGTATGGGCAATACAATTGCCAATCAGAACCAGCTGCAACCAGTGCCAGCTAAGGATCCTCTGTAATTTCTTTCTGATCTGTTGTCTATCTCCTTTATCCTATCTGGGCAAAGATCTACAGAAGCTGTGACTGCTGCCGTGTATAATAAAACAAGCCTACATCCTGGTATCACAACCTTTTCTTGCCAACCATCTAAGTTTTATTAGGACAGAACAATATCTTTACTCTGATCTTTTGTTGGTTCTTCCACTCCAAAATTTGATTTGAAACATTATTTTTTGAAGTTATTTAGAAGCAAATGCCAAGAGGGAGTTCAGCTGAGTTGCCTCTAACCATCTTGGCTCCTGTATTTAGATCTGAGCTTCTGAATTACTACTAATTTGAAGGAATTAACCAGGAACAATGAATATATCAGACAGGTTTGTTTTCAAGATGACTGGATCTATCTTTTTGTATCTTTTAACTTGTTCCAAAGATTACCTAAAAACTGCATGTGTGGATATGTGAAAATGTGTGGATTTGGAACTGGAGAACCTGGATTCTAATGCCCCAACCATTATTTGTTACCAGTGTGTCCTGAAGCAAATTATTTAACTTTTCTCTGCTTAAGTTTCCTCATTAGTGAAATGAGGATTTATCTAGAAAGTTGTTACAGTATCTTCCAGTTATGTCTATGGTATCACTCTAACATAGAAGTGCCAGTAGAAAAAAAAATTTACCTTTTTTGTGTCACAAACCTGATTGGAAGTCTTGTGAAGCCTATAGACCCTTTCTCAGAATAATGTAATTTTTCTAACTTCATAATTGAAGGAACTGCTAATTTTAATTAGAGTGAAAATCATGAGCAAATTAAGATGTATTTTTTTCCTTATTCAAGTTTACTGACCCCATAAAGTCTATCTACAAATGTCTGAGGGGTTCATAGATCTCGGGTTCAGCATCCCCAACTTAGAAGTTAGATTCCTCATTCTCTTTCAAGATTCCACTCTTTACACAGCCCTCACTCTTAAATTAATTATATATGTTAAATAATGGCCTGAGATCTATTGAACCTTCTCTAAAGCTATTGAGAGTTATAGAAAAAAAGTTAATCATGCCAGATGTAGCTAATGTTGTTAGAACTGTCAAGGATTTAGTGACTTACATATACATCCTACTCATAGTAGGTGAAGATGATGGGGGGTGGGTATCAAAAATAAACACATTCAGGTTCTCATATGAGAGGAATTGACCTTGCCCCATGCTCTGAGTGTTTGTTTTAATTACTGCTTCACAAATTATTTTGGTCAGAGAATATTTCTGGCCTTAAAACATATTAAAGGAGCCCATAAATACAGTTTTAAAGGAGATCTAGACATGAGGAATACCCTTAGGATAAAGGAGGGAGGGCAGAGTAGGAAGTTTTTGGAACAAAATAAAGGCTATGACACACAAAAACAAATGCACATGCACACACACATTTTGTTTTGTTTTTGTCAGAGGGAAATCTGAACCTTTAATTTCATTGTTATGAAAAATTTCACATGAAGAAAACTCCTTTCCCAAGGCAGACCAGCAAAGGCTGTACAACCATAATATCAAGAAGTATTTGGAGACACTCAGAGTCTATGTGACTTGCCCAGGGTCACAGAGCCAATATGAATCAGATGTCCAACTTGACTATACTAAGGATTACATATATGAAGACACACTGTTAAATTATCAACTTCGACTGCAAACTTCAATGTCCAAAACAGAACCCAACTTAATTCCCAAAATCCAATCCTTCCATCCAAGTTTTTCATTTCTGTTAGCAATACAATCATCTTTCTATTGACCCAGTTTCACGAGCTTTAAACAACTTTTGACAGCCTATTTCACTTTTGTATGCCTTTTGTTGTTAGGATATTATTATGTAAATCAAGTCTAAATTTTCTTGTTGGCAATTTCCATTTATTGTTCTTTGTTCTTTTCTTTGGGGAGGAAAAAAAGAAGGAAATGGAATTCTTTTTTTTGTACATAACTATCTCAAGATATCTATCCTAACCTTTATGAACCTTGTCTTCTCTAGGCTAAACATCCCCAGGGCCTTCAACAGTGTCTTATATGACACTGATGAAAATCCTTCACAGTCCTTGTCTTCCTCTGGCTGCTTTCCAACTTAGCAATGGCTTTCCTAAATTGTGGTGCCCAAAACACCCAAATAATTCTGCAGATGTTAGCCCCCCGCCTCAGGTTAGAGCAGGACTATCAACTAAAAATACCTTAGGTAAAACACAAAATCAGTCATTTTATGTACTCTATAATCGGGTTCCTATTTCACTTTCTGGTCTTATTTTGTATTACTCTGCTTAAAATTCTCTTCATTTTAGTCAAACAGCTGCTTCCCATGCACAAGCTCCATCATCTAGGTCATGCTCACTAATTGAGGGTGCCTGGAACTTTTCTCTTCTTCCTCTATAATATCTCACTTGGTGATCTCTTCAGCACCCCTGGGCTCAAATATCTTTATGCAGATGATTCCCAGATTTATATATCCAACTTAACTTCTGCATTGTTACGTCATCAACTAACTTTTGCACATATAAAAATATATCCTGTTGGCATTTTAAATTCAACATGCCCAAAAGAGAATTAGTTGTCTGTCTTCCTAAATTGTGCCCTTTTCTGAATTTGTCCACATTTGTAACAGTTTAAAAATCATGGCAGACTCAGGCACAAGGTTCTGAGTACATTCGATTTATTACTAAAAGCACATGTTTAACAATAAGTAGGATCTCAGCTTTTACTAGCAAAACTGATCCAAAGTAAGGGGGACAGTTCTCTTTTATAGGTTTTGGGGAGTACAGAAAATAGAAAGGCTAGTATCATAGATGGAAGAAAATATGAATGCATGGAAATTGAGAATGAGGGTCAACAGCAACCTCATCCTTCCTTCCTGTGACCAAAAAATAATCATTATTTGAGTCCAGCTGTATCTGCAAAGGCAGAGATAGTAAACCAGCCTTCTTCAGATAAGAAACCAGACATCCTTAAAGGAGAGCTTGTTGTATCAAGGTACTATACCAGAATGCCTGGTGTCCACTCACATCCTTCAAAGGTAACAAATTTCCTTGACACAAAAATAGAACAATAATCAAAACAAGAACTAGATTTCTAAAGTTAACTCACTATAGCTGACCACCTATATTTCTGAATTAAGTTCAGAAAGAATCATGGCTTAGGCAGTTACAGGACAAAGTCAATTAACTGTAAATAGGATCAGTTAAAAAAGACACAGAACCAATCTGATTATTTTACTTACTACCAATCTATGTCATTCCTTGTGTTGCTGTTTTATTAATGTCTGAATACATTTCAGTTTGACTCTCAGTAGGTGCATACATATAAGACTCAGTTATCTACTCTCAGCAAGTATCCAATGATATAGTCCCCTTGTTTTTATAATTTAGAAAATGAGCCTTATTTGAATATTCTTTAAAATATATAATATAGCTATAGTTATAGTATGTTATAAACATGTTTCTGAATCCAAAATATTTCCTCTGTTCAATTTTTCCATCTATTAGTATTAGCACACATTAGTATGTGCTAACATGATTCATTCTTCCTCCTCCCTACAAATCCATTAATTGCAGGACCTCAGGCTACCTAATAAACATAGCAGGGTGACTTTACCATTCTCTAAACTTAAAATTCAATTAGAACTAAGGGCATCTATGTTTCTGTTGAGAAATATAAGCCTTTCCAGCAGGCATAAAGGTTACAAAAGCTAATCTCTCTCTTTTAAAAAAAAGTTTATTTGGTGTCAGACTAAACCAAAGTCCATCTAAATCCAGGCATATCTTTCCAAAGCAGTTCTCAGTATTAATAATCTCTCCTTCAACAAAACAGAAAAAAAAATTTAAGTATTCACAAAATATTTTTTTAGAAGTTAGGCCTATAAGTAACATTTCTCTACTACTATCTGGAAACGTCTCAACATGACTCAAACTAATAGAAGTTTGATATTATATATGGACAAATATTAAATATTTTCTAATATATTTTCATTAGAGATTATCCTCTAACCCTCCTACATCATAGTTATTTCAGCTATACAGTATAATAAACCACAAACATGACTCATGTTTTCCTTTCATTCTTTATTCATCTTGGACATAAGGTGAAAAGTGATTGCCAGAGGTGACAACTCCAAGAATACAATAACCATGGCAGATATTTCCTCAAAGGAGCCAAGAAGTATCTTTCCATTACAAATATTTATGCACTTCTGATGAAGATTAAATTTATTTTAATCCAATTTAAACACTTTAGTTCATCAAGTATTGAGACATCACCCAAATTGTGCTGACAGTCAGATTCCAAAGAATTGCTTTACATTGTAGAGATAAGGGCCAACCCCTAAAAGATTTTAAAGAATCTTAGAACACAAAATCTTGCATTCAAAAGGAAAATTAGATGTAATACTGTAAGAGGGAAAAAAGTACTCACATTTTCCTAGAAAGAAATATTTATTAAATTACAGCTTCAAAAAGCCTTCCCTGGCAAATTGAATTTAGAAAAGTATACTTTGCTTATGCCAAGGACAATTCTTTTTTCTTTAGTTATTGTTTTTTTTTTTTTGATAAGGCCTTGAGAAAAGGACTTTTGGTATGTCAAACATAGAGCATCTGTTTTCCCTCATGAGTCTTCATCATTGCTCATCAACTGTGAATATTAACAGCATAAACATTAGGAGGAACATGGCCATTGATGTGTTGTCTTTCATTGACATATGCAGGTGAACCATCCGTTAGAGAATTTTTATAAAATCTATGAATTTTCCAATTAAATGTAATATCTTATCTAGTTAAAATGGAATTTGTTTTAAAAAATAAAGTTGGACACAAAAAGGAAAAAATAAAAAACAAAGAGGAGTCACCCACAAGCTATTTTTATAGGATGCAGATGCACTTTGCTTTATATTTTTTCTTACAATATTATTTTGTGGTGAGCAGGACTAGAGCCAGTGTATAGACTCACTCATTGGCTCCTTAAGATTTTGGTTTAAGAACCAAGTTTGTGGGCCTCCAAGGGAACAGAGATTGAGTGGCCATTCAAGATCAACTCATAATTTTTTTTTTATTGGTGACAATGGCCTGATGCATTGTTTTTATTTGCATAATCTCTGATTGTTCCTACTTTGCCCTCCTCCAGCTTCAGTTGAGAAGCTAAACTCTAAATCATGTTGTAGACCAGGTTTCTTTTCTCATGCTATGCCTGTTTCTTTATTTAAATCAAGTACCAGAATTACTAGTACATTTGTCTATTTCTCCTACTAGAGTATATCTTTGTATTCTTCAGAGTCTAACACTGCCATTCACATAAAACTTTTTTAACTCTAATTCTTCTTGTATTAGTATCCTCCCACCATCTTGTATTAGTTTCCTACCACCATCCATTCTCTCTGATTATTTTTACATCTCTACACAAGAGTAACTCAGACTAATCAAAGATATTTTTTCTGCTTCTATTTGTTTCCCTTTGGAAAGGAAGAAGGAAGGAAGGAAATAATTTATTAAGTGCCTACTATGTAGGATACTGAGCTAGAAGCTTCATAAAAATTATCTCATACTGTCATCATGAGAATGCTTGAGAGGAGATGCTATTACTATCTCTATCATACAGTTGAAGATAATAAAGGTTAGTGACTTGTCCAGGTTCACTCAAGTAGCAAGTCTCTAAGACTGCATTTAAATTCAGGTCTTCATGATTCCTTTCAGCTTGCCAGTAGGTAAGTATAAAGTTGAGTTAGCTTCCATTTTGGCCCTTCACTTTGATCTATTAATGGTGTTTTATTCATGTTAAAACCAATATGCAGAAACAAGTCTATTACTGGTAAAACCCTAAAGTTCATCTTTTTTCCAAAACACTTCAGCTTACTTACCTGGAGAATAAGGGATTTATAGGTCAAGTCTAGACCTCAATATATTAATAAATAAACTGAGAAACAAAAATATATATATATCATCTCCAAAACTACGAAGTCTGCTGGTGATGGATCTGAGTCTCTGACTACCAGTCTAGTGTTTTATAATATTGGTTGTTTCAAAGCACAAAAGATTAGAAAGGTAAAGTCATTTTAGCTCTCAAAGTATAAGATTCTATTGCACTACTACCCAATACTACCTCAAATATCATCTACACTCCTGATTTTGTTTTTAGGTTTAGAGGAATCATGGAGCTAGAACAAAGACTAAAGAGTTTCTGAATTACAGATTTGCATATACTTTCCCTTCAGGGGCAAAAAGGAAACCTCCAGGGATCCAAAATCACTCTTCTTGGGGGTGGGAAAACTACCCAAGCAGGACTTCTCTTAACGCCTGTTAAATACTATTAACAGAAATGTAAGAGTGAAGCAAACACTTCAGGAACCCATTGAAATAAGGATGTGAAAATGACATCTGGCTGAGAAAGAACAAAGAAGTGGACATGGGAAAACTGTAGAGTGAATTGAACTTCCAGTGGAGTCCAAAGAAGAATCTGGGACAGAGGACAGGCCCCTTTGGTTCCTTCTGCTCTGCACCTTCTGGTACATGGAGAGATCTCTTTACAAGCTATGTGCTGGCCTTACTTCAGCCAAAGATTGTAATCTTATGACTGACTGCCAAATTACATGGTTGATTTGTTGGAACCTGTTCTCTACCAAAAGGCCCTACAACTTTTTTTTTAACTTTATTATGATCTAGCCATACCTCCCCATCTTCTCCTTGCTAAATTTACTTTAAGCTTGCTTAAGCCCTTGCATTTATGAGTTCAATAAGTCAACAAACATTTATTAATGGACTACTACTATGTACCAGTTCCTGTTGTAGGCAATGTAGATACAGAAACAAAATGAAAAAGTTCCTGTAATCAAGGAGCTTAACCTTCTATCAGGGGAAAGAGAAAAGAGAGTCACACACAGAGACTCAGAGACAGACAGAGAGAGTCAAAGAAAGAGAATGAGGGAAAAAAGGGGAGGATATGTCTATATAGATGCATATATTATGTGTGCATGTATGTAAATGCAAAATATAAGGTGTTAGAAAAGTCTTAGTACAGTTTAATACAAGATTCATACAAAGTAAGTAATGTAGTTGGGGAATGGGGTGGACAATAGCCTCACATGGGGAGGGGCAGTTGGGATGATCTATGAAGGAAGGAATATTAAAAGGCAAAGAAAGGCAGCAAGGTAGATCAGAGCAACTAGGTAGCTCAGTGAATAGAGCACCAGGCCTGGATTCAGGAGGTATTGGGTTCAAACCTGGTTCAAGACCCTTCCTAGCTATGGAATCCTGGCTAAGTTACTTACCACCAATTGCCTAACTCTGACTATTCTTCTGCCTTGGAACCAAAAAAGATGCATTCCAAGCATGGGAGGGACAGCCTTTGAAAAGGGATGAAAACAGAAGATAGAATATTATGTATATAGAAGAGCAAATAGCCTTTTTTTTGCTGGAACATAGAATGTATTGGGGTAATAAACTTGAAAAGGAGATATTGTAAAAGTCTTTGGATGCCAAATGGAAAAATGTGTCATTTATCCTAACAGCTATGAAAACCACTGGAACTTCCTTTGTAGGGGAGTGACACGTCCACAGATAGGTTTTAAGAATATCAGTTTGGTAGCTGTGGAGGACATACTGAAGAGGGAGAAAATTATAAACAAAGAGGCAAATTGGGAGGATACTGCAATAATCCAGTCAAAAGGTGATGAAGGTGTGAGCTATCATGGTAGTTCATGGAGAGAAGTGAACAAAATGAAGGCAGAATCAACAAGACTTAATTCTGATATTTAGAGGGTAAGGAAGAGTGAAGAATCAAGAACAACTCAGAAATGTTGAAGCTTGGTGCCTGGAATGATACTAGTGATCTTAAAAGAAATAGTTTAGTGGGGAAGAGGGATTGGTTTGGGGGAAAACTAATGAGTTTGGATTTTGGACATGTTAAATTTGAAATGTCATAGCAATGTCTGATGAGTACTCAGTCATAAGGGATTAGAACACAGGAGAGAGATGGTTTTATACATATACAATACATGTAATTATAATATATCATATAATTATATATCATGTGTTTTCTATTTATTTCTATATTTCTAGATGATTAGATGTATAAATACAAAATTCAATATGAAAATGTAATAAAATGTATCTAAATCTAAATCCATATGCAGAAAACTGATAACTGATTTCCTTTTTGATGAGATCATAAACTAAAAGAGAACAGAGAGAAAAGATAACCCTTTCATACTAATGACCAAGACACAGGTAGAGATCCAGCAAAAAAAAGAATGAAGAGTGGCCAGTCATCCAGAGAATTGAAAGAAAATAGGAAGAGTCAATAGTTCAAATACTATCAAAAGAGCAAGAAATATCAATACCAAAGAAGGCCCTCATGGATTTGACAATTAAGAGATGGTTGGTAAATCTGAAAAAAAAAGGCAGTTTTAATTTAAATGATTGATAAATTGAATTTTTTTTTAGATTTAACACATCATCTTAGTTTGTTGAGATTAGTTTGTTATCCAATTTGTTTGCTATCTCACAGCTTCAATTTGAATTAGGCAGCATAGTAGTGGTCTATGATATAAAGGCAGAGGACTTGGCTTTAAATCCTGTCCTTTAACTTTCTGCCTGTGTGACTGTGAACAAATCCTTTACCTCCCTTTACCTCAATTTCCTCATCTGTAAAATGAGGTGATCACACTGGATACCCTCTAAAATTGCTTTGAACTGTAAATCTATGATCTATACTCCTGTACACCTGCAAATTTGTCAAGTATATTGTTTATGCTTTCACTGAAATCATCAAAAAATATAAAACTATATATTTATAGACAAATCTCTGAGGTACCTAACTGTAGATATCAATCCAGCTTAATTTTAACACATTAATGAGAATTCCTTTAGAATTTTAGATCATGTCAACCATTAGACCATAGAAGGAAAATAACTCCTTGATCACATGGGTTGGTGGGAATATGATTGGGAATATAGACTCTAAATGATCACACTAGTGCAAATATCAATAATATGGAAATAGCTCTTGATCAATGACATATGTAAAACCCAGTGGAATTGTGTGTTAGCTAAGGGAGGAAGGTAGGGGTAGGGGAGGGAAAGAACAAGAATCTTATAACCATGGAAAAATATTCTAAATTAATTAATTACATAAAATTTAAAAAAATAATTTTAGATCATGGACAATGATTTTTCCTTATTCAATTCCTTTGTAACTATACTCTTCCAAAATACCTAGGATTCATGTTAAATTATTCTTGGATTTTTTTTCTCTATAATGAATTCTAGTACAGGATAGTCATTCTCCTTTTGTCCCTATATGCCAACATACCCACAAAATTCTCATCATTTCTAATTCAGAAATCAGATCTAAGTTACTGGTCCAAACCAGTTCCCCAAACAGCTATTTCATTCATCACTTCATTCATCTTATTAAAGAAGAAATTATAATTAAGGTAATTTGTCAGATGCTCTACTTTTGACAGTGAACATTCCAGAAGATATTTGGATATTGGTTGTCTCTGATATCTACTATATCATGCATGTCTCTATGCCAACGTTGTCATCCATTTTGAAATTTCTCATGCATTCCTCTTGTCTACATGATCTACAATAAACTCCCAATATGTTATCACTTTTGTTTCTCCATGCATTGACCATTTTCAAATGCTTTCCACCATTCTTTTCCTGGTTTGGTTCTGTAATAGATGACCAGAATGGGGTCACCTATTGTTTACTTTGGGGACTAGAGAGTAAGAGAGGTGTGACAGAGCCAGAAGATGGAGAGATAGGATAGACTCATCCTTCCCTCTCTTCCCCTAGGGAAGACAACTCAAATTGTCTTTTAGAGGGACAGAATATGCCCCTTCAGAGACTGGGTTGAGTATAAAGGTTAAGGACTGAAACTGAATCTCCCCACTTGAGGAGAAAGTATGGTTTTCCTCCCCAAGCTTCAGTTCCCTTACTTGATAATATGAGGCAGACATACTTGATCAAGGAAGAATAATTATTTTATTCTAAAGGGACACACAAGACAGGGAGATTGGGGTTGTTGGATAAGGAAAGTGGGAAATGGTAAATCCCTTTGAGTTAACAACTGACCCCCACCCCAAATCCTGAGGGTTCAAACTGTCTGTCTGACTCTCCTTAGTCAGTTGTGAGATCTGCCCTGACTTCTATCTAGCATGAAGTTCAAAGAACAAATTTCAGAGAATGGAGAGAGTTCTTTGAGTGAATGGCTTCCTAACAAAGTCCCATCCACTCCTTTATCTTCAGCTGGATCCAAGGGGTTTAGGGTTCATGAGAGATGATCAATGCTCAGAAAGGTCTTCCTTCTGTCTCAGAGGTTTCTCTCAGACCAACCACTCCAGGAGCACTCCCAAAGAGAAGTGAAGTGATCTGGCAGTTTTCTCCTCAGCTCTTCTGTGTTCCTACCTGGAATTCTCCTTGCCCTTCCCCCACTTGTGTTGCTCTTTTTCCATGCTGGCCCTGATTTCTCTCTTACAGTTCCCAGATAATTTTGTAACTAAGAACAAATTGTGAAACCTCTCAGAACCTCAGTTTCCAGTTTGCAAAATGGGCATGACAACAGTAGGATTTCATAGTGCTATTATGAAAATAAAATGATATAATACATAAAAAATTGTATAAACTTTAAAGCACTATATAAACATTGGCTATTATGAATATCAACGTGGAATAATTTTCTTTTCATTTTGAGTAAAATATGCCTTCAATGGTTATATTCCAGCCATTACTTCCACAATTCCAAGTCTTAGATAAAGTAGAATATCTAATGAACTTTTTAAATTTAAATTCATTTACTTATTTGTTATATTAAAATATCCAGTTAACTCTCTCCCTCCTTTCTCCCCATTAGAGAAGGCATCATTTGTCAAAAAGATAAATGTATAACTATACACATTCAGAGGAAGAACTTCGGGAATAAAAACATAGAAGAAAATTACTGTTTGATCACATGGTTTGATGGGGATATGATTGGGGATGCAGACTCCAAACAATCATCCTAGTACAAATATCAATAATATAGTAATAGGTCTTGATCAATGACACATGTAAAACCCAGTGGAATTGCGTGTCAGCTACAGGGGGAATGGCCATGAGAGGGGGGAAGAATGTGAATCTTGTAACCATTGAAAAATATTCTAAATTAATTAATTAAAAAACAAAATAAGATAAATATATATAAAACTATGTCTTACTTATTTCTACTTATCATTTATTTCTCTGGAGATGAACATATACAAGTCATTCTTCAAATAATATTTCTATTGTTATATATAATGTTCCCTTGGTTCTGCTCATTCATTCTTTATAATTTCATGTAGGTCTTTCCATGCTTTAAATTTTCCATATACTATATACTTGTGCAGAGTTATTTGAGGTCATAGGATTTGTATTCATACATGCTTGTTGCTTCACTTCCCAACTACTGTCTTCTGGAATTCTCTATTGGTATTCTTTTTTCCTTTGTTGTAGCTGCTAGTCAGCATGGTAATTGACTTGGCAGATCCAGATGCATACACAGACTCAGAGATAGAAATAGGCATATAAAAGCAGCTTTCTTTCTCTCCCCTTTTTCTTCAGTTTAAAACTTCATTGATCAGATTTGCAATAATGCAGGTCAAGACATGTTTTACAGATCCTTGATAGGCATACTCCGTTATCTGACCAAACTGACACATTCTCATATTTTATGACATGTTACAGAGCCCTGAAACTTTGATATCATCTTTACTTTCAAGATTTAACTTTCTCTCCTTGAAGTCACTACTTTCAATGATCATTAATAATTTTAAAATATTTTAAACCACCATTGCCCCTAAATTCTTGCCAAAGAATTAATATTCTTCTAGGATCAATTCAGAATCTCTTCAGGAGTATAACTTGTAAGAATATGAAATTGTCTAGTTTCTTCATTATATAGATGGGGAAATATATCCAAAGAGATTAAATAATTTGCCAATGTCATGTTATTAAGAGTTTAAACTTTCTTTGTATCCTCGGTGCTTAGCATAGTTCCTGGAACACAGTAGATGCTCAATAAATTTTCTTGATTAACAGAAAAAGAATATAAGCTTAAATGAATTGCCTCAACTATTAATACCTCCTTTTAGTGCAAATTTATTATATATGTTAGATTTTTTCCTAATTGAGTGGCAAGGTTCCTCTCAATAAACCATCTCCAGAATGTATACACATTGACTTTTTGACAGTCTGAATGAGTGACATATCTTGACCATCAGACAATTTATATGCAAGACTTTTCTTTGTTCAAGTGAGTATCACTTATAAGTTGTGTGATTTGGGGCAAAAGCACTTACCCTTCTCTGCCTCAGTCCCCTTATCTGTAAAATGGGAATGTGCTGCACCAGACACTCCTGATAGATAGTATGGTCACATGATAAGAGAATAAGAGACTCTTCCTAGCTTACTTACAGATTATCTTTTATCTCTCCCGAACTTCCCTCCAATCACAGAGTCTAAAGGGATAGTCTCTGATCACAGATGCCTTTTGAGAAAAGTCCAAAACACATATGCCTTCCCATAGAACCAAAGCTTGTGTGCTCAGTCCATAGAACTGCTTCAAAACAAACCCCAACTATGCAAATACATTTTAAAATTATTCACAATATTCCCCCATACTTTAATATCCCAAAGAAGCATGAAGTGCAATGGAAAGAGCATTTGATTCTGCTGAAATCAAGAGACCTTGGTTTTTGAGTGCCAGGCTCTGCCATTTATAGCTGTGACCTTGAACATGTCATTTCTCCTTTTGGGACTCTGTTTCCTTACTTATTAAATGAAAAGTTTTTGTTTCAGATGATCTCTATGTCTCCTTCCATATATAAAGTTATTTTTATTGCTGCACTTTAAATATCTATTAATTTTTTAAAAATTCTTTTAATATCAAATGTTGTCACCATCAAATGTAGATCTCAGTGGATATCATGTTGATACTTAGGAAATATTGAATAAAGAGGGTTGTTTTTTTTTTTGCCTCACCTCAACCCAAGACCTAAAAAGTTAGACAAAGAAAAAAATAGACTTCTTTCTTCATTTTGGGGGGTTATTTTTCATTTGCCTTGGAAAAAGCCAGAAGTCTCCCAAAGGAATAGAAGCTTTCCTTCTCTGAGAGTTCAAATTTAAATAGCATCATACCACATCTTTTCATTTTTCTAGTGCTAAAAACTAGAAAAACCAGAAAAAAAGAAAATATAAACACAAGGAGAATCACACCTTCACCAACAACGCAATTTATCTGTATCAGTGAAATTAAAGCATAATAACTATAAGTAAATTTTAATGGAGGCAACAATCACAGAATATAAATAGTAAATTTTTAGAAACAAAATAACCAAGGGAAGAAAAATAAAATACCGAAATGGTCACATTTCCCAAGCCAGTGTGTACATTGTGTATGTTCTACATGCTCTCACTTTTTGCTTGGATGGTATGTATGGAATGTAATCTTAGCTGCAAATGATTCTCTCCCTTTCTTTTCTACCCTTTCCCTAATTCTGGGCCTGATGCCAAACATGTACCAATCATAAATTGTCTAGTGTGGATAGTGATTAGAATAAATTTTCCTTTTCAAAAATGGATCATGATGTCAAAAGGAAAAAAAATACCAATAGAACAATGATAGGCCATTCAACTTATATAGTCAAAAAATTTTTGTGTTGTTAAAAACCTCCAAAGATTACCTGGTCCTTACCCTCATTCCACACAGAACTATGCAAAACTCCTTCAGGACCACAAACTAACCTTCTATTCTTAATAGGAAGTCCTCTTCCCAGTTCCATCATCACTGCACATTCTTGCCCACCTCCCTCATTTTACTCAGGCTTGCCTAGAATGACTTTATCTGTCCCTGCTACCTAAGGGTAAGCCTAAGATCATCACCTGAATGGGTCATTCTTGATCAAAGCCTTCCCCAACTACTCCCAAACTCAGTGTCTTCTCTTGACTATGAAAGCTGTGTTCTATATATATAATTTTGTACTTAAATTCTCAGATATTTAATATCTGGATGACCCAGGACAAATCAATTAGCATTTATGATTAAGTCATTTAACCTCTTTTAGACTATTATCTGTGCTGTAAAATTGGGTTTATAAAAGCATTAACTATACAAGGTTGTTGTAAAGATCCAAAGGGGTGAAATATAAGGCACTTTGCAAACCTTATGTAAATGTTATGTATAATGTTCTATGTAAACACTAGCTAGTATTATTGTTCTTGTTATAATTAGTATTAGTATTCTTGTCCCCTTTATTGCTTCCTTTATTTTATTTTCACAAATATATTGTAAAACCAATCAATTGGGAATGGCTGAACAAGCTGTGGTATGTAATCATCATAGAATACTGGAATAATGGAATATTAATTATTGTGACATAAGAAATGATAAGCAAGATGATCACAAACAAACCTGGAAAGTCTTAGGTGAAGTGATTTAAAATGAAGGGATCAGAACCCAGAGAATGTTGTACAGGGATCAATTGTGAATGACAACTATTTTCAACATGGTAATTATCCAGGACATCTTCAAGGGACTCATGAGGGAAAAAGGCTTTCTTCCACTGTAGAAGAAACTCACAGAGTCTGAATGAAGACGTTCTTCTTCACTTTATTTCCTCCATGAATGTTTCACTAGTGTGAGCAATATATATCTTCTTTCACGACATGAGAATCATGGAAAATGAATGATAATACATGCACAACCTATATCATATAATCTGCCATCTTGGGGAGAGGGAAAGGGGAGGAGAGGGAGAGAACAGGCATCACAAAATGTCAGAAAATAATTATTAAAAATGGTATCAACATGTAAATTTTTTTTTAATTTAGAGAAACTAAATAGATTTTAGCTTCTTTGAGGGCAGAGATCATATCTTGTGTTTCTGAATCTAAATGATGCTTAGCAGGCACAAGCTTGGACATCAGAACCAAAAGTAAAAATGTACCTGGGACAAAGTCTATAAGGCAAGTGTTATACAAACAGCACAAAGAATATCCTAGTATGAGTCAGGTAAGAGACAAAGACAAAGACATAAAATCTTGGGATGAGGTTACTGACACTAAAGGATAAGGAATTTTCTCCAGCTTACTATCTATTAGCTTCTCACTTGACTAATTATTCTTAAATCATAGAGAAGCATATGTCCCTTCTATGCCAGACTTACTGGACACCAAACCCTGTTGTTGTCTTTAAAATTCTGAAGAACAGCAAATGTAATCAATATGCTCTTTATTCAGGCCCCTCTTGATTCAGTGCCTTGAGACAGATTCCAGTGTATTTTCAGCTCCTCTAGGAGTGGAACTACCAAAGGGAAGATGAGGAAATTCCCTCTACCAAGGCAAAGCTACATTTTCCCTGAAATTTATAGTCTTAGAGAATTGCCTAAAGTACAGAGACTTGCCCAGGGTTACTTAGCCAGTGTGTCAGATGCAGGACTTGAACCCAGAAGTTCCTGGCTTGAGGATAGTTCTTATAATAAGATATAGATATAGATATATATAGATATATACTTTGCATTTTTTCTATATCATATATATTTATATAAGTAAGATATATATGTATCTATATACTGCTACAATCACCTGGGTTAGAAAAGGGCTGGAATGGGGAAAGGCTCCAGCTGCTCCTCCCTTGACAGCTGCTTTTTGGTGCCCTCGGGCTGGGTTGGCATAGCTTCCAGGTCACCTATGACCATAAAAGTTCTCACTTAAGCAGTGAAGTCACCACATCCTGCCCTACTGACCAGATGCTTTTCCATCTGGAGTCGGGGGCTGAGGGATATGTCTGTATTAACTAAGAACTTCTATATCCTTGCTACACATCCTTGTTATGTTATGGCTAATTAAACCTCCTTTTATTAACTGTTCAGTAGCTTACAAAAACTTCCTTTCATCCCAACATTGAATCTGAACTAACCTGGGACAATAGGCCTGATTCAACTGTTCTCTATTCACTATGCCAAAACTACTCAGTAAAGATATAATGAACAATTGATTTATGCTCTCTTGGTTATGGAGAACTGATTTTTTTTTAAATACAGAGGTACAAAAGACTATTAAATGCCTCTGAGTTTTCCAGGCCTTGCACATTTTAATTATAGAATATGTATCTTCCCGAGGCTAATTTTCACTGGACCAAATACACCACTGAATTTTAGTTGCATGCTGCCAAGTACACAACAAAGCACATCTTTTCCTCACACAAATGCATTTCTTAGCACCCTTCTACTGCCCCACCACATACTAAATATCTTCTTATCCAAAACATATAATTTGTTTTTCCTTAGGCAAAAACAAATGAAAAAATCTGACAACAAATGTTTCTTTCAGCTGCATAAGGAAAAGTACAATCATTAGGAGAATGAATTCTGGAATACTGGTTCACTTAAGGTTAGCTGAATTTTAAAACTGAAATAACACTGAAGAACTGAGGATAATTTTTTCCTTTCATGTGTTCAATAGTGCAGAGACAAACTATAAAAGCACTTCTACCAGTGTATCTTTTGGTCTCTGCCCAAGGTTTTATTGACTTCTGTCAAATGTTATAAAATATATTTTAATTCCATAATCAAACATGTTCTTTCAGAAACATTATGGCATTTTTCCTATGGTTTTTAATAGTGATACTCATGATCTACTGAAATTTTTTAAGAAAGTAAAATTGAATGGCTTCCTAGCAGATGAAACAAACATTAGACAAAAACCAAAACCATGTAAGCTGACTTCCCAGTAGAAAAACTGTCACAAGTCAAGGATGTTCCATAATTGGAGAAAGAGGCAAGGTATAAGTACCTCAGTAGCCTCTTTTTCCCACCTTTTTTTTAATATCACGTACTTCAGAAAGATGGTTTATAGCAGAAAAAACAGAAATTTCAAACTAAATAGTACTCTTTATTAGCTATAATTCTGAAAGTCTAATAAAACAATGACAGGTTTTTTATTCTGAACCAAAAGACAAGTTTTAATTAAATATTGGCAAATAGCAATGTTCAAAAAATTACACCAAAACACAGAATTAAAACTGTAGAATTTCTTTACTGCTTTTGCGTTTTAAATGGTTCACCTAGTAGAGATTTTTTTTTAATCAAAGAAAAAATATTTACATTTTGAATATAAAATCTATTCAAAATAATTCTCTGTCAGTTTTGCAAAACCAGCCCCTTCCAGGACCAGGATTTCTTCCAGGTTCATAAGTGTTTAAGAATCTTTCTAAGAAGCCACTGGGGAGACTTAAATCCCTTGATACATCTTGTCAAAAGAAAGCAAGTAGCAATAATTGGATGCCCCTTTTCCCATTTTAGAGAGTCTGAATATCAACAAGCCCCAAATCTCAAGGTGTTCCCTTAAGCATAAATAAGCTTCAGTTTCCAAATCTTGATCTGCACTGCAGGTCTAGACTCACTGCTATCTCTCTTCCCTAATGCTTAATTCTGCTTAATCCAAATAAGAACTGTTTTTAGAGCCCTTTCCATTGAGTTTCCAGTGGACCTGATCTGTTTCCATCATCCCCAGCTGCCCTTATTTTATTTCTCTCCAATGGAGAAGTTCTATTTTACTTTGCCACTGCTGACACCTTACTTGTGCTTCTTATATTCTGCCTTGTGACACTGTTTTTCCTTGAACTGCACTTTGGGATTCCAAACCTTACCTCAAACGGCATTAAGACATCCATTTGCAGCTTAATTACTAGGAGATCGATAGAATTTGTCACAAGATTGATCCAATTTGGTTGTTGATAGAAATACCAGACCTCAAAATACCAAGTCCTATTATCTGTTCATCTTGATAATCAAGTGAGATTGCCCCAACAGGATAATTTGTCTTTATGAGCATGAATAAAACTTTTTTTGTTGGTTCTGATAGAATCATGTAGACATAACACAAATAACTCTAACCAACAAATATTTCAATTTGACAGAACTTAGTACTTACTACAAACAATGTACTGAGCTTTGTGATGAATATAAAATGAATAACATGAGAAAAGGAAAGCAAAAGGGTGAAGGAAAATGAAGAAAAGCAAACAAGAAGAGAAAATCATAGGGATAATAGAAAGAGGGGAAAAAAGAAAATGGGAAGACAAAATTAATTGAACATAAAGAGTACTTAATAAATCTTTATTCAGTGAAATATGAAAATACTTGAGATAATGATTAAAGTAAGAAGAGATAAGTGAAATAGAATATTTTTGATAGGGATAAAGTGTCAAGAAATTAGAGAGAAGATGACACTGTAGAGTTGAATTGGTTCACCAAAGCATTGACATGTGAAAGAGAGGAAAATTTAACCAGTACAGGGATGATACCCTGGGAAAGAAATGAAGAGAGAGTAGAGTGACTAAAAATTGTGAGGATGAAGAACAGACTTCAGGATTCTGAGGCAGGAGAAGAGATTGAAAAACAACAGATTTGGATCAGATAAAAGTTTCAGAGTACATGAACACTAAAATGGTGTATTTGTGTTTTATGATGAGGTCAAAGATATGACAATTTTTGCATGTGGCTGAGTAGGCTGAGAATAGATAATTAGGAAATTATTAATTCCAGGAACTGCTAGATTAGGGTGTTGGAGAAATTATCAATATGTAGGTCAAAGTCCTCTCCTATGAGAGTAGAATTTGGAAAGGAGAAAGAATGTGAACAATCCATTGAATTAACTGAGGGGAAAATGTTTTGCTGGTAGATAACAGCCACTATAAACATGATTGGGTGATAAATATGGATGAATGAAACCTCAAGGAAGAGAGGTTACTGAGTATGCAATCTTGAATCAAGTTCCTTATGTGTATGCAGTAATGCTTCCATAAGACTGTAAACACCCTGAGGCCAGGCACTATATATTTTTCATCATTATGGTCCTATAATTCAGCCAGATGCCTTGCACTCCTCTTCTGTTCAAATTCTCCTACCTTCTGCATATTAACATTTTGTTGAACTAATTCTACTCTCCACTCACCTCTTCTCTCCAATTCTTTGACAGAACAGATTTGGGAAGGAGATCCATATCGTAAAACATGGTATATATGGAGGGGAGTAAAGTGGGATAAGGCTTCAAAAGCATAGCAATTCCACATCGAGACAGAGAAGATTTTTGAGCAGAGACATTATATTATCAAATCTATAAATAATAAAATTCCAGCTGACGTTCTTGTATAAAAGACATATTGCAGAAAAGAAAGTAGAGATAGAGGGACTTGTCAGAAAGTTATTGCTACAGTTCAGATGGCTAGCAATGCAAACGTGTTCTAGAGTGGTGACAGAGGAAAGAGAAGAGAGGGAATGAATGTGCTAAATGTTTCAATAGAATTTATAAAACATGGTACCTGAATAAATGAGAGATCAGAGAATCAAAAAAAGCCAAAAATTTTAATATGGGAAATTGAGTAAACAGTGATGTCATAAACTGAAATAGCAAACAGAGAGGAGCTGAATGAGATGACAATGTGGAGTTTGAAGGTCATCTCAGTGGAGCTTTTCTTTAGGGAGATGGAGATGTGGGGCTACTGCATCTCAGAAGAGAGGCAAGACAACAAGAATTTATTGAGAATTTATTATTGTTTACTAAGTGCCAAGCTCTATACTAAGTACTAGGAGTACAAAAATAGATAAAAGATAGGTCTTGCCCTCAAGAAGCTCACAATCAAAAGAAAGAGAATACAAAAGGGTTAATAGGTGGAGGTTTATGGGAAAGGTTGATACATTTTGTTTTGCTTTGGTTGTGGGTAGGGGATAAAGAGAGATCTACACATGTTTTTGAGAAGAGAAAAACCTTTCGCTTCCAACAAGGTCTAGGGGTGAAGAACTAGTTCACTCACTGAGTGGCATCATGCAATAATTGTGGAGAGGCCTGAAAACTTTTTCCCCTTTCCTTAGGTCATTTGGACCCAAGAAATGGGATTGGGATCTTGGTCTTGTTTTGTTCATCCATTTCTGTTCTAGGTTTAAGGAGTAGAGTCTGGGAATCAGGAACTAGAGTCATGGAAACTTTGGGATCCAGGAATCCAGGATGGATGTTACCAATAGCCCAGCAGGAAAACCATGAGAAGCTGGGATCCCAGAAGGCAAGGAGGAAGGGGAGACCTCATTTGGACTTGGAACTTGGTGGAACTAATGTTATATAGTAACTGAGTCAAACTGTGTACTTCATCCCCCCTTCCTAGAGACTAAAGGGTATGGGGCATAAGGAGGTGGGTGAAACAAACAAATCAATGTAGTTTAAAAGATTGAAAAGTCAAGAAAAGAGGTTAACGCTAGAGGACATGGGAGGGGGAGCAGTAAAAATGATACACATGTTTTACTCTCAGTAGTGACAATTTTGAATAAAAGATATAAAATTGTAGGCTGCACTTGAAAGTTTTAAGCTTTCTATCTATGTATTTTAGAGTATCTAAATGATATTCTGTATTTTTTTACTGGCAAATGCTTATGTATATCTGTGACTTGAAACTATTAAATTATATTTGCTGTAATTCAGAACAATTAAGGGAAATATTATTAAATAGGTGTTAAGCTGTTGCAATGGTGCTTAGCAATGAGGATGCTTTCAGATCAGATATTTAGTTGTTAACAGGGGGACTGGTACATGCACAGAAATCAGTGTGTTCGGCCATTTCCCAGTGTGGAGAGGCTGGAGAGCTGACTTCTAGAGGAATCAGAATGATTTATAATAAGTGTCTTGGAGAGACTGAGGAGTATACACAGACATTCTGTAATTGGTTCTTGTTGGCTAACCACATGATGAAGAAAAGCCATTTATATTGACTGTGTAGCTGGAACTGGGAATATCTTCAGAAAAGGTCTTAGCCTCAGTTGTTTGCTTGGCTGCTGGTTTGTGCTGATGGTATCTAAAGAGAAGCAATGCTATAAGCAAAAAAGTCCTGGGCCCTCCCCCAAGGCCAGCATGTGGCTCTATGAAAAACAGACCATTGTCCTTGTCCTCTGTGCCACTTAATCAGTGAAGAAATATTTATTAAGCACCTACTGCATGGCACACACTGGAGATACAAAAAAAGGTTTAAAAAAGCAGTAAGATTTGAGAGAGAGGAGGAGAGAGTAGGGTAGGGGATCAAGAATCATGTAACCATAGGAAAATATTCTAAATAAAAATTAAGAAAAGAGAATTAACTGAGTGACTTCTATGGTGTAGGGAGGAGAAGGAGGGGCTAGATTTAAAAAAAAATAGATGAATAGTCTCTGCTCTCAAGGAGCTCACAATGTAACAAGTGAGAATACAAGCAAACAACTATGTTTAAACATTCTACATACAGGATTAACTTGAAATTATCAAAGGATGGAAGACACTAGAAGTAAAGGGAATCATTAAAGGCTTCCTGTAGGAGTTGAGGTTTTAGCTGGAACTTGAAGGATGTCAGAGAAACTAAAAGGTAGAAATGAGGAGGGAAAGCATTTTAGGGTATGTGGTCTGGGACAGATGTACACAAAGATGACCATATTCTTCATCTTGCCATCACACACCAATGCACCATCTCCATATTGAAGAATTCCAAATTTTCCTTATCTCACCATAATCTATTGGTTTTCTACCTCTGCTTCTATCTCTGATTTCTTTTATTTTGTTCTTCATCTTGAAATAGAGGAAGTAAACTGAGAGAAATTATTACTTGTTGAGATAGAGAAGGTAAACTGAGGGGAAACTGCTTTCTTTTACAATGATTGTTTTTCTCTGGCTTTGACTAGAGAGAGATGCTTCAGGGACCTGAGTCTGCTTATTTGTAATGGAGGTAGGAATGAGAAATGCTGATGGATGCCACACAGGGATACTGATACACAGGGGACTGCTCTGAGCTTTACTCTGGGGTCTGCCCACAGATCCCTACTGATAACTTCTTCAATCTTTTTCCTAACCTCCTTTCTCCCTCACTCCCTCCCTTAACCAACCCTCTCCACCCAGTTCTTCTTGAAGCCTTTGGCTCCTCCCCTCCCCACTTGAGTAAACTATAAAGATATTCTTTTCCTTTCCTTTTTCAAGTCAAGGGATTTTTTGGGATAACAGGATGGGAAACTGAGGTAAGAGGGATGAGAATTTCCCTAAACTATGGGGATAATTTTAGGAAAGTTTGACGAAGTATTCCAATCACAAACTGTGACTCTAAGTCAGTTAGGGAGATGGAGGACAACTGTTTGAATTGTCTTTCTTCTTCACCAAGAAAAGTCTCTTCTTCAGCCTGGCTTGTCTCCTTTCTCAGCTTCAACTACTGGCTGATTTAATAAAGGGAAATATGTTGAGTGTCATCCTGAAAACCCAAAATAGTCACCCATTTCTGGGTTCCCTAAAACAAAGAATGATCTCAGAAGGGTATTATATCTAAGAAAGACTATTTCCATCTATTGAAATCTTTCTTTCCGGATCTATCTCGGGGCAACTTCTTTCATGAGACACTTCCTAATAGCAATTGATCCATCCCTTCCTCCTCAAAAATTTCAAAGCTCTCTTTGACTTCTTCTACCATAGATTTTACCATACATAAATCATATATCATATTTTATTTCATTTATTTTCATATAGATTCACTTCCCTTATAAATGTCATTAGGGTAGTAGCTATATCTTTCTGTATGAGGTGCCTACCTGAGGCCTCATCCTTGGTAGATGCCAAAAAAGTTTGCTAAATTATAGTGAAATGGAATATTGTATAAATGAATATACATATGTACTGAGGCATCCTAAGCACCACTTTAGGAAAGAATAGAGCAGGCTGGACTTTCAGTTGTGAAAAGATTTCTGGAGATTAGTTTTAAGTTAAGTTTTGAAAGAGATAACGGTTAGTAGAGAGGGGAAAACATCTCAGATACGTGCAATGCAATGTAAAAAGCCTTTGGATTAACCATGAGTAAAGATCCATGTAAGATGCAACAAGCACATCATTCCAACTATTTCAGAGTATCTGGAGGAGGGATAAAGAATAAGGACAATGTGGTACTTGTGCAAGGTCTCTTACACTAGCCTGAAGAGTTGGATTTGACACAGCAGGCTGCAGAGTGATGTAAATGCCAAGTGTTTAAGGAAAATTCCAATCATTAATGAAGTGGAGCATGGAGAAACTAGAGAAGGAAACACTTTTTAAAAATATGTTTCATTTTTATTGGGTTTTTAAATAATATTAGTAATGATAATAAAATCAATAATACTTATTCCTCCAACAAAATCATAACATCATTTCAATTTCCTTTTGAAACTCTTCCTTTTTCTTTTTTGGTCCTTCCATTTAACAATATTCCATCATGACTTTCTAATAAGCAATTTGTGGTTAGAAAGTCAAACTAACTGTGTGACCTGGACAAGTCATTTAGCTCCCATTGTCTAGCCCTTACTGCTCTTCTGCCTTGGAACCAATTACACAGTATTGATTTTGAGGCAGAATGTAAGGTTGAGAAAGAAAGAAAGAAAGAAAGAAAGAAAGAAAGAAAGAAAGAAAGAAAGAAAGAAAGAAAGAAAGAAAGAAAGAAAGAAAGAAAGAAAGAAAGAAAGAAAGAAAGAAAGAAAGAAAGAAAGAAAGAAAGAAAGAAAGAAAGAAAGAAAGAAAGAAAGAAAGAAAGAAAGAAAGAAGAAAATTGGAATCTGATTCTTTACCTCAAAACATATGATTACTATCCACTACCACAACCATATGAAATTACACTGGTAATCATTTTGAGCTAATCTTTTTTTTCCCCTTTTTCTAGAAAGTCACAGATGGGGAACATGGTTGTCTGAAATAATATTCTTAAGCTAATTGATCCAAAACTTGGTTCATATCCAGGCTCATTAAAGTTGTTTCTTGTATTACAATTCCCAGTATTAAAAGGAAAAGCTTGTAAGAGTGACTGTTTTTCAACACTACTCTTTCTTTTTGATCTCTGTGATTTTGAAGTATGCTTGTCCTAGTAAGCTTTGAATATGAAACATCTGATAATTATTTTTCTGTGTTTTTTTTTTCCTTCAACTTGAGGTTTGGAGAACCAAAACAAGGATCCACACGAATGTACTCAATTGGGATCTGGGGACCATATTTTTAACTAAGGGTGTTTTGGACTTATAAGAGGAAGAAAAAGTGTAAGTTGACAATTTATTTTTCAAAGAAGGAGGAAGAAGGGGATGAGGAAAATGAAGAGGAGGGGGGAATAGGAGGAGAAATGGAAGAGGAAGAGGAAGAAGGAACAAGAACAAGAAGCACAAAGTAATCAGTCAGTAACATATGTGTTCATTGAATTTTTTCCTGTGACTTACAGATAGAGCAAGTTTTCAAGGCCTTCAAAAGCATTTCTGGAAATCTTCCTGATTTGGTTGTTGTTCAGAAGCCTGTGGAAATCAGAACATGTTTTAGAATCATATTCCACGAAGATAATGGTAGCTTTATTCAATAGACCAGATGGTAATCAAATATATAACTTTAATAATCCTGCTGGAAAATGTTATCCAATGGTACTCTCTTAGTTCCTTTTGGAATCCATAGAAAGTTTTTCATTGAAAAAGTTGTCTAAGCTTGGAAATTCCCAATTTTTTTATTCTACGTGAGCACACCAATATGTTAAACCCAACAGACCTCACCCCAAAGCACCTTATAAAAACATCCTTATTGTCTACTAGCTTTAGCTCCATTGATAAATCATCTGATCATTACAAAGCATTTAACACCACTGAATTCAACCATCACAATAGCTCTTTGACATAACTAAAGAAAGTATTATTGTCCCCATTTTACTAATGAGAAAATTGTAATTATGACAACTATGAATTTGGAAGTTTTGCTAATGGTTAACAAATATAAGTAATAAACATCTGCCTAATAATTATACATCACAAAGTCACCTACTACATTTCTGTGAAAGATAGTACCAAACTGAAAAATCAGTGTAAGACATAGTTTAGTTTTAAAATCATTTAGCAGGAGATCTTTGATGAAAAACAATTCTTTGTGTAGCTATACTCTTCAATCGTGAAAGACATATGAGTAATTTATAAATTCATTTGATTGAGGTATGTTCTTCTAAACATGTAGGACCCACTAAATGGATTGGTCCCCATATTTCTGATGCCCCATATTTCTTTAATGTCCAACAGATTCTTGACAGACTCAAATGCTTGCAGGTTTATTTTTAATTCACTGTAAAGTGTTTATTTTGGTTTTGTTGTATGACTGATTAGGAAAACAGAAGAAATGTTTTGGCTGATGGAGCATGTGATTATTTTAGTCATTATATGTAATTATATAAGACAGCCTAGAGATCCACAATTGCATCCTTTCCTAAACTACCAACCTCATGGCTCACTGATAATGGCTAAATGGAATATTTCCCTAAACAGCATTTGAAACTGCTATCTCACACCTCAAGCTATATTGCCAAATTCATTTCTCATCATTTATGATTTTATTTTGTGGTTTGGGTCATAACAAACCCCAGGTGTATGCTATGATTAAAATTCTAACCCCAGCCAATATCCATTTAAACAGATAATTATCAGTATCAGTCAATGTCTTAACAATATTAGGTGTGTTTTATACATTCAGAAAATAAAAATTCCTTTACTTAGCTGACTCGTGTCAATATTGGTCACTTGGCTAAAATGAAAAATGATCCAGTTAGTAGTGGGAATTGGAGTTTCCCCATACATAATTTGTCTCTTTATGTAATGTTAGTAATCTATGTATTAGTAACCTAATTCCAATATGGAAAAATTATATACATGTATATATATATATATATGATTGCACTAATACATTATTTGAATTGTTATTCACCTATATTGGTGAACATAGTAATAAAGGAAATTTATGATCATAGTTTTGTTTGCTTTTTATCACAAATATTAATAGGGCAACCATTCTTATCATCATAACTGTGGAAATGTACTTCCTGAGATGAAGAGATTCATTTCTCTGATCATATCTGGAAAGATTAAATGTCGTTTAAATCTTTAACTAAAAAGGGAGAATGTCCTGTTGGGATTAACATTATATATGCTGAATATTTTGAAGAGTATATGTGAGACAAGTTGTATAAACTTTGAGAAATAAATTTCTTAAACACTAATACAATCTAATAAGATTTGAGTCTTCAAAAAGAGATTTACTCAAACATTCATTAAATATATTAAGGACCTATAAGGATAGAGTCCACTGCTGGGTCTTGGGAAGAGATACCATATTAAGTGGAACATAGTTCTTACCTTCACAGAACTTATAGTTTGTTGGGAAAAAAGATAATAAACATAAATAATTATCCTACAATGTATTTTTAGAGAGAAGTAGAACAGAATGCAACTCAATTAAAAAGAGGATTTCTAAGAGGAAATTAAGAAAAATTTTATGTGGTACATGGGCTTTTGAGTTAGACTTTATAGAAGTGGCAAGAATTTAGTAGTGATAAAGGAGCAGTGCATAATATAGGCAAAAACGTGGGACAGTCTATGGAATATTCAGGGAACATGAAATAGATGAAATTGAACAGTGTATAGAAACTTGTGGACAAGAGCAATATGAGATAAGTATGAAAAATTAGGTTAAAATCTCTACCACACTGGAGAACCTTGACTGTCAAGCAAGGAACTCTGAATGTTGTTCATTGGGCAATAGAGACCAACTCACTTGCCTTTTGAAAAACGAGTAACATGACCACATTTATGCACAACAAGGGCCAATTGAGAAAAAGTATGAAGGACTAATGGGAGGGAGAAACAAATGGAGAGAAGAGTTGATATTTCAATAATGTTTTAGGGTTTGCAAAGCCTTTCACATATATTATCTCATCTGAGCCTCATAATGTCACTGTGAGGTATGTTAGAGACATTATCCCCATATTACAAATGAGGAAACTGAGGGATTATGAAATTTAAGTGACTTGACCTGGCAACAACTAGCTAGTGTCTGAATCCAAGATCAGTTCTTTAGCTATGTTGAGCTTCCTTTTAGAGAAATAAGTCATTATATATCTTTCCAAAGATTGTAAACTTCTTGGAGGAAGTGATGTTAACTCACTCATCTTTGTAGACTCTCACTCACAGTTCCTAACATTGGATCTAGGCACATGGTAGACTTTAGTCAAAGATTGTTAAGAGTGAATTAAAGCATAAAAATATGTATATATGGGGAAATTTTCAATAACATTAAAAATTGCTTCCTGGTGATTGAAGGACTGTATTGATATATATCTTACTATTATATAAAGGAGAAAATTCAAGATAAATAGAAATGCTTTCCCAGGTTGGGTTTATAATAGAGGAGAAATAATATTGAAGCCAGTGCTGCTGTGCAAGATGAAAGTAGAGCACAGCTGACAGCAAGGCCACACTGAGGAGTACCAGTGCAAGCCAACAGCAAGTTCTTTCACTCCATATCTTCTACACCAGGTTCTGAACCTGGGCCAAAGCCCAATTTGAGACCCTGAGAGCTTGACTAAGTCAACAGTAGAACACCCCATGCCCAACCATTGAAGTTCTAAGCCCTAGAACAAGCCCACAGGGAAGTTCTTGGTACTCCTGGTTGGTGCTGGCCCAAAGTGAAGCTCCAAACCACAATTTAATCCATAGTAAGCCTAGCTGGTACAAACCCAAAAGAAAACCCAGAGCTCTGCTTAAGCCTGCAGTGAGTCCACAATGTGCCTGGTGGGTATAGGCCCAGAGTAAAGCTCCAAGCCCCTCCAGAAGTCCAAGGTGAGGCCCCAAAGTCCCAGTGCAGGGCTTTCTGCACTATGTCTAACTGGTACAAGCCTAAGGGGAAGCCCAGAGCTCTTGCCCAAGTCTGTAGTGAAGTCCCAAGTCACAGAAAAAGGTAGCTTACAGTGCTCTGATCCCTGCAAGACATCAGCAATTGAGGAAGTAGGGTGGGTGGATGGAATGAAACAGTAGTGAGAAGTGGCTATCAAAGATCCCAGTCCATAGGCTGATATCACCTTGGAAGAACTAAAAATTGCAGTAACTCAGAATTATATCTGAGAATAACTGCAGGGAAGAAGTGAAATGATCTCTACCCTAAGAGCAGAGCTCCCCTTTAAAATAAAAATAACAATTGAGAAAAAGGCTAGGGAAATGAGTAAACATCCAAAAAATATCTAACAATATAAAATTATTATGGTAACAAAAAATGAAGCTTGGACTCACTTGGGGACAAAGAGATCAAAGCAGCTTCATGAAAATTTTCAGAGAAAAAATGGGTCTCAGGTTCTAGAACAACTCCATTAATTTAATGGTTGGACTGAATATATTTAATTGGTTGTCAGGGATTTAATTACTAAGTCCCAAAATGAATTACTAAAGTCAAATGGAATTTATGGTAGTTTATTAGGGAAGAGAGAAAGAGAAGAAAGGCGAAGGGGGGAGGGGAGACTCTGGCTTCCTCTGACCCAGGTAGGGATTCTAAGGCCCCCGACAGGGGAAAGGAGTCTCAAGATGATGACACCTCCAGAAAGGTCAAGGAAAGGAAGTCAGCCTTTACACTCACCATATGTCTGTTCAATCAGCAGATTCTGTATCAGCCTTAACTCCAGTAGAACTGCTTCTTACAGGAGGCTCCACTCCAAGTGTGTCTCTTTCAAACTCCCAGAAGAATGACCACCTTCAAAAACCAACCTCCTTCAGGCCCTTGTCTCTTTCTTTTAAAGACTTTTTTTTCTTGTGTCACTTCCCCTAATTCCATGTCTACAAATCACAGCTGATGCTCTGCTCTAGGACTGCCCAGAAGGCAGTTAGTGGATTCTAATTCATTACCCACTATGGCACACATGGGTCACAGACCTCCCACTTTGTGATTAAGTGGGATATTTACACCTTTGACTAGGTGTAGATCTAACATGGGCAGATCTTCCCACTCAACGTTAAGTACTATGCTTACATTTTTGGAGATTAAATCAACAAATAGACAGGGGGTTATAATTTAATCTTCAAATTCAAGGAAGAGCTAAGTACCTTCATTGTTATAATCAGGGGAGAGTCAAATCGAATCTTCACAGCTCAGAAAGAATTTCAAAAATCAAATAAGAAAGGCAGATGAAAAATGGAAAAGTGAAATGAAAGCAATACAAAGCAAAATCAGCCAAATGAAAAAGATGTGCAAAAAATCCAATGAAGAAAAGAGTTTATTAAAAGTAAAATTGACCAAATAGAAAAGGAGGTTCAAAATTCCATGGAAGAAAATAATTTCTTAAAAATTAAAATTGAGAAAATGGAAACTAAACACTTCATGACACATCAAGAAACAATAAAATGAAAGCAAAAGAATGAAAAAATATTTTTGAAAAAAACATGAAATATCTCATTTAAAAAACTGACCTGGAAAATAAATTCAGGAGAAAATTTTTAAGAATTATTAGATTAGCGAACATAATGGGCTTCTCCATTAGTGGCGGTGTAATGTCCCTGAACAATCTGCAGGGATCTAGGAGAAAAAAACACTATCCATAAGCAGAGGACAAACTGTGGGAGTAGAAACACCGAGGAAAAGAAACTGCCTGACTACAGCGGTTGAGGGGACATGACAGAGGAGAGACTCTAAATGAACACTCTAATGCAAATATTTAACAACATGGCAATGGGTTCGAATCAAGAACACATGTGATACCTAGTGGAATCACGCATCGGCTACGGGGAGTGGGGAGGAGGAAAAAAATGGTCTTTGTCTTTAATGAATAATGCATGGAAATGATCAAATAAAATACTATAAAATTAAAAAAAAAAAGAATTATTAGATTAGGGGACATCTGGGTAGCTCAGTGGATTGAGAGCCAAGTCTAGAGACGGGAGGTCCTCAGACACTTCCCAACTATGTGACCCCAGGCAAGTCACTTAATTCCCATTGCCTAGCCCTTACTACTCTTCTGCCTAGGAACCAATGCACAGTATTGATTCCAAGATGGAAGTTAAGGGATTTTTTTAAAAAAGGAAAAAAAGAATTATGGATTACCTAAAAGCTATGATAAAAATATTCCCAAGACATCATATTACAATAAATTATCAAAGAAAACTTTCCTGATATTCCTTAACAAGAGAGTAAAATAGAAATTGAAAGACTCTATTGATCACTTCTTGAAATAAATCCTCAAATGACAATGCCTAGGCATATTATAGCCAAATTAAAGAGTTCCCAGGCCAAGAGAAAAAAATGCAAGCAGACAGAAAGAAACAATTCAAATATCATGGAGCCACAGTCAGTATTGTACAAGACTTAGCAGCTTCCACATTAAAGAATCAGAAGGCTTGGTGTATGATATTCCAGAAGGTGAAGGAACTAGGTTTACATCCAAGAATCACCTTTGCAGCAAAACTGAGTATATTCTTTTAGAGGAAAAATAGTCATTTAGTAAAATAGAAGATTTCCAAGCATTTCTGATGAAAAAAAAAACAAACATAAACAGAAAATTTGATGTTCAAATATAAGAGAAGTTCAAGAAAAGTATAAAAAGGTAAACAAGGAATTCAAAAAACTCAAGTTGTTTATATTCCTACATGGAGAGATGACATTTGTAACTCTTAAAATTTTTATCAGTATTAGAACAGTTAGAAGAAGTATATATAGACAGAGGGTGGGGGAATAAGTTGATTAGGATGAACTGGAAGAAAAAATCAAGGGGTGAAAAAGAGGATTGCACTGATATTTGCAAAACTACTCGCATTAATGAAAGAGGAAGTAAAATAAATAATCCCATTTCAGAAAAAAGAAATTGAACAAACCATCAGTGAGATCCATAAGAAAAAATCCCCAAGGAAAAAGTTGCATTGCAATATATAAATAAATAATTTTGATTATATTAAATTAGAAAGGTTTTGTAAAAAACAAAACCAATATAATCAAGATTAGAAGGGAAACAAGAAATTTGAGGGGGAGATATTTTATAGCAAATTTTTCTAAAAAAGCAACTAATTAATCAAACATATAGGAAACTAAGTCAAATTTGTAAGAATTCAAGTCATTTGCCAAATGACAAATGGTCAAAGGATATGAATAAGCACTTTTCAGATGAAGAAATCAAAGCTATTAATAATCATATGAAAAAATGTTCTAAATCACTCTTTATTAGAGAAATGCAAATTAAAACAATACTGAAGTACCTCTCACACCTAACAAATTGGTCAATATAACAGTAAAAAAAGTGGTAAATGTTGGAGGGGATGTGGTAAAATTGGGAAACTAATGCATTGTTGGTGAAGTTGTGAACTGATCTAACCAACATGTAGGGTGAAGAGATAGAAATAGAAATAGAAATGAGTTTTCATAAAAACTGCTGGGTTGAACTCAATCATCTTGAGTTTATCCTTATCTTGAAAAACCTAATAACATTCATATAAACTGAGAAGGGAGTATTTTTATTGTCAGGTACTATAGAAAGAGCTTGGGAATAATTAGCCAGAATCAAGGAGTGACAGGGAGCATCAAGATCACATAGATTCCATTTCGCAATGGACTTAGAGGGAAGAGGGAAGTAAAAGAATTTAGAGATTAGGGCATCCTAATTCCTAAATCTTCCCTCTTTACTCCCAGCCCTGCCTGCCTGTTTGCTGTTTGCCTCTTACCTGGTTCACAGGCGCTTCTCCCTGTCTGCAGACCTATTTGCAGATTGCAGCTCACCTGCCCGCTCCAGCTCCCAACTCTGCTTGCCTGGATTCCTGTCATTCCTGGCCTACCCCGGTGCTCTCTCTAGCTCACCCGATCCTTGTTCAACCCAGATCCTTGGAGCAGATCGCTCAGGACTCATTTCTACCATCTGGTAACTATTGGCCACATGGGTGGATCGGAGTGTAGGAGGGGAAAGATAAAAGGGAGAGACAAGAGGGAAAGAAGAAAGGTTTTTTCAAGCAGGAACTTAAAAGCAATGGGCTATTTAAAAGGATACCTTTTGACTGTTCTGGTAATTTTATTGACTTCGCCTGCATGTCAGGGAGAAGACTCAGCTAACTTTGGGGATACAAATGGGTGGCTCAGTGAACTGAGAGCCAGGCCTAGAGATGGGAGGTTCTCAGTTAAAGTCTGACCTGAGACACTTCATGACTGTGTGGCCCTGAGCAGATCACTTAACCCCCATTGCTTATCCCTTACCACTCTGCCTTCCGACAATAGACATTTAAATGGATATGAACCCAAGGAATTTTAAGATAGACTAGAGGTTATATTTCAAAGGCATTTCAGACTCCAATGGTTTATAAAAATATCTCTGTATTCTATTGCATTTTACTTTTTGTTTTGTTTAAGATATAACTTTGTGATTTTTAAGTTCATATATTACTGGATTCAATATTATTCTGTTACACTGAATCATTTTAATGTACTGGGTTAATTAACTACTGTTAAATTCTGTTGTTTTTCCCCTATAACTGTGCTGAACAAATATTATTGAATAAGCCCATATGTGAAAAAAAAACAGCCTTTCTATTTTTGCCTTTGTAAATTGTCACATAGAGGATAGATGGACTTCTTCAGAACTGGTTATAATTGTATAACAACCTTTGGAAAATTTAATGTGCTAAATATCTCAACTGATTTTAAGGGTTTTTTTAAATATGATTTTTGTAATTTTTTTAACAATCTCTAGTCATTTTTGCCTGCCCCTACCATGAGGTAAGGCCCATAGATGAAGTGAATTTTATAACCCCCAACCTTCCTGCATTTCTAAATATGTGAATGGAAGTTGGGGCAGTTAATCTCAGGGCATTTGTACCCAAAAAAAAGCCTCCAAAAAAGGAGCATCTCTCATCATCTCATCTCTCTTCAGCTCATTATTTTACTTCCACCAGAATGATATGTAGATTTCTTGATTATGTTTTTAACCCAAGATGAGTTTTACTTTCTTTAAAAATATGTTTAAATACAAAGGTTGAAAGATTTGCTATGATTGTAAAATCTTGTGACAAATATCCATCAATTCATAGGTTTTAAAAAATGCCATACAGCAACTTATGTGAAATATGAAAGTGTATTTGTTTGCTATTGTAATTAATTGGGCTATTGAGAATTTTGGGAATATTGATACTACATATTTGTACTACTGTTCTTTAAAAATGAAGAAAACCTTGTAATGTTCATTTGTTCATACAGTGGATCATGGCCACATGAAGAGGAAATGCATCTCATTTTTGGTGAGAAAGCCTTGTATTCTATATTTTCTTAGCTGACACAGAGTGTCAATGATTATAAGCTATATTTTTGAATTTTTAAAGCTCTTTTTTATTATATTTTTCTTGCATGTGCAATATACTTTTTCAGGTTTTTTTTCTCTCCTTTTTATATTTGAAGCACATGCCACCAGCATTAAGACTTTCTTTAATTTTTTGACTTTTCAGTAATATAAATTTAAGATACATTTGCCAATGCATACCCCAAAAAGCTTGTGACTATAAAAATGATGCCACTAATTATTTAAAAAATTATGGGACTTTGCTTAATAATTCTGTCTGATTCCAGGACAAGATATACACAAAAGAGCCATTGCACAGGGCCAAAGAAAACCCAATCCAGGATGGATTGATGCACTTCTAGGCCAATGCAAAGGCTTTGAACCTAGTGTGAGACGTGGGGTTGTGACACGTGACTTATGTTAAGATGTAGGCCTTCCTTGTGTCCACACTCACTCTGAAAATACTCACAGACGACTATCCCCAAAACCTTGGCTCCTATAATCTGGTCCCCTTTTCTGTGTTTCATAGTGTGGTACCTTTCTGTAGTCCTGGCTATTGACTGGGTAAATGCATCATTGCTTAGATCATTTAATTGGGCCCTAATTCAAGGACCTGTTATAGATTTATTTTTCTTTTTCACTTGGAATTTTTACACATAAGACTTTGATAGTCTATATTTCATCCAGTATTTTCTTTTTATATTTGGATTTCTCTGATATCTTTTTAATATCTCTTGCCAATTGATTCATATACCTCATACCTCAGCCATGCATCCCTAAGTGATCGTGTATTTTTCAATCACCCACAACATGGGGAAATGTAAAAAAATATTATTATTTAAATTGCAAAGTTTAAATTCTTTTTGAGAAGAATTTTAGGTAAAGAAAGATGCAAAAAAATATATTATTTAAATTGCAAAGTTTAAATTCTTTCTGAGAAGAATTTTAGGTAAAAAAAGATGCTACCTCTCTGAATCCAGAAACTGAACTGTTGAAGATACCATGAAGAAGCCTCCAGACCACAAGTGCACAAAAATGAACTTTGGGTGTGGTTGATTGAACATTTATTTGTATGTATACTTTCATGCCAAATTGCTTTTGTTTTTTCCCCCTCTTATCCTCAAATTGTGGAATGTTTAAGTTGATTATGTTTTCATGATCCTTTTTGGGGAAACTTCTTTCCCCAATAATGATCAAACGAGGGGATGTAAAAATGGACTCAAATCCAGGACTTCAATCCCCAGAATTCCTTGCTCCACTTCCCCAGAATGCTTTGTAATCTCACTGAATTCTCACCTGGACCAAGAGCAGGTTATGATTTAAAGGGTCCCCACCCAAGGTGGGGTGTCTTCTCTTCCTGACTCTACTGGCAAACAGATGTGTCTCATGATGTGAGTGAAATTTGGATGGGCCTCATGGCCCACCTAGCACATGCTTCTCTTGCTTGTATTTTCTTTAATCCTTAATCTTCAATAAACCTCATAAAAATAATACTCCTTGCAGAGAGAAACTAATTCCTATCTTTCCTCAGTTCCTCACTAAAATTTAATCTTTACAATGGTCAGGTCAAATATGCCTCACTTCATTAAATGGGGCTAGGTATCCCATAGTGGATAATAACATCCACACACCTCAGTTTACCCAAATATTTCAAGGGCAATTTAGAACTTTACCCAAAGTACTATAAAACTATCCTTTCACTCTGTAATACCACTACTAGATTTGTATTCCAAAGAGATAATTTTAAAAAGAGGAAATGACTTACTTGTACAAATATATTTATAGTGGTTATTTGTTTGGTGGCTAAAAATTGGAAATTGATGGGATGTCCATCAATTGGGGAATGGCTGAACAAATTGTGGAATCTGATGGTGATGGAATACTATTGTGCTATAAGAAATGATGAGTAGAATGATTTTAGAAAATGCTAGCAAGATCTGCATGAAATGATGCAAAGCAAAATAAGCAGAACCAGAAGAATATTGTACAAAGTAACAGTGATATTTTACTATGATCACTAAGTGAAAGACTTAGCTACTTTCAGTAATACAATTGTAAACCTTAAAATTTCTTAGACTTATGAATGTTGGAAATTTCCCCATTGGGAAATCTCATACTGGAAAAAATTTCCTACTGATAGTAAGAACTCTATTGGAATGTGAACCCCCTTGGCATGGGAGGATCCTTCTCCTCCCTACCTAAGACTACTTCAGGACAGAAACCTTTTGCTAAACAATGGAAAGGGCTTTGACCTATGCTTAAGCATAGAACAGGAAGTTCTTTGAGTCATGATTGATCTTAGAATTTATACAATAGAGATACTTGGAATGACAGAACCAGGTCTTGGAAACTACAATCTCCACCCTACTCAGAATAAAAGGATTTAGGAAGGGCTGCAGCAAGGATCAAGATTTAATTATTTGAGAATATGACCTTCAACAGACATGTGCAAAGCCACAGACCTCTGGGCGGTCCTGGGTTAAACTCGAACCACCATTGGCACAGGGGAGACATGGACAGTGATTGGTAGATGTGAGAACTGAGGGGAAGGGACTTAGATGGTTTCCTTAAAGAGAGCGGGGTCTGAAGAGTGCGGGAGGAGGTTTTACTCTGAGCCAGGTGGCTCTGAAGGAGGACTGAGGAGGTTGCTCTGTTGGAGGACCAGGAGAAAAGGCTGGCTCTGAAGGAGAATTCTCTGGAAACATTTCTTGAAAGGAGGCTCTCTTGAAGGTGGAGCCTGAGGTTGGCATGAGGAGCCTTACCTATTGAGATCTTGGGTGAGTGATAAAACCAACTGACTGATTTATTCATTCTTATTCCTTTCTTACTTTCTCTCTTTTTCTATTGATTAATCAGTGTATTATAAATTAAATTTCTCTATAAAACCCAGTTGGCTTGGGCATATTCATAAATTGGGAATATATTCCCTGGCAACCATCTTATATTTATATAAAACCAAGGCACAGTAGAAAACATATTTCAGCGGTCATAATTGGTATATATATTTCTCTTGATCCCAAACATTTTAATTATCACAGTTTATGACTCCACTCTCTTATCTACAACTATTTGATGCTCAAAACTATTTTAAATCTAACACAATGATCCAAGACAGTTCTAAAGAACTTATGACAAAAAATGTGATCCACCTCAGGAAAAAAAAAAAACTACTGGAGTTGGAATGCAGATCAAGCCATACTATTTTTTGCACTAGTATATTTATGTTTGGGGGTTGGGGTTTTACATGAGTATTCTCTTAAGCAATGGCCTATATAGAAATATATTTTGCATGATGATACATATATAACCCAGATCAAATTGTTTGCCATTTCTGAGAGAAGAGAGAGAAAAGAGGAATGGAAACAACTTTCATAATTCCAGAAAATGTATAATGAAAAGTGTTATTGCATGTAATTAGGAAAATAAACTATTTTTAAAAAAAAGTATGTATCTTGTTCTATCCACTGCAAACTATTTCATACTATATCTCCTCTCATTTTCTCCATCTTTTGGGCATTTACAGAAACCTGGCTTTCTTTAGAAGACACTTCATCTTTCCCACCCTTTCCAGGCTGATTGGTCTTTTTTTGTAATTCTTCCTGACCAAGGTATAGTATAAGAGTTCAGGGCTTGGGAGTATCAGCATATTTTTTGCCCTCTCATGTTAATGTCAGACCTTCCATTTATTGCCATGAATTGACTCTTTTGAGGTTCTCTCCATTCATCTATGCTACCTTCTCTAGAGTTTTGTCATTATCATGAATCAGCCTTTAGGTCATACTCTTGCTCTGTCCTCAAGGAACTCAGTACCTGGATCATAAGCTTTATGTCTACTTCAATACCTACAAATTTCAATATCTATAATGCAAGAGCTTCAAACATCACAGTCACAGAGTTCCATAATACCCATCAATAGCCAAAATCTACATTGCCATTCAATCTCAGCAATTCTTGGAGTTTCACAACTTAGACTTCATCATTATATACCAATCAGAAACCAAGCCATCTTGTTCTCTACCCTGTCAGCCACTGACCTACTTCTGCCCACCTTGCCCAGTAAACCTCTAACCAAAAGCTGCAGAATTCCTACACCCAGTCCTTGAGGGAGTCAATCCACTCAGTTTAGGAACTCCCAGTTTGCAGTAAGCTTGCCTAGTAACTGAGTAGATGTAAGCTTGCCTAGTCCATTATATCTTGCCAACCTCAGATCAAATCAACTTCACATCCTAGAAAAACAGCCAGTTGAGCTATCTGGTCATCTAATCTACTGCTGTGCCTGTAACCCTTTCTTCCCTTCTCACCCTACCACATACCCATCCATGTTTTCCACCTTTCTGCTCTAGACTCAATAATTAAAACAAAACTACTATTGCTTCTGGAAAGGGTACATCATATGGATCAACTCATCTCTAAAACACTCCCAGACTACTTCCTTGTCCACCAGTCCCCCATATGTGTTATCTTATCAGGTCCTTGAAGTCAAGGACTATCATCTCATTTTACATATATGTGATTTCCAGCACTTAGCACAATGCCTGGAACAAAGAAAAAGTTCTTAATAAACAATTTTTCATGCATTCATCCATCATCTAAACTATTTCACTTCTGTGGTCACAAACTCTGAAATTCTTTTCTCTGATTTCAGTATCTGATATTTCTGTCTCTCCCTCTGGCTCATTCCTCCTAAGGCTTTTTCTCATTTGAAACCTCCTGTGGATACATCCAATCTTGTTTTTCCAGTTCTATACATTATAGAAGATCATTCACATTCTAGTTAAAATCACTCTGTTGGCAATCTTGACCCTAGAGTTAACCATTAGAACTATACTCAACTATTGTCCTTTTGCTTTCCAGCCATTTATGCCTCTATAATCCATAGCCATAGTTAACCACTATAACCTATTACCTAATTCCTGGCATGGGTTCCAGAGTTTCCCCTGGACACCCTCAAAAACCCGGAGGTACCCCTGGTTAAAGAGTATGTAAGGAATTCCTTTCTCCTTACAGTACTGGCCAAAAGAAGGTAACTTTGAGCACCATATGATAAAAAAAAATAAAAGGAGTCTCTGAGAGAGACACTCCCTTTTGGCCTCTCCCTTTAGCTTCTTGATGAGCACAGATAAAGTCCTCCAAGTTCTACTCTGATAAGCATTGGGTTGTATGTAAGACATAATTTACCCCCCTGAATTTCTCAGGTCACCCCTTCTGTCTTTGGGACACAAAACATCACCTTATCCCTGGTCACATAGTAACATCACCCCATTAAATCATCTCTGGTCATGTAACCTTTGTTGCCAAAAGGGTATAAGAATCTCAAACCCCATCTCCTCTGGGAAGCAGTGTTCTATCTGCACCGGCCTCCCAGCCATTCAACTTAATAATTCAACTTGCATTCAACTTAATTAATTTCTCTAGTTTTAAGCTAATCATTGAGTCTGTCATTCTTGACAGACTCACCTGTCTGTCACCCTTCCTTGCCCAGGTTTTCTCTCCATCTCTCCCACAACATTCCCATTGAGCCTTCACTGCTGTGGGGCAATCCTTTTATTAATTCCTGATTGACCTCTCACACTCCCTATATCAGCTCTTTCAGACCTTTCACTATCACTTCAAGCTGCCAAGACTACCCCTATCCACATACCAAATCCCAACAAATAACCTATATCCTATTCTTCTAAGAATAATGGGAACCATCCATCACCAATTTACTTATTCCTTCTCCTCCATACCCTGAAAAGTCTCTATACTTTTACCTGTCCTTTTCTTTATTTTAGTCTCAGAAGATGAAATGGCCCTTCTCCTTTGTGGGCCAAACTCTTTATTTATGCCCTTAATAGATTCCTTCTAATTTACTTTGGAAGAGTATCTCACCAATTAATTATTCCTTTACTCTCTTATTTACAATTGCTCCTTACCTAATGACACTTATCTAGTTGACTACAAATATGCTTAAGTATTCTTATCCTTTATAAAAGAAACAAAATGAAAGCAAACAAAACTTTTACTTTTTCTTACCCTCTCTTAAATATCACATTCTATATCTATCCCTTTTGCTGCCAATCTCTTAGAACAGCAGTTCTACGGCTGTCATAAATATCTTTGGCACTCTGGGGAGAGCTATGGACCATTTTTTTTGGAATATTGTTTTTAAATTCATGATATAAAACACATAAAATTACAACATAAACCAATATAATGAAATGGTTATCAAAAATATTTTTAAGTTGATGAATTCCAGGTTAAGAACCTCTGCCCTACACTTTCTTGTTTACACTGGCTGTCTCTACTATCTTACTACTCACTCATTTTTTAATCCCCTGCAGTGTCACAACTAATCCCAAACTCCAGAAATTGTTTTCTCTAAAGTTGCCAACAAACTTCTTAACTGCCAAATTCAAGGACCCTTTCTCAACTCCTCAACCCATATTACCTTTCTAGAATAGTTCTGTTGTCATCTTAATGGAGGCTTGCAAAATTTGTTGTGATTTCTTCCCCTTCCTCTGGAGATTTCCTTTGTCATGAAATATTTGTCCGTTGAAATGGCTTTTTGCCCCTAAAGACTGTTCACTTCTCCTCCTCAATCAGTTTTTGTCTATTCTGTTTAACATTTTTGCATCTTTTTGTTACTATTGATTATCTTTTCCTTCTGAAACAGGATAAAGAGAATAAGGAGTCACTAGATTTTTCTTTAAGTCCCTGTTGCCAACCAAAACTCTCATGGTTTGAGAAGTGTTTTCAAAAGTATCTTCCCAAATCATACTGTTATTTGGGTTTTCACGTAAGACACAAAATTACAGGCTTTTAAGGCAGTGTGTTTTAGGGGATGGGATGCTAGACTTGGAGTCAAGAGGCTTTCAAATTTCTCCTCAGATACTAACTAGCAATATGCCCCTGAACAAGTCATTACCTTCTCTGAGCTTTAGCTTCTTTATCTTTAAAATGAAGAGACTGAATTCAATGACATCTATGGTCCCTTCCAGATCCAAAATCTATGTTTCTATAACAGCTACTCTCCAATAAATGTTTGTGCAATTAAACGGAATCTAGTTCAATACCAATCCATTTGAATGAATATTTGTTAAGCACCACGCCAGGTACAATGCTAAACCCTGGAGATACAATTAATAAAGATAGTCCTTGTCCTGGAGGAGCTTACAATCTAATGGAGGGAGACTATATATATATAATGTAGGCCTAAAAAAAAAATAAAGATCTTCAGCTGGCAGGGATTTCTCCTAAATCAGCTTTTCCAAATCTTTTACTATCACTTCGAGCTGTCAAGATTATTCCTGTCCATACACTCCATTCCCAGCAAATGATTTATATCCTCCTCCTGGAGGTCATCCATCACTAATTCACTTATTTCTTCTATCACATACTTTGAAAACTTTCAATATTTTTACCTGTCTTCTTCTTTGACTCTCCTAAAAACTCTCCTTTTGATTAATAGTACTGCCATTCTCCTAGACACTCAAGCTAAAAAACTGTAATCATCTTGGACTCCTTCAGCTTTTCTTTCCTATGTCTAATCTGTCAACAGTTTTCATAAAGTTGACCTCTCTGATGTCTTTTAAAGACATCTTCTCTTTTCCATTCCCACAGTCACTTCCCAGATTTAGTCCCTCATCATCTCTCACCCAGAGGAAATAGTTACAATTGCCTCCTAACTGGTTTCTTTGCTTCCAGTCTATTCCTTCTCTAATCTAATCCATCTTTCATTCATCATTCTCAAAAGGAGCTTTGTGTCAATACCTAAATTTAAAAATTCGGTGGTACCCTTATGTTTGGAATTTAAGACACCCAATAACATTGATCCAAATTATGTTTTCAGTCTTATCTCCCACAGCATATAGATATGCATGTCACATTCCACTGCTTGCTATAGTGAAGTGCTCCATATCTAGGACTATATTTAAAATATATTGGAGGTGGAGTCAAGATAGCGGCAGAGGCAGCAAATATTCAGACCTCTGAAAACCCTTCCTTACTGATTGGAAACTAAATGCTCCTAGGGGACTGAAAATCAAACCTAACAACAAGACAGAGCCAAGGAATTGCAGAACACTCCAGGTTTAAGGGGAAGGAAGAAGGAAGGTCCCAGGACCCCTCCCCCACCTAGAGCTCTAAGCCTCCAGCAGCAGCTGGAACCTCTGGGTGGGCAAAGGTGCTTGTCTGGAGGGAGTCCCTTGCAGGCAAAGCTGTACCAGGCTCAGAGCATCCAACACAGGCAGTGGGGAAGTAGATAGAGGAGAAAAACAGAGCATAGAGTGGGAGGCATAGTTGCAGCAGGGAAGACACTCCATATTGCCCCCTCCCCATTCCTGAGATTTTGACCCCAAGGCACATGCAGCAACCCAGTAAGACTTAATCCCATCAAAATCTCCAGAGGACAGGGAAGCTCAAGCTCCAAAACTTCTCCCCCACAGACTGCACTGAGAGATTTACTGACAAAACTCCAAGAGTGAAGCCAGAAAGAAAAGCACAAAACCACCAAAAAAAAATGAGAGGAGCAAGAGTTCAGGCAACAGCAGGATATAAAGAAGGGGTTAATATAAAATGTATTATTCCCTAAAAATCCTCAGAGTTTTACTAAACTCTTTCTCTGCTTATTCTGTTGTCTTTATCAAGAATGTTCTCCAAAATCTCTATGCCTATTAAAATTCTATCCTTTCAAATACCACTTCCTCTGCAAAGCCTTCTCTGATCTTCCCAGCTGGATGTAATAGCTAAATCCATAGCTCTTTGCAATTTCTATATACTACTTATATTTGGTCTTGAAGGACATTTTTGTCTTCTCATATGTCTCTTACTCTACTATAAACTCTTTGAGGGCAGTGATTATATTTTCTTAATCTATGTATCCTCTGAAGCACAGAGCACAGTGTCTTTGATAAGAAGAAGCTTGGTTTAGGCAGGATAGGGTTTCTCTGCAGCTCTGCCATAGGTTTGATAATTGCAAGGCTGGACAGCATCTTGACCAGGAACTTCTAGAATATTACTACACTCTTTCTGTTTAGCTAAGGCAAGACACCAGTTATTCTAAGGCAGCAATGTTGAAACTTTAGACTGGGTGCCCAAACTTCACCCTCAAGCTGCCTGTGAGCCCCCCAGATTGCCTCCCAGACAGTGGAGGGAGAAAACACCCACATTGGGCTACTAGACAGAGGGGCAGGACATGTGCAAATTGTCTTCAGGTGTGGAGAGGGGGGATGGAGGAGCCCCCTCTTGCACACCAGAGCACATAGGGTTCTAAGGGATTGGACAGAAGCAATGTCTCAAAAAAAGTAGAATGAGATTTGTCATTGAGTCATGATATAGATAGAAATTCTTTAGTGACATAATGGAAAAAAAAAGATCTTGGTAACCCATTGTAGCTAATATTATTTTGTTACATTAGCTCATCATTTTAAGGGGCTTAAATAGAATTAAAACTCCCACCACTCATATTAGCTAAGTTTACTAGTATTTTTGAAATGGCAAAGTACGGACTGGTCAAGAATAGAGAGAGCCAAGGTGCCAGATAAGGCAGAAAAAAAAACTGCAGTAATGTCAGAGAAATATGAAAGAGAAAATGTTCACTGTTGGGTCCTATTCCATAAAGTTGAAACCAGACAGAGCAGCAGATCCAAAGTGGAGTGACACTTTTTTTTAAAAATAAGAATATTGAACCAGACTGGTTAAAAGACTTATTTAGGGCAGCTAAATGGTTCAGTGGACAAAGAAACAGATCAAGAGATGGGAGATTCTGGGTTCAAATGTGGCCTCAGATATTTCCTTGCTATGTGAATCTGGCCAGGTCACTTAACCTCAATTGTCTAACCCTTACTTCTCTTCCACCTTGGAACCAAGACTTAGTATTGCTTTTAAGACAGAAGGGAAGGGTTTTAAAATTAAAAAAAAAAAAAGACTTACCCAAAGGATGGCTAGTGATTTGGTAGCAAAACCTGGACTAGAACTTGGGTTTCAGGATGACCAGACCAGCATTCTTTCTATACACTACTTTGTAGCACCTGATAAAAGGAATGGGCCTGACTCTGCAGAATAAGTGGAATGAGAACTATGATTTGGGAGAAATATGTTCTCCCCAGATAAAGTAACCTCTAAGACTAAGGAAACTGAGATAACTGAATTATATTTTACTTCCCTCTCTCCTGAAGACAATAAAATGAACGAAAATGATTCAATTTAAAAAGGGCCCCCACCAACTTAAAAATATCCTGCCAATATAGAGACTTTAACCATTGAGAAATGTATTTTCCCACACGAAAAAACCTGACCTTTAGCAACTCCTGTGACTCCAAGATGTGCACATTTCCCCATTTCCTTCACTGCTTAAAAAAGGCCATTGACTGCCTATGGACTCTAAGCAATCTAAAAATCTATAAAAATCCAATCTGTACCCTAAGAAGCTGAAACTACAACTACTCCAAGCAGTCTTCTTTAGTCTATTAATAAATTTCTTTTTTATGTCACTCTGGCAACTTACTTTGTGATTCCTGAACCCTATAGATTGAATGGTGGGTAAGATTTTTAAGGAACCCAGACAGAAAAACTACTACAACAACTGTCACATCATGTAAGGCTCTCTCCCATTTGAAAAACAGTGGCCAACAAACCTATGTACATATACATATATATGTATGTATTATTAAATTTATTTGTGGTTTGGACTCTGAATGTTTACTTTTGTGGTCACCAGGGATTTAATTTCTAAATCCCAAAATGAATTACTAAAGTAAATTAAATTTATGGTTGTTTATTTACAATAGAGGGAAGATATTAAGGAATGAGAGAGAAGAGAGGAAACTCTGGCTTCCTTTGAGCCAGGTAGAAATACTAAGGCCCTAATCAGGGAAAAGAGTCTCAATACAATGGGCCTTTCTCAGAAGTTTATACCTGGGAGAAAAGCAGGGCTATTAAGTAAGCCTTTCACTGACCACAGTGACCATCTAAAAGGAAAAGCAGTCTGAGGTCTCCTGCATGATTTCCTCCAGGGGTCTAGTTCCTCCAGTCCAACTCCAAGTCAGAGAACTCTTTGATATCCTGGAATTGAATATCTTCTTCTGACCTCTGTTTCTCTTTTTAAAGATCTTTTTCTCTTATGTCACCTCCCCTAAATTTCAAGTCTAAGATTCACAGCAGACCTCCTCTCCAGAACTGCCCACTCTTTAGTTCACACCTTTTTTGGTTAGATTATACCTTTTTTGATTACTTAACACCCTTTTTTGGTTAGTTCACCTTTTGTAGTTACTTAATACCTTTTTGTAGTTAAAATGGGTAGCTATACTTAAAATACTGAATTACCACTTTTTTGTAGAATAAAGTCTAAAAATAGATAGTGAATTACAATTCAATCTTCCCAATAAAGGAAGAGCTAAGTATCTTCATTGTTACAATAAGGGGAGAGCTAAATCCAATCTTCACAGTATATGTGTCAGGAGGTTGGGACAGGAGATACACATAAAAGAGTATTATTAGAAGTAGAGTTGCATAGTAAAAAGAGCAATGGATGGATTTGAAGTCAGGAGATCAGGATTCAAATCCTACCTGAGACATTCATAAGCTGTGTGATAATTGGCAAGTCACTTAATTGCCCAGAGTGATTTTTCTCTCTAAACTGTAAGTAATAATTCCTATTTCACAGGATCATTATGAGAAAAGTTCTTTGCAAGCTATATGGCGTCACATAAATGAGATCCCATTCTATCTCCCAATGCTGTGGATTTTAATTTTGAATGCTCGCATAATTCTTTTATATGTGATATATCTATGCAATATATTACTTTGTGAATGTGCTTTATATACATTTCTTTACTGACATAAATATACACATTTAACTTTTCATTAGCTTAAAAATGGCACTATTAATTAAATCTATTAAATGTAGTCTTGTAAAATCTTAATTTCTCTATTATTTTTCATTGTACTCAGAACAATACAAAAATATGAGAGCAAATAACTTAACTTTACAAACATTTTTGGAAATGCATCTGTTGCTGTCAAGAAACAAATCCATTAAAGTGGTTCACAGCTGAATGTATTTTTCAGTCACACACATATTGCTTGTCAAGACTTTTTTGTTAAACATAATATGCTTTCCATCAAAAATTTCATTGTTGTGATAATAATGAATGGGATACATTCCTTGGTAGTGTTTTGTTGAAATGTATTCTAGAAGCTGTCATTCATATATATCCTTTTGTTGTACTTTTCATAAAAGGGCTGTACTTTTAATTTACATTAGATTCTCCTGGGAAGAAAGTTGGGAAACTAGGAGAAAAACTTGTTGTGCTACAAATCATCCCCAACTTGAGCCTGGTAGTCTTGGGGGGAGGGAGGACTTGAAGAGTGTGCTTAAAGTGGAAAGCATTAAAATGGAGAGCATCTCAACAGAAGATTCAATGTGGGGTGGAGTGGGAGTGGGGTAGGGGTTAAATGGGGTGAGGTTCAGATTGATTATACTGGCAGAGAAAATAAGAGTTTGATTGTGGATGACAAAAGTGATCCCTAGCTTTTGAAATCACTGCCTGGTGCCAAACCCTGGAGGAGAAAAGTGTGATGAATATGATAGAAAAATACATTTAAAATGAAACATTAAATGTGCAAAATCATTCTAATATGCAAAGAAAGCCTTCTTCATATTTAGTGTTTTAACTTTTATTCAATGAGTTCTTCATTAGTTTTTTTTTTCCCAAAACCCAACAGTTTCTTTTCAAATTTGCATAATGGGGAACTAATTCCCCCTCCCCAAAAATGTGAAATATCCATTCAGACTTCACAAGTCTCACAAAGAAGTTTATCTATTTCATGTGTCTGCCTGAAACATGAAAGGAAATTCAATAAAGAATATCCATACTTCTGGAGGAATAATCTAAAACTAGCTGACAGATTTGAAGGAATTCCACAAGAATGAGGCAAATCACAGTTTGCCAGGGTTAGACACCTATGTAGTCCACTAGAAGGATTAATGGGAAACTAGACAATGAGACCTGAATGAGAAAACAAGATCAAAAGAGAAACAGAAATAAATGACAAAAAAAAAACATCTATTCTTGCCAAGTATAAGCCTGCTAGAAAGAAAAGATCTGTAACAGAAAGGTGAGGGTGATTTCTGAGGATGCAAAAGAGAAAAGGTACTGGTCTTTGTAACAAGGCTTTACTGATAACAAAAAGGGAAAGGGCTCAGGGCAAAGAACCTTTTGTTGTTGTCAATTAGCACTTTTTTGTCAGTGAGAGAGGAGATGGTGAGAGTAGGTAGAGCAGTAGGGAGAGAGAGGCAAGAAAAGGAGATGGGGATATGTGTACCTAAGTCTTTAAGCCTCTTCCTCACATAAATTAGCACTTTTTTGTAGGGAGAGGAGGAGGGGATGGGAAGCAGGGGAAGAGATGATAAATAGTATAAAATACTTATTTAGCACCTTTCCCTCTTCACAAGATTGCTTATAAGAACTACATCTTATAAAAATTCTTTTGAAGTTAGAACAAACTTTCTCAGATTAATTTAGACCATTTAAAACCAGAACCTAGTATTAAAATCAATTTTTAAACGTATTGATTAAGCACCTACCCTATGCCAGATGGTGGGATTAGGTGCTGGGGGCACAAAGACAAAAAAATAAACAGTCTATATCCTCAAGGAGCTGGCCCTCTATAAAGCCAGGAGGAGGTACAGAGAGAGAAGACAACATGGAGACAGAAAAGGAAATCTGAAAAATATTCAAAATAAATATAATACAATTGGGGTGGCACAGGAGGAAAAGGAGGATTAGAGCAATGAATGCCTACTATGTACCAGGCCCTATGCTTTTTGCTTTACAAATATCGCATTTAATTCTCATCACTATTCCATGAGGGGAATGTACTAGTATTATCACCATTTTACAGTTGAGAGGACTGAGGCAAACAGGTTAAGTTACTTGGCCAAGAGTACACAGCAATTAGGAATCTAATGCCATATTTGAAATCTGGTCTTCTGACTCTTAGACAAGAGCTCTATCGACTGGCTGGATTGGTATCTAGGGGAGACAGGAAATGGTTCCTGATGAGCTGAACCTTGAAGGGAAGTAGGGGTGCTGAGCAGGCCTGTCATCTCCCATGTTGTTTCTACTTTCTGTGTTCTACTTAACTGTAGGTAGTCTCTTCCACATGGTGGAAACAATCAATCAATTAGCATTTCTTTAGAAGAAGAAAAAATCTTACTTTCTGTGTTAGAATCAATACTAAGTATCTCTTCTAAGGTAAGGGCTAGGGAAATGGGGTTAAGTGATTTCCCAAGGATCACACAGTCAGGAAGTGTCTGAGGCCACCTTTGAACCCAGGACCTTCTGTCTTCGGCCTTGGCATTCAATTCAGAACTGAGCCACCTAGCAGCAAGTCTCTCAACAAAATGTTTTAAGCACTTACTCTTTGCTAGGCATTGTGATAAGCTCTGTAGATAGGAAGACAAAGAATTAAAAAGTCACTGGCCCCAAAGAGCTCATCCTCTAATGGAGGAGCAAACAAATACCCATATAAATATATTTAAAATATATACAAAGTAAACACACAAAATTTGGGGGATAGAGGGCAATAGTGGTTCAGAGTGAGGAGTATCAGGAAAGGTTACGGAAAGAAAATTATATTTTAGCTGAGTGGAGATTTTTGGTACCATTTATTTTAGTTTTCTTATATATAACATATTTTAGTTTTCTTATATATAGCATAACTTTTATGTAACAATAACAATCCAGATTATTTATCATAAATATGTAATAAATTATAAAAGTGTAATAGAAAGATTGGGAGGGAGAACAGGAAGAATGGAAGGAGAGAGGGAAATGGGGAGAGAGAGTGAAGAGATTCTGAGAAATAGAGACACCCACTGTCACTTCCCTCCAGAAGCCTGGGGTCACCCCGCTATCAAGGAGAGATGTTGTTCCTTGGGTTAGGCAGGTTAGATCACTAGGATCCTGAGCTATTCTTCCCTTTTTGGAGAGAGAGATGTGATTATCCCCAAATCTTCTGTCCCCATTCCTAGTGTCAGAAACTAACCAGACCTAATTTATCAAATTTAGATAAATCAAACCAAAAAGTAAATAAGAAAGAGGTAAAAGAGGTGAATGAAATCTTAGAAAATTTAGAGTTAATAGACATATGGAGAAAAATAAGTAGGGACAAAAAGGAATACACCTTCTTCTCAGCACCACATGGCACATTCACAAAAATAGATCATACACTAGGTCACAGAAACATGGCATTCAAATGCAGAAAAGCAGAAATAAATGCAACCTTTTCAGATCAAAAGGCAATTAAAATATTGATCAGTAATGGTACATGGAGAGCCAAATCAAAAATTAATTGGAAATTAAATAATATGATACTCCAAAATCGGTTAGTTAGAGAAGAAATCATAGAAACAATTAATAATTTGATTGAGGAAAATGACAATGGTGAGACATCCTTTCAAACCTTATGGGATGCAGCCAAAGCAGTACTCAGAGGAAAATTCATATCCATGAGTACATATATTAACAAATTAGGGAGGGCATAGATCCATGAATTGGAAATGCAAATCAAAAAACTTGAGACTGAACAAATTAAAAACCCCCAGAAGAAAACCAAATTAGAGATGCTAACAATTAAGGGAGAAATTAATAAAATCAAAAGTGATAGAACTATTGCACTAATAAACAGGCCTAGAAGCTGGTACTTTGAAAAAACAGACAAAATAGATAAAGTACTGGTCAATCTAATTTAAAAAAGGAAAGAAGAAAGGAAAATTAACAGCATCAAGGATGAAAAGGGGGACCTCACCTCCAATGAAGAGGAAAGTAAGGAAATGATTAAAAACTACTTTGCCCAACTATATGGCAATAAATATACCAACCTAGGTGATATTGATGAATATTTACAAAAATATAAATTGCCTAGACTAACAGAAGAAGAAATAGATTTCTTAAATAATCCCATATCAGAAAAAGAAACCCAACAGGCCATCAAAGAACCTCCTGAGAAAAAATCCCCAGGGCCTTATGGATTCACCAGTAAATTCTATCAAACATTTAAAGAACAGCTAACCCCAATACTATACAAACTACTTGACATAAAAAAAGGAGTTCTACCAAATTCCTTTCATGACACAAACATAGTACTGATCCCAAAGCCAGGCAGGCCAAAAACAGAGAAAGAAAATTATAGACCAATCTCCCTAATGAATATAGATGCAAAAATCTTAAATAGGATACTAGCAAAAAGACTCCAGCAAGTGATCAGTAGAGTCATTCACCATGATCAAGTAGGATTTATACCAGGGATGCAGGGCTGGTTCAATATTAGGAAAACCATCCACATAATTAACCACATCAACAAGCAAACCAACAAAAATCACATTATTATTTCAATAAATGCAGAAAAAGCCTTTGATAAAATACAACACCCATTCCTATTAAAACACTAGAAAGCATAGGAATAGAAGGGTCATTCCTAAAAATAATAAACCTATATATCTAAAACCATCAACTAATATCATCTGCAATGGGGATAAACTAGATGCATTCCCAATAAGATCAGGAGTGAAACAAGGATGCCCATTATCACCTCTACTATTTGACATTGTATTAGAAACACTAGCAGTAGCAATTAGAGAAGGAAAAGAAATTGAAGGCATTAAAATAGGCAAGGAGGAGACCAAGTTATCACTCTTTGCGGATGACATGATGGTGTACTTAAAGAATCCTAGAGATTCAACCAAAAAGCTAATCAAAATAATCAACAACTTTAGCAAAGTTGCAGGATACAAAATAAACCCACATAAGTGATCAGCATTTCTATATATTTCCAGCACAGCTCAGCAGCAAGAACTAGAAAGAGAAATCCCATTCAAAATCACCTTAGACAAAATAAAATACTTAGGAATCTATCTCCTGAAATAAACACAGGAACTATAGGAGCACAACTGCAAAACTCTCTCCACACAACTAAAACTAGACTTGAACAATTGGAAAAACATTAACTGCTCATGGATAGTACGAGCCAATATAATAAAAATGACCATTCTACCCAAACTCATTTATCTATTTAGTGCCATACCCATTGAACTTCCAAAAAAATTTTTACTGATTTAGAAAAAACCATAACAAAGTTCATTTGGAAGAACAAAGGATCAAGGATATCCTGGGAAATAATAAAAAAAAATACAAAGGAAGGGGGCCTTGCAGTCCCAGATCTCAGACTATATCATAAAGCAGCGGTCATCACAACAATTTGGTACTGGCTAAGAGACAGAAAGGAGGATCAATGGAATAGATTCGGGGTAAGTGACCTCAGCAGGACAGTATATGACAAACCCAGAGAACCCAGCTTTTGGTATAAAAATACACTATTTCATAAAAACTGCTGGGAAAATTGGAAAACAGTGTGGGAAAGATTAGGTTTAGGTAAACACCTCACACCCTATACACCAAGATAAATTCAAAATGGGTGAATGACTTGAACATAAAGAAGGAAACTATAAGAAAATTAGGCGAATACAGAATAGTATACTTGTCAGACCTTTGGGAAGGGAAAGATTTTAAAACCAAGCAAGACTTAGAAAGAGTCACAAAATGCAAAATAAATAGTTTGGAATACATCAAATAAAAAAGTTTTTGTACAAACAAAACCAATGTAACTAAAATCAGAAGGAAAGCAACAAATTGGGAAGCAATCTTCATAAAAACCTCTGACAAAGGTTTAATTACTCAAATTTACAAAGAGGTAAATCAATTGTACAAAAAATCAAGCCATTCTCCAATTGATAAATGGGCAAGGGACATGAACAGGCAATTCTCAGCCAAAGAAATCAAAACTATTAATAAGCTCATGAAAAAGTGCTCTACATCTCTTATAATCAGAGAGATGCAAATCAAAACAACTCTGAGGTATCACCTCACACCTAGCAGATTGGCTAACATGACAGCTGTGGAAAGTAATGAATGCTGGAGGGGATGCTGCAAAGTAGGGACACTAATTCATTGCTGGTGGACTTGTGAATTGATCCAACCATTCTGGAGGGCAATTTGGAACTATGCCCAAAGGGCGATAAAAGATTGTCTTCCCTTTGATCCAGTCATAGCACTGCTGGGTTTGTACTCCAAAGAGATAATAAGGAAAAAGACTTGTACAAGATTATTCATAGCTGCACTCTTTGTGGTGGCCAAAAATTGGAAAATGGGGGGATGCCCTTCAATTGGGGAATGGCTGAACAAATTGTGGTATATGTTGGTGATGGAATACTATTGTGCTAAAAGAAATAATAGTGGATGAATTCCATGGGAACTGGAACAACCTCCAGGAAGTGATGCAGAGTGAAAGGAGCAGAACCAGGAAATCATTATACACAGAGACTGATACACTGTGGTACAATCGAAGGTAAATGGACTTCTTCATTAGGGTCAATGCAATGTCCCTGAACAATCTGCAGGGATCTAGGAGAAAAAACACTATCCACAAGCAGAGGATAAACTATGAGAGTAAAAACACCGATGAAAAGCAACTGCTTGACTACAGGGGTGGAGGGGATATGACTGAGGAGAGACTCTAAATGAACACTCTAATGCAAATACCAACAACACGGAAATGGGTTTGAGTCAAGAACACATGTGATACCCAGTGGAATCATGAGTTGGCTATGGGAGAGGTGGTGGGAGGGGCAGGGGGAGGAAAAGAAAATTATTTTTGTTTCCAATGAATAATGTTTGGAAATGACCAAATAAAATAATGTTTAAATAATTAATTAATTTTAAAAAAACCAATGTGATGTCCCTATTTTTCTATATCCCTTCCAACATTTGTCATTTTATCATTTTAGCCAATCTGATAGGTAAGAGATGATATCTGAGTTGTTTTGATTTGGAATTCTCTAATCAGTAATTATTTAGAGCATTTTCCATAGTTATACATAGCTTTGATTTCTTCATCCAAAAACTGTCTATTTACATCTTTTGACCAAGGAGTCTCTAGAGTTGACATGAAAAGGAAGAGTTTTCCAAATATTGGGGGGAGTGCAAAGACATGGGAGCTAGTGTTAGAAGATCATTAGTAAAGAAAATCTAGGAGGTCAGTTTGGCTACACTGTAAACAATAGTTGAGGAGTAATGTATAACAAAGCTGGAAAAAGTAGCCTGTAAAGTGCTTTAAACATCTAGATAGTGTACTTTACATGTAATCTTAAAGGTAATAAGGAATCACTTGATGATGATCAGTTGTTTTTTCAATTGTGTCCATCTCTTCATGACTAATTTGGGATTAGCAAAGATAATGGAGTGGTTTACCATTTCCTTCTCTTGAGCTCATTTGACAGATGAGGAAACTCAGGCAAACAGGTTAAGTGACTTGCCCAGGGCCATACAGTTAGGAAGTATCTGAAATCAGATTTGAATTCATGTCCTTCTGTCTCCAGTTCCAGTACTCTGCCCCATCTAGCTTCCCCCAAAGATCTCATTATCCTATGAGCAAGACCTTGGATGTCATCTTAATACAATGATTTCTATGATCCATAGACTCACAAGAGATCCATAGAGACATTTCAGGGGTCTGTAAATGTGAATGGAAAAAAACACATCTTTAATTCAATCCAATTAGCATTCTTTACAATCTTATGTTTTTTAATTTATGAATTTTAAAACATTGCTCTGAGAAAGGGTCCATAGGCTTCACCAGAGGGCTAAAGCAGTCCATGACTCAAAAAAAAGTTTAAGAATTTAATCCAATCCCCTTATTTATTCAGGAAAAAAAGAGGCCCAAAGAGTAACAGGATTAGCACTAGGTTATACAAGAATTGAGTAAAAGAGCTAGGTTTGTAACCCTAGTTCTTCTAAGTCCAACTAAAGCATGAAATCATATTCTTAATAAATTCTTCAAGAAATTCAAACAAAAAAATGAACTTCACAGGAACAGGTTTACAACAATAATTTAATGTGACTTAGATTCTCCTAGACCAGAGGTTTCAAACTCATTGCAAAACTCCCATGTGCAGTTGAACCAGGTTAAAATGCAATTGGGAAATAATTAAAATATATATATATAAGACTACAACAAAATAGAGATTATGCTAATGTATGGTTTTCTAAATCAGTATGCAGCCTGTGGGGATCTCTTTCTGTTTGAGTTTGGCATCACTCTTCCAGACTATCAAAATGACATCAATTGAGTTTTACTTGTTGGTACAGAGGGGGGAAAAGTGCATTGGAAGAGTCACTATGGGGTTTTGAGCATAGGAGTGGGGCATAAAACAGAGCATCCATTACAGGTCTTTCTAAAGTGCAATGAACTTTTTTTTAATGGAAATACAAGTGAATAGAGATGACAAGTGAATAGAGATGACAGAGATGCCAAGAAAATTTGAGGGGACATAATGGAGGTGAGAAATCTTTCTCTTACTTCAAATTGCCTTAAGGGCTATAAAAGAATAATAGCAATAGCTCACCTTTATTTAGCATTTGACAATTTTCAAAGTATTTCTGCTACTCCAGCCCTGCTTCAATGCCTGGATATGATGTAACCTGAGTTCTTCCAAGGTAAACCAGTAAAGCAAAAGCTATAATAGGTCCTACCCAAATATAAAGGCTTCAGATATAGATCCAGCCCTCAGAGTCCACTCAGCAAGATTTGGAAAAATTCATACCCATAGGGTTATTCACCATCAGATCCCATGATCATAGATTTAGAATTGAAAGGGGCCTTAAATATCAAATCCAATCTCTAATTCTATAAATGGGAAAATGAAGGTTCAGAGGCATACAGTCATTTTCCCAAGGGCACACAACTATTTAGAATTAGGAGCAAGTTCCAAGTTTCTATTCAAGTCCAGCCCCCTCCTCATTATATTATACCACCAAGTCACCAACTGATGATTCTTTTTGACCACAGCAAATCAAACCACATACTGAGGTGAGCTTCAACTAGTGAAACAAATATGACATGATCCTAGATCTTTGAAGTATTTCCATGAAAAAATGCATGAGGTGGGCAGTTCAGGAAGCTTCAGAGAAGTAAAATTATTCACCCAAAGTCACATGGATAGTGAGAGGCGATCAGGATTCTTTCTAACTTTAGAAACAATCTCCTCTATAAGTTTCCCTGACTTTAGACTTTCCCCTCTCTAAGCCAACCTTCACACTATAGGCAATGTAATTGTCCTTCTGTACCACTCTGCTAATGGCATTTGTTCATTTAAAAACCTACAGGGAACTATGACATGAATGATAAAAAGCATTAATAAAATGATTTCTATGTGTGGTAAATAAATTCAAGGAAATTGATGGAAGTTAAGAGATTTCAGTAGAATTTAAAAATAAATCACCTTTGCCTTTTGCATAGGTGTCAGGTCCATTGCTGGGAATAAATGGCCTTCACAAAAATAAATAAATAAATGCACTAATCAATACTAAAAGCAGTAGGTCCTTTGACTGACAAGTTTAATCTCTAAAATTCTCTCCTTCCCTGGTTTCTCTCAGGTTCCACCTAAAATCCCATTTTTGCAAAAAGATTTCCCCAGTTACCCTTAATGTTAATGTCTTCCCATTCAAATTTATCTGATTTATTCTGAAGTGCCTGTATGTCTCTTGTTCATATATAGTTTGATATTGTCTTTCAAATTAAACTTAGCTCTTTGAGAGCAGAGATTGAGTGCTTTGGTTTTGTGGTTTTGTTTTGCTTATCATTGTATCCTCAATACTCATCACAGAGCCTGACACATAGTTGATGAGGGAAAGTCACATGGCTTAGAGATGCTCAATTGGGCACCAAAGAGGAGTCAAGGACACCAAGGGAAAGATGCTGGGGCAGCCCACTCATTCCAAATTGGAACTAAATTAACTCATCCAACATGGGTTTGTGAGGAACAGGAAAGGATGGAATTTGGGATATCAACAATAAGTTTTGAGTAGACTAGTCTGCAAAGAATGACTAAAGGAGATAATAATCCATGATGGTATAAAAAGGGCTCTCACTGGGACTCCTGGGTATACCTTTTCTCAGTCTTTGAGGAAGTTCAGATGCTGAGAAAGGAAAGATCCTGCTCAGGTTAATCTGATTGTTTTCCCATCTCAGAGAGGTGGTGGCAGAAATGTATCAGTTATCTAGGAAACTGGAATTTTTTAATTTGAAAACTTCCAGACATAGATGATTCATTTATGGAGGTTACAGAAGAGAGGTCTGGCAGAAGGAGAGGAAGTATCTGGCAAGAGGAGGCAGTATGTCAGTTTGTTGGATAGAGAAAGACTAATCACAAAACACAGAGTTTTTCCAGACTAAAATAGCATGTGATTGTTTATATGTCTAGGGGTAAGATGCAGGAGGGAGATAGATGAAGATGATAATGATGATGATGATGATGATGATGATGATTATGATGATGAAGATGATGACTACATGGACCAGTGCCTCCCTAATGCTTATACATTGGGGGAAAAAAATGGCATTTTTTTTTTTGCTGGCCTCCCCATTGCCTATATAATGGAAGGAGAAAATGACATGTTTCTGCTGGCCAAATTTTTCAGCTCTAAGAAGTGGTTGGGAACAAAGGAAACAAGCATTTATTAAGTGCCTAGTATGTGCCAGGCACTGTGCTAAATACTTTACAAATATTATTTTATCTTAATTTTACAAAAACTTTCGGATGTAGATGCTATTATTATCTTCACCCTACAGATGGAAAGAATCACACAACTAATATCTTGGGCTGAATTTAAATTCATATCTTCTTGATTCCATGCTTATTGATTACTTTGATATAGCTCTGAACTTGGGGCTAGAAGAACTTGAATTCAAATCTTGCCTAAGACACTTATTGGCTGAATGTTGTAACTACTCTCAGCCTAAGTTTGTTCATATGCAAAATGAGAAGGGTATGGACTCAGTAGTCTCTAAGTTCCTTTTCAGCTCTATATCTACATCTTTACAGTTCCTGGCAGGTTGTAACTGACATGGCATTAGTAATCCTAAACAGATGAGTCCAGAAGACATTATCAGGGAGCAGCACTCACTGAGAATAACTCCTTCAACATCTACCAGAACACTCAACATAGGAATCTGACCTTCAGCTATGGCATCTAGCCAAGATGGCATCAGGACAACAATACTAATAAAGCAACGTGCCAGAAGAGACAGCATGCAAAAAAAAATTACTATGGGATCAGTTTGGTGCAAACTACAGGACCAGTCATCAACACAAGACCAACATGGACCCATGAAGCACTCAGCAAGTAGTGGTCCAATCAGAACAGTATGACAGCATCTCCAGAATGCATCTGCGATATGAGGGTGACCTAATCTTCCACACTGATTTCCTACATATATACCACAATATGTTATCCTCATATTTTCTCACTTTTCCTCATTGATGATATATATGTATATACATACGTAAAATCTATACTAGTATGCATGTGTATGTAAATGGTGTATGCTATGTGTGTATTTGTGAGATGGCATTTATATGTGTGTATGTGTGTATGCATATGCCATAGATATATGAGAGAAATTCTTCTGTAAATCTTTTTCAAATAATAAACATTTATTAAGCACCTAGTATTCACGAGGTACTGTGTTAAGCACTGGAGATAAAAAGACAGGTAAAACATAATCCTTATTCTCAAGTAGCTTCTAGTCTAGTGTGGTAAATAGTATAAAATAACTATATACAAAGAAGATCTATTCAAGATAAAAGTCAAGAGGGAAGGAACAAGCATTAAGGGAATTGAAAAAAAATTGAAAAAATTCCTAGAAACAGGCAAGATTTTAGCTAGAACTTGAGGAAAGGTAGGAGGCAGGGATGAAGGAGAGCACTGCAGGCATTAGGGGACAGAAAGTAAAAAATGCCTGAGGTTGAGAGATGCTGAGTGTCTTGTTCAAGGAAGAGCAAGAAGACCAGAGTCACTGGATTTCAGACTATGGAAAGATTGCACTGACAGTTGAGTGGAATATGGAATGGAGCAAGGAAAGAGGCTTATACAAAGCAGACCAAGAAGTAGGGTATTGCAATATTACAGGTGAGGTGATGAGCACCTGCCCCAGAGTGGTAGAGGTGTCAGAGGAGAGAAAGATGTCTATGTTAGAGATGTTGTGAAAGTAAAATTGACAGATAGTGGCAATAGAGTAGATAGGGGCTGGGCTAATAGAGGAATAAAAAAAAATTCAAGGTAACCAGGAAGGGTGATACTCTCCACAGTAACATTTAAGTTAAGAAGATAGGAGGATTTGGGGGGGGAAATATCAGTTTTGGAGATGTTGAGTTTAAGATATTTATGGAAAATATAGTTCAAAATGTTCAATAAGGAATTGGTGAGATGAGTCTGTAGGTTCACAAACAGGTCAGGGCTGGATAAATAGATCTGAAAATCATCAGCATAAAGATGGTAATTGAAGTCATGAGAGCTGATTCAGCAACATCTATCTCTACAGTATTTCATCAAATGGAATACTGCAAAGGAAAAAGGAAAAAGATGCCATGAAAAAGACAACTTACCTCTAACAACCATGACCTTGATGAAGATCCATTGAAGTCAACTGAAAAAGAACAGTTAGCTAGAAGGAGAACCAGAAGACAATAGTGATCCCAAAACCAAGAGATGAGAATTATCAAGGCAAAGAGAATTGAAGAACAGTGTCAAAGGCTGCAGAGAGGTCAAGAATGATGAGGATTAAGAAAAAGCCTTATATCTGAATGTTGGGGAATCTTTAGAGAAGGCTATTTATGTTGAATAATGAGGTCAGATGACAAACTATGAAGAATTAAGTAGATGATGATAGCAAAGGAAGTAGAAACACCTATTGTAGCTAGCCTTCGCAAAGAGTTTAGACCAAAAGAGAGCTCTAGCATGACAGCTATTGGAGACAGATGGATCAAGGTGGGATTTTTTTAAGGATGGGGAAGACATAAACATGTGTAAGTAGTAGGGAAGCAGTGCATAAAGAAGGAGAGAGAAGGAATGATAGAGGGTCAATCAGCTGGACAAGGAGGAATAGAAAGAGAAATGTTTGCCTTGGCAAGAACAATGGGCATCATTACATGAGACTGGTGAAGGGGGAGATAATGACAGAAAGAATCAGGATGAAGTGAGATGGAGGATTGAAGGGGGAAAGAAGAATCTCAGCAAATTGTTTCAATTTTTTCAGTAAACCATGTGACAAGGTTCTCAGCTGAGAGGGTAAAAAGAGGGAGAGCCAAGGGAGGTTTGAAGAGGAATGAATATGTTTGGTAGAACTGCTATAGACAATAGGATAGTGAGTTAATTAGGGAGTTCTAAAAGGATTGCTTTGTAGTGGTTGAGGTTATATAACTTAAACTTATAATGGATCTCATCAACATAGTTGCATGATTTTCTCAAGCTTTGTTTAGCAACAGAGTATGTAGGAGCTAAAGCAATGGACTTCTGGGAGTGATCCAAGGCTGAGGTTTGGCAAGACAAGAGTGGTGATATGATAAAGAGACAAGGGACTCAAGAAAAGAAGATTGTACTATACAGAACTAGTTCATGAAGAGGTCAGTATAGAGAAGAAGAGAGTATAACAAGTGAAGGGATGATGACCTGGGAAAGAATGTGTGGATGTAGAACAGATTGTGTGGTTGCAAGTCAGAAAGGGTGGAATAACAATACATTGTGATCAGATAATGGAAATTCAGAGTTCATGAACATAGAAGTGGCAAATTTGTGGATAATAGTAAGATCAAAAGTATGACATTCTTGGTGTGTGGTTCAGGTGGGATAGAAGAGCAAGTCATATGAAATAAATAAACTGAGGAACTTAGAAGTTAGCACATTTGAGGGAATATTAACAGGTATGTTGAATTCCTCTAGTGTGAGGCCAGGAATTGGGGAGACGAAAGGCTGTGAACCAAGCACTAAGCTCTCAATGAAGAAAGAAATGGAGTGTCTTAAAAGTCAGTAGACATCTACCAAATTCTTGATTAGGTGGTAGACACATTTTGAGTGAACCTCAAAGGATGACAAATTATTGAGTGATGGTGGTATAGAGAAAACCTGGAAGCAGCAATGGGGAGCAAGTAGTATTTCAACTCCCTCATCTTCACCTATGAGTCAGAAGAAATGAATAAAAGCATAGTGAGTGCTGGAAAGGCAGGACAGGGAGTCTTGTTACCAAAAGAGAGCCAGAAAATAGGAGTAGGAAAAAAAAAAGATTTAAAATCAAAGTAAGTTTAGAAGACATTCCAGAGAGTATTTAGAATGAGTATTGTGGGGTGTTGTATTGAAGGATTAGCAATAAGATATTGAGCATTGGAAAATGAGAAACAGGTTTGCATGATGCAAGGAGTTCAGAAACACAAGATAGGGGCTGTAGAATGAGAAGGGAGATTGTTAGCAACAGTATTATAACAATAATAAAATCTGAAAGACTTAGGAACTCTGATCAACACACTGGTCCATCAAAATTTCTGATGATTCATGATGAAACATGATGTCCACCTCGAGATAGAGAACTGAACTCAGAGTACAAACTGAAGATAGGTTTCTTTTTTCCCTTTCTTTCTTCTTTCCTTTCTTTCTTTCTCTGTCTCTTTTGGTGAGGGGATAGTTAACGTGGAAATTTTATTTTTCTAATGATAAGTATGTTTTTCCCTCTCAATCGATGGGCAAGTGTGAAAAGATAGGGAGATAATTTATGTCTGAAAATAAAATGGGTAGGTTTTCATTGTCCAAAGGGGTTTAATCTCAGAGTGGGGTCTTCTTAGGACCTTGGGCAATTCAAGCAAGATGACAAGTACTTAGAATTTAAAAAATTGGTTTACTGTCCTTACCCAGGGATAGGGTTTGGAAGCTAATGAAGTAGACTTTCTTTTATTCCCTAGAAAGGAAGAGGCTGTTCTATGGAAGTGTTTCTCCTTTTCCTGTGAAAGGTTGGAGGTCATGCCAGAGATTCAGGAATTGTATGTTGATGCCACAATATTAAACATCTTTGCTTTAAACTAATTATGTCTTCTGATTGGCTGATTAAGTAAAAAGTAGTCGCATACGTGATCAGTGGGGGAATTAGTTGGCTCAGTGGATAGAGTGCTGGGCCTGGAATCAGTAAAAGCTTAGTTCAAGTCTAGCCTCAGGACACTTACTAGCTATGTGACCCTAAACAAGCCACTTAATCTCTGTTTACTTTAATTTAGGAGAGAAGGAACTGGCAAACAACTTCAATATCTCTGCCATGAAAATCCCAAGGGACAGTATGGTCCACAGGGGTCACAAAGAGTCAGACATGACTAAACAACAAATAATATCAGTAGGAGCTTTGTGAGTCATTATTTTGAGCACATGTGGCCTTAGAGAATATTCTAAGACTGAAGTAGATCTCCTGAGGTTCACAAATGTGAGCAAGGGATGTCCCAGGTACTATACAAATAAATTATGAACTCCTGATTTTCCAACAAAGGTGGCTCCAAACTAGCTTCCTAACTATCTTCTATTACTTCTCTCCACATACTCTATATGCCATATGAAATGGAATCAGTCTTTGATTTCATACTACCCTCTTCAATTCCTGTGCACACTTCAATGCCTGTAATATCATCTCCTACTATAGTCAGTTATTTTTTTTTAAACCCTTACCTTCCATCAAGGCAGAAGAACAGTAAAGGCTAGGCAATGGGGGTTAAGTGACTTGCCCAGGGTCACACAGCTGGGAAGTGTCTGAGGTCAGATTTGAACCTGGGACCTCACATCTCTAAGCCTGACTCTCAATCCACTGAGCCACCCAGCTGCCCCCTACCACAGTCAATTATTAAAGTCCTTCTTCCTTGTTTTTGAGTGCCACCTCCCCTAGGAAGCCTTCCCTGCCCACTAACATCCCTTCTCCAACTCCAAATTATTGTTCCTTTTGAAAAATTCTCATTTTTACTTTCTTGGACCCTCATTTTGCATTTAACACAGTCACTCTTATTGTGTTCATTCATTTCCACCCCATTAGATTGTAAGATCCTTAAAGGAAAAGTCTTTGTCTTATATACCATTTATATCCCTGATATCTACCATAATATCTTCTAACTAAGAGGTACTAAATAAATGAAAAAATAAACAAAGGTGGGACAGCTAGTTGGATAGAGCTCCAGGCCTGAACTTTAATTAAAGAAATCCTAGGTTCAAATGTAGCCTCAGATACTTGACCCTGGGCAAGTCATTTAACCCCCATTGCTTAACCCTCATCACTCTTCTGTCTTGAAACAAATAGACAGGACTGATTCTAAGATGGAAGGTAAGGATTTTTTTTTAATTTTTTTACTAAGACAGAAAGTAAGCATTTTTTTAATTTAAAATAAAAATAAGCAAAGGAACTAGAATTTTTAATTGTTTGTCCAATAATCTTTCAACTATGCCATACAACTTCTCCATATGGTATCACATCATCCTTGTATATAACTATGTACCTACCTATATACCTAAGGTAGTAATGTTAAGCACAAGTCCAAAAAGTTGTGTATCATTTATTTTACTAGTTAACATGATTCAGCAATATTCTCCAAAGCACAAGATATCAGTTGATATTTAAACCCAGAACTTCTCAATTCAAGTCTGGGCTTCTTTTCCTTATACTACTATCCCCTCTTCATTAGAATCCAGATTTCAATATAAAGGCAAGTTTAATGTGGAACCTAGGATCTAAACTATGTAGAAGTGTAATAATAGCGAGAATTTATAGAGTGCTTTAAGGTTTGCAAAGAACTTTACTAAAATTATATTATTTTATAATGAAAAATGCTGGTACAAAAATATTCACAGTTGCTCTCTTTGTGGTGCCAAAAAAAAATGGAAAATGAGGGGATGCCCTTCAATTGAGTAATGGCTGAACAAATTGTAGTATCTGTTGGTGATGGAATACTATTGTGCTGTAAGGAATGATGAACTGCTTGATTTCTGTATGAACTGGAAAGATTTCCATGAACAGATGCAGAACAAAATAAGAAGAACCAGGAGAACATTGTATACAGAAAATGAAACATTGTGTAAAGATCAAATGTAATTTATTTTGCTACTAATAGCACCCAGGACAATTTTGAAGGACTTATGAGAAAGAATGCTATCCACATCAAGAGAAAAGAACTATGGGAGTAGAAACACAGGAGAAAAACATGATTTATCATTTGTTTATATGGGTATAGGATGTGGGGTTTTGTTTTATAAAGATTACTCTATGACAAAAATGAATAATATCGAAATAGGTTCTGAGTAAATATACATGTGTAACCCAGTAGAATTGCTTGTTGGCTCTGTGAGTGGGGAGAGAAAAGGGGAAGGGAAAAACATGAGTTGTGTAACCATGGAAAATACTTTAAAACAAATTTTGTAACATTATATCATTTTAACTTCACAGCAATTCTAGGAGATAAGTGCTATTGGTTATTCCCACTTGACAGATGAAAAACGAAAACAAAAACTGAGACATATAGGTTAAATGACTTGCCCAGAATCATATAGCTAATAAAATTGAATTTTAACTCCAGTTTTCCTATCTCCAGGCTCAATGGTTTGTCCAGTGTGCCTTTGCATTTATATGCAAACATATACTCATATTTATTCACCATACAGTTTAATACAACCATTATCCCTATTGTTTGATGAAATGATAGGTGACGACATAGAGGTTAGACCATAGAGTGAAATGAGAAAATATGTTTCTATTATGGTCCAGACTATAGTTCCAAGTGGGATTGTTCTATCAGACCATAATTGCTCATCATACAGAATGACCACAAAATGAACAATTGCTAGTATGTATATGCCATAGCTCTATAGTTTTACAGCAGGAGAAGACCTCAGAGAACCCTCTTTTCAAAACCTTTTATTTTACAGTTAAGGAAGATGGACCCGGGGTTGAGTAAGTGACTGGCAGAAGGTCACAAAGATGATAAATGGCAGAACTGGGACTGAATCTGATTTCTTAACCTCCAAATCTGGAAAGTGTTCTTTCACTGAAAGGGTACTCAAAAAAATGTTCTTTAATTTTATATTCATATTACCTAGTTTTGTCCATTCTTATTAAAAGTATTTGGAAGGAAAGATAGATATCTTCACTGTCTTCTGTTTTTATTAGAGGGAATCTGGCCAGAATACAGTATTGTCATCTGCCACATGAAATCTTCATTGTGGTTAATGATTTGAAGTCAAGGAGTGGCCTCTCAGTGAATCATTGCAAGTCCTTTACACTTAAATACAAATAAGATACTTGGTTTCCCTTCCATAAACATCAATGGCAATACTGTGGATCTGGTTCAGCTTACTTCATTTCTGTTTATTTTGAGTCAGGAAATTCTCCAGAAATGTGGCTCACGCATCTTTTTTCATGAAGGTTTGTGTACTTCATTCCCATGCTGACAGAAGTAAACAGAGTTTAAAGCTTTTTATAAACATAAACTAGGGTAGTTTGGCTATTTCTATGGTTACTAAAGGAAGAATTCACAAGGGGAGTAAGGAAGGACTATCTCTTGATAATTTCCCATAGCTAGACTTCTAAAGAACCATTAAAATTTTAAAGCATCTTATGAATCATTTTCAGCTGACAAAAGGACAAGTAACAAGCTGATTTATATGAAAATATACTCATTATCAGTTTGGGGTGCCAGATTTTCCTTCAATGTCTGCTTCTCAGAGTAAAAAATAGATTTTGTTAGGTGAAGAATTCTTTCCAGTAAAGAATTTGATAAACCCTTTAACAAATTCAGTAGACTTCCCAAAAAACTGTTCTAAAGTACTTCCTCCATCTAAAATGCTAAAAAAGTTTCTTAACTTTGATTTTCTGTGATGGTGCTTGGTAGGAGAAAAAAAATCAAATACATTAGGAAGGTGCTTTAAAAGGAAGGAAGGAGACTAGGTACCTGCATCTCCCACCCCTTATCCTTTACTAGTTTTGACCTTTTTACTGTTGCTCAGTCCTTTTTCTGTCATGTCCCTCTCTTCATGACCCAATTTAGGTTTTTTCTTGGCAATAATACTGCAGTGGTGTGTCATTTCCTTTTGTAACTCATTTTGCAGATAAGGAAATTGAGAGGAACAAATTAAATTACTTGTCCAGGGACACACAGCGATGAAGTGTCTGAGGTCAAATTTGAACTAAAGATAATGGGACTTCTGACTCCAGTGACTCTACTAATCACTGTACCACCTAGTTGCCCATTTTTACCTAGTTTGGGCTATCTACCTCCTCTTTTTTCATGATCTACAATTTCCCATCTATAAATATGCCTTTTTTTTCCTCTTGGGCTTTTACTTCCATACACATGCATATGCACATACACATTCACAGAAGATATGAAGAAAGATGAGTTTTCACTCCTCAAATTTCTCATGGAATTCAGTTTTGTCATATTCTGTGTAACACTGCGTCTCCTGTTGGCAATGTATTGCTTTCCTCAATAAACTCTAAGCTATTTGAAGATAGGGACTTATGTCTGGTTTCATTTTTGTGTTCCCAGCACCTAACATAGATCCTTATACAGAAGAGCTGTTTAATTGGGTTTTTTAATATTATTTTGTATGGCATTCAATTCAGATATTGTTTTAAGATCTCAAAGTATGTCCTAGGAAAGAAAAAGTGTATTACTTTCATTATTGTACAGCTATGTATTTTAATTAATTAATTTATTTGTATATATAAATACCCAGTTAGTCCACAGTACTGCCAGTGGTGTTTGTGGAAAGAAAACCAAGTATCTTATTTGTATTTCAGTGGAAAGGCCATGTAATGATTCACTTAGAGACCACTTCTTTATATCAAATCATTATTATCCCCTTGTCCCATTAGAAAAGGCATCATATATGTATACATCCAATTCCATCACATTTCTAGTCATCAGTTCTTTCTCTAGAGGTGGACATACACAAGTCATTCTTCAAACAATGTTTCTGTTACTGTATGTAATGTTTTCTTGGTTCTGCTCATTTTACTCTTCAAAATTTATGTACATCTTACCACATTTTTCCAAAATTAATCTGTTCATCACTTCTGATAGCTCAGTGGTATCCCATCACAAGCATATGCTACAACTTGTTTAATCATTCCCCAATTGACTGAGCAAGCCTTAAATTTGCAGTTCTTTGCCACAACAAAGAAAGCTGCTATGAATATCTTAGAACAGATAGGTTCTTTTCTATTTTCTTTGATCGCCTTAGGAAATAAACCTCATAAAGGTATTACTGAATCAAAAGGTATACATAGTTTTATAGCCCTTTGAGCATAATGCCAGATTGTTATACAGAATGGTTGGATCAGTTCACAGTTCCACCAACACTGTATTAGTGCTCACAATTTTCCATATCCCCTCCACATTTGTCATTTTTAACATTTAGAATATGTTTGTTCTCTTAATTTGTATTTTTATCAATATAGCTAAAATAAAAATCTTACTACAAGGCAGGTACTGGGCTAAATACTTTATAATTATTATGGGATTATGGCTATTTTACAGATAAGGAAACTGAGGCAAACCAGACTTGCCCAAGGTTGCATAATTAGTAAATGAATGAGGTTGGAACTTAACTCAGATCTTCAAGTATAGTACCTATCCATTATTCCATTTAGCTTATTTAAATATTTTTAAAGATGTAAAGCTTATTTATATCCTCACTTTATTTAGTGAACCATTTTCCCCAGCTCCTGTTATAACTTCAATTACAGTTGCAATTTGCAAAGTTTCAAATTAGTGTGCTCTGATTCATCAATGAGGTCCTCTTCATTACATCGTGCCAATTAATCTATGGCAATAACAAAAATGAGTGAAAAACTATGAGGAAATAGACATGAAGGAAATTCAGGATAGGCCTGAATTCAGCCCAATTAGGAGAGGCCAGTGGAAATAAATGATCCCTTTCTAGGTGATGAAAAGAGGACTGAATCATAAAATCTTAGAGGGGGGGATGATGGAGCCTTTAAAGTCCTCTAGTCCAACATGCCACATAATGAAGGAATCCCCTTTATTATGGAATAATTCTTGCATTCCTTCAAATGTATGCTTGTCCTTCATTAAACATTTCCCAGTGATAAGGGGTTCCCTACTTCCAGAAGCAACTCATTCCATTTTTTAACAGATCTATTGTTAGGAAGTTCTTCCTTCCATTGAATTAAAATCTGGCTGTAAGTTTCATATATTTGTCCCAGTTCTGCCATTTAGAGCTAACAAAGACTAGGTTTACTCTCTCCTCCACATGACAGAAGGGTGATGTAATGAGAACAAGCAGTGCTCTGGGATTTGGACTCAGCTACTTTTGATTTATGTGCCCTCTTGACCTTAAGGGAGTCCCAACTTCTCTGGTTATGTATGATTCTTCAGTCATACAGTGGGGATAATGCTTGTTGTGCTAACCTAACAGAATTATTGCAAGATCAAAAGAAAATGATGAGGAACAGTTCTGTAATTTCTAAAATGCTGTAAAATAGAAGGCATTATTTTCAAAGCCCATCAAATAGTCAACCATACTTTCATCCCTGAGTCTTCCCTTTTCTAAGCTAAGTATCCTCAGTTCCTTTAACCACTGTTTTTGTGGAATACCTTTCAGATGCCTCACCACCCTGGTTGCCTTCTTCACATATTGTTGTCAATGTTGCTTCTCAAATATTTCACCTCAAAATGAACATGACTTTTGAGGTGTGTTTTTAATTTTATTTTTATTCTACACTTTGTTGTTCATTTGTTTCAGTCATGTCCAACTCTTTGTGACCCAATTTGGGGTTTTCTTGGGAAAGATGATGGAATAGTTTTCCCTCTCTATCTCCAACTCATTTGACATATGAGGAAAGTGAGGCAAACAGGGTTAAGTGACTTGCCCAGGATCACACAGCTAGGAAGTATCTGAGGCTCAATTTGAACTCAAGATCATGAGTCTTTCTAACTCCAATCCCAGTGTTCTATCCACTGCACCACCTAGCTGCCCTTATTCTGAATTTTAAAAAAGCAAATTAAACATGCATTTCCATATATACTGTGGGAAGTTTGGACATGGAACTGAAAATCACTATTTTAAAAATGAAGAAACTAAAGTTAAGAAAGTTTGACTTTCCCAATGTCACATAGCACATAAGTGATGCAGGTTTCAATTCATATTTTCATAATTCTAAGTTCAAGCTTCCTACTACTAACCCTCTCTAGCCATTTGAGCATTCACAAAAGATAATTGGTGATGAAGGACTAGAACTAAAGAGAGAAATTTAAGATGTTTATATTTTAATAATCCTATAAATTCATCCTTTCACTAGTGAAGATTGCATCACTTCTACCCCTTCTGATTCTGTGCAATGTGTACTCTATTGATCATTTGTTGTTTCCCATTTTTCCTATATTAGCAGTATACTATGTGCCATACTTTTTATTATTACAAGGTAAGATTACATCATTTTTATTTTTTTGGCAAACACATCATATTGCTCACTAACAATACTGAGTTTGTGGTCAAGTGACATCCCTAGGGCTTTTACATAGGAACTAGTTTGGAGCCAGTTCTTCCCAGCCTACCCAAAGCAGTTTTTTGTTTTTTTTTAGTCTAAGTATAAGATTTAACATTTATCCCTGTTAAAGTTCACTTGGCTAGTTTCAGCCCATCATTCTAGGATGCTGAGATCTTTTGGAATCCTGACTTTACCATCCAATTTAAATAACCTTCCTTTCCAGTTTTGGCTCACATACAGATTTTTATAAGTAGGTTTTTTATGTCTTCATCCAAACCATTGATAAAAACATTGAATGGGAAAGGACAAACCTCTGGCTAGATTAGGATAATTTAGCCTGGGCTTAAATAGATTGATTTGTTACTTAGAATCTAAGACAGATAAAAAAAAACTGATTAACAAATCTCTCATTCAGCCAATAGGCAACATATTGAGATTAGGAACCTTGATAAGAATATTAACGTATTCAGTTTCCTAGAAATGCTAAAAGGAAATGCCTTATAGAAATAGGATCTGGAATACTAAAAAGCATACTGAGATGGTACAGTTGGTCAGCAAGGTGGTGTATGTAGTGAATAGGATGCCACGGCTGGAGTCAATAAGACCTAACACTTCCTAGCTATGTAACCGTACTAAAGTCTTGTTTTCCTCAGTTTCCTCATATGTAAAATAAGAGAAGGAAATATCAAATCACTCTGGTATCTGTCAAGGAAATTGCATATGGGTTTGAAAAACTGAACAACAAATACGTCCTTGCTAAAATCTTCATTATCAATTAACATCTTGCCACATTTCCAGCTTGCTCCTCCTTGACTCAGCTACAATCAAACTCATCCAATGATAAGTGGTCAATGCAGTGCATGATGCCCAGACCTGGAATCAGAAGGCATGGGTCCAAATCTTCAGATTTTCAAAGGAGCGGGTCATTCAAAAAACCTTTCAGGAAAGAAGATAATTGTCCATGCCCTCAGTAAAATGGAAATGGTGGTCAAGGATTAAATATGGTGGCATTCTAAAGTCTTCTTAAACCCCTTGATGATAGGCAGAATAAAAAAAGAAAACAGCTCAGTTTGTCTTTCTCCTTTCATTTCCCCCAGGACCTTCCTGTCAGCTGAAAGTACCTACTGTCTCTATCTTTTTATCTATCTCTCCCCAATGATATGACCACCTGGATGCAGAAGTAATTTAATTCTTTCTAATTTATAGAAAACTTTATGTACTTTCCATCTTTAGGGGTTACTATTAACAGTTATATTCTCCACTTGCAGAAGACATTTTTGATGAATGGATTTGGATATTGGTACTGAGCTAGACCTTTCCCTAAAAGTCCACATGCTTTCTAGTGATCATTAAATGTTTCCCATTCGCAAGGAAAATTGTCTGATTTTTATTCAGTGGAGATTGGCTAGCCATTTGTCCTTTTGAACATTACTTAAAACTGGAGTTCTTAAGCCCTATATGGAGTCTATAATTTTGATATATTTTTAATAGTATTTGAAATTTGCTTTTCAATATAGTTGGCTTCCTTGTAATTCTGTGCATTTTGTTTCATACATTTAAAAGCACTTCTGAAGATGGGTCCAGAGACTTCTGGTCATGTCACTCTAACCTTTGCTTGCCTTCATTTCCTCATCTGAAAAGTGGGGATTATAATGGCACCTACTTCTCAGAGTTACTGGGAACATCAAATGAAGTCATTGTAAGTTATTTTAAATAAGTAAAATTTTTTAATAAAATTTAATTAATAAATTTTAATAGTCCGGTGCAGGTGATATGTAAATGTTAGCTTTTTTCTAGTATTTAGCACAGGGCCTCTCATATAGTAGGTGCTTAATAAATGTTTATTGATTGACTGATTCACCAGATAACCAAGACATCAAAAAGCTTAAGGACTCTGGCTTAAAAGATAAGTGTCTCCTTGTTAAAATATAAGCTTCTTAAGACAGAAATTCACATTTGTCTTTGTATCTCCAGCACTCAGCACTATGCCTACTTGACACGTAATAATTTCTTAATGAATGCTTATTGATCAACTGAAGGAGGAGGAAGAAGTGTAGGATGACCCAAAGATTGGAACACTGGGTGAATAGAAAGGTCACAGTGTGAGCAACAGAAATAGGGAGGTTCAGAAAAGAAGTTGTTTTTTGGGGGAAGCCAATACATTCCATTTTGTATATGTTCAGTTTTGGGTCCCTATGGAAAAAGATACTGGCTTTAGAGTCAGAGGACATGAATTCAAGTCTTATTTCTAAGGCTTACCCTCAGTTTCCTCATCTGTATAATGAGAAAGTTGAATTATGACCTCTGAATCCTTCATCTCTAAATCCATCTCCTAGGTAGAAGTGTCAAGTATTTGGTGATGCAGGGTCAACCTCAAGAGAGGATCTAGAACTGAATGTATACATTTAGAAGTCTATTGTATAGAAATAAGTGAACCTATAAGTTCTGATGAGATCACCAAGTGAGAGAATATACATTGTATCAATCAATCAATATTTAACTGCTTACTATATACTCCAGTCACTGTGCCAAGTGCTAAGGATATAAAAAAGGGTAAAAGACAGTCCTTGTCCTCAAGGAGTCTAATGGGAAAGAAAATGTGCCAACAAATACATACAAAGCAAGTTATACATGGCATAAATAGGAAATAACGAAAGCCCTAGAACTATGAGGGGGTAAAGAGGGCTTCCACTAAACGATAGAATTTTAGTTGAGACAAAATTAGGAGATCCATTAGGAGACTCCAAGTGAGAGAAATAGGGTCTGTTGAGGCAGAAAAAAAAAACTCCAAAGTAAAACATGTTCTGAAACCTGTTTCCTCCACATGAATACTTGGTTCCTAAGCAAATCTAACCAAAATAACAAAAAGCAAAACAAAATCATGAACTATCTCCCTTAGGGAAAACCCTGAAATACTCTAAATGAGGATTTAATTTTTTCAGAATAATTCTTTCAAATGAATAAAATAAAGTAAATAGGATTATAGAGGAGAACAATTATATGGAAATGCGATTTAAAAAATATTTTTAAAAACAAATTCATGGACCCCAAGTTTAAAAACCCTGTATAAACTTAACTCAAAGGTTCAAATTGTTCTCTGTTTTCTTAACCCCATTTTTCAAATCACTAATATATCACTCAAATAGCAGAGTGTCCTAAAATGTCCTGATGAGGAATGAACCATTCAAACTTTTCCAAACCTGCCACATTTTCCTAGCCAGTGATACTCAGTCTTCCAAATCATATAAAAACACACCAAAATCTAAACATGACTTAATAACTTGGCTTCAGCTTGACTGATCTTATCATCCTAATATAAGAGTTAGTGAGGGTTTGGCATGTCCTGGGTGCTCAGGAAAACTATGCCGTTCTTCTAAAAAGTGAGAAATTCATTGTAACTCAGCAAGCATTTATTAAGAGTGTGGCACTATATTAAGGAAATGGAGATAAAGAGACAAAAGCAAAATAGCCCCTGACCTCAAGGAGTTTACATTCTGTTGGGGTGGAATAGGGAGACACAGCATGTAGTCAGATAAACAAATATGAAATATATACAAAGTAACACAAAGTAATTTAAGAGACAATGTGTGTTACCAATTTGTGGTATAAGGAAAAGCCTTATGGAATAGTTGGAATATGTACTGAGTCCTGTAAAAACAATAGATTCCTATAATTTGAGTCAAAAGTGTAAATTTTTCTCAGGTTAATATCATAATAAAAAAAGAATTAACATTAATATAGCACTTTAATAGTCAAAAACATTATTTTTAAATATATGCATATATATACATATATATATATATGTATGCCAATTATACAAATAAGAGTATTATGCCATAAAGAGGTTAAATCACTTCTTCTAGTAACACGCAGAACTCTGAGGCAGGATTCAAACTCAGATCTTCCTGACTCACCTCTAGAAGTCTATCCACTCTGCCACTTAACTACCACATGAATCTTATACTCATTAACAAATCAAATTAATTAAATCAAGTTCTTAATTTTTTTATTTCATTGACAGGCAAGGTTTTTTAATTGTAAGGGAGTAAATAGAATGTTAGCAATTTGCAACAATTTTAAATCTTGGAAAATTATCTGGAGCCACTCAGAGATTGTCACTTGCTGCTAGCTAGGAAGAGGTGGCAGGTTGGGAAGATTGTTCCAACAGTCCGTATCCTCAGAGCTTAAGTCACACAGTCCAATCTGAAGATTTAAACCAGATTTTAACTTCAAGGCTGGCCCTTTATCCATTGTGCCTCAATAGTTCATATGAGTTCTTAGGCATCCTCATCCCAATTCCTAATCTCACAGATTAGTGGGGTGGCCAGCAATTGGGTTTTAGAGGTACGTCTGATGGGCCAGGGGTGTCCCCAACAGTTGCACTTGCCACTAATATTATCAGTTGAGAATCATTTAGTCAATCAGTTGTAAATGGTTTTCACACAGTATTTACTAAAGTAGTACAGGAAAAATGGTTTGTATAAAACATTCCCCAAAAGTCTGACACACTTTCCCACAAGTACATAGAGAATCTAAGGGAAAGTCTCAATACGCTATGACTTCTTATTGTCCAGTTATAAAATAATCATAACAAAGTTTCCAAATGTAGATTTTAATCTATTTATAAGCACAAATGAGAAATAAGTATTATTAAACACATTATATACATATTACACATATAGAGACAAGATAAACACATATTATGTGCCAGGAACTTTCAAATATATCATTTGATCCTCAAAAAAACTTCACGAAATAGGTGCTATTATTATACAGTTGAGGAAACTGAGACAGTCAGAGATTAAGTCACTTGCCCAGAGTCACTCAGCTAGGAAGTGTCCAAGGCTGGATTTTAACTCATCTTGCTAACTTCAGGGCCAGCATTCCATTCATTTTGCCTTCTAGCTGCTTGTAATGAGACATGTATTTTGACATTGTTAATGGTTTGTTTCTGATATAATTGACTATGACTAGAAACAGACTCATGTTGGATTCATTTTAAAATTTTATTAAAAAGTCAAATAAAATAGAGCTAGATGATCTCAATAAACTATCTTCCAGCACTAAAATTTTGCTTTGTCAAGAAGACTGCTGGACTGTGTTTCCTTTGACTTAATTCTTGGCTGGTCTAAATTAACACAGAGGCACTAATTTGACCTTTTTAGGTTTCCTTCTGGGGAGGACAGTTTTCTCAATTTAAAAACTGAATCACTAAAGTGTATTGGGACAGCTAGGAGGCCCTGGAGTCAGAAAGACCTGAGCTCAAATCAAGCTTGAGACACTTACTAGCTGTGTGACCCTAGGCAAGTCACTTAATCCTGTGTGACTCAGTTTCCTCATATGTAAAATGAATTGGAGAAGGAAATGGAAAACCAGTCCAGTATATTTGCCAAGAAAACCCCAAATGGCGTGACTGAAATGACTGAACAAAAATAAAAAGTATGATTTTTCCTTCTCTTTCTCCATGTGTGTATATGGGTTTGTGTGTATCTATGTGTGTCTCATCTGAACCTGAGAATATGTGAGAGGCATAATAAATAAAGGTTCAGCCTTGAAATCAGGACTGGTTCTAGTCCTGCCTCTAATATACACAGGTTGTATGGCCCTGGGCAAGTCACTTAACCTTTCAATGCCCCAGGCAACTTTTATGTGTGTAAAATGCAGAATGTTTGTTGATCTGAATTAGTAATGGGAATATTCTCACCACCATTTCCCTAAATCAAGGAAATCACAGGTGGAGAGTGGAATGGGAACAGCTAAAATTTATACCACATTTTATACTTACAAATTGCTGTCTTGATCAGGCACTCACACCAATGGCATGAAATAATTCAGTCATAGCAAAACATTAGCTTGGAATTTATCAGAATAACTTTATTATTCCACATTTGATCCTTCTCTTAAAGAAAAATTTATCCCTCTCCTCTCTCCTCAGGAAGGTACATCAGAGGAGACCCCTAGGGAAAGGAATCCAGACATCAAGGAATGACTTCGCTAGTTTAATGGAGACGGAGACAGGACTCGGCAGGCCACTTGTCTGACTTTATTTAGTAATAAAAGCTCAGGCATTGGTTTTGCCCAGGAGGTTTTGTGTTATACTCAGCACTTGGAAGGTACTTTTAAGAAATACTAAGCTCTCTAAGGTTCTCAACAAGCTGATTTTTTAATGCTTTAATTTCACCCCTTTTCACTCAATTTTCCATTTTTTCATCTAGAGTTGTGGTCAGTCAGTGTGGATTCAATCTATTACACTCTTGGCTTAACCCTAGACCGGCTGGAATATTCTGCCCTTTTCTGGCACATGCTTCATTTTAATGTACTCTAATCACCACTGCAGTTAGGTGGCTCTGTGGATAGAAGGCCAGGCCCTCAAACAGGAAGACTCATCCTCTTGAGTTCAAATCTGGCCTCAGACACTTACTAACTCTTGGCTTAAAAGTCACTTAACTCTTTGGCTTCAATTTCCTCATCTGTCAAATGAGTTGGAGAAGCAAATGGCAAACTGCTCTATTATCTTTGCTAAGAAAACCCCAAATGGAGTCATAATGAGTTGGACATGTCTGAAAAAATGGCTGAACTAAATAACCATCACTTAAGCATGGCTTAACTATATAGTTATTTAAACATGATAAATGAAGCAAAAGATTTGAAACAAAATATATGAAGACAATTACCAAGGAGGTAACAGATGTCCATCTCTCTATAAGGGATACAATAGCCTAAGCAGAGAAAGTTCAAAAAAGGCCCAATAGGGAAGCTGAGTCATTCTGTTAGAGTTAGACCAACAGTAACAGCTATATAAAGCCCCTTTTCCCATTGACAAGGAGTCTGAATATTGACAAATCACTATTTCCTCATGAATTTCTCTATCCCACTCCACCTCTAGCAAGAATCAGCACCATTCCCTGGGCCCAGGCCAGGCTCCTTGTTTCCTCTCTACAATCAGCACCAGTCCCCACCCTCAAGCTCCTTGTTTCCTCTCTACAATCAGCATCAGTCCCTGGACTCAGGCTCCTTTCTCCCTCTCCACAATCAGCATCAGTCCCTGGACTCAGGCTCCTTTCTCCCTCTCTACAATCAGCACCAGTCCCTGGACTCAGGCTCCTTTCTCCCTCTCTACAATCAGCACCAGTCCCTGGACTCAAGCTCCTTTCTCCCTCTCCACAATCAGCACCAGTCCCTGGACTCAAGCTCCTTTCTCCCTCTCCACAATCAGCATCAGTCCCTGGACTCAGGCTCCTTTCTCCCTCTCCACAATCAGCATCAGTCCCTGGACTCAGGCTCCTTTCTCCCTCTCTACAATCAGCACCAGTCCCTGGACTCAGGCTCCTTTCTCCCTCTCTACAATCAGCACCAGTCCCTGGACTCAGGCTCCTTTCTCCCTCTCCACAATCAGCATCAGTCCCTGGACTCAGGCTCCTTTCTCCCTCTCTACAATCAACCTCAGTCCCTGCACTCAGGCTCTTTGCTCCCTCTCCACAATCAGTATCAGTCCCTGGACTCAGGCTCTTTGCTCCCTCTCCACAATCAGCATCAGTCCCTGCACTCAGGCTCCTTTCTCCCTCTCTACAATCAGCACCAGTCCCTGGACTCAGGCTCCTTTCTCCCTCTCTACAATCAGCACCAGTCCCTGGACTCAGGCTCCTTTCTCCCTCTCTACAATCAACATCAGTCCCTGGACTCAAGCTCCTTTCTCCCTGTCCTCAATCAGCATCAGTCTCCAGTTTGCTTCACTAATTGATTGAATTATTATTAAATTGAATTAAATCTTTGGATCTTATCTTTTGAAGGGAGGGCCCTACAACAGACAACAGAAAGGTTTGGAAAGAACCAGGGCTTAGATGTCCACAGATAAGCTTGTTTAAGGAACTTCAAAACCCCAATAGAGGAAGAAGACAATGGAAGAGAGAAAGAGGAGGTGGAGGCGGCATGGACTTCAGAGATGAAGCTGCTACCTTGGCAACCAAATGTCATATTTCCTCTCTGACCATCTCAAGTACTAGAAAGTCAGGGTTTGTCCCACTAAACCATTTAAACCCCTTCATCAGGCTTTTTTTCATATTCCACCAGAATTCATGTGAAGAAGACTCAAAGGTTTTTGGTGGAGAGTTTCATTTAACTCTTGTTCTTAAGTCTCTCCTCAAGTTGCCATAGTCCTACTGCCATCAGGAGGATTGTCTCTCACAGAATATTATTTCCCCCTCCTGGCTTTGTAGCAACATGTTGTTAGCAGGCTTCTTACTTCTACTCTAACAGTGACTGATATAAGCAAGGAAAAGGAGGAATAAGTGAAGTAGCAGCTGAGGGAGGTCATTTGGTTGGGGATGCCATCTGTGTCTTACAACTGCCAGACAAAGTGGAGAATAAACAAGACCAGGTATTGTGTTTAAGAATAGCCCTAAACAGGGGCAACAAGGGGGAAGCAAGGTAACACAATGGTTAGAAGACCACACCTGGAGTTGGAAGGTTCAAATCTGGTCATAGATATTTCCTATCTGCGTGACCCTGGGCAAGTCATTTAATCCTGTTTGCCTAACCCTTGCCTTTCTGTCTTAGAATTGTTACTAGGATAAAAAGTCAAATCTAAAAAAAAAAAAAAAAACAGCCCTAAGCAGAGACTTAGCAAGCATGAAACTTGGCCACCGCTGACATTACAATAACCTCAAAGCCCACTGAAGTGACTCTACTGTGTTTGAGATTTCACTTTGCCTCTTACTTTTCCGTCCTCTAGATTACTTTATTAGATGATGCCTCCAGTTCCCTGATTTCTCTTGTGAGTACTTTTTCATCTTCTAGATCCCCTAGAAACCAGAATCTGATTTATACTCTTGAACTTTTCCCCTTGTGGGACTCCAGCTCACCAAGTCTTCCTGCCTTGAGGTCCCCTGGTATTATTCTGCCAGTCTACACCATGTTCACTGATTCATAGGATCATAGAGCTATAAGAGACCTTCAAAGGGGTCCGGTCTAATGCCCTCATTTTACAGAAGAACCTAGAGAAACTGTGACTTACCTAAGGTCACACAGATAATAAATGGCAGAGCAGGGATTTGAACCCCCATCATATAACTCCAAATCCAGTGCTCTTTTCACTATAGTTTCCTTACTTTCATATAAATCTTCCTGAGTAATGGAAGCTAGACCTCCACCTCAATGGAGGGTCACAATATGACAATATTAGCCCCACCATTATTCAGTTCAAATATTTTAGTAAATGGACAATGGGATAAAACTCCTGGGATTCTGATGGCACTCTTATTTTTCAGCATTTATTTAGGCCTCACTATGTAGCAAGAGACTATGCTTTCTGGATACTGGAAATATAATATCAAAAGTCCTTCACCTCTAAAGATCTTTTACCCTACAGCTGGGAAGAGGGGGAGGAATACCTCATACAAACAGAAAAATAAATGTCAGGGATGGTCAAAATAGAATAAAGGGCCTGGGTCTGTGATTTCATTAAGATAGAAAATCCTCAAATGAGCATTTTCTCAACCGTTTATGGTCTTTTTTGTTTTTAATTTTTTTTAATTCAAAGATATTTTATTTTCCCAATTATATGTAATAACAATTCTCAATGAATGTTTACCAAAATTATAAGATCCAAACTGTCTCCTTCTCTGCCTTCCCTCCCCCTTCTCAGAAGTGATAAGCAGTTTGATCTGGGTTATACATGTATTATCCTACAAAATGTGCTTCCATATTAGTCATTGAGGAACTTCTAGTCTTAGAGACAATGTGACTTAGAGGTTAAGCAGTGTGCCCAGCGTCCCATCCAAGTATGTGACAGACCCAATCTTCCAGTATCTACTATGACACACATACATACACTCTCATATATACATTCATTTATATGTACATAAATATTTATATGCACATATATATCAAATATATGTTTATATATAATAATATAAAGAAATTATAGAGAGAAAATCTATAAATAGAAAATGTATATAGAAAAGAGAGAGAGAGAGAGAGAGAGAGAGAGAGAGAGAGAGAGAGAGAGAGAGAGAGAGAGAGAGAGAGAGAGAGAGAGAGAGAGAGAAAAGGTTATTTCAAGAAGGAAAGGCCATTGAGAACGGAGGGGATTGGTTCAAGGAAAACCTCAGAAAGAAAGTGGCTCCAGGGTTGTGAAAAAAGGCCTAGATAGTGTCAAGCAAAATTCAATTGAATATCTTATTAGGCAATATATAACATGCAATCAAAACTCAGTCCTCCCGGGTCTTTTCCCAACCCATTCTGAAGTTCCCAACTCCTACCCCCAACTGGATCATATGAGCTTTGACTACTAAATGTCTACAGAACAGGTGTGGAATCCATTCCATTATTTTATTTTCACTTCACAAATTTTGTCACTTCACAAATGAAATTTGCAAACTATTTATAGGAATAGTTGGCTGAATGAATATTTATTGAATCCTCTGGGCACTGAAGTACATATTAGAAAAAGCTTCTGACTTACAAGTGCTTAAATATTAAGAGAAAAGTTAGATAGAAACTGATCAATTGCTGTCTTCCTATTGTTTTTTTTTTCTCTTTCACTCAGTGAAATGCCAAGCCTTTATGCCATCAAAATCAATTGACAAGCATTCCTTCAGATTCTTTTTAAGATAAATTTAGTGGAGGGTATTTCTTTTTTTCTGGTTTTCATTTGTGCAATTTTCATGGTAATAAAGACAGTTTGATTGTTCCAAGAAAATAGTCATGCACTGCAACTATTTAGAGAAAAACTAATCTTTTCCCTGGAAAATATTATATATGATGGTTTAAAAGAGGGCAGAAGAAAGCTAGAAAAACATAAGGATGTAGTGAAAATGAGCACTGGATTTGGACCTATAAGTCCCAAGTTAGAATTCTGGCTCTAGTTACTTCCTAAGCCTTAGGTAGTTAGGTCCTAAGGGAACTTCAGCAAGTCACCTAACTTTCATGGGTATCATTTCTCTGAACAATATTTATTAAAATTCTACTCAGCTGCAAGGCATTAGAATAGGAGACAGAAAAAGAAAGGAGCAAAATAGCCTCTGTGGTCCCAAGGAATTTAGATTTTACTGGGGAGTGTTGTCCTTTGTCCTTTGTTTCTGAACTGAATTTAAGTGAGGCAAGAGCAGTACAAAGTCATCAACCTCTCTTTCTTCCAGGGTCATCGATGTTCAGTGGCAAGACTAAAGTCAGGATGACTTATCCCTGGATACCATGGATGACTTTGGCTTCTTCGAAGTCTGACTGAGCTCTAAGCTCTCCACAATGTCTGTTTCAGCCACCTGCACAGTCATTAGAACAGTGTTCTCATCATGTCCATTCTGCTGGAGGAAGTCTTCACACACCTGAAGTAGACACCCTCTATCTCAAAGACAGGTTTGAGACCCATAGCTTTTCCTCTTCCTGGGTTGAGCTGTCTGCTGAAACAGTTTTCCTAGGACATAGTTGTTTTGCATGCTATAGCTTCTTAGAATCAGAGGAGAGATTTGGGAGAATGTTGGACACCAAAGGTAGATGAACAGCCCTGAAAAGGGCTTGGCAATCTCTCACACCAGAGGAACATTCCATATGGGGAATATAACATTTTCTTAAGTGCTTTGATGAATCTGAGATCTCATCAAGATGGCACGCCTTCAATAATAAAGTGGAGGAATTCCATGGGAACTGGAACAACCTCCAGGAAGTGATGCAGAGCAAAAGGAGTAGAACCAGGAAAACATTGTACACAGAGACTGATACACTGTGGTACAATTTAATGTGATGGACTTCTCTATTAGTGGCAAAGCAGTGTTCCTGATCAACCTGGAAGGATCTATGAGAAAGAGCACTATCCACATTCAGAGGAAAAACTGTGGGAGTAAAAACACCAAAGAAAAAACAACTACTTGAATACATGGGTCAAGGGGATGTGATTGGGAATGTAGACTCTAAATGAACATCCGGATGCAAACACCAACAACATGGAAATGGGTTTGGATCAAAGACACATGTGATACCCAGTGGAATTGTGTGTCGACTATAGGAGGGGTGGGGGGAGGGCAGGGTGGAATAGAAAATGATTTTTGTAACCAAGGAATAATGTTTGAAATTGACCAAATAAAAAATTAATCTTTAAAAAAATAAAATAAAATTGACTAAAATGAAAAAAAAGATGGCACTCCTTCCAGTGGCATAGATTATATCCAACCAAGCCTTTTCATAATATTGATTAACTCCTCCAAAACCTGTTGAAAGGTAGATATGGATGGAGTGAATGTCAAAGAAGTAGAAGCTACTGAGTGATGATGGTAGATGAAGGGTTTAGAAATGGTTAGAGGGCATAAGGAGGATTCCAATTGACTCAACCTCAACAGTTGAATTGAGAAACCAGTGAAAGTACAACTAGTTTTGGAAAATGAGGTCAGGGAATCTGTCACCAGAAAGTAACAAGGTCTCAATGAGAGCCAGAAGATGGAAGGAATGAGAAAGGAAAAGGTTTGACAGAAGCAAGATTTTTCCCTAAAAATCAAGCATTCCTGAGAGCATGGTAGAAGGGGTGGGTAGCCTCAGCATGGAACATTGGGATGGGGGAACAGAGGGTTTGTTGGAGGGGAATGGTAATAGAGGATCAGGCAGGAGTCGATAGAAGGCATGAGATGAAACAGGTAACCCGAAGAGATAGAATGGCATTTTGTGCCCTAAAGTTTTGTGAAGTCTTATGTAGTGATAATGTAAAGAGGATGATTATTCTGTATTAAAAATAATTTTTAAAATAATGTAATCAACAGAGCTTCTATCTAGAAACATAATGAAATAAAACCTAACCCAGATATAAAAGTACAATTTGCTGCTCTAAAAATTGTGTCATACCTGACACTACCTGGAGTTCCAATTATAGTTCTAGCTCTGGGCCTTCTCCTTCCCTCTTGTCCTAGAAAACTACAATTCTGTTAGTTACTCAAAGATTTTTTATTATCTATTGTATTCTCTCACATTGGTTCAGTGACAAAAGTCTTTTAAAAATGCTGAATTCAATATCTTCAAAAATAAATATCAAATTGCCTACATCAGTAATAATAGAAGGAAGCTAATGTCTTATCCACTTTAAATGATGTCACTTCAAAGAATTCATATATAGATATTGGTAATAAAGGGCAGGTATAATTGCCTCTAGATTGTCAACAGAATAAGGAAAGAAACTCCTTGAGTTTGTTTTTTGTTTTTTTTAAATAGCAAGAGCAATTCTAAAGGCAATATTTTGAAATCCAGTAAGGGGGAAATCATGATGTTAGTTTATACATAGTTTTTTGGTTTTGGTAAAAAAAAAAATTTCTACAGTTGGCTGACTCATTTGAAAGATTTTCATTTTGAAACCACTGAGCATGTCGGATTGGCAGCCAAAGAAGATGACATGAAAATCTTAATGTGATCCATTACAAAAATGATACAAACTTTTTTTTTTTAATTTCTTAAATCCATAGTTGAAAAGAGCTTACCATTTAATGGGGATACAAAATGTACAAGATACCATATTAAAATTAGTTTTGTAACTTCAGATTTCTGATACTGCCTCTCCCTTCTACCTCCCCTGATTTAAAAAAAGAGGCAAAATTCTTTTTTTCTTCTCAGACATTTGATCCCTATCATTTTATATTTTCCTGACGTACATTTTCAAGATGGAGCACAGTGAATAGAACACCAGGCTGTCAGTCAAGAGGACCTGGGTTCAGCTCTGGTCTCAGACCTTCCTTGGGCAAGTTACTTACTCCCAGCTGACTATCCCTGGTCACTTTTCCATCTTAAAATTTATATTAAGACAGAAGGTAAGGGATTAAAAAACAATGGAGAGAACCTTCAAAATCATTAAGAAAAGCCCTGAGAAGACAGCATGGAAGAGGAAAAGAATACTAGCTCTGAAGTTAGAGGACTTAGGTTTAGATCCTGCCTGTGGTGTTTATTAACTATGAAACCTTCAGTAAATCATCTGGTCTCCCTGGGCCTCAGTTTCTTCATCTGTAAAATAAGAGAGGTTGGACTAGCTATTCACTGAGGGCTCTTCCCATACCAGGTATAGAATTGCTCATTTTATACATGGGGAAACTGAGGCTCAGGAAAGTGACTTGCTTAAGTTAATGCAGGTATTAGAAGTACAAGAGGGATTTGAACACAAACCTTGTGACCATAATAAATACCTGCAATATCTCTTCTAGTATTATTTTTACCCAATTCTTCTCTTCTTTTTTGATGGTGTTCAGAAAGAAATCTTCTAAAGACAAATTGCTCTCTTGCTATTATTCTTTTATATTTAATATTCTTTGGACAAGTAGATAAAATAGCAAGAGCCTCTCTATAATTCTAGCCACCTGATAGTGACACTTTTATTTTTCTACCACTTTATCTCAGATCCAAGCTCCTTAAAGATAATTTTAAAATAATGTAATCAACAGAGCTTCTATCTAGAAACATAATGAAATAAAACCTAATCCAGATATAAAAGTACAATTTGCTGCTCTAAAAATTGTGTCATACCTGACACTACCTGGAGTTCCAGGTAGTGACTCTGATCCTGAATCACTAATGAAAACTTCTTCATAGGGGTCAGCTGGATAGCTCAGTGGATTGAGAGTCAGGCCCAGAGATAAGAGCTCCTGGGTTCAAATCTGGCCTCAGACAGACACTTCCCAGCTGTGTGACCCTGGGCAAGTCACTTAACCCCTATTGCCTATCCCTTACCTCTCTTCTGCCTTGGAACCAATATACAGTATTCATTCCAAGACAGAAGATAAGGGTTTTTTTTTTGGGGGGGGGGGGGGACTTCTTCATGAATTCTTGACCAAACAAGCAATAGAGAGCACTATGAGATGTAAAATAAATAATTTTGATCATATTAAATTTAAAAATTTTGTACAAACAAAACCAATGTAAGTAAGATTACAAGAGAAACAACAAAATGGGAGAAATTATTTTACAACAAATTTCTCTGATAAAGATTAAGTCAAATTTATAAAAAATACGTCATTCCCTAATTGATAGTCAAAGGATATGAACAAGCAATTTTCAGATGAAGAAATCAAAACTATCAATAGTCATATAAAAATGTTCTAAATTCCTCTTCATAAGAGAGATACAAATTGAAACAACTCTGAAGATACCACCTCATACCTATCAGATAGACCAATATGACAGTAAAGTAAACTGATAGTTAACTGTTGAAGGGAATGTGGCAAAATTGGGACACTACTGCATGATTGGTGGAGTTGTGAAATGATCCAACCATTCTGGAAGGCAATTTGGAACTTTGCCCAAAAGGCTACAAAACTCTTTGATCCTATAATATATCTATCTACCAAAGAGATCATTAAAAAGTGGAAAGGACCTACTTGTGCAAAAATATTTATAGTTGCTCTTTTTGTGGTGGCAAAGAATTAGAAATTGAGGGCATGTCCCTCAGTTGGGGAATGGCTGAACAAATTGTGGTATCTGATGGTGATGGAATATTATTGTACTGAAAGGAATAATGAACTGGAGGAATTCCATGTGAACTGGAACAACCTTCAGGAATTGATGCAGAATGAAAGGAGTAGAACCAGGAGAACATTATACACAGAGACTGATACACTGTGGTACAATTGAATGTAAAGACTTCTCTACTAGCAGCAATGCAATGATCCAGGACAATCCAGAGGAAGTTAGGAGAAAGAACACTCTACACATTCAGAGAAAGAACCGTGGAAACTGAAATGCAGAAGTAGAACATATGATTGATCATGTAGTTCAATGGGGAAATGATTGGGGTTTTAATGTTAAAGGATGGCTCTACTCTAAGTATGAATAACATGGAAAAATTTTGAACAATGATACATGTATAACCCAGTGGAATTGCTTGTCAATTGACTCTGGGAGGATGGGAAAAATAATGAATCATGTAAACATGGAAAAATATTCTAAATAAAAAAAGAATGAATAATAACCTTTCTTTCATTTATAGTCTTAGTGAGGGGCCTAGACCAATGAGAAGGCAAGTGATTTGCCCAAGGTTATTCAACTATCATGGATGAGAGCAAGATTTTACCCTAGTTCTTTCAGACTGAAAGGTTGACTTGCTTGTCCACTTCTCCATTCTGCCTCTTTCTAGAGATGTGAGCTACTATTTTGTTGTTACCTAGAGCTAGCTCTGCCTTGAGGCTCTCTTTAAATGAGAATTCACCTTGGAAATTAACTAAAACCTCAGTACAAGTAGTTGGATGTATTCAGTGCTTGAAGTCACATAGCACTAAATTATGCAACTGTTGGCACTAAATATTTGGAATTTTCAATTGGCAAAAAGAGGAACAGTACTGACCCCAAGATCATCAAAGCAGATGAAAGACAAATAAATTGTCTATGCCAGCCTCTTCTAATTAACTTACAAGCCAGAAACATGTTTGTCTACATTTTTGATGTCATATTTCTGAGTGTCACAAATTTCTTGCACTCTAATCCTCTTTTTGAAATGGCAGTACTCCACAGAACATATGTGTTTTGTTTTGCTTTTGGCAAATTCCAAATGCAGGTCACTGCACTGAAAGAAAGGCTGGTTTAAATAACACTGTTACAAATGGACTACCTGGCATCACTTGGGAGTAAAAGAAATCTAGCACAGAAAAAAAATCTGGTTTCCTCACAGTCCTTTTTCCCCTCTTGCTCCTATCTCCATTCCAATTCTGCTGAAGAAAAACTACAGGGGAGTTTCTATTCAAAGGATTAAACAAACCATGTCAATGAAAAGTCATTATCCAAAGGCCTTTAAAAGAAATTACTTCACTTCAGCATCTCCTTCTATAGTTTCCTTACTAAGGTACAGGCACTCCCACAGAGGCATTATGAGAAAAGTGGTCCAAGCACACCCAGGTGCTGACTCTCTGTGAGAAGGCTGTCAGTCTGTCAGCTGGGTTATCCACAGGCCAGCAGCAGGACAGAACCTAATGGGCAAAGGGAGCAGCTACTACCAAAGGTGGTCTATGTAGGCAGAGGAACAGGTAGAGTGGGGAGAGACCTCAAAATAGGATGCAACAACAAAGCAGAGGAGAAAACTGCTTAAAACCTGACAGCAGGTGCTGGGAGTCCAAGAAGTCAGTTTCCATGGAATTGGATAACAAAAACCAACAAATAAAGGCAGTGGAGAGTAAACCCTTTTGAAGTGCAGACCCAGCAACATTGAAGAATGGAAATGCAATCTGAAAAAAAGAAAGTTAAAATACCTCTTGTCTCCTGTCCAAAGATTCTGTAAATCTGAAAATCCCATTTGCTTTCAAAGAGAAAGGTGTGATAGACCACATCTGTTGATCTACTTAACACATTCAATTTCCTCCTTCACATTTTCTAATCCTTTGAGGGAGTTGGTAACTTTGGAATGCCTTTGGTGTTTCAGGGAGTTGGGAGGAAGTCAAGGAGTACAGTCTTTGTGGACACTAGGCTCTTTGTGACAAGGCAAATTTGCTATGCAGATGACCTGCGTTGGATGGCTGCTTTAGAAAGTTAAAATAGCCTAGAAGAGAGGAGAATCTCCGAAGACCACAAACTCAGCATTCCTGATCACCTGTAAGCCAGGTGAATTCATAAATAATTTTTATCCATTTGGGGCAGCCTGTTTTCTTTTATTCTTGCAGCTCAATTTTATAGATTATTTACCTTTACTTGTAATATCAACCCTGATAGAGGCTTTTCAGAAGCTTGGCATGAGACTGCTTTAGTTACAAAAATGGAAGCATTGGCTATGAGGGTCATTGAGTGCAGAGAAGTGAGATGGGGCAAAGAAATTCTTTGAAAGTATGAATCCCTGAACTGAAAGCAATAGCTATAAATAGTAAGTTGAAACGCTCTCTAAAGATGTATGCACACATGTATATATGTACATATTTCATTAAACAAATGGCAATGTTATAATGCAGAATTCACAACCACTACCATTTCTAGTATTTTATAAAATCTCACTAAAGTAAGAGGAATTCAAAAGAAAACAGTTCCACAATCAATTATAAAGAAAGAGCAACAGTCTAGTTCAATCTGTTCCTGAAGTCATTTTAAGCAACACATTATGAACATGCCATTGGACTTTCTTGCCAGTCATTGATTTACTTTCCTGGGAAGTCAAATGATTACAAGAATGGCATTCACTGGGTAATTGTGACAGCTGTATATCTAAAAATCCTCTGCGTTTGCAGTATTAAAGATAGTTTCTTCTGACAAGCAGCTAAATAAATTGTTTTACCGCTCCTGTTGAGGGCAATATCTTGTTCACTTTGGGAAACCGCTGAACAAATAAAAATGAGATTGCTAAATAGCCTCATGATTTGCCCTTCAGGAGTCTAGTAATAGATAATTTCATGAGTGATCCTTTTTCTGATGTTACTAATATAGTGTGAAATGAAGAAAGGAATACTTTTCAGTCTTTCTAGCTTTCCATGCAAACATATTTTAGAAGGGAAAGTCTACCAATTATATATGCAGTCCCTCAAATAAGGTATTTTCCTGACCTTGCATATGACTTACACATAAACATTATACAACTACATAGTCTGTGCTACAAAAAGGATAATTTCTTTATAATTTTTAAGGTAGTTTTCCGCTGTTCCAAATGAACTCGATCAGAGGGGGCATATATTTTAAGGAGGCTAATCCCAGAATTTGAGATTTCAATTTTATGTACCATCGATTGATAATTATTGTGTCTATGTGCTAGATGGTGGGGATATGTGTAAGTATGATGGTAATCCTTACCCTTATGGAGCTTAAACTCTAATTGAGGAAATAAGAATACATACATCTGAGGTAGCTAGGTAGCACAGTGGATAAAGAACCATGTGTAACTTTAGGAAGACCTGGGTTCAAATGTGACCTCAGACTACCTGTGTGACCCTGAGCAAGTCACTTAACCTTAACTGCCTAGTTCTTGCCACTCTTCTGCCTTAGAATTGATATTAAGAGAGAAAGTAAAGGTTTAAACAAACAAATAAAAAACATACAAAAATGAAAAGATAATTGTGAAATGAGCAGTTGAGTCCTGCTATGTTAACACAAACAGTAATAATAATTTCATCTTACATTTATATTCTGCCTTATAGTTAAAACTATTTATGTACATTATAGTTTCATATTAATAGCACATCTACAAGACAAGTAGGAAAGGTACAGATGAGAAATTAAAAAATCAGAGTGGCTAATAGTTATCCAAGGTCACACAACTAGTTAGTAGCAGAAACAAGCTTCAAAACCAGATCTTTTCATTCTGGTTCACTGTCAAGCTAACATATATAAGAAATTATTTCATAAAAATTATCCATAGCCATCAGTGGAAGGAAAAAAGGGGGGAATATGTAACCTGACCCTCGTTATTTAAATTTATAGAAGGACTATCTATGTACAAAAGCTGACCTGAATCTTGAAGGAGATGATTGGTAGAGCACATCCCTATTTTCTAAGTTATCAGTGAGCATAGAATCTTATGAGAATAAAAGTACAGGTGGCTAGGTGGTTCAGTGGACAGAGAACCAACCTAGAGATGGGAGGCCCTGGGTATGAATCTGCTTAGACACTTCCTAGCTGTGTGACCCTGGGCAAATCACTTGACCCCCACTGTCTTGCCCTTACCATTCTTCTGCCTTAGAACCAATATTTAGTATTGATATTAAGACAGAAGATAAAGGTTTTTTTTAAAGAATAAAAGAAAAGCTTCAAAGTGGGAACAAAGAGGAGATAAAGGGAGGGAGGGAGGGAGGAAAGGAGAGAGAGAGAGAGAGAGAGAGAGAGAGAGAGAGAGAGAGAGAGAGAGAGAGAGAGAGAGAGAGAGAGAGAGAGAACAATCCTAACTTTCCTAACTTCTTTCCAAATGTTGGATGAAAAAAGAATGTGACAGAAAAGCAAGACCGAGCATCCCTAAATAAAAAACAGAAACTTTTTCTCACAAAGGAAAACTAGATTGACTTGGAAAATGCAGCTGTTTGTAGTTCAAGGAACAATAATGTGAATCTATAGCTATCCCCAGGAGGGAGTTTATCCAGTAATGAACAGAGGAGAAAGAAATGAGTAGTAATATTTGATGGTTTCCAGTACGATGAGGCAGCTATCTGTTGATCTGACAATAAACAATAGATATGACTTGGCACATATACAGGAAAGAGTATGAGATGTCTCAAACATGACAACCACTATTCATGTCTGGCTTCATATTGGGACAAAATATATTGCCAGAAGGAATTAGAAAGAACTCCTTAAGATTATTAAATACTTGGGGGGAAAAAACTTAGGATCTTAAGGACACTGTGATGTCTTTATCACTGCCACTAACTGCAAGTAGTGACTTCAGGCATTTTTTTTTAAAAAAGGTTTGGGAGATGAATGGTTGACAATGAAAATGGTGTCTAAGAATATGATTTGTATTGATGAGCCATGTTAAATTAGCAAATACTTAATAAATGTTTATTAAAAACTGATTAACATGTAGGGAATATATATAGGTATATATACATACACATATGTATGTATATATAAATATTATATATTAAAACATATAAAAGGGGGAATAGAATAGTTATATTAGTAGTAGCATATATCTGCAAGATATATTACTTTTAGTAATATATAGTATTAATATATTAATGTTAGTAAGATACAATCATGGCAGAAAATCTAGAAACTTAAAGGAAGGAAATATGTAGGAATGCATTGGATGAGGACCTGATAGAAGGAAAAACCACTCCCTCACTCCTATAGAAGCTTACCCTCTCAGTCGTTCTCCAGCAAATTCTGTCATCTTCAATCTCTCCTCTCTACTGTCTTCTACTTATAACCTACATTCGTTGTCTCCTCCAACCTTGCAAAAATTTTACCTGACCCCAAAAGTCCCTCAAGCAATTATAACTCTCACACAAATTCTTCAATGTAATCAACCAGAATTGCTTCTGCTTCCTCAAAACCCACCCCCTCCATGATTTCTTACAAGCTAGCTTCCAGTCCTACTACCCAACGAACTACTCAAAGAATCAAAAATTCTCCAAAAATTTCAATGAGCTTTTAAATGCCTTATGAAAAATTCTATTCTTAGTCCTTATCCTTATCCTACCTATCCTTAGGGAAGCAGTCTCTGATTCTGGAGGCCTTGTAGTTAGTAAAGGCAGTATTTGAGAGCCCTAAATTGTCTTTAACAATCCAGCACGGACATACTTTTCCAGAGTTATTATATACTACTCCCCTTTACATACTGTGGAATTCAGCCCAACTGACTTTCTGGGCTGGTCTTCACACCCAACAACACTCCATTTTCCATCTCTGAGCATAGCAAAGCTGACTCCTATGCTTAGGATAGATAGTAGCTCTTCACTTCTGCCTGGAAAGATCAAAACTCACCTGAAATGCCAACTCCTGTACCAGACTTTTCCTGATACCCTAGACTGTGAGTGCCTCCCTTAACCTCAAAATTAAAATGTAATTATTCTATATTTTTGGCATATACTTAAAAGTGTAGATGATGTTTCCTTCCAGTAAAATGTCACCATATTGAGGACAGGGATTTTTCAGTTAGTGGATCCTTTCTAAGTGCTTATTGATTGATTACTTTATGACTCAGAGGAGTACTATCCTACTAGACAGACCTGTTGCTGATGACTAGGAAACAAATTAGAGCATGGAAAACCTGGGTTAAAATTTGTCAGTTAGAATATCTGAGATGGCTGAGTGGGAAATGGAAGGAAGGGCAATAAGGCTTTAAGGATGAATAAGTATTAACTAAAGAGCAGAATCCTGAACCAGCCTAATCCACAATCATTCATTAGAAGTGAGACCATACAGTGCTGGGGATGAGGTGTGGGCAAAAATGTAAGCATAAAATGCTCCCAATTTATCAGGCCAAGAAAGTCTGATCCATTAGTCAAGTGGAGTCCAGGCAGTATATAGGAAAGTCAAGAAGAGAGTTGAAGAGATTCCACAAAGAATACAAGCAAGAATATTTGACTTTGCTAAAGTGTCACTGAGAAGCTGCCAGATGATAAGCTCTTCGTAGTATAGAGAAGTGTTCAATAAAGAATTCCTTGTTGAAATGGAGCTTTCCCTATTATTACTTCTTGTGCGATAACATCATTAGATATGAGGTGGTACAATGGACAGAGCACCAACCCTAGAATTAGAAAGACCCAAATTCATATGTGGCCTTGGTCACTCAGTAGCTAGTCAACTTCTGCTTGCATCAGTTTCCTCAGCTATTAAATGGGAATAATAATAACACCTATGTCTCCCAGGGTTGTTGTGAGTATTAAATGTCAATATTTTAAAGCATTTTGCATACTGCCTAAACACAATAGGTGTCTTATAAAGGCTATTATTATTATGCATTAATTGCTCACTTTATAAAGTGCTTAAATGTTTCCAAAGTCCTTTACTTACAAAAGGACCCTGTGAAATAGGCCATGGAAATATCCTGATGCCCATTCTACAGATGAGGAAATTGATATTCAGGTAGGTGAAGTGGTTTGTCAATGATTATAAGTAGTAAAAGGCTGAGCAAGGGCTTATGCTGTTTCTGTCTTCAAGTTCAATGCTCTTTCCATTACACAATGGTGCTTCTTTAAGATAATAATAATTCACATTTATATAGTGGTTTCCTCTCAATATTCTGTGATTTAAGCAGTGAAAGTACTATCAATCCTTTTTTATGGATCAATAAACTATGGCTCAAAAAGTTAAATGACTTAGCCAAGTCATTAACAGCTAGTAAGTGTCAGAACTAAGACTAAAATATAAATCAAAGAAGGGCAGAGTTGGGAAGGGCCCCTGAAACCATCTAGCCCCACCTGTGCCTGGCAGAAAACCTCCTCTACAAAGTCTCCAACAAGTGGTTTTTGCCAGAAGATTTCTAATGAGAAGGGGAACCTCCAAAGGTGGCCTCTTTCACTTTTGGACAGCTATAATTATTAGAAGTATTTACTTATGGTAAGACTCAGGGTGAGGCCTGACCAGGAAAGGCTATACCATTATCAGGGCATCTCTAAATCTTATTCTTATCCAAGTATACCAATTACTCCTAGATATGAACTCTGAGTCTAAGCAGACAAAGTTTTCTTTTTCAACATGGTAACTCTTCAAGTCTTATTCATTAGGTCTTTATGTCTTCATAATAAATATCCCAAATTTCTTAAATCAATCCTTTTATATCAAGGGACTTCCTCATCTTTTCTGTAATTCTGTGAACATTTGTTGTGTTATTCAGTCATACGGGAGTGTCTAACTCTGCCTCATCCCATAGATCCTTCTATCCTCCTCTATCTCATGAAGTCTGTTCAAGCTTATGTTCATGGCTTCCATGACACTATCTATCTCATCCTCGAATGGCATCTTCATTCTTTCTCAACATCAGGGTCTTTTTGAATGAGTCCCATCATTTCATTATGTGCCCAAAATATTTAAGTTTCAGCTCTAGTATTTGGCCTTCCAATAAACAGTCTAAATTAATTTCTTTAAATATTTAGCAACGATCTCTTCAATGTCCAATGGGCTGTCAAAAGTTTTCTCCAGCACTACAGTTCAAACACATTGATTCTGCAGTGCTCAGCTTTTCTTATAATTTAACTCTTACTGCTGTGAAATTGAGATTTACTCCACCCTACTTATTCTTTATAATTTTAGCCATCAGGAATGTATACATCCTCTCTTAAGGATTAAGCGTGAGAGAGGAAGATCTATGACCCACGTGTGCTAGCAAGTGACAAATCAGAAACAACTGACTGACACCCTGGGCAGGCCAAAGCCAAGTTTAAGGTTTCACATTGGTACATGTGAAACACAGGAAGTGACACAAAGAACTGCCTTTATATTTCACAGTTACTTCCTGTGAGGGAAATTTCACCTTGGAACTTGACTGTGGAGGAGCTCGGGCTTGAGATCTCAGACTGCTTACCTTTGGACTGCCACGTGGTGAGTGAAAAGGCTGACTCCTTTTCCTTGGCTTTTTCTGGAGGCACCAGCCTCTGGAGAGGCCCATTGTCTTGGGACTCCTTTTCCCTTGGCTTTCTGGAGACACTAGCCTCTGGAGAGGTCCCTCATCTTGGAGGAGGACTTGTGACTGAAAGCCTGAAATGTTAAATTTAATCCTCTGCACCCACCACCACCCCCTTGCTGGGGTTCCCTTCATATATCTAATTTTCTTGAAGAGATCCCTTGTCTTTCCCATTCTATTGTCTTCTATTTCTTGGCATTGCTCATTTTATTAAAAAGAAACAACATAATTTTTCCTTGCAATTCTCTGAAAGTCTGCATTCAGTTGGGTATATCTTTCCCTTTTTCCTTTATGTTTCACTTTCCTTCTTCCTCAGCTATTTGTAGAACCTCATCAGACAGCCATTATCAAATGGATCAATGTCCTTCCTAAAATCTCAAACTGAATGCAATCTTCCAAGTCAAGTAAGAGTAGGGTAGCCTTCAGCAATATTCTTATTATTGTGCTATACACTTGCAGTCTGAACACTGGCTCTCTTGTAATGAAACATAAGATCACATTCATTTTATGGAAGTTCTTGTTACACTATTAACAATCTACTAAAATTCCCAGAATTTTCAGATGAACTGTTATTTAGCTATGTTTGATTTTTAAAATCCAAATTAAATACATTACATTTATCTCTATTATATTTCATTTTATTCAATCAAGCATTAGATTTGACAAAGTTGAGATCTTGTTGGATCATATCCTCCAATGTTTTGGACAAAACACAGAATCAGTATTTGAACTCCAGACCTAGAACTCCAAAACCAATAGTCTTTTTTACTTGACCATAAGATCATAATAGGAAGTAGAGGTTTCTGCTGTGGACAGTACAGGGTAATTTGACATTAAAAATATTTCATATGTCAAATCTGACCTCAGACACTTCCCAGCTGTGTGACCCTGGGCAAGTCACTTAACCTCATTGCCTAGCCCTTACCACTCCTCTGCCTTGAAACCAATACACAGTATTGATTCTAAGACGGAAGGTAAGAGTTTTTAAAAAATTAAATTAAAAAAATAATTCACATGGCCAATCATATTTTCCCTTGTTTTTTCCCTCAGTTCCAACTCACTCCAAAAAAACAGAGCCATCCCAAAGTGGCTCTTACAAGTCTACCTTGGCCAAAGGTAACTTCTTACTTTGCTAAAAGATCCACAGCATAAGGAGATATCAAAACAAAAAGCCAGTCATTTGGTATCCTCCAGCCCAGGGATGAATGAAAGCCTGTGCTAACACTTGAGTTAAATGAAGTCCCAGGGCTTGCCCAGGGTTTGCAAGAAACAGAACTGGCCTCCAAGTTAAGGAACAGACTCAGTTTTTTTGGTGGCGGAAGATTCTAACCTGTAGACATCAGAGGAAGACCCAGAGAAGAAAAAGATAGTAATGACTCTCCTCACGTCACCTTGTAGCCTTTTTAGCACTTCCACAACATTCACAAAGACTGCAGAGTTACCACTGTGATAATTAATAGGCATCATAGGAAGTTATTTATTTCTTTTTTTTCAACATCTTGTGGTTCACATCTTATATTCTCTATAATGAGAAAGCTACAAATGATTGATCCCCATGATTAAGCAAAAACATGAAAGCAAATACACAGCATGGTTAAAATCAGGTATGTGGCACCCCATTCACCTTTAGTGTTTGATCCTTTCAGATACCTGTGTTGTAATTGTTTAGAAAAAGAACTTCATTATTACAACTCCCCATCTAGGAAAGATCAAAGAGAGTTTAAATTAGCTCAGGGAATATTGTGTGATAATCATAGCCAAGGAATCATTTCAAACCCCATTAAAAGATGATATCAATTAATCAAATTAAAGAATCATGTATACACATTAACAATAAATGCCTTCTTTTCTCCCTCCCTTTCCCTCTCCTTGCCTGACTTCCTAGCTTTTTCCTTAAATAAATGTTTGCTGAGCACCTAAAATGTTAGATTTGGCTAAACTAACCTTCTTGCTGACCTTTACAAATTTCACTCCATCTTGTCTTTCTATGACTTTGTACCCACTGTATAGTCCAACTTCTGAATGTAATCCTTCCCATCTGCTTCTTAGAAGCTTTTGAATTTCCTTCAGAGCTCAGTTCAGACTTCTACATGAATCCCCTCCCTATCTCATCTGCTCATGCCTTTACCTCCTAAAATTGCCTTATATGTAAATTTGTTATATATTCTTTACATACATATATAGTACGTCTCAGAAGTCTCAGGGAAACTTTATTTTTTTAAAGCTTAAAACTGCACTGAGACTCAAGGGGACCATGTGGATAAACTCAAAGGAGATAAATCATGTAAGGTGCTTTGCAAACCTTAAATCTGTACAATTTAAATTTAGTCTTAATAATAAAAATATTATATTTTGAGATTTCTTAAAGATCATTAGAAATAAAGGAATGAAAGGGATACAAAATAAAGACCATGTGCCCATGGCTGATCAGCCATTTCAAATTCTCACCTTACCACCACCAAGCTCACTATCATCATGCCAAAAAGAGAGCTGAGGATGCCTGCCCACTTCATTTATTCCCTGTCTACAGGAAGTACATAATGACAGGAAGTCAGTGGGCTCCCACGAAATGTAGTTCTTTTTTAGGTTAACAGATTTTCAATTATACATTCCCCCTGAGATCTGGTGGAAGACTGGTCTCTCCAATGGATCTTGTAAACATAGCCAACTTTTAAATTACAATAATTTGGGAATAAAAGGGAAAAGAAGAAAACCAATGATTGTTAGACGCATTGAGAAAAAGCCAAGTGGGGGCAGTCCACTTCGGCATAAGAGTATACATACAAAAACAAATGCATTCAACCCCACACAGTTCAAATCATCACATCCCAAAGTTCACTCTGGATCTTCTGGTGCAATGTGTCATCTGTGGAGGCATCTTCATGGTACCTTCTCCAAACAGTTCACTTTCTGGATTTGGAGCGGTAGCATGTTTCTTATCTTGAAATTACTCTGAAAATAATTTAAACTTTGCATTTTAGAATAATAATACATTCCCCACCCACCCCAAAGAGGGTGTTGAAAAACACAGGGATCACTTAGGGATGCATGGCTGAGTTATGAGGTATATGAATCAATTGGCAAGAGAAATCAAAAACATCAAGAAAATCCAAATAAAAAAGAAAAGATTAAAAAGATAACATTTGGATGAAATATAGACTATCAAAGTCTAATGTGTAAAAATTCTAAGTAAAAGAAAAATAAATTTATAACAGATCCTTGAATCAGGCCCAATTAAAGTGATTTATGTAATTATGCACTTACCCAATCAGAAGCCAGGACTATAGTAAGTTTGCCACACTAAGAAAGACAGAATAGGGACTAAATTGTTGTGTGATAGGGAAGTGTCATTCCCTGGTCTGATTTTACCTTAACTCTCAGGGATAGGGGGAGCCAGGATGATTGCCATACTTCAGGACTTGTCTGTGAGTATTTCACAAAGAGTGTAGTACGAGGTGTCCTATGTCTTAGCATATGTCGAGTGCCACAACTTCCAGTCTCAAACTAGGTTCAAGTCCTTTTGTATTGGCTTAGAAGTTCATCAATCCTGCCTGGATTGGTTTGGTCCTTTTTGACCTTGTGCTTGATTGGCACTATGCAAGTAGCTTTGTGCTTCTTTGGCACTGTGGCTCTTTTTGTATTCCCTTCTCTTGGAATCAGACAGAATAATTAAGCAAATTCCAATAATTTTCTTTAAACAATCAATGGCATCATTTTTATAGTCTAAATCTTTTGAGTGTGTATTAATATTATAGCAAGTATATATTTTAACTTATCTTACTGCAAAATCAAAAAAAATTAAAGAAAAATCGCAATACTGTTGACATGTTCTTCAACAAAAAGGAGAGAAAAATAAAACTGAAATAGTATATTGCACATGCAAGCAAAAACAATAATAAAAAAAGTTTTAAAAATCAAAAATATTTAGCTTACAATCATTGACACACTGTGTCAGCTAAGAAAAGGCAGAATACAAAGGTTTCTCACCCCAAAATGAGATCCATTTCTTTGTCAAACTTGGTCATGATCCACTGATAGTTTTTTTTTTTTTATAAAGAACAGTAGTACAGCATGTAATACACATTAAAGAAGCATCAAACTCCCCAAAGTTATAATAACCCATTTAATGACAATAGCAAACAAACCCACTATCATTAGGATTCACATGAGTCTGCTATATGACATTTAAAACTACTGATACTTGTCACAAGTTTTTCAGGTGTAGCAATGTTTCAACCTTGACTGAGATATTTTTTAAAATCTATTACTAACACAAAAATATGGCAGAGGAGTCTAGAAAAAAATCAAACCTCTGTACTGATGTTGGGTCTAACAAATTCACCAAGAATCTAGATCATTCTGGTGGAAGGGTATAGTAAACTGAAGAGTTACAAATGAGAGATGCTCCCTTTTGGGGCCATCCAGGGGTACCACATGCTCTGGGATCAACTTCCCAGCTTCTTTGGTATGAGACTATTATGTCCCATCCATTCACATTTTTATAAATGTGGGAGGTGAGGATTATAATAGTGCTTCACTTTAGCTACTAAAATGGACTCTTTACCTCTTGTTACAAATAACTCAGAGGCAAGAAAAATGTTGTTGAAAAAAAAATTTAATCATGTCTAAAGATCCCTTAAAATCAATTTGAGATATTTAGTTCATTAAATTGTCCAAAGGTTGTTATACAATTGTAAACAGTTTTGATGAAGTCCATCCATCATTGATGTGACAATTAACAAAGCCAAAATGGAAGAAAACACTTTTTTTTATGGTCTTATTCAATAATATTTGTTCCGTATAGTCATAGGGGAATGGTAACAGAATATAACTGTAGTTAAAACACAGTAGACTAAAATGATTCAGTGTAACAGAATAGTATTGATCTGATTAATATATGCACTTAAAACAACAAAATTAAATTGTAAACAATCAACAAAATACAATAAAATTCAGACTTTCATAAAACAATGGAGTCTGAAAAGTCTTAAAATTTTCACCTCCAGTCTCTTTAAAGTTCCTTTCTCTATCCATTCAGATTCCTTTTGTCAGAGCTCTTGGGTCTCCCATAGGGAGAGAGAACTCCTTGCTGAGTATAGTGTGAAGGAATCCCAAATTGGATGAATCTTAGAGACTGGGCAGGCCCAAATGACAAAGGGTTGTAGGGAGATGAATTTCTTCCCTGAATCTCAGGCAAGATAAGTGAAAGGATTAGTGCACTCATGAATGGTAGAAGCTGTTTGAAATAGGCAAGGTACTGCTCTTTCATAGAGTATGCCATGCTGGCAATTTTTTACTTCCTCTTTGAAAGAGTAAAAACTTCTTCCCTTCCTTCCCCCTTGAGGTAAAATGCTAGGGAACAGTTTGACCACGTGGAGAGGGAATTAAGGGGCTAATTGTTGCCTAAGGAAAATACACCCTGGTTTTTACCAGTTGCCTGGAGAGCAGCAACTCCTTCCAATGCCTTACTTTATAGAGGGCAGAGACTGGATTCTCAAGATCACTGCTATTGTATAGATACTACTTGGTATCCCATTCCCACATTCCATCCTGCTTTCTTACCTCCTTTTCTTTACTGTCTTCTCCTTTGGGTTATAAACTGTTTGAGGGCAAGGACTTTCATTTTATAAATTGTAGCCCTAGAGCGTAGCATGTGCCTGACATAGAGTAGAAGTTTAATAAATGTTTATTGGATTGAAATATATATTATATTACATATCTCCTCTGATCACTGAATGTAAGCTCCTTGAGGATAAGATCTGATTCATTTTTTGTCTTTATAACCCCAATGTTGGGTTCAGAGCCTGAGATACACCAAGGGCTTAAAAATGCTTATTGATTATAGTCATGGATCTATGATATTATCAAAGTGGACATGATACTTGCTCCAAAAAAAAAGAAAAATCAAGTAACCTTCAATTACTGATCACAGCCCATCCAAACCTTTTCGTCCTGCACTGTTCTTGACTATGTCCTTCCATAAACCCTCTGCAAAGGCCCTACCCAAAATGCTGTGAGCTTCATTTGTTCTTTTCATTAGTCAGCTAACAAGTACCATATGTATCAAGTGCTCATTGTCTATGGTACTATGAAAAGTACTAGGGATACAAAACAGCACCAAAATGTTGTGAGCCTGAATGCCAGGATGGATGAAGGGAGCTTCAATAGTAACAAAGATAGAAAGAAGAGAGAATTTGGGAAGAAAGATAATGAGTTATTTTGATATGTTGAATCTGAAATGCCTATAGGATATCTGGTTCACAATATCCAAAAGTGTATTGGATTTCTATGACAGAGCTTTTAGTGGTAAATGGGTTGGGTTGGATAAAGAACCAACAAAGGAGATCAAAAAAGAGTTGGTTCATGTTTCCTGTACACTAATGTAACTTGGTGGCACAGTGGATAAAGTACAGTGCCTATAGTCAGGAAGACCTGAGTTTAAATCTGGCCTTAAAACTCAATAGGTATGTGACCCTCTGCAAGTCATTTAATCCTGTTTGCCTCAATTTCTTCATCTGTCAAATGAGCTGGAGAAGGTAGTGGCAAACCACTCCAATTTCTTTCCCAAGAAAACCCTAAATGAGGGTAAGTATAATGTAAGGAAGAGAGACCCTGCTGTTGGAATGAGAAGCCAGACTGAGGGGAGATCAACCTGAGGAGCAGTGGAAGAGGGACAAGAGAATCCTGGCAGTTCTGGAAGCTGAGTAGAACTCTGAAGCAACTGACTTTGACTTCCAGCCTGCGAAGGAGAGGAGCCAGGAGTGCTTCCTGATGGTCAGAGAGATTCCTGATGCCAGGAGGACAAGAATCTAATTTCCACCTTGCTATATACCTGTCTCCAGCTAGAAAATCTTCTACAAACCCCCTCACATTTAGACTCCTACCACTCAAGACTGATCAAGTGTCAGTTGGACTCTGAGTCAGAGACCAATCTGCCCTCTCATTTGGGTCCCTCCCCCTTTCCACCATTCCCTGGTTAGATAATAAAGATAATAGCTTAAGTTAGTGGAAGGTTAGGAGATAAGTAAGGAACAGTATGTTAGGCCAAAAGGCTGGGGGGCACCAAACCTCTGGCCAAGGACCATGGATTTCAAGCATCTGTTGAGTTTAAATTGTTACGGCTCTCCTGATCCCTCCATCCTGCTTCCTGATCTCTTCTGTCTTCATTCCCCATCCCTTTCAAATAAATTTTAGTTATTGTCAGTTAGAGATTGATTAGAGTTTTTCTTGAAAGATAGAGGTTGGGTGTTGTGAGAAAAAAATTATAACACCAGAGAGGTATTTTAATTTTAATTTTAAAGGAACCATCCATCAACCAAAAGGAAGTAAGATTCCAATAGAATCTGAAGAGAAGGCAGTTGGGAAAACCAGCAGCTGAACGGAGAGACTTTTATTCCTGCTGACTGGGAAGAAAGGAGGCTGGGAAGCAGGCTTGCTCTGGATTCCTAGCTACTCATTGACTTAATATTGAAAAGATTGGAGCTCGGCTATGAAGAACCCTTTCAGTTTATCAGCAATATCCGCTCATAGACAAAATAACTTTATTTCCCTGTATTGAACCCCATAGGAGATTAGAGAGACCTTAACTTCCCTCTTCCTTTTCCCTCTCCCACCTCCCTTAATTCCCCTAAATTAAGAATAAAACCCCTTTCAGAAAAGAGTTATGGTGTGAGATTAGTCCTATGAAACTTCGAATAACTTACCTTATTGAGAAGAGCCATTAAGATCAACTGAGAGAAGGACAGGAAGTGGGGTGGGGGGAAGAAGTACAAACCTTCCCTTTCCTCTAACTTATTTCCTGGTGTTATCCCTCCAACACCTCTCTACTACCATAAATATCCTAATAGGAGCATCTATTACAGTGTGTGGGCACAAGATCAAACCGTGAAATCTTTGTTTCATCTGGGACAAGCAAAGAGCCAACTTGTCACTGGGGTTATAAGGAAGAGTCTCACAACAAGGACCCTTACTCCTAAAAGGGGCTGACTGGGATATCACATCCTCCCAGCAGTTTGAACCCACATTCAAGGGGAGAGAAGTAGACAGATTCCTTCTCTTTCTCTCTATGTGATCCTTAGCTTTGAGGTCAACTAACCTTGGGGAAGGAGAGATAGCCATCTCTCCACAGACTTTCATCTTTCCTCACAACCCTTTCCCTCCATATTTACCTTCAACCTCTGAGTGGAGAAACGCCTCCATCCAGTGAGATAAACCCTGTTTACCCCCTCTCCATCAGTAAGAGAGGAGAGGAATCCCCCTCCATTTTCTCTCTCCATTTGCCTCTTTTTTTACATAAGAAGAGTCAGACAAGACTGAAACAACTGAATAACAAAGCAAAGGTTAAGCTTCTTAACCTGTTTGCAGTGATGGTGACATAAAAATGTCCTGGTCCTCCTTGATTTTTTTATATTGGATATGAATATTTCAAAAAAGGGACTGAAAAAGCCCCAAACTCAAGTGAATGTCGGATTCAGAGTGCATTAGGAAATCTAATTCCTGCTTACTGATTTTGGATAAGTTATGTCATTTCCAACTTCTGTACTTTTTGTATTTTGTTAAACTATAAATTAAGAATAAATTCCAAATGGAGAATCTCTGAGAATGGGCCTGTTGCAAGGTTTTCCACTACTCCTCACCACAACTCCCACTTTATTTTCCCAAGTTTACTATTCTAACCCTGCCTCCTTGCTCAGGGTCCATGACCTGCAACCACCAATATCGCAGCAGGTCTGATAATAAACTTGTGTTCACCTTGAGTTCTGGTCAATTCACACTTGGGCTGGCTCTTCCAGAGTGTGATTCTGTTTGTTTGTAAAGGCCTTCACAGCCTACAGGTGTGAAGGAAAAAAGGTGGTATCCCCTGCATCAGCAAAGAAAATACTCCACAGGGGCCAGTTTCTACATCTGCAGAGGACATGTGTATGAGTTGAGATTTTATGAGTAGTCCAAAACCACCATCTGTCCACTTTGGTCTCCTGCCCTTTACATAAGATCTGTCCATGTGGTCTTATTTAACATGAATATAACTGAATTGGTTTTCAGCTATTTTTTTATTGTTGTTTAGTCATTGTTCCTTGAACCAGATTTTGGGTTTTTCAACATTATGAAATCTTTCAGTTCAATCTTATTGGAGTGGCAAGGGATCCAGAACTGTGGTTTTATTTATTTTTTCCATATGGGATTCTTCTTGTGTGGATACTCTCTTCACTGATGTAGATAAGCCACTTGTCTGGAACTCACAATCTTAAAGAGTCACCCAGGGACACTGTGGAGTTATGATTAGTGTGGGTATGGGATCTCAGGCACTTACCACTTTGTAACCCTGGACAAATCACTTAACCTTGTTTGCCTCAGTTTTTCAACTGTTAAACAAGAATAATAGCAATATCTGTGTCCCAAAGTGGGCAGCTAAGTGGCACAGAAAGCATCAGTCCTAGAGACAAGAAAATCTGAATTTACGTCCATCATTAGATACTAACTGTATAACCCTGTGCAAATCACTTAACCTCATTTGCCTCAGTTTCCTCATCTGGCAAACCACTCCAGTGTCATTGCCAAGAAAATCCCAACTGGAGTCACAAAGACCCTGACAGGACTGAACAACAATAAAACCTTCTGAGACTGTTGTGAGGACCAAATAAGACAATATGTGTAAAGTGCTTAGCACAGTGCCTGGTACATAGTAGACACTTAATAGAAGCATATTCCCTTCTTCTCCTCACTTCCCACTTCCTATGCCCCAGGTTACACAGTTAGTAAATAGAGTGAGACCTAGAACTCAAGTTTTCCAATTCCAAGTACAATTCTCTTTTTTCAATATACTATACTGCTTCACCTCAAATAAAAATATATTCCTACTCTTAAATGCACAAGTTGACAATTATTTCTACTCTTATTGTTATATTGTATATGCATTTGAAAAGTCCAACTTTTAAGGGCTTTGTTAAAGTTTGACAACCAAGAAGCCTGAATGTGTCTCAAATATGGTTTAGGTAGTGCAAATGCACTGCAAGTGGGTGAGAATTTCATGTTGTAATAAGTGAGACTTCACCTGGTAGGACAAATTCTCCCTCTACCCAGACTTCATTTTCTCCCTCTTTTTACTCAAAAATTAAGCCACATAGTCATATGAAGTCAAGAAATAACCATTTAAATGCTTAGTACATGCCGGGCACCATGGTAAATATTGAAATATTGAGAGATACAAAGCAAAACAAAAATAATCACTGACCCCAAGGAGCTCCCATTATAATGGGAGAGGCAAAATGAAAACAACTATGTTCATACAGGTAATCAGGATAAAAAGATGGTAATAACAGGAGGGAAGGCCCTAGAAATCGTTGGGTAGGGGTTGGGGGATAAGCAAGAAAGACCTTTTATAAATAGTGGAATTTGAGTTAAGCATTAAAGCAAGCTAGTGAAGCTAGGAATAGAAAATAAAAATAAGTATAAGTTCACTATGATATTACCTTCAAAAAATTATTGGAGGTTAAATAAGCAGAGAGAAGGGAAGAGAAGGAAGAGGTGGGAGAGATATGGAGGAAAGGAAAAAAAGGAGAAGAGAGGGAAGAAAACTAGACAAGGCTTCTAAATCCATAGAAATGTCTTTTTTAAAGGAGAAAAACTCATAGACTAATAAGAAGAAACTCAAATCATTCTAAAAAGGAAGTCTAGAGAAAATGCAGCAGAGGAAGCCAAGGTACAAACCAATGTTGTTTCTTGTTGGATCAGGAAACTGCCTCTTGAACTTGAATTTTGCTCACAGTACCTGGCACAGAACTCTTCAACACCACCAACCACCCACACACTCTGATCCCCCTCCCCTCTCTCTCTCTCTCTCTCTCTCTCTCTCTCTCTCTCTCTCTCTCTCTCTCTCTCTCTCTCTCTCTCTCTCTCTCTCTCTCTCTCTCTTTCTCCCAAACTTTCTCTCTCTCTCTTTTTCTCTCTCAGCTCTATTAATGTTACTTCTTTCGTTCCTAAAAATTGGATAAGGAAATCAGCTTTTTTTTTTCTATAGCAATGTATCTTTATCATCTCTTTGGTGTGAATAGTCATAGTATTTTAGACCCAGAAGGAACTTAAAGATAATATAATCCAATTCCCCCCATTTTATAGAAAGGAAAACCAAAGACCAGAGATATGAGTTGATTAACCCAAGACCACAGCACCTACCTCAGAGGATTGTGAAGATCAAATGAGTTAATAAAGGTGAAATGCTTTGCAAACCTTAAAAAGCTATGTCTAAATGCTAGCAATTATTATTATTATTATTTATAATTAATTAAAAATACCTAACATCACACAGGCAGAATTTAGGTGTACTGATTGCCCCATACTAAGGTGCCTTGTTCTTCTGGCCATACATTTTAAAAAATATTGCCAATGATGACTTTTCTTAAACCCTTATCTTCTGACTTAATATCAGTTCTAAGTCTAGAGAACAGCAAGGGCTAGGCAAAGTGACTTTCCCAGGCTCACAGAGCTAGGAAGTGTCTGAGGCCCGATTTGAATCTAGAATCTTCCAACTCCAGGCTTGGCTCTCTATCCACTGAGCCATCCAGCTGCCCTCAGTGATGACTGTCACAGAAAAGTCATAGAACCTATAGAGTTGGGACTGTGTAATTTGAATCTGTTACCCTAAAAACTACAATTCCCAGCACCCTACTCACTTCCTGTTCTTACGTGCTGACATAGACAGGATGTAAATTGGGTGGAGTTCCCTGTCTACATCTCTTTCCTTCCTGTCCCAGCTTTGGTGGACTGGGAATTTTTGAGTGGGTAGAAAACTTAGTCAGATGGTTCTATTTTGTCAGATAATAAACTTTATAAAAAATTATACTTGAAGTATTGGACATTAATTTAAATCCTACAGAAGGTTCACTGGAAGTCACATAGTTGGCAATGTTAAATGATAGATAAAGCTGGACTTGTCCTGGCTGACTGACCCTCTGAGTAAATTATTCTATTTCTCAATGTCTCAGGTGACTGTAAGAGGTTCAGTTTCAGAGCAAGTACTGATCTAAACTAGAGGAGTTCTTTGGGTCTGTGAGAGTATATACAACTCCCTATAATATTCAGTGTGATACATTTAAAATTCAATTCCAGAGAGATCTAATTTAAATAAGCCATGGTCCTTCCCCTCAGAGTTACAATCTATGAAACTGGGATATGATAGACAGAGAGAATAGATTTAAATGATGGGAAAAGGTCAAGTATGTGTGCACAGATGATGTCAAGTTAGAACTGTTACATTGGATTCAGCTGATTAATTCAGGCTTCATCAAGGTCTGATTCTGTTAAGACTTTTATTCAGTGGCATGAAAAGTTGGAGTCAAATCCCACCTCTGACACTTAGCTGTGGGATCATGGGCAAGTCACTTAATCTCTAAATTCGCAACTTTCACCTACTAGGTCATCTACAGTAGACCTTTGTTAATAGATGGAATTCCTTTGTTACCTATTAAATCCCAGATCCTTTATGAATTCATTGCTTTATTTTGAATATGGAAATGGGTATTATTACTAGTTTGAGTATTTTATTGACATTTCAATAGAAAGTTCAGTTTCCCTTTAGATTCATGCATAATTTCAGAGGGTTTACTGAATTAACTGTGAATTTATACTATGTCAGTCCTTTATTCCTATCAAAACTTATCACTTTTTCTATTATGGAAAACAACAGGAAAATATTGTATAAACAAAAATCTATTTTACTGTAAACTTTTTAATAATGCATTTAATTTGTAAAGACTAGGGTTAACTGAATACCTAATACCCCAATATTTAAAAGAATAAAATAACAGAGATAGGTAAGGCTGCATATACTACACATTCGTTCCTAATTAATTTTTAGAAATACTAACTATATACAATGTACTAGCATATAATATTTAAATAGGGAGAAATAAGGGAGGGAGAGAAAAAGACAGAAACAAAAGAGAAATAGACAAGAAGCTGGAGAGAGGGAGGAAAAAAAGAAAAGAAAGAAAGTGAGGGAGAAACTTAGGAATAATACTTTTGCCTTGGAAAAAGGTGTGCTTTGATATTCGCCAAGCATGCATCAAGAATATTATAAGTAGTTGTTTGCATGAGGACAGTTTTTCTTCTCACCAGGCATAATTCTTACCCAAATAGACCATTTTCAAGGCCATTCACAAGCTTCCACTTACTCATCTTGTCATACGCTATTTCAGGAAACCCAGATTCTGTCCTCCCAAAATCATATTCCTTTTCAGCAATAATCACTGTTTTCTATTCCCTCCTCCCTCTCTATGTTCTAGCACTGTTTTGATGTCATTTTTCTGTAAAAAAAAAAATGGCCTTTAGAGCTAAAAGGAGGAAGTGAAGTTTCTATAGCTGGTCTACTTGAACCGAAATATGATAAATTCTTATCTTTAATATTCAGGTACCAAATTTCTATGACTATTTCAAGGATTAATTTCTATTTTCACTAAAACTCTTCTCGTATTTCTTTGTGACATGGGAGTGGTCCATGAGGATTGTGTTTGGGCTACATAAACTCTAGAAGGCTTATCAAATTGAAAAGTCCTTAAATAGAAGCCTGGAGATGGGGATGGATGGTCTCAGCCTTACCTCAATTGAGAAATTCTCACCACCCAAACACCAGCTGATAAAAGGATTTTTCTTACATTTTTTTACATTACAGAACCTCATTCAACTGTCTACTAAGGCAAAGGGAGTTGTATCCGAAAAGGTTATACCCAGCTCAAGGAGATCATAGATCCTTGAAACAAGAAGTGCAGTTAGACATTTCTATTATATCAATTATATCATCACTTTACATTCATTTGTGATGATATAGCATATACTGGCATGATATCCAAGATAATTACAATGGGAAAGCAATATCAAAGATAGTTTAATTGAAAAGTAATATTCCTTTTCACTTAAAGTAGACTTTCTTGTGTTTTCTATATCATGGACCCCTTTGGTAGTCTGGTAAAACCTTGAGATCTCTTCTTAAATACTGTTTTTAAATGTAAAAATAAAATGTAGCATTACAAAAGAATGTGATTATTTTTAAATACGGTTATAAAGATATTTTATTTTTAAATTAATGGAACCAAGGGTAAAAAAAAAACCTGCATTTAGTATGAGATATTTTTTCTTTATCTTTTGATTTTAGAGAAAAGTTTCCCTGATCCTATAATTATAGCCCTGTCATAACAGAGACAGTTAAAAGAGAACCACAATAGATTCTATAATCCTAGAAGGTGAATGATATAAAGGACATTTGAAATCTTCTAACTGTTCCTCTCAAGATAACCATAAGGGAGGTTACCTTACCCTTAAGATAACAGAAAATCATGTAACTTAGCTGGGACCCTAACTCAGAAAGGAAAAGTCACAGTTTATAGTGCAGAAACGAAAATCATAATCAGAAGTCTCAATGATTTCTAGTATATATACTTTTAAGTATACATGGTCACTTCACCTTAGTTTCTTCCTTTATAAAATGAAATTTTGGACCAGTATAACACTGAAAACCATTTCAGTTAGATCTTTCCCCTCTTTGTCTCCCTCCTCAGTCATATCAAAGTATATCAATGGGGCCTAGAAGAGGTATTGATTCATAATACAATTATATCCCCTTTTCTTATGTTTATATGTTTACAATTATATTTAAGAATAAGATTTGCTATCATAAAAAATAGGAAAATATAGGGAGGAAGGAAGGAAGGAAGGAAGGAACGAAGGAACGAAGGAAGGAAGGAGAGAGGGAGGGAGGGAGGAAGGGAGGAAGGGATGAAGGGAGGAAGGACATCACTTTTTCCTGGAGCAGGGTGGTTAACAAAGACATGTAAGAAATGAAAATTGGATTGTCCCAGAATTAGAGAATAGTTTCTAATGGTTTAAAAACAAACCATTAATTTTTTTAAACTGCTATCTTCCATCTTAGAATTAATACTGTGTATTGATGCCAAGACAGAAGAGTGGTAAGAGTTAGGCAATGGGGGTTAAGTGACTTTCTTAGGGTCACATATCTAGGAAATGTCCTAGGCCACTGCCCCTACAAACCATTAATTATTCAACAAATGAGTTTCAAGCATTAACCAATTAATCTTTGTCCTCTGTGTTTTTGGCTTAGGAGGACTGGTTATCTGAGAGACAAAGAAGACTAGTGGACTACATCAGTCAGAAGTTCACAGGGGTGACCTGATGAGCCCTCTAATTACCAGAAAGCAAGAACAAACACTGTCTTTTAAGAGTATAGAACTCCATACTTTGGTCACACACCATTTCACTACCCACCAATTCCCAGCCAGGCTATAAAGGAAATTCAGATTCCCAAATCGAGGGTAGGACAAGATCAGGCAGTACTTCCTTACTCAAATTGTACCCATTGCTCCTTTAAGTTTCAGTTTCTTTGTCCATTTTGTAGTTTCTAAGACCCCTAAATGTAGTGTAGTGGTAAACTACCTGGTGAAGGGGGTGGGGGAAAGAAGTTTCTTCTCAGGCTTCCTTTCTGGCTTCCTTTTATCTGGGTCTTCCCTCTGACTGATGACTCAGAAATACCTCCTCCTCCTGAAAAAATCGGGCTCTAGTCTAGCTATTTCCCCATCCAGATACAAAAGAGCAGAGTTTTGCTGTCATCCTGCTGCCAACATCTCTCCCCATATCTTCCATTAGCCTGTATTAACTTTGTTTCTCATTATTGGCAAAGTTAATTTCCCATGGAAAGCTGAAACCTTAAAAGGCCCTTTTAAACCTCAAATAAGATTTTCCTTTCTCAATAAATATATTTTTCACATGGAATCAAGGATCCCTTGTAGAAAATGATAATAAATCTTTTATAATGTACAAATATATATAATGTACCAAACAAACTGATATTAATATAGCTACATGAGTCTAACAAACACTATCCACACAAAAAATTCTATTGATAAGCCATCAATACTTACAAGGTGTTCAAATTCTTGAGTTTCTTAAAAGAACCAGTTGGAATTTCTTGTATTCTGTTAAACCTCAAATCCCTAGAAACAAATGGGGAGAAAAAGGATAATAACATATTAATTCTAATGTCATCATTCCTTTCAAGTGCTTTAAGATTTTCAATCTTTTAATATTAAAATTGTCCCCTTTGGTCTTCTTTTACCTCACAAACCTCATCCAAAGTTTCCATGTTTGTGGGGGCAGCTGGGTAGCTCAGCAGATTGAGAGCTAGGCCTAGAGATGGGAGGTCCTAGGTTCAAATCTGACCTCAGACACTTCCCAGCTGTGTGACCCTGGGCAAGTCACTTAACCCCCATTCCCTAGCCCTTATTACCTTTTTGGCTTGGAACCCATACACAGTATTGATTCCAAGATGGAAGGTAAGGGTTTAAAAGCAAACAAAGAAAATTTCCATGTTTGTTCAGTCAAAATCTTCAACCAGAAGTCCCATTGTTCTCTAATACCCAGAGGCTACGCCTTTGCCAGTGCTATTATACAATTGTATCTTAGCTCCTTTTATGCTTCCAGTCTTTTTTTTGGGGGGGGGGGAGGTGTAAATCATCTACCTAATGCTATGTTCCTAACAGGACACCTACAGTAACACCTAAGTACTGACATTATGCAAATTCAAATTAATGTGGCAAAGACCTGCTGTTTCCTTAATAACTACAACACAATAATAATTGGTACAATTTATCACAAGCTTTTTCATCAGTTAACATAGTCTGTGTAGGCCAGATAGCCACTGCTAAAGTGAATAATTAAGTCAATTATTGACATAATGTATTTTGTTTGTAGTAATTTTCTTAAAACCCTGTTTAATCAATGGGCCTCTGAGCAGAAACTAATCCAAAGCAAGTAATATGAGAAAAATGTATTAATTAACATGAATTTACTATAAAAGAAGCATGGCTCCATCAAAAGCAGACTGTATCATACTAATCTCATTTCCTTTTTAATAGTGCTACAATACAAGTGAGTTAGTGACATGCTATAGACAGAGTTATAACCAGAATTGGGCGATTGGACTTTGTCTCAGGGTGCAGAATTTAGAGGGCTCTCACAGCACATGAAGTTCTTCAGTTCCATAGAAACAAAAAATCTTAGCTGCTAGTTTAAAAGGATAATTAGTTAAAAAAGGAAGCTACCAGACAGAAGGTTGGAGTGAGCTCCTTCTCCATTCCACTCTTCTCCCTTCATCCCTGCCTCTCGAGTCTGTCTTCCAGAAGCATAGTTTTCATTTTCGCTATCATTACTGACACAGTGTAGTTGGGTTTCAGAATTCTGACAATATTTCTAATGGTAGCCTTGTGTGTAAGATGTAGGGATGTGGGCTAAATTATAGAATAGAGAGGTAGGCTCATGACTGATTGAATGATTAAAGCCAGGGGATAGGCATTAATAATTCAATATTAAATTGGAGGAATTTCTTCAGTGGAGTATACTAGAAACTGCTTGACCCCGTTCTGTTGAATATATTTATCGATGACTTGGATAAAAGGATAAGTGGAATATTTATTAAATATAAAGAAGAAATTTCTAAGTGAGATAACTGACAACTTGTACGATGAGTCAGGATCCAAAAAGATCTTTCGAGTATAGAACAGCATGGGTGAAGGTTTTCAAGTTTGAGTGCCCAGAGGGCAGATTCAAGCTGTCTGTGAGCCCCCTCCATTATCTGGGAGTGGAGGGAGGAATTGTTTGCTTTGGGTGGCTAGACCAAGGGGCAAAGCATGCAAAAAATGTCCTCAGTCACTGGGAAGAGGGAGAACAGAGCAACTCTCCCATGCCAGGTTTGGCATGTGTGCCAATACTTCACCAATACTGGTCTAGAATATTGTATCAAATATAAAATATGTAATGTTATAGGGATAAATATAAAATTCTTATTAGAGGAGTGTTTTTGTGAGTGATACCTGGGTATCAATGGACATCAAGCTCAATATGAATCAACAGAGTAACAACTCATGTCACAGCCCCCCAAAAACCATGAATGCAATCTACTTTAATATGTATGTAAGCTACATTAATCAAGGCCAGGGACTGTTTTTCAGCCTTTTCTTTGTATCTCTAGTGCTTGGCACAGCCAATGCATGGCACATAGTGAGTGCTTAATAAAACACATTATCTTATAGAGTCCCACTTTACTCTTCCACTGATCCTCATTCAAAATACATTTGGAGGATGAATTTCAGTTTGGAGAACAACATTTTAGGAAAGACATTGAAAGCTCAAGAATCTCAAAAGGAAACTATGCAGTTGAAGAAGATTTAAGCTTGTTACAAGGGAAAACATCCCAACCTCTGGAGCTTTCCAAAAGTATCAAATATGATTATGGATTATACCACTTTGAAACTCTGAGACCTATATAAATGTCAGTTATTAGTAATAGTAGTAAGATTCCTAGGGAGGTATTTGGTTCACCTTCACTGATGATATGCAACTAGAAACTGTATGGTAATTTTTTAAGGATGATATAGAGGATATTCCTATTCAGCTAGAGGTTTCTCTCTGAGGTCCCATCACACTGTGAAATTCTGTGATTCTCTAATAATAAATACCTATTTCCCTGTTCCATCAGTTATCCCTATTCTGTATTTCATTATCAATCTCTCTTGCTCCTTCTCCTATGCCTCTGAGTGTACTTAATTCTCTCTAACTTTTCTCACTTCTGTTACTCCCTCAGGTTACCACACTATCTGATTTCTCTACTTCAGTGCATAGACTACATTCATTACTTTCATTTCTTACTTCCCACTCTCTTCTAATCACTCAGTCAGATTTTTGCCTGTGAAAGCCTCTGAAGTCGCTTTCTTCAAAGTCAATGACATTCCAAATGCCAAATCCAATGACCTTTTCTCAGCTGTCATATTCCTTGCAACATTGCATACCATACCATTCATTTATTCTTGACATTATACTCCTCTGATACTCCCTTTACAATAACAATTCTGTCTATATTATATTCAATGGCTCCTCTTCTTCATCCTAGTCCCTAAATGCAGGCATAACTCAAGGTACTACATCATCCTTCCTTCCTATTTTTACAGATCCCCTCTCTTGGCAATTTTATTTACCACTCCCCTACAATTTAAATGATCATTTTGATCTAGACAGTTCTCCCAAATACACTTCCACTCTAAACTTCAATCTTGGATTTCCAATTATCTGTTGACCTTTTCCTTCTAAATGTCTTCCCATACTCCAAAAGTGCACAACCTAATACATTATCTCTGCTTTCACTACTCCTTTTCCTCTTCCTCCCATAACCTACTACAATTTCTGATTTTTCAGCTTCTATAAATGGTACCATCCTCCTAATCACCCTGGTTCAAAACTTCAGGGTCTTCTGTTCTCTCCAAACTTATCAATCTCTCAATTGTCAAATTCAAGAGCCTTTCCTCAATTCTTATTCTTCTTTACATTTACATCATTTATATTTGTACCTTTCATCTTCTTTATATTATGAACACTTATAGATCATTCCCCCTGTCATTAGAGGTCTCTTGTGACTTAGTGAAACACTTATGTAAAACTAAGAATAAATACAGTAACTTCATCGAAAGTTCATGAAACATTTCAATTATGTAGCATCCATAACTTTAGATTTTTGTGACACTGCTCTCTTTGTTAACCTCCCACCTAACTAACTTAATCTCCTCTGTGAAATTAGCAACCGCTGTCTTTTTTTTTCCATCTACCATTTTCTTTCCATATTCTTTCACATGGTGCACTCATCAGTTCTCAAAGTTTCATATCATCTTCATGGAGATGACTTCCAGATTTCTAAATCTAGCCTTTGCCTTCTCTTGAATTCTAGTCTCAAATCACCAATTACTTATTGGGCATTTTGAACTAGATGTTCTAGAAGCAATTCAAATTCAACAAGTCTAAACAAGAATTATATTATCTTTCCCCCCAAATCCACCCATTACAAAAGTTTCTATTTCTGTTGAGGGCACTGCTACCTTTCTAGTCACCCTAGTTACTAGAATTTTCTAGTCACATTTCTAATATGAAATATCTAAATTTCCTTGAACTTTTCAGTCTCCCTCTTCACCATGAATATCAAGATCAGTTATCAAATCTCAATGATTCTGCCTCTGTAATATATATCACATTCATTCCCTTTTCCCACATGGTTACCTCCCTAAGTTCAGGATCTCATTATCTCTTATCTGGACTCTGACAATAGCCTAAATATTCCTAATGCACAAGTCTGCCCATGCCATTTCCTTACTCAAACTCTAGTGGTACTCTATGACCTCTAAGTTCACATGCAAAGTCTTCTGGGTTTTATAGCCTTTAAAAAATTAGATTCAACTTACCTTTCCAGATTTATTGTATGTTAACAATTTCTATAGATCATATACACTACACTTTCTCTCTCATATTTGCATCTTTACTCAGTCTATCTTCCATGCCTAGAATGACTTCCAGCCTTTACCCTGACTCTGAGGACCCTTAATTTCCTTAAAACCTTAAATCCAGTGCTGCCTTCTACATGAAGGATTTCCTGAACTCAGCTGCTAGTGCTGTCTCTTCCAAAATTATCTTGCATTTACTTATTGATGCATACACTGTCTCTCCCAATAGACTGTACATTTGCTTAGGGCAGTCATTGTTTCATTTTTTCTTTGTATTCCCAGGGCTTCCCCCCAATACTTGGCATATGGAAGGCATGAAAGAGCTGTGACTGTGCCTCCTAGTTAAGCAGAAACCCTGAGGTCTGCCTAAATATCATGTGTCATATTTTGGTTTACTATACTGGATTCTAAAAAGAAAGTATCTAAATTATGCGGGTGCCACCACACACACCTCTAAAGCAAAATGTTGTCTCATCTAAAAGATAAGCTTCCAACTTCAAGATATAAAAGACATTTTTTCCTGTTTTATTTATTCATTGAATAAACATTAAGTAAGCAAAAAACTGCTCAGTGCTGAAGGGAGGAGCATATTCAAAAGATCACTTAGATATACTGAAATTTATCCCTAAAAACCTACAAGTGTTTATATGTTCAGCAACTCCTTAACGAAATATTTCCATAATTTGTTTCTTCAACAATTGACTTTCAACTTAACCTGTCACTAATATTAGCAACACAAAATATTTATTTAACCACCAGATGTAGTGACTAATCATTGTACTTATACTAATTTACTGAAAAGAGACCTGAGAAGCACCATATTCACCCCAGTGATAATGTATTCTGCCCTGCTTTAAAGGAAATTGCTGGGGTGGTGCTAAGCTCATCGGGATGGTTTTCAAGAAAAGTGGTAGACTCCAAAATGTGAATTAGTGAGGGTCATTGAGACTGGTGATGTTTTGTAGCTGAAGTAAACTTTGGAAAGTTTTGGATTTCTCTTACAGCTCCACTCCCTCCTGGGACTAAAAGAAGCTTGATCAGAGTAAGGTGTCTCACATTGCCCTGAAATATATTTTCAAAAAGACAAAGTCCTTAATTCTTATTTAGTTACAAGATGATTGATATGCAAATTGAGTGTCTGTTCTCACTCAGAATCCCTTCCAAGGAGCTACAAATATAGGTAGAGATGCAGAAGCATTTTTCAAAGGTTAGCGAAAAACCTAAGAATATCTATCCAAATGAACCAAAATCAAAATGATTCACTTGTTAATATAGACACCCTTGATTACTTGCAGACCAGTGTCCAGATAATCTACTGTCCTTTATGTGAACATGAGAAGCAGAACATTCCCTTTTCCCTTTATCGTTGACCAAAAATGAGGAAATTTTTCAATTCTTCCCTTAAGAGGGAAAAATTTTTCCCTCTAAACATATACATACTTCATCTTTCTGGGAATGCTAAATTTGTATTTTGCTGTTTTCTAAGTAATTTTACCCCTATAGGCAATTTCTCTTTCCATGCTGCCTCTAATCTATTGAAAGAACTCCAAAAAACTATTTAGGCTGGCCACTGCATTATTGATTTTTATGTCTGGACTGTCAAACATGCCCTTGAGGGGATGGGGTGGAGTCTTGAAATAAATACCCTGCTAAGAAATGCAGCTGGGGCTATCTCTAAAAGACTACAGATATGGCCCCTGATGTAAACTGAACTCCTGCTACCTAAGGATGGTAGCAAATATTACCACAGCACACTCTACACCTAAGGAGGGAACAGAGAGGCACACCCTTCCTGTGGCTGTCTCCATTCACTGTGAAAGGGACACAGATATACATCCACAGCAGCAGAATTTCTCCATAGGAAATACTTAAACTTCCTGGCCAACATCACATTCATTTGCATGCTGCCACAAAAGGCTATTCTATGTCTTCCTCTAGGCTTAGAGCTGACCTCATTAAATGCTATCCCTAGCCATGGTTCTGACTGTTCCTTAATAACAATGCTAACAGTAACACAGCTAACAGTCATGTGTTGTTGTTGTTGTTGTTGTTGTTGTTGAGTCACTTTCAATCATATGTGAGTCTTTATTACCCTATTTAGGGTTTTCTTGGTTAATATGCTGGAGTGTTTTCCCTTTCCTTCTCTGGCTCATTTTACAGATGAGGAAACTAAGGCAAACAGGGTTAATTGACTTGCCCACTGTCACAGAGCTAGTAACCTCTAAGTTTCTCTTTGTTTCCCTTCCCCTCTTTATGAAGTGTGACATGATTTAACCTTATACACAACTAGGGGAAATAAGTTCCCCAAGCAAGGCCATGGACATCCTTCCTCTCTGCTCTTTGGAATACCTGACAGTTGCCAACATCTTTATAATCATCTGTTTTTGACTAGTTTCTTTCCTTAGTGTCAGTTGTCCCATACCACTAAGTCTCTCTTGTCTTGGTATTCCCTGTATTTACTGGCTGTGTGACTAGACAAAGCACTTGATCACAAACCACACTGGTTATGCTTTTTCTCATGGAACTGCCTTTAACTGTTACCACTTGCTACAAGATGGTTTTCTTCTGGAAAGTAAAACCACTTCATGACTAAGTTATATACCATTGTTGTAGAACTAAATAAAAACGGTGCTCCCTAAACTATATATATATATATAAATATCCCTGTTGACTGAAATTTGACTTGGAAAACAATATGTGTTTATAGATTTCTTTTCTTATTATTACATCAGCACATTAAAAACAGATAGGCATCTTAATCTGGTTCAGGTCAGATTTCTGAGTGTTAAAAACCGCATGCAGCCTGCAGGCTATATATTCATCACCACTGCTATATACCATGTCGTTTCCCAAAGATCCAGGATGAATCAGGGCCTGTGTAATTGCTCCTGTGTTCTGGTCATGAGCACATTTCCAAGAGTATAGACAACAAGTGAAACTTTCTCTTACCCAACAACTTCTTTTTCTTTCAAAGGACGGTTTCTTCCCCTTGACAGGTTATTTATTACCTGTACCCCTGGGCAAGTTGACAAATCTTAATAAGCAAATAATGCCCTTTTTCTTTCTTTTTTTCTACTTTTTTTAATCCAAATTTTGGAATAACCAAACCAAATTAAACAAGAAGTTCTATATGTAAAGGGAAAAAAAGATAGTACACAAATGAAATAAAAAAAATCTCCTGTATGTTTAGCTTTCTCTTCTTCATATCTACATAATAATTCCAGGCCACAAGTCTCCCTGGCTATCCCCATCCTTCACATATCACAAAAGATATAATCAGGGCAGCAAACATATATGTATATATATATATATATGTATATATATATAAATTAAGTCTTTCATATTTCACCTTTCTGAACTATTAACATTCACAGTTTATTCTTCCAGTATTAATTCTGTGATTGTGTATAATGTTCTCCTGGTTCTTCTCATTTTATTGTTCATTATCTCATGTAGTTCTTTCGAAGTTTTTTTGTTTGTTTGTTTGTTTTGGTAATCAATCTGTTCATTGTTTCTTATGGCACAGTAGAATTCATCATTATCATCTATCACATTTTTATTCAGTCATTCCCCAACTCATGGGCATCCCTTCATTTTCCAATTCCTTACCACCAAAAGAGAACTGCTATAAATATTTTGGAGCATATGGGTTCTTTTCCTTTTTCCCTGATCTCCTTGAGAAACAGACCTGGCTTTCCTTCTAATCTTGGCAGGATTTCTTTTATTTGTACAAAATCTTTCCAATGCAGTGGATGCAAAATTATCCATTTTACATATTACAGTTCTTCTCATCTTGTGACCCACAAATCCCTTTTCTACCCATAAATTTAACATGTCCCCTGTTCTAATTTAGTTATGGTATCTCCTTTTACATCTAGATCATATATCCATTTTGTTCTTATCTTAGTGAATGGCAAGATATTGGTCTATACCTATTTTCTGTCAAAGTAATTTCTGGTTATCCCAGCAATTTTTACCAAATAGTGATTTCTTATCCCAAAATCTTGGATTTAGAATTCTGTCAAATACAAGATTACTATAATCCTTCACTTCTGTTCATTGTATGTCTGTTCTGTTCCATTTATCTGTCTTTCTACTTTTCAGTCTGTACCAGATAAGTTTTAATAATTACTGCTTCAAAACACAATTTAAAATCTGGTACCAAATCCTTTGCATTTTTTCATTAATTCCTTTGATATTCTTGGTCCCTTATCCTTCCAAATGAATGTTGTTATTTTTTCCCATAAATAAATAAAATGATTGTCTGGTACTATAATTAGGATATCATTGGACGAGAAGACAATTTTAGGTAAGATGTCATTTTAATTATATATATAGCTATAGACAGAGATAGAGAGAGAGAACTCTGCCCATCTATGAACAATTAATATTTCTCTAATTATTTAGATCTGATTTTATTTGTGTAAAAAATGTCCATTTGTTTTGGCAGATATACTCCCAGGTATTTTATTTTACTTTTAGTTACTTTAAATGGAATATTTGTATCTTCTTAGAGGACTTTCAGTAATATCTAAAAATGCTGATGATATATGTGGATTTATTTCATATCCTGCTTCTTTGATAAAATTGTTGATAGTTTCAACTAACTTTTTTTGAATTTCTAGGATTTTCCACATATACCGTCATGTCATCAGCAGAAACATATAGTTTTATTGCCTTTCCCATTTTGATTCCTTCATTTTTTTTCTTATCACTATTGTTAGTATTTCTTATATTAAATAATATTGGTAATAATAGGCATTTTGCTTCACTCATAATCTTATTGAGAAGGATTCTCACTTCTCACCATTACAGATAATACTTGCTGATTATTTTAGGTAGATGTTCCATATCATTTTAAGAAAAAAATTCGCTTATACCAAAGTGCCCCAGTGATTTTATTAGGGATTCATATTGTATTTTGTCAAAGGCTCTTTCTGTATCTATTGATATAATCCTACAGTTTTTATTTCTTTTGTCATTGATATTGTCAACTATGTTGATAGTTTTCTTTATGCCAACCCATCCTATACTCATGATATAAATCCTGTTTGGTCACAATATATTATCTTTATGGCATATTGGTGTATTCTTCTAACTTTTGTTTAGGATTTTTGCATCCATGATCATTATTGAAATTGGTCTATAATTTTCTTTCTATGTTTTTCCTTTTTTTGTTTCAGTAACAGTACTATGTTTGTTTCATAAAAGGAATTTTTACAAAATTCCTTTACCTGCTATTTAAAATTATTTGTTTAATTTTGGAATTAGTTAATCCTTAAATGTTTGGTAGGAAAAAAAAAAGTTTGGTAGGATTCACTTGTAAATCCATCTAGTCTGATGTTTTTCTTAGGAAGTTCATCTTTGGCTTGTTCTATTTCTTTTTCTAAAATAGGTTTAAATAAACCTATTCTATTTCTATTCTATTTCTTGCTATAATTGTCTAGGCACCCTTTTGGTAAATATTCTATTTCTCTTTCATTGTTAAATTTGCTTTCATATAATTGAGCAAAATAACTCTTAATAATTGCTTTAATTTCATCTTTATTTGGTGGCATTTTCATACTTTACATCTTTAATGCTAGAGTTCAGCTTTCTCCTTTGATTTTTTATTAGATTAACCAATGGCTTATCCATTTTGTTTATTTTTTCATAAATCAAATTTTAGGATTACTTATTAATCTAATGGTTTTCTTATATTCAATTTTATTTATCTTACCTTTAATTTTTAGGATTTCTAATTTTGTGTTTAGTTAGAGATTTTTAATTTGTTCTCCTAGGTTTTTAAATTATATTTCTAATTATTTGATCTTTTTTAATTTTATAAGCATTTAGGAATATAAATTTTCTTCTAACTTCTGATTTTGCTGTATCACATAGGTTTTTGTATGTTGTCTCATTAGCATTCTTTTAAATAAAATTATCTATTATTTCAATAATTTCTTTTTAACTCATTCTTTAAAATTAAGTTATTTAGTCCCCAATTAGTTTTTAATTTTTGTTTCCATGGTTCCTAATTAGATACAATTTTTACTGTGTTGTGGTCTGAAAACGATGCATTTAATATTTCTGCTTTTCTACATTTAACTATAATATTTTTGTGCCCTAATAAGTGGTCAGTATTTGTGAAGGTTCCATGTACCAATGAGAAAAAGGTAAACTTTTTTTCTATTCCCCATTTTACCCTCTCCAGATATCTATCCTACTTAACTTCCTTAAGATTCTGTTCACCTCTTTAAATCCTTTCTTATTTTTTTGTTAGATTGATTTAGTTCTGAGCAAGAAAGATTAAAAGTCCCCCACTATTGATGTTTTATTATCTGTTTTTGTTATCTGTAACATTTAATTTTTCCTTATAAAATTTGGATACTATAACATTTGGTACATATAGATTTAGGATTCATAATGGTTCATTATTTATGGTACCTTTTAACATAAGATAGTTTTGCTATTTATCTCTTTTGATTATATCTATTTTCGTTTTAACTTTGTCATAAATCATGATTGCTACCCCTGCCTTCTTTGTATTGGCTGAGGAACTGTGTATTCTTTGACAGACCTTTACTTTTACTTTATATGTGCCTCTCATTTTCAAGTGAGTTTCTTGTAAACAACATATTGTCAGGTTTTGGTTTTTGATCCATCTTCATGTTTTGGTTGTTCATTCTAGTCACATTCAATGTCATAATTACTAGTTGTATATCTCTCCATTCTATTTTTCTTCACTAGTTTATCTTTGACTTTCTATCTTTTTTCTCTATCACTTCTCAGATGTCCAGTTTCATCTGTCCACTATCTCTCCAATTCACACTCCTTAGAAATTTTCACATATCCTCTCCTCTTGCCCTTTTAGTTTCAGACTGTCTCACTTTTCTAAAGGTCCCTCCTTTGTATTTCCTCTCTTTCCTTTTAGTTCCTATTTTATCCACCTTTCCAAAAGTCCCTACTTTTCCCCCTTACCATGTCCTTCTATTTCTTGAAAAGGGTTTAATTCTAAAAATCCCTTTCTTATCCTAAGAATCGATCCCTTATGCCTTCACCTTATCCCCCTATTTCTTGACATGTACTGGTTTCTTAGTATCCCTCACTTTTCTTATCCCCTTGCCTTCCTTTCTCTTAATCTACTCTTCCTTCTCTTAGTACCTCAGTCCTTTCAGGGGCTTTCTTTTACTTGGTCCCTCCCTTGTTCTGTTCCTGTGTTTTCCTTATACCCTTCCCTTTCCCTCTTGTTTCTCTGTACATAAATAAGGCTCTTACCCTTTCAATTGTGTATGTTGTTCTTTATCCCAGATATTATGAGAATAGGGTTCTAGTACTACCAGCTCTCTACTTCCTCTTCCCTTTTCCATGGAAGTTCCTCCACTTATTTCTCCTCTATATGAGATAGCCATTCAATCCAACTCCTCCTGATTTTCTCCCCTACCATTTTGGTCCATTACATTACATTCACCTTGACCTCAAGTTTTCCATGCCTTCAAAGTGCCCTTCAAAATACAACAATGCCTTTCCAAAGTGCCCTAGATAACATTTTCCCACATCATAGTCAAACATTTCTACATTTTGTGTCACTTATGAATAATCTTTCATCATTACCTTTATATGTTTCCTATAGATCAAATTTTGTACTGAGTTCTTGGTTTTTCCCCAGGAATACTTGAAACTCCTTTAGTTCATTAAATATCCATTTGTTTTACCTTTTTATAATTATGCTCAGTTTTGCTGGATATGTTACTCTTGGTTGTAAGTCAAGTTCTTTTGCTCTATGGAATGTTGTGTTCCATTTCTTACATTCTTTTACTCTTGAGGCTGCTAAGTCTTGTTATTCTGACTATTTCCACAGTATTAAATTGATTTTTTTCTTTTTTCTCTCACCCTCTTAATGCTGCTAAGCCTGGGGACATTAAGTACCTTCTTCCTATTTTACTGACAGTTATTTAATTAAATAGGGCAGCTAAGTGGTGCAATGGATTGAGGGCCAGGCCTGGAGTCAAAAAGGCTCATCTTCCTGAGTTCAAATCTGGCCTCAGACATTTACTAGCTATGTGACCCTGTACAAATCACTTAAACCTGTTTGCTTTAATTTCTCATCTATAAAATGAGCTATAGAAGGAAATAGCAAATCACTCCAGTATCTTTACTCAAAGAAAATCCCAAATGGGGTCACAAAGAATTGGAAATGACTGAAACAACTAAACAATACATTTAAATGAATAGTTTTATCAATCCAGACTACCAAAATTTTAAGGTGTAGGATTACTGATAAATGTTTTAAGCCTTAACTTTGTCCTTTGTGAAATATTTCCAGCAGTTCCCTATCTCCCCATTCCAAGAAGGCTCTCATTTGGAAAATTTTGTATATAGAAGATAACAATAAGTATCCCTTCTATTTCAATAATACTACATAATTACATTTTATAATGTGGATTTCCCCATATAGCCCTAAATCATCCCTGAAAGTACTAATAACTCCCTAACGAGGAAATATTTTCTTTTATCTGTCCATTCTACAGTGATCTCTACTAATTTCCTCAACACAAATGCTACCGTCAGCTGATCTGTCATATAAAAGACTTCCTTTTATTTTTATAGTATTTTATTTCTTCCTCAATTACATATAAAAACAATTTTGTTTTAAGAATTCCAAATTCTCCACTTTCCTCCACTCTCTGCTCCTCTTCCCTGAGATAATAAACAATCTGATATAGATTATACATGTAAAACATTAATGCTGCCTGAATGCTAGTCCCCATTGACAAAGAAGAGACAATGTCTGACAGAGGCATTTAGAGACAGTCTATGATGCTATCATATCCTCAGGTAGGGAAGGAGTAAGGCAGACATTAGTAGCTTGGACAAGTCTGATTTTGTTTGTTTGTTTGTTTTTGTTTTTTTTAGTGTGAGTCTGAAAATTCTGCACTTGTTCCCTCTGCTTGTGAACCACCTGCCCTGGGCACTCTAGAATGACAGAGGAAAGTGGGTAGATGTCCATATGCCCATAGTACCATTCTGTTTAGTCTATCAAACATCCCCTTAGGGAAGACAATGGAACAGGCAGAACCTAAGAAAGGCAGACAGAGCTGGCTTTGAAAGGCATCTTCATTACAGACTAGGTCTTATTGGAAAACCAATTGCTTGCCACCCAGGGATAGTTTCAAGTGAAGTCATGGAATACCGGACATCCAAGGAAACAGCACACAGACATATGTCTGCTGGCTCCCTACAGATTGGGAGCCCACCAGGGAAGAGCACAGCGATAGGTCCATGTCAGAGCAATTTCTCAATAGAAAATTCAGACCTTGTAAGGACTGCAATCTTCTTAAACCTTTCCCAGGCCCACCTGAGTCCAACTCTGTCAATGACTCAAATTACCCAGAGGCCCCCCAAACAGCCAATATACTTAATCTACTGGAAAGTGTCAACAACCTTTACTCTTCCTTAAATATGTTGTCTAATGCTGCCCTTAACCACAATGTCCAGACACCTTTTAACACAATGGTGGCCTTTGCTTTTCCCAAACCTTAGTGCTGACCAAGTCAGCTGTTCTTTCTTCAAAACACTTCAGACTGTCTCTCTACTCATAGTGTTAACACTGGTGTACGACATTCATTGACATGAAAATGGGATGTTTCATTTTTCTATTTTTACAACTAAGAAATATATATAAATTGTGTATACAGACATGTATGAATAAAATGTATGATGCAATATATACATGAATGTCTATATAAACACTGATATCAATTTATATATATATACTTGACTAATAATCACTGTAACAAGATCTTAGAATATGATAATAACTAAAAAGAAATATTTTTGTAAAGTTCTATATAAGACGAGTTGTTCATGGTGTTCTACCAACCCCTAGCTTCTCCAAAAATGTGCTATTCTATTACTAATAAAAATCCTTCCCCAAACTTCCAAGCTCTTCCTCAAGGCCTAAAGCTGTCTGGTCTTCTTTTCCTTCTTTTCAATTCTACAGGACCAATTACATCTCCCACTGATTCAAGATCTAGTCACATATTAACAAATTTTCTTAACTCTTTGGCTTATCTCCTCATCTAGAATCTGCTGTCTTGGTGCAGAGGGACCATAACTGAATCCCTGTTAACACCTTCTTAAAGCTATGTACAGAGTTCAATGCATGTTTATTGAGCAAATTTGTTTTATAAATTCTGTTTCATATAAGACTTTTTGAAGTCAGTTGAATCTATATGACAGAAGTTTAATTCCCTTACTAAAGGAGAGAGGATACCAATGCAGATAAATCAAAAACAATTCATTTCAGACTATAAAAATGCCTTTATATTTATATTCAAGTATGGAACATAGGTTTTGGGATTTATAATAGTTTGAATAAAGTAATGTAATCACACTCTAAAAGTTGTACTGTCCAGCTATTTCAATTTTTGGATATTCTATATAAATCCCTTAAGCCTTCACTCTATATTCTATGCACAGAATAGCAAGAAATCAGCTCTAAAATTAATGTAAAGAATCAATGAGAGCAGACCATGAGCTTTTTCCACAAATGCCATGGTTATTTAATATGTATTAAGTAATCAGTTTCTCACAGTGCCAGGGCATCAGTGAATTTAAGCAACAAGCATTTCTAAAGCATCTACTACTTCACAATAGGTACTGAGGACACAAATATAAAGTAGGAAACAGTCTGTGCCCTTAAAGGGTTTCATGTATCTGGAGGAGATATAGTAGATAAACAAGTTAGTATATATATGATGATTTGAGGAGGGGAAAAGCAGTAATAGATAAGGCACCTGAAAAGATTTCCTATAGAATGTGGCAAAGGAGCTAAGTATTCAAGGCAGTGAAGTAATTCTAAGGGAAAAGTTATTCTTGGGCAGGCACAGAGGTGGGGGAAAGAATAAATTCAAAGAGTAGGGAAGAACAAGTTGGGTGACAACTGCCAAGTGTCTAGAGTAGATTTTTAAAAAATTAAAGATGAGAGAAGAATGAACTAACTTTAAAGAGGGAAGGGACTTTAGAAACGGTCTAATTCTAGCCCAACATCCTCATTCACAAGTGAGGAAACTGAGTCCTGGAGAAACAAAAAGATTTATACAACTGGTTAGTGAAAAAGTCAAAACTAGAATCTTCGGACTAGATGTCCCAAAACTAGAATCTCCCAATGTGACAATCAGGCTCAAAACAAGAGAAGAGCTAGTCTCTCTCCTGCTTGGGATTTGGGTCACAGAATACAGATAGAAGATAACAAATGCAAGTTTGAAAAAGGCTCACATTTCTTTATACAAATTGTTGTCATCAAGAAACATCCCTCAATCCTATTTTCCTCAGTTTCTACCCTTAGGACTTCCAGCAGATGTCACTAATGAGTAAGCTTCTCTTCAAAGTCCAAACCTTTCAGTCTCCAGAAAAAGACGAAAATATTTAATTTGATATAAATGCCCTGAAGGCAGGGAACACCTGCAAGTCATGTGGATTTTCCCTCTAGTCACTCTCACATAGAACTAATAAAACATTTTAGCTGTATCTAAGCCACTCATAAATAATGATACTTAATAAAATCTCATTTATCTGCCCTACCCAGAGGGATGAGTTGAATCTGGTTTGGGGGCTGTTTTGGGTTTTTTTTTTTTTTTACAATAACTGAAATTTACCATTCAAATGCAAACAATGTACTGACTTTAATTATTCTTGAATCCATGTAGTGTCCTGGCAAGAACCCAGAGAATGAAATCAGAAGACTTAAATCCCAAGTCTGCCACTTGCCACCTGTTTGAGCTTGGGCAAGAAACTAACTGCTCTCAATCTCAATTTCCTAATTTGTAAAATTGAGGAAGTCGGGCGAGATGATCTCTTTTGTCCCTTCCAACCTTAAACAGGTAAGCCTATGGAAATCCTTTAAAATTATACCACATATTTATTTCCTTTCAAAACAGAATTACTAAAAATAATCAGAGTTTATCAATGGGAAGATTTATTAAGTGTCTGTGTGCTAGACACTGTGATTAGCATTTTATAAATACTGTCTCATTTGATACTCAAAGTTTTTGTTCAGTTATTTTCAGTCTTGTCTTCCCCACCACCAGCACCATTCACTTCACGACCCTAATTGGGGTTTTCTTAGCAAAGACACTGGAGTAGTTTGCCATTTTCTTCTCCTGATCATTTTACAGATGAGGAAACTGAGGCAAAGAGGACTTAGTGACTTGCCCATCGATACAGTTAGCTAGTAACTGACCAAAGTCAAATTTAAACCCAGGTCTTCTTGATCTAGTGCTCTATGCACTATGATGCAACCTAGGCATACCATGATACTATCTTCTTTCATTTCAAGTTATTGATTGAGACTTCTCTCTTGACTGTTCTGTTTGCCTGTGTATAAGACAACAAGCATTTGTCAAGCTCCCACTAGGTTCCAGACACTTTATTAAATTTTGAGGATACAAAGAAACATAAAATATGTGCCCTCAAAAGCCTATAGTCTAATGGACAGCTTTTCTACTCACCCTTTCCTAATATAACACTTCTCTTCCACTGGGACCAAGAAAACCAAAGGGCCAAACCTCTTACAGAATCAAGGATCTCAGGGTTAAAACTCCAACTTAGCATGATTATACAGCTGGTAAATGTCAGCCCTCATATTTACATCTTGCCTCTACTTAAGTTCTGTGATCTATCTCAGGATATTGTGATATAGTACAACCTGCATGTTCCTACATAAATGGATTTATTCCTCATCTTTCATATTGTCTACATTTAATTAAACTAATTTTCACAAAACAAACATGGAATTTTAGAAGATTCTTTCAAAGGAACTATGGATTCAAGAGAAAATTAAGTGTGAACACAAGTGAACAACAATGGCAGAGCTAAGAATCTTGACTCATAGTACGGCTTGTTGTCAGCAATATTATTCAAAAGAAACAATTGTGTCAGAAATTGAAATCAGAATGGAATCAGAAATGGAAAAAGTCCACATCCCCAAAATAAATTGTCAATAGCTTTTTGAAAGATGAATTTATACCATCATTTATTATTAACTTTGCCCTTGGTTTATATTGTACCTTAAGATATTAGATAATGAGAATATGAAGACATTACAATTTGCAAAGCATTCAGAAACTAAAATATTGTTGTTAAAAATAATGTATCAACAAAAATTCATATGTGTACATTGGGAAAAAATCTTGCAAAGACGAAGTTAAAAAACTAAGTTAGAAATTAAAGTTTAAATGGGTTTTGAATCACATTTGTGTGTATATATATGTGTGTTTCTGTGTATTATACATATGTTAAATGTAACAATGACATTTTCAAAAACAACCAATTACATCATGGAAGATGAAAATTAGTCAAAATTAGTCAAATTTCAACAAAAAGCTGTTCATATTTGGAGAGTGGGATTGAAAAATGAGTATCTGCATTTCATAAGAACTGCAAATCCCTATTCTATTATCTCATTCCTTTGTGAAAACAAGAAAAATTATTTAAGCCCCTTGGGCCTCCACTTCATCTATTATAAAATGTAGATAACAATATCTATACCACCTACCTCATGAGATTATTTGAAAGCTCAAATGTGGAAAAGTCTACAACAGACTTTACAAAGCTAAATACTCATTAATTTGAGCTGTTCTTTTTCTCCTTCAAATTCCCTTTGTAATCCTGAGAGAGGAAACCAGAAAAAAAGAAACTGGATAATAGATGGATTTGTAATTAACTAAAAAAATACCAAAATATGTTTATCAATAAATCAATGAGGGGGCATGTAGGTGACTCAATGGATTGATAGCTACAGGCTAGAGTGGGGAAGTCTTCAAATCTGACCTCAGACATGCCCTGGCTGTGTGATCTTAGTTAAGTCACTTAACTTTCATTGCCTAGCCCTTACTGCTCTTTTGCCTTGGAACCAATATACAGGATTGATTCTGAGACAGAACATAAGGATTTAATAAATAAATAAACCAATGAAAACTAGGTGAAATGTGTTTAGGGAGAGATTACATGGCTCTTTCCTTAGCCCAATCAAAACTTAAAATGTTATAATTGACTTAGATGATGACATAGATGACATTATTATCAAATTAGTGGATTACATAAAGCTGGCAGAAAGAATTAGAGGTGGCTAGGTGGAATGTGGGTAGAGTCCTAGGTCTGTATTTCAAATCCAGATTCACATACATACTAGCTATGACCCTGAAAAAGTCACTAAGTGTTGTCTGCATCGAGTTCTTCATCTGAAAATAGGGATGATAAAACCTATTTTAGTAGTTGTTGTGAGGATAAATGTGATATTTGTAAAATGCTTTGTAAACCTTAAAGTGATATATAAATGCTAGTTACTTATTATTTTATTATTATTATTATTAATTGACTGAATTAATTAACTGAGTGCTACAACCAGGATTCAAAACTACTTTGAAGGCTAGATATAAATGTAAAGTCCTAATCATGCACATAAAAAAATCAAAATAAAAGATGGGAGAAACATGGCTAAATAAGTGATAAATACAAATTTTTTAGTTGGCACAAAGTAAGTTAAAAGAATAAGTTGGATCCCCCAAATGATAATGTAATGAAAAGCTCTATTATATCCAGAAAATGACAGATAATAGACACACTGTACTTGCTTTGATATTACCATAACTTGAGTACAATGCTTTGAGTGTTATATTTTAATAGAGCTAGGGTAGATCCAGGGAATTTGGACCACAAGGTTAAGGGATCTTGGAACCAAGTCATAGGAATAGTTGAATGGCATTGACGTAGCAGAGATGCTCCAGATCTATGTCTCAAACTCAGTGGTCTTTCCCTTCCACACTTAAATAACGCTGATTTTATGGCTTCCAATCTATGAATTGGTGCTCTGAGTTCCTGGAGCAACTCAAGCCTTTCCTAATCTACTTAGGTTTGGCACTTGCAGAATCAATCATCTAAAGTAGGTGATGGTTGAAGGCAGACACTGGCCGGTTCTCCTGAGGAATCTAAGGACAAGACAGAGGCTGTGCCAACAAGCAGCATTAGCCACCTCACTGGTTAGATGTTATCAGCTTCTGGCACCTATACAGTCTATTTCTCTTTCTGAAAAAAAAAAATTACTTTGGTTTCTATCCAGTTCACTCCTCAAATGAGTCAGTGTCATCACTTTCTGACAGTTGAA